>NC_140467.1:34292615-35492615 GCF_051167445.1 Perissodus microlepis | reverse complement strand
GAGTCCTGGGCCAGAGCCTCCTGAGCTACACCACACACACACTACACTCTTTTTTATAAGCCTGCCTGCATACCTTCCTGTCTGTATGTATGTCTGTCTGTCTAATATCAGTATGTCGCAACAAAAGCATATCCTTATATATTCATGCAGGTAACACCCACATATATCTACTGATGTAGAAAATTGGTCTATCCAAATTCCAAGTGTTGCAAAGGTTTTCCTGGCTCACCTGATTATGGTTCATCAAGCTGTTACCTTAATAGTCACAGCCATAGTTAAATCAAATGTGTTAATATGCTTTAAAGTTTCCATATTTTGACTGTATAGACACATTCAAATGAGTGCTTCTTCTTGCAAAAATCAATTTTAAATCCAACCTTAGTGTAAGGGTTCAATGAGTGCCATTTTTTTCCATTCAGGCAGCTTACATTAAATCAATGGGATGACCTCAGCACAGACATTGTGTATCTACTGCAAACTGAAATGGATATTGGGCTTGGATCAGATATTGTTTATCAGCATTACTCATGTCGATATTTAAATAGATATTGAAATTGTGTTTCAATAGATAGTGAATTATCCTCTGATTCAGTGAGTTTTCAAAACATCTATTTAAGAATAAAAACATGGCAGTCCCAAGGCTACAACTGATGAGAACATTTATTACTTTTTCTGAAATGTTTTATTTCAATGTAACTTTTATTTATTTATCTATTTTTCTCACCTACAAAAAGAAACAAGCAGGGTCTGTGTATAAGAAGAGAATGAAGCAAACCTATAGAAGTGCAATCTGTTCCTCTTGGTTTCTGCTAATTAAAGTTAGAATGTGTTTAGTGGATGTAAAATAAATCATACTTTGCAATGTTATTTATACCAGTGAACACCTAAAATAGACTTTTTACTAAAGGCCCTTTGTGTGTGTGTGTGTGTGTGTGTGTGTGTGTGTGTGTGTGTGTGTGTGTGTGTGTGTGTGGGTGGGGTGGGGGGTGGGGGGGTATTAACACTTCTTCCTTCACTTCTGTCTTCAGTGCAGTGCAGAGTTGATAATTTACTAATCACCATTATGAAAAAAACTCCAAGTCCAATGATGCAGACAGAAAAAAAAAATTGGAACATGTAATTTAATACATGGCTGAGTCTCCTACTGTGTTCAAAAAAAGACCATCAGGCCTTGCTGTTTTGCTGCAGGTATACATCTCTATTTGTTCAATAATTCATCAACTGAAATGCTTTATTTAGTAGAACCCTTCAGCTCCATCTAATTCTTACTTCTGCCTTTGGAGCTTGGAGACAGTATTTATAACTGCAACAAAAACTCCCTACACCCAAGGTGGTGGTGATGGCGACTCACAGCATCCACATGTTTATGGAAAAAAACAAAGTGAGAATTGACTATCCGAGTTCACACATTCTCTGCCAAAACATTCCAGCAGTATTCATTATTTCCAGGCTCAGTAGAGAAAAACAGTGGTGGGCTGCTGCCCTGTCGTTTCTTCCAAAGCCAGCCATCAACCAGATGGAAGACAGTCAATTAGCCTGGCACCCCCCTCTCTCAGCAGGCTCCTAGTTCCCTTAGTGTCAATCAATGTAGATAGCTGTCAGTCTCAGAAAGAGTCAATGATGACAAAGAAAAAAAAATCCTGAAGAATCCCATAATACCCCTGCTGTGGCTCATGGCAGCGTGAATGATGGGAGATGCTGAATCAGAGCGTCTAAGGCCTGTTGGCGCCTTGCCTCAGCCAGCCTCCACCATTCTATGCCTGCGAGTCTGCTCTTATGCTCTTTTACAGTCAGCTTGTGTTGTTTTTTATGTGGTTCATTTTTTTCCCAGCCCTGACACAGGCTTCCACACTGGCAGCCAGCTCCCTCAAAGAGGAGTTAGAGATGGATACCTGCTGGGTCAAGCTAAGCTCCTCCATCACCAGCCTGCTGTACCATAAAAGACCACAAAGGACACCCAGACCCCATAGCTGCCTCTCAGGGATCAGACTCTGTTGTTTTGACTAGCAAGAACAGGCAGGACACACAATTTCGAAGTCTGAAAAGTTGGAAAGAATCTTACTCTGAGGTGAGTTCAAGCTCAAGTTCTGGTTAGAGAAATCACAGCAGGTGGGTCTCTACATCAATGTGGAGCAGAACAATGAGCTCTAGCTCAAGACAAGGTATGCTTTTACTAGCCCAAGGGTATTCTTTTACTACACTGGCACTGTGTTTGCAATCATTGCTATGCTGAAAAATGAAGCTGTTGCCAATCAGACATTTTCCTCTTGATATTACATATTGGATCAAAATATGACAGTACTTTTCTGCATTCATTATTTTATACATTTTGAAAAGATCTCCACCACTAGCTAAATGCAGTCCCAAATCTTGACTGAACCTCCACTGGCTATAGCCACTTTTGTTACACGTCTCTCCCCTGACCTTCTTTTTACATTCTGATGAACAAAAAATTTTATTTTAATTTATCACTCCATAAGACCCGTTGGCACTAATTTTCAGTCCACAGCTTAAGTAATTGTAGCTTACTTCAGCACTTTCTTCCCATTTTCCTCCCCTTCCTTCCTTCCTTCCTTCCCTACCACTGGAACCATTTCTGAAGAGGCTTTGGTGAACAGTAGATTGATCAACTGAAGGGCCATGAGATGCATCTCTCAAGTCCTGTGTCAGAACTCTGATGGATTATTTTCCTATTTCTTACGGATGCAATTTTCATATATTAAACGTATGACTTCTTCTGTCCTCTACTTGTTCAGTGTCCTCAGTGTTTTAAGGGAACATTGTAAACAATGCTGAGATATGCCAAATTATATAGGTAAACGTTCTTTGGTGCAAATCTTGGCATTTTTCATATATTAAAATAAAGAAACAGGAAGAAATGATTTGCTTGTTCAACAGGCTGGTAGTGACAAAGTAGCAACCTAAAATTTTTGCACAGTACTGTAAATAATTGTTTTATGTGGTCACAATTCAGTTATGTTTAGTGCCCCTGTTGATGAAAGTACCGTATTTTTCGGACCATAAGGCACACCGGATTATAAGGCGCATTAAGCGAAACAAAACAGTAAGTCAAATTTTACTCAACTCATTCTTCTTGCTTCCTCCAATTCTATACCACTGATTCATTAATGTTGAATTCTCTTTCAGCTGCTCTATTCCCCTGTTATTGCAGTATATTAATGAATAACTTCGTATTGTGGATGGATTATTTCAGTTGTTCTCCTGACTGAAGTTTGGTCCATTTACACCATCCTGCCATGCGATTGCATTTGCCCCTAACCATCGGGAACCCTCACGTTAACTTTTATCGAGTGGAAAAAAATTTGCGTTCATCCTTCAGCTTCACTGTGTTTATGTTTATGCTAACATAGCTGTGTTGCTAGCGATCACATAGCACAGTCTTTATCAAACTGTGGTATGTGTACCACTAGTGGTACTTGGGCTCTCTCTGGCGGTACGTGGGAAATCTCCAATTTATTTTAAGATTAAATAATATACTATTGTGGAGGTATGCAAAGACAACATGAGAGTTTCCGAGGCTCCTCTGGGAGCTGGAGTCAACCAGAAAACGTATCCCCAAGCGTGAGTCCTCAATGAAGAGTGGCCTTTCCTTCCAGTTGTCGCGGCCGCTACAGAGCACTGGCTGGCTTGTTTCCCTGGGCCTTAAAACTGCAAAGGTGGCACGGCGATGGCAAAAACACAGCCCTTTTCCGCGATGCCACCATCCTGCGATCCCAGCCACCATTGATGAGTCGGAGACCACCGGGTGAATCGGTGGGGGCGCGGGAGATGCCGTCGGTGAGACAGGAACTCGCCTGGATGCCGAAAAACTGGTAGCCAGGAGAATGTGATCCGTTTCTTCTGCGAGTGAGTGGTAATCCTTTGCGGCAAGCAGCGGGGAGTTGGCGATGCCAGCTCGCACAGGCAACTGTCGGAGGAAGACGTAAGTGAAGAGGAATCCGCCGTCATCCATTCCTAGCAAGGACAGCATGCTCTCCATGAGCTCAAGAGTGGTACCATCACCCAGTCCTGAGAGAGCGAGGAGTTTCTCAGCCTTCTCTGCATCAGAGAGGGAGTAGCACTGCAGCAGCAGCGCCTTGAGAGCGGTGTACTTCCCTTGGGTTGGGGTATCCCAGAGAAGGGTCATCACACGGCAGTTAGACAACGGATCCAGCGAGGACACCACATGATGGTATTTTGTGTCGTCGGCTGAAATGCCATGCCACGAACCATGAAGAAGGATCGTGAAGCGGAAAATCCGGCAGCTTAACCGCCACAGGAAAAATTTAAACGTACAGCTCTGCTATCACTTCCGACATAAATGAAGACCGAAAACTAAACAGCAGCGGCGTTTGTAGGGTTACTAGCTAGTCCAACTTCAGTAACCCTATAAACGCCACTGCTGTTTAGTTTTCTGTCTTCATTTATGATAGCAGAGCTGTACATTTAAATTTTTTCCAAAATCTCTCAGTCAGAACATGGTATATCATGTTTAGGTGGAAACTAGCGAACTAACTTCTAACTCTTAACTTAAATTTAATAAATTCTGTTTTCATGGATGCCTGGATGTTAAACTTAATTATCACACCAGGTAAAGCAGCAACCCTGATCATTTTATTAAAGATGAAAAAATTTAGACAAAGGAACTCTCAGTCATGCCGCAGTGTTCGTTTGACTTTGGGACCTGAAGAACAGAGTTTTGGACCCAGATTAATCTGAGCCCATGAGGCTCCTGACTACGGTAGCCATAATGCTCCGACAATCAATCAAGCGGTGTGGCTTCGTCGCTTACAAAAGTCGTACTAAAATATTTTGACAGATTTTTGAGCGTCGTGTACCATATAGAATCGGTTCGAGGTCAGTAAGCACAACCACAATTCATACATAAGGTGCACTGTCAACTTTTGAGAAAATTAAAAGATTTTAAGTGCACCTTGTAGTGAGGAAAATACCATAAAATATTTATTTTATTGTCATTATTGTCCTTTATTTGTGTGCGTGTGTGTGTGTGTGTGTGTGTGTGTGCGTGTGTGTGCGTGTGTGTGTGTTAAAAGAACCGAAATCTTTTGGTCCATTGTTCACCTTAGGTGACTAAGGTGAACAATGGACAGTGGCAGAAGGAAGAAATAAGAAAACCATAGAAACAACATCAGCTAAATGGCATATCAGCACAATCTTTGCATAAGAAACATTTTTTTGTAAAAACAGTAGGGAGAGTAAGGTGAATGTGAATTGGGAGTAAGGGCTATTAAAAATGTCTGAAAGAGAGAGCGAGAGAGAGAAAGACAGATGCCACCACATTGCAAGTTGCCATGCACCAATATGTCTTCCCATCAATTTATAGATTGAAAACTGCAAATGTTGTTGTGTTTAGAAGAGGAAAAGTCAGCTGAACAACCTAATATGTTAGTAGCAGCATCACAAAATGTTAACTCACAAATTAACCTCAGATTTGTGAGTAAGTTTTTTTGTTGTTGTTGGTTGTTTTGTTTTTTTGCAATTCTAAAAAGATTTTAGAATTGCAGGTGAAAAGGGGGTGGGAGGGGATCCTTTTCATACAAGCGCTTATTAGATACATCAACTTTTTTCCTGTCATATCTGAGCAGTGTACCTTTCTATAGCACTAGGGACACAGGGCCTACACTGTTTACCTCACACCTTGCTAATGGCCATCTGTGGTCATTATAGCCCAACAGTGAGTCATAACAACGCTCCTGAATGGAGCCTCTGCTCCTCCAGGGCCAGTGGGTCTCTCCACAACACTACAGCTGCCACTGTTGCCACTGTTGTTGCTGTGTACTGTAGTTGTTATTGATGTTGATTCTCTCATTCTACCCCCTCAAACACATCATACTGACCCACCAGTATGCCTGCAGTCATGCAAGGCGTTGTTTATCTACCAGCAAGATGGTTGAGATATACACATACACAAGCCAAATATGGGCTCTCTAATGGAAGATCCTCTCACGCTGTTTCTCCTCAGAGAGTATATCCTTTTCATTCCAGTTCAATTCCTCGCTCTTACTCCACATCTCTTATGTTCAGCTCCTTCAATCTCTCTGCCCTCTCGCTAGTATATCAGTAGATGTCTGTGCCCAGCTGGATTAGATCACCGTGGGTAAGCCCATAGTGGTGTTCCATCAGGCCCAAGAATGGTGGGACATTTCATGAAAAAACTAATGCACTGTAGGCAAAGGCCCAGCTGTGCCAGGACCAGGATATGTGGATTCAACTACTGCTGCCCCCGATAACACCCAAGCCATCCAAAAAAAAGAAAAAAAGAAAAAAACACAAGCCATAAAGGTATGTAGGGGGAAATTTATCGGGCTGCAGCCTGGACCAATGGTGACTTTATCTATTTGTGTGCAGAGGTGGACAGCTACATTTCCACAGTGTGTGTCTACATGCCCCACTGTGTGAGGATGCATTTATATGACTGTTTTTCACTATACATTGTGTGCCTGGATAATAGCGTCCAGACATGTCTCAACATCAGTGCCTATACATGCATTTTTTCCTTGAAAGTTTGTTTATTTTATCAGCTCTTTTGCTCGGGTTGATGAGGTTACCAAATGGCAGCATGCATTTCTTTTCCTTCCCACCAGTGGGCAGCTCCCAGCAGCCTTTCTACAAAGTCTAAAACCCAGCTGCCTCCCTGTGGCTTCCATAATTACACCACCCATCAGGACAAAGAGAGATGAGGAATACCAATGAGTAAAGAGAGTTAGAGTCCATGCTGCAACAACAGCGTGGACTCTAATTTATATGTGTGTGGACAAAGCTTCGTCATGAGCGAGGAGCCAGCTCCAAAGATGAAACCACTCATGGGCAATGGAATACAACAGCTATTCCATACAAATACAATTACACACTATTCGGCAGTAGGAGGTAGACAAGGCAAAAGACCCCATGCAGAGAAAACTGGATGTCAAATAAAATTTTATAAACAGGACTATGTTTTTAAATCTCTTTTATACTGCACAGATTTCTCATTCCAGCTCCCAAATTGATAATTGTGGCATGTTGCCAGTTTTTGGCAGCTGAAAATACAAACAGATTTTGTAATGCAAGATGACTGTAAGGATATATCTAATCAGTCATTTCAGTTCAGAGAGGAACTATATTCCAAGCAGAGGAAACCATAAGAGAGTGATGAGGCAGCAATCATACAGAACGTCCATCTGAAGCTGCCAACTTTAAGCGCCAAGGCCTGTTGGGAGAATGAAAGACTCATCTGAAGTCTTAGACCATTATCTGGACGAGATTCTGTAACCTTAGGGCAAGATGTTCAGTAATAGGTCCATCACAAAGGAAAATAGTAAGACAGATAGGAACGGAGATGTATAAAACTCATCAAAAAGAGAAATCTGAATCCCTTTTTGACAGAGGCGATACAGAGAATGAGTCCTGTGTTTTCATTGATAAATGGTTGCGGAGAGTGAGTGGGCATTGTGCCTCACTCTATCATCCAAACAACAGTATCTCTCTCAGGGAGTCCTTCCGTTTCCAAACCACCCCTACTGGCTGTGGCTTTGGACAGATTTGCCAAGCCTTCTCGCGTGTAGCCGCCAAACACAGAATTATCCATTGCCTGTCTGCTCTTTCCCTCGTTTCCCTCTCTTCTTCCCCTTCCTATTTCTCTCCTTTAGTGGAATGAAGCCACTGACAGGCAGATGGGCAGATGGGGATCGACAGTGTTCTCTGGGCCGAAAGCTAATTGGGAGAGACTGGGAACGGATTTGGAACTGCTGAATGGTCCTGACATGATGAGAAAATCGATGCACACTTCCAGTGTATTTGCATCATGCTGAACTGAGAGACCACGGTCTAATGCTGTCTCTGCTGGTAGTCATTAAGAGTTTTGTTTCAACTCTGACCCCTCAATGTGACAACTCAGCTCAAGACTGATTGAAACGAGCGCATCAGTCCATGTGGGAGATGGGGCAATATACCCAGTGTTTCTGTCCATTTCTTATGACAGCCAAGTGCCTGGTATACTTGACTTACTAAACTTACTGTAAAATGACCTTCTGGGCATCTATCCATAACAACCATTAAAAAAAAAGAACATGTCATAAAATCATGACTTGGCAGTCCAGTGTGTAGTATTCTCCCTATGCCTGTGTCAGTTTTCTCTCACAGTCCAAACACATGTTTCTTAGCATTTCTTCTAAAAGCTGATCAGAACAGCAATCTCAGACACAGGTTCTTCCTGTACGGCTGGCTTAACAATAATAGTTAGTAAGAAAAAAAATAGCATAGGACGTTTGTAATTTAAAAAAAAAAAAAATGGAATTCCTTTAATTGTGATAAATAGATAGAATCAGAAACTGATCAAGATCAAGTTTCAACAGCAAGGAGAAATAAAAGGCTAAAATAATTTTTTTTTTCAAATGGGTAATGCTTTGGCCTTACTTCAGCTTACCCTTGGTTGCCTTAGAAAACTTTCTTGGCAGAGAATACATTAATTACAAGTACATTTATTACCTTCTCTTTGAGTTTTCACAAATATCAGAGTATTGAAGTCTTGAAACAAATAAATCTGGTTAATTGGAAACATTTTCAGAAACAATTTGTATAATTATAAAATCATCCTTTATAAGAATATTGATGAATTTCTGCTGTCAAGATGTGAATCACATGTGATTAATAATAATAATAATAATAAATGGCTCATGTGTAAATGAGTGTGTCGCATATCACTGCTTGGTCTCAGTTATCTACAAGTTGCAAACATCTGAACAATGACTGCACCGAGAACCAAAAATTCTGATGAGTTACAGTTATAGGATGTGATTCATCATTGAGTTCATATGTCGTTGTAAATCTGAATGCCCCACTGAGGTTTAGAAATGTTATGTAATATTTTAAATTGTGCACACGTGTGATATTCAAGAAAAATCTTCATCTTTAACAAAACACAATATATCTATGTAGCACATAATTTGCTTCACCGAAGGTGATACGGACCTCCGATATTACAGATGAAAACAACTGGCGGTGCTGCAGGTCATACTTTGAGAAAGAGTGTTGGGGGGAGAATGGAGAGTTTGAATCTGTGCTCAAGAAAAAAGCCCACCTGCAGTTTCTAAAATGAGAGATGGTGGAACATAGCATAAATGCAGTGCCTCAAAATCTGTAAGCCTACAGGGGACTGTCTTTCCCTGCATGGAGCAGATTGCCCTCATAATTTTCCAACTGTGAGACAATAGAAAAGTGGCCACTGATTTTCCTAGAACTCCTTTCTTCTTTTGTATCAGGTCTGATTGTATACTACCTAACAACATCTCAACAATACCTGCCACACAATAACCTGTGTTCTGTTTATTGGAGATCCAAAATGAATCTTTGCAATCACTGCCAGACAGTTTGTGATAGAAACTTGTCATAAATCTCATAAATTCTGAAACACACACACACACACACACGCACACACACATATAGTAGTTCCTAACACATGTTGTTAAAATACTTGTCCATGAAATGACCTGAAATGTATTGTCTCATAATTACAACTTAACAGTGTCAATTTTAGGCTACACAAAAACACAAATCTCTATCCTAATGAGAACATGTATGCAATCTCTATTTAAGTGTTTACATATGAACACAAAGCTGACACGACAAAAGCAGCCCAAAGAGATTTTTCAGTGATCGTCACAGTTTCAGGGTGTGGCTGCTGGGCTGGGGTCAGCATCACCATCAGCTTTATCAACATGCTGAGTTTTTGGCTAGCTGTGTGTATCATGCTGTGCAGATACTTCCAAAGAGCCAAAGTTGTGTGGGCAGCATAATCCAGTTGTTTCTGTCATGGACGCAGTTTGCACTTCACCATCACACTCATCTTTTTGTGCTGTGAAAATTAAATGTTTCTCTGCAGATCTGTCTCTTTTTACATACAAATTAAAATCAACTGACTGTATCGCAAGATTTTTGTAACTTAATTAATGTCATTATTGTAACTGTAATTACTGAATTTCTTAGAGGAAAACATTACATTATTACATTATTGAAAAATGTAATGTGAATAAACTTTGTAAATTATTTTGTAACACACCCAAAACTGCTCTTCATAATTTAAAAACCTAGATGTACAGTTACATTATAGGCTACTTTCTAAGGAAGGCGAGAGCCCTCTGGGGCGTGAAACTGAACTGCGTTACATATTCCTCCTTATAGTATTTAGATGGTGAGATAAAGGTCAGAGTTGAACATCACAAACGCTCACCAACATAGACTGCATCGATAGACACAGAAACATTTTGTGGCTTGGGTGAGCTGTTATATGTGCCCCAAGTAACGATAACTTTGAGCAGATGGGTTTAGGATGTGATTTCTTTTTTGCAACATTTATTAAATCACACAGATGAACTCAGTTACGGCTGTGGGAGCATGCAGTCTCACCTTATCCAGAATCACACCTATGATACATTTGATCCTTGGGACTTTGTGGATAGTGCAGTAAATGTCATAAACATGATGGCTTGTTCTTATGTTTGTAGACAACATTGAGTTCTTAACCTGTGCAAAATTTGTTCTGTTGGACAAAATAAGATTTCCAGTGCCCCCTTTTTTTAGCACTTAGCAAAAAGACCTGGCAAAATTGGAAGTGTCTAGGAATGTAAGACTGAAAACTTTGGCCAAGATGTTAAATAAAGATGTTAGCTATTAGAAGTATAACAGACTATAAGTTTACCCTCACTCCCATTGTTTTATGCAGAACAAGCATAGCGAAAAAATAAAAGGTGCAGAATCTCACAGCGACTGAGAGTTAGAGATGAAAGATACAATGCTGCTATTGCTGCAAGGACAGAACGAGTATCCCTTTCATTTACGGCATGGACAGAACAAGTGTCCCTCTCACTTATTGCTGTGTAGGGGGAGCAAGTGCTTGCATAAAGGTTTTATCCAAGGCAACAACTCAACATTAATCAGAACAAGGGGTAAAAATCTCCCAGTTGTCATGGAAACATCCACTGCCCTGGTAACATTGCCCTCATTGTGACAGGCACTTCTCTTACAACGACAGGTGAAATGAAAAACAGCCAAGTCTCATTCTCTGCCAGTCAGCCATTATATATGAACCCAGCTCTCCCCCTCTCTCTCTTATCCATTTCACATCTTTTATTTGTTGCTCCCATCTTAGGAAGACAAACCTCCACGTCGACCTTCTTTTTGCTCAAAGAAAGCCGACACAAACTCAGAAGTTGTTTATAGTGCACAAACAGCTTGCTCCTGGGTTTGTGGTGTCCCAGAAAGCCTTGCAAATGAAGTGGGAGATTAGCTTTCTTAGATCCCCCCAACCCTTTTTTTTTAATTCCATTCCAAAGACAGAAGAAATGCATGCAAATGTGTGAATGTTGATGATCACTGTTTCTATGGATTTTTTTCCTTCTGTGTAATAAACCATTTAAAGAGAAATACTGTAGTGTCTCGAAAGAAAATAAGGAATAGCATTTAGGTCAACAGGGGATGTATATAACTGATAGTGCTTACCCAGACGCTTGTTCAATATAGCCAGGGTATCTTTCTGCTACCTGCCTTAACTTAACATAACATCGTCAATGTATAGGCAGTGACACCAAAGTGGCTATCAAGTCAGTCAGTTAACATAGCATTTATCAATCTAGCCATCACATGAAAGGAATGGTGTTGGCAGGATCAAAAAAAATCATAAATATGGATTATATTGGTGACAGAATGTTTGATATTTCAATAAATAAATAAATAAAAATAAACCATTTAAGGAAAATATGAAGTGGAAAAACACAGCACACATTGTGTAACAACACAGCTGCTGTAGACAGATCGGAGGTATGAGTCTTTAGAAAAAGAAGGAAAAAGCACTGTTCACTGGTATAATATTCAAACCAGGGTGTAAATGTGAGTGTGCTTTAAGCACTTAAGGTCAACAGTGCTACTATATACAGTATGAATAAAGTTTCTCCTAATGTTTTGCAGGGAAGGAAAGTTAGTGAAAAGGCTTACTGTGTAAGTTAACAAACTTACAAAAATCAAGACTTACAGAAATCAACATTTGATGGATTATTATTGTTACAACTAGGCAAAGACAAATTAATTCTTAATAGAGCACACAAGGATGAAATTCAAGCAATAAATTAAGGAAGCACAAGATTCTCAATACTCTCACCACACATTGAGGACTAATAAGGGGAATGGGACATGGAAGAGTAACAAGGTACATGTGAGTATAATCACGGGAAATGACTGACATGAAGTAAAACTAAATTAAGACACAAGGAAATAAAGACTAAAAATACAACAGGAAACAATAAATGAATAAATAAATGACCGAAATTGACAACTGATAACTCAGTTAAACTAAATAGTAACTAAACTAGCCTAATACCTAATACCAGTAGCGGTTTTAGATACGGGCAACACGGGCGGTTGCCCGGGGCGGCATCGTGGTGGGGGCATCGGCAAAAGAAAAAAAAAAAAAATTGCTCATACTCATGCTTCCCCGACTTCAGCCAGCGCATATTGGGAATGGTACAGGCACCGATCAGTTTTCTATCTACATACAGTACAGAATATAGAGACACGAGACGACGAGGCTCCAGTTACAGCAGTGCAAGTAAACAAACAATAAATATAAGAAGAGTAAGAAAATAAATATACACTTTAGGACTGGGGGTAAAGGGATCGATAACAATTTAAAATTTACAGTTTGATGATTTAAAGTCTCACACACAACCCATCGAAAGGGGAGGGGGGGCCTGCTGCTTCCAAATAGAGCACATTTCATTTATAATGTTGTAAATCCAAGCCCATTATGTATTCATGATTTGAATCCTGGGTTGTGTGAAATCTCAGAAAAGCACCCTAGACAAAGTGAATCTGTGAACTAAGGTGTAGGTGTGTTAGGTTATGTTGTGGTGATTCTCGGGTTGAGGGATGGGTGTTCATACTGGAGTGCAAAATTAAAACCAATGGAAGATGGACAAGAAAAGTTCAAAGCCATCAGGTCTTCAGTTTAGAAAAAACAGAAAAGAAGAGGAGGAGAAACAAGCAAAAGATACAGGTAAGCAGATGTGTCATTGGATAATGGCAGGTCATCCTGAAACAATCAGAATCAGAATACTTTATTAATCCCTAAGGAAATGATGTGGGTTACAGCTGCTCCAAGAAGAAATGGTAAAAATAGCAACAGTAACAGACTAAACTCCAAACAATACATTATGTTACAGATTTTAATATTAATTAGTCATTGTCAACTGTTGATTTGTCCTGTTCTCATTGTATGACAAATTATGATGGCTGTTTGGTAGCTGTTTGCATACTATGCATACTCTCTCTCTCTTCATATGTGTGTGTGTGTGTGTACAACAGCTTTATGTTAATGTACAATCCTTAATGTTTTGTCTGTGTGAGTGTGTGTGTGTGTGTGTGTGTGGGGGGGGGGGGGGGGGGGGGCGCCAGAGTGAGTGTTCGCCCAGGGCGCCAAACAGGCTAGGACCGCCACTGCCTAATACTACACTAACCTAATAAAAACTGGCACCACTGAATACTAGATGGAACAAGAAAATTGTATGATGGACAAAAGGAAATCTCTAAATGAACCACAAAATACAGAGTAAAAATCAGGAAACAGAATTCCTAAAAGAATAAACTTTAAAAATTAAAACCTACACAAAGCCATAACAAAACCTGCAGCTTATGATTTGGGTAAAAATAAGTTTTAGTTTTTATTCTTTTACCTGTCCTTTAATGAAGAGTCGCATGAGAAGTTGCGTCTAAATATCTATATTTATGCCTGATGTTCATCAAGGAAAGGCAAGCTATTAAAAAACTGTACTTCATTTTTAATGGTTACATTTAAATACTTTACCCCCCTGCTCTCTGTACTCAGGAGTGGTGTCACTATTTTCTGGAGAAAACAGCATTGGTTCATCAAACTGGTCAATGGGTGGTTATTTCATAGCTGCTGATCTCTAATTTGAGCATTATCCGCTTAGGAGAAAGTTAAGTCTGCAATATAAGTTGTCATGGCTATGTATCCAGGTAAGAGGTGAACGCCTTCATAACAGGATTAACCCTGAAGTTAGCTGGATAAGCTCAAATCCAGTTAACAGTACAGGCCACTAGTGAACAATATTTACAGTATACTGAGAATAGTATTTAGCTTATAATCAGTTTAAAAGCCTGAACAAGAAAAATAAAAGCACCATTCAAAGAAACACTAAATAAAAAACAGCCTCAAGTGAAATTAAATTTCAAGCCACTGAAGAGGGATATATACCGCTTAAAAAATAAAATAACATCTTTTTAATGAAAGTTGGGTTACTCCTGATGCAATGCCTTATATGGTGAAAATATGAAAGGAGTTCCTGGAGGATGAAGGAATTGATACCACTGACAGGCCTCCATGGTCTTATGACCTAAAAACTAAAAGAACACGTCTGGGATATTATGTTTTGGTCCATCTGATGTGATTGTTACATGAAGAAAAAATACACTGACCGACTGTATTCTTCAGTTTCTCATATCACACTGTATCAGACCACATTAAGTCACATCCCATCTACATTGTTATTTTAAATCTTCAACTATTTCAGTTTGTCAAAATCAAAAATGAAAAGAAAAAATGTGTCTGTAACTCTAACCATAATCTTGACCTGTGTATGTGTAAGGTATAACATAAACTAAACTAAAAAATAAGTAACTTTACAGAACAATGAAAGGAAACAGATTTGATATATTTTGAAGAACTAAAATTCAAAATAACTTCTTAAAAAGAACATCAAGAAATAAACTCAGTTTATATTGGCATAGCTGGAAATCAAAATAGATGTACTTGTGTCACATATTAAACTTACATGGTTCATTTAGTATGTTTCTAAAGCACTGGCTGGATCTATAAAACCAAAGATTTGCTAAAGTAACTTATATTTTCTCTTGTTATACTCACTGTCTAGTGACAGTAGTGGATTACTAAAGATCTGTAGCACTACTAGCGATACAGAAGTGTCCTAATTACATCAGCGTATTCCTTTAAAAGAAACAAGCTAGTGTAATTACTACATTTGGGTCTCTCTCTTTTAGACTTTGTTAATTCTTTTAACCCAGCAGAGGTGTACACTTCCTTGGTCAAGTTTCTGAAGGCAGGTGTGGTCCTGCATAACATGTATTACACAGATCAGGCCTTAAGTAGATCAGTTCATTCTGGAAAGTCCACTGTTAACTGCAGCAAGGGAACTGTTTAGTGTTCAAGTGTCTACTTGTGGGTATTAACCAAACCTCATATGGAAAGTAGGCCATGCAAATGATGCCGAGCAGGCCTCTGGAAAGAGAAGGCTATAGAAAGACACGGATAGAACCAAAAACCCACACAGAAAAAATGGGCCACACTAAACCACTTAAAAATAAAATGAAATAACATAAGAAAAAACACACCAAAAATATTCCTCAAAGAGAAGATACAAAGCCAATGTGAACAAGAAATGTGGGAGAAAAAAAATGTAAACTGGAGCAGACTCAGAATAAACAGATTTATGCTCACTGCTCAAGGAGTGTAATGGTTAAGCCTGCAGACTGCAGTGTAGTGGTGACTCACTACATACACCAGTTAGAGCACAGAGCCTTGAAAGCTCCAAGATCTCAGGCCCACACAGCCTTGGAGTAACCTGGGATTAGAGACGAGGGTAAGGAGCGAGAGGCTCACCAAACTGTTACACAAACCACCAAAAGCTAATAACAACTGTGTTTTCCACATTTTTCCTAAAGAGGGATCACCCTATCCACTGGTTTCCCAAAGACGAAACTACACCCAGTATACAGCATAATATTTCTAAATTAGACATGTTAAACTACATTGTTGAAAATATTCATATCAGTAATAAACCTTTTTGTTTCCACTTTAAATTTAAAGAAAGATTGTGCCATCCAAAATAAGCTGCAGGATTTTAAATCTAATCTGAAAAGGAAGTTCATAGCAAAATGCCAGCCAAAGCCTCATCTAATATGGTGACTAAGGTTTGACATTTTAAGCGTTATTATGAGGAGGGCATGAAAGTAAAGGGGATTTTTAGCATCTAGAATTCAAAGAACATCTTTACATCAACCATTTCATAGTCTGCATACAAACTATCTCCTCCTAACTGTTAAATATATATATAACTGTCCTAACTGTTTAAAAGAAAAAAATATATATGTATATATTGAATTGATGCCAGATTGATTGATGGAAATGAAAATTATCAACCTACAGAGGACAAAATTCAAAGACACCCTGAAAATGAAATTGAATTTTGCTGAAAATTCATTTAAGCAGCTCAAAATGGTACTCAGTAGTTTATATGGCCGTCATATGCTTGTATGCATTAAAACACTGGGGCATGCTCCTAATGACACCATGTAATGGTGTCCTAGGGAATCCTCTCCCAGATTAGGATCATGGCATCACTGAGCTCAAACTGAGGAAAAACCTGGTGGCGTCAGAAATAATGTCTTTTTGGGCATTGTTTTTGTTTTGTTTTGTCATTTTCAGTCCAGTCCTTATACCTGACCATCAATCATAACTTTAGGTAATTATTCTCTGCCTGTTGCAAAAACACATAATTTCTTCCCGCTGGTTTAGTTAATCTACAAAAACAGATAAAGATAATTTGGCAATAGATTTATGCCTGTCAAAACTTTTTTTAATAAATTTGGTTCTTTGTTAGTTTAAGGTGTTCACGAGAGAGATGTTTACAGGTCTACAGCCATTTATAAAACACAGTGAAGGATTGGTGTGGGGGTATATTTCAATTTTGAATGTAGAAAAGAACCATCAGATTTTGCCCTGCCATGCAATACCATGGCCATCACTCATCAATTGGCCTCCCTAGAGCCTGCACCTCAATATTTTTTAACAAGTGTGAGCTCACTTTGACAAAGAACAGAACAAAAGACAGCCAACATCCAAAGAAAAGCTTTGGAATGTCCTTTTAGAAGTCTGGGGAAAATTCTACTGCATGTTGCAATAAATTAGTGCAATTTGACGTTTCCCTATTCTGTCTTCCTCTCAGTTGATGTATATATGTATATATACATATATATATATATATATATATATATATATATATATATATATATATATATATATAGATAGATAGATAGATAGATAGATAGATAGATAGATAGATAGATATGCACATTTGTGCGTATACACCTTTGAGAATGACGAGAAAGAGGGATGGTTTGGGGGAATAACGATTAAAGACATGGAGAGAGTGAGAAAGTAAAAACTGGCAAGTGGTGGAAGTGCCGCAGGGATGCAAGATGACCTTGATACACAAATAGTCCATCTTTACTTGTGAAAAAAGGGAATTTGATGAAAATCCCTTAAGATATGTATCATCTTATGGTCCACTGTTAGTGAGGTAGTTCTGTTTCAGGTAATTTTCACCTTTAAATCAATCGTTTTTTTCATGTGTTTTCTTTTGAACCTGATGGAAATGTGGGAACGGAACTGACTATGACACATGTGCACTATTAACAAAAACCTCATTAACTTGAACTTGAATTGCTTTTAGTTGTACAGTGTATAGTAAGTTGTGAAGCAAAACTGAGAGACAGTTGAAGAGACTGATGTCTCTTTATAGCTACTGCATACCAGTGTTGGTCAAGTTACTTGAAAAAAGTAATCAGTAACTAATTACTGATTACTTCCCCAAAAAAGTAATCCCGTTACTTTACTGATTACTTATTTTCAAAAGTAATTAATTACTTAGTTACTTAGTTACTTTTAAAAACACGATTTACAACCTGAATAGGTGATAAAGCGATAGATCTTTCAGCCCAGTTCTACTTTTTCTACATAATCCATCACACAAAATGTAATCAAATGGAAAAGTCTCCTTTTTTAAAACTTGTTTTATCAGTTTTAATCTTTTAACTTTATGCATCAAGCAAAAATTAAATTATATGCACCATTCTCTGACTTGAAGAAATTGGTTTAACATTTAAACCTATTTTCTGCACATTCCAGCACATAAAATAAAATATTTTTTTGTGTTTACACTCAGTCTTTCAAATAGATGCAAGTAAAACACAGCAGAAAATAAATAAAATCAAAGACTCAGCGGTCCTGTTGCTCTATTTTCACCTGTAAAGCAGGAGTAGGGTAGACTGAGGTGTGCTCTGGTGCAGGTGTGCCGCAGCGGTCAGTGGAAGGATACGGCAGCTTCTCTGTGAATTTCCCATTATGTCGTTGCGCACTCGGTGCTTGTTTAGGGGTTTTTTTCGCTGTAAAAAGAAGTTTTCTTCCCACGCACAATGGACGTTAATGTTTTTGTCACTTTTTATGGAATCAAACTCAAAATAAGGTCAGTACTTCCACGCTTTAAACGCTGCACGCTCATACTCTCTCCCGCACTCGATATATTATCCATTGTTAATCTGCACACAGCTGTTGTCACGAATGTCACACTCGCTACGTCACTGTCATGAGACATTCTCACAAAAAAATCACGGTTTTAGTAACGCAGTAACGCAGCGTTCCTACAGGAAAGTAGCGGTAATCTAATTACCATTTTTGCAATAGTAATCCCTTACTTTACTCGTTACTTGAAAAAAGTAATCAGATTACAGTAACGCGTTACAAGTAACGCGTTACTGCCCATTTCTGCTGCATACCATATCTGGTTCTAATCATTTCAGCAAACAGATTTTTTTCCCACTTATCCAGCAGAAAGAGCTCAATAGTAGCATAGATATGGATATCGTAATTTGTTAAACCTGTTTTAAATTGAATATTGAGCACAGTTTTAAGATTGAATCTAGTTTCCACAAACTCCTGTGTAAAATATTTGCCTCTTGCCAGTTGTATATTCTTCAATAACTATAGTCTCCAGTGTTTAATTCTTACATGTGGACAGGTGGTGTACAATTGGAAGGCAAAAATTTGAAAAAGTAAATGATAAGAGAAATTGTACTAAGAATAACAACAACAACAACAACAACAACAACAACAATAATAATAATAAAGCCAAGAAGAAGAAGACAAAAAAACTCTAGTCAACTGTTTAAAAACAGGAACATTTTCAGTTTTATCAAATCAAAAAAATCCAGTTAATCGATTACTGGTGCTTTGTTAATGAAGAATATGGTAAATCAAAATGACCAAAATAAATAGTTTAAAGTTGTTTTAGGTTAATTAGATACATCAATGTATGAATTTTGCTTTGTTGGTAAAAACAAAAACAAAAACGGGTAAAATAATTATACAGCTCATTATAAAACCAGCATAGTGCATGAGAATGTCAACAGTTAGTCTTGATCAGTATTCACAGCACAGTCATTTTGAATGGTCATTGCCACTAGTGGAATAACTGCCTCATTATTCTGGGCACAGAGCGAGTGGGCTGGTTTTCGTTGCCCAGCGTCATTAAAGTCAGCCTCTTTGGTTACAGTTACTGCCATATTCAATTTTCCAACCAAGCTGGAGGGATGCATCCAGTGCTTCTCTGTGCCAGTGTTTGCAGATTAGGGTTGTGATCTGCAAGCAGGAGGTGCATCGTTTGGGCCATTGTCCCAGTCATCCAGTGACCACCTGCATTGTGAGGCACTACATACAGTACATCAGTACATAAAGGTGTGCAGGCAATCTCTGCCGCATACAGCTGTCAATTTGTATGGTCCTCTAGTGGCGACACAGGCAACAGCAGAGACAACCATAGCTTTGCCTAAGCTGCACTCTGCAGCACCATGTGTTTGCTTATCACCTCGGAACATACTGCCATTTGATGAAGCCTAAAAATATGGTAAAAGAGACAGACCAAGAGACAGCAGCAGAAAGTGACAGAGAAATGTAGATGCTGCAAAAAGAATAGACAGCTTATGAGGAAAAAAAAGAAAAGCAAAGGAGGAAAGGAAGCCTCAGAAGATTGGTAAGTGCGTCATGGATGGGAGAGGGACTAATTAAGGAAGGCTGGATTAATTAGGCTTCCAGTCTGCCTCCCTCTCATACTCCCACCGAGTTTCATGCCAGCTCAGGCCCCAAACCAACTCCCAAAAGCAAGGCCTTGTATTGTTCCACAGATTTCCCATTCATTCAAGGGAATGTGTGTTTTCACTGTCAGTAAAGACCACCATGGGGCTTAAAAATACCCTGGATATGTGGTACATTACACTAAGCACCTAAAAAAAAGGACAGAAATAATCTCTCATTAATTTTACTTGCATATCTACATAAAATGTGTTGGAAGCCACATTTGGTTACCTTAAATTTCAGACAAGACAACATATCTTAATTAAGTCCCCAGACACACACACCTAGGGACTAAAGGTTGCTAAGAAAAAAAAGTGTCCTCCCTGACTGATTGGCAAGTGGCTGCTGGAGGTTGAAAGTTGCTAGGTGAAATTGGAAAGAGGGTACTGCACCAAAAACCTCCTCCTTGTGATTGCTTTGGCCACTAGGGGATTGCCACATTCAACTATAGTTTACATGGAAGAAATTGAAAATATATAGCATTTGCCTTCAAAATAAAAGTCGTGCCTCACAACTGCAGCAAATAGTGGTTTTTATTGCTCTTTTCACACTTTCACTACCGTTCAGGGAGCATTTGGTGTGTGTTTGCATAAACATCACCATCCTCTATGCAAACTGTAGGCAACACTGGCAATCTGTTAGTGACCAAAGTAACTGCAAGGAAGTGTTTTGTGTATGACTGTATAAGAGCTTGTGATCAATTTCACCTTGTAACTGCAAGCAATCTCTAGCAACCATTTGGTGAATGCACATTTTTCCCAAGTGATTTGTGGTTGCGAGGAGTTCACTGACCACTGGCTTGTGGAAGTGGGCCCAAAAAGACGTGTCCTGTAATTTGCAACTATACCACGTTTTTAATATTTGTATTAATATTAATGTTGTATGAATAACATATCTAATAATACTATTTGTATATTTTATATGTATTTATATTTTTACACTCTTTAGAGATTTAATATCTTTGGAGATTCTCTTTAATCACCCTTTAATCATCATCTAATAACATATCTGCAGTAGGTGGCACTCATAGGGATCATTCTTTCTGTGGAAGAAGAGTCATATGATCCTGACCAGTAACTGACCAGTCATATGACCAGTCATATGACCAATTATTTTTTAAATAATTGGATGCAGCTCAGAGAATAAAAAACTAAAACAGTTTCTTAAAGATTAATTCAATTAAATTCTTGATTAAAATCCATAAGATTCTCCCGTGTGTTAAGATAGAGTTGTGATATGATAATTATGTTAATTTCTGTTAAGGTATTACTGGTCAGTTGTTGCTAACATCGAACTTTTTCATGTGACCAAGCTTGCACAAATATAGTTAACCCAGGATTTCACACAGATGCATGTTCTTGCACACAGATTATAGTGAGCCTTTGTAGCCTAGTGCCACCCAATACCAATGACATTCCCTTCCTTTGAACCGGCCTTAAACTTCACAAGGCCAGTTCCAAAAGGAGATATGGAGCTCCTGCTTCATGTGTCCTCTTTTTTTTAATTAACACATGTTCTTGTTGCATGCAGAACATACAAAGGTTGATTAATTTATCCCAAGATAAACACACATACAAACACATTTCCTTCTGTTCTTAAGAGATTTAGCTATACTGCATAATACAGTATACTATAGATTATGTGTTGTTTTATCACCCCTTTGGAGATATGCGTTGACTTCACATGCTCTATTTGCAGTGGACAAAAAGCAGACTCACAAATAGATAGAAGTCTTTACATGGCTACTGGTCCTAAGAGAACTTTCGCATGTTGTGCTCATCCTTTTTCTTCTCCCATTCACCTATTTGGCACATTGAATTAATTTAACACCTGCTACTCATGATATTGAACTAATGTACAAAGTGCTAAAAGTAAGCACAAAGTTCACTATCCAAAGTCAATGTGAAAATCATAGGTGTGACGGGTGTGTGTGTGTGTGTGTGTGTGTCTCAGTGTATGTGTGTTCGCAGCAATACATCTCTTGATGTTACCCCTAAATTCCAAACTCCTTGATGTTGATGACAGAGAAACCCTCTCCAAGCCAGAATGTAATTAAAATCTGCCTTTAGCTTTCCTTCACATCACATCCTTGGCTCCTTCTAGGATGGAATATGATGGGATGAATATTTATTGTGGGTCTTGTCTCTGAAGGGCTGCATGGAGAGGCTTGAGTAAAACAAAGTAGGGAAAAAAGCTGGTTTTGCCATTTCTGGCCTGATTGACGCTCCAGCTTGCAGCAAGTAATTCATTCTTAGAGGGAGGCACAAGTACCCCGCTCCTTCTCCCAGCACAAGTTTATGATAATCCTAATAAATTATGATACGCTGCACAGACATTAAAAACTGTGATTGGCACTAAATCAAACACGCTGTGCCTCTCAGGTCAGAGAGAGCTGAGTTAGTGTGTGTGTGTGTGCCCTGCTCCCCCTTCCAACTATCAATTTTTCTATGTCCTTAAATCCTACATCACTCCTAGTCCACCTACCGATTTCTCTCTCTTCTCTCTTTTTGTCTAGTCCTGTCTTTGGCTCGACTTGTAATTTTCCATTGCTTTTCTGTGCCCTTTCAGTAGCACACCTTTCTTTGCAGCTGACTTGATAAATCTAGGTGACAGTGTAAAATGTTCCACTGGAAAAGAAAAAAAAAGTCTGAGAAATAGAGTACGGCCCTCAGTACCCTGGGAGTGTGTGTTATTGTACCTTCTTCGTATTTGTCATGATTCCCTGCACTGCTCTGTATGTACCTTTATCCTTTCTGCAGCTGATTTAATTCATGGTTGAATGGATAACCAGATTGACACTCACTACTTTAATCTTAGTCAAACACTCATGTGCACTCTGCAGATTATTCTACCTTCATCAGCTATAGCGGTCATAGGTCCAAAACATCAATTTGTTGACGCAAATCTGGTTAGCCTGATGTTGATTACTGCCCTGTGCTGGCCCTTATTATGAGGAAATTGAAAAAAAAATCTTCCACCTGCCTTGATTAAAAAGAGTGAGCAAAAAAAAATAATAAAATTGCTTAACTGTCTAATTTGCAGGTATTTCTTCACTAGAAAAAATGTGGGAATGTAAAATTTCATTAGTATGGGTCAAGTACACAACTATTTCTGTAATGGTTCTCTCCTCCGAAAATAGCACTGCTAAAAGTTGATTATGTCACAAGCGAGAAGCTGATCAGACAGATAGTTGGATTTAGATTTATATATATCGTATGCATAAGTTCAATAAGGAAGAGAATCACTCATCTGCTTGCTTTCCTGGGTGTTCAGCTGCTTTTCTGTTGTTTACATGTCTACCGCTTTCCCACGCTGTCAATTATAATACTGACATCATTACAAGCCTCAGTCTTCATCATCACCAGCCTAAATATGTTAATTTCTCTACCTCGATAAATCATGTTCAATTTTTCCAAGTGATCTCACGGATGCCATTATCTACTACAGACACATAGCTTAGGTGGATTTTTCTAATCATCATCATCAACATCACCATCATCATTACCTGTGATCATTATAACATTTGAATTGACATTTGAATACAGGCTGGGGCGGTGGTTCCTAAGTAGCGTTAGCAGCTTCATGGCACAATCAATCTTTAACATATTCATTGTTGGTTTTGTCAGTAAGGTGCTTTTATTACCGTGCTAATGTGATCGATAAGAGGGACCATTATATTTTACAGTCCTGCTGTTTACTGCTGAACATGACCTCAAACTACATGACATTTCATATGTTGACCATGCTGTACTGTAACAAAGCTTTTGGATGGACTTTGTGTAATGGGAGCAATGTTCTCTCATTGTCATTTGTTTTTCATAAATGCCTTGATTTGGATTGGGACCTATTAAATCTCCCTATTAAAGACAAGAGGCAAAGCAGTGCAAAGAATTACATATCAGTAGGTGGGAGTCAGTAGCCTACACTGGGAAAGAGAAATCAATACATATTAGCATGTGCACTATTGAAACATTTGGATAAAAACTCCTGATTTCATCTGGGGCTCCTAAATTGCTAAAACTGGTACTGGATGACGCTCTTTTTGTGTTTACATGATTTTCTTTACTGCTTAGAAATTTGGGGTCAGAATACAAAAGTGAAGCTGTTCAAGAACAGAAGTGCTCACTCATGAGAGGTGGACATTTTCATGCAGTAGAAGACAACTTGATTCAGGATTAAGCAGTAAGACCACAGTGTGGGATGCTGGAGGATGACAGAGACAGGTAATTAACTAAAAATAATATGTGCTTGACACAGCAGAGAAAAGGTCTTTAAAAGGAAATAGGAGACACAACAGAATGAAACTTCAGAGAATAGCATAGATGAAGGTTACTTTTGTATGTCGACATGAGTGGATGCAACACATGCAGGCAGCCTTCTCAACCACCTACATACTGGAGAAGGATCAGACTTGAAAGGGAGAAGAAATTTCATTAGATTTCCACATCACTATATTTCAGCCACCCACACCCCTTCATGTACATTTTTTATGTAATGTACAGCATAAAAAAAGCAGCAGTACATCACAGAAGCATCAGGAATTTGATGTCTGATTGCTTTTGCTACCTTGTTACATTTTTGATGGTCTGGTGCAACAGGTAGAAATGGAATTGCACTTACATGTGCACATGCCCTTTGATTTAAATTATGCATGTAACATGATTTGAGTGAACTGAATTTGAAAATGACAAAAAGTTAAATGTTCAAGTGTTCAATTTTTTTATGTATTTATTTATTTGTTTGTTTATTTTGATTTATTTATTTATTTATTTTTTTGGGGGGGGGGTGATCATCATTAAGCAATCATTTGAATCCTATATAAACAATGTTTAATTAGTCTTTTAGTGAGAATATTGTCCTAATAATTGTAGTCACTTTAGCATAATTTACACCATCTCTCTACGTCTCTCTAATTGCACCCACTTTTTCCAAACTGCTTATCTAATTTAGGGTTGTGAGTGGGGGTGCTGGAGTCTGTCCCAGCTGCCTCAGGGCAAAAGGCAGGGTACATCCTGGACAGGTTTCAAGTCAATCTGAGCCAACACAGAGAGAGACAATCATTCACGCTTACATTCACACTTGGTCATCCATCCATCCATGTATGGTCACTTTAGAATAGCCAGTTAACCTGCCATGTATGTCTCTACACTATGGGAGAAGGCCTGCATAGTCAGAAAGAACATAAAATCATTTCAATCTCAACTTTGCAATGCAAATTCTGTTCCAAAGTGCCCTTTAATATAATGAGAACATGGCCACTTTCCTAAGTGCATTGAAAGTTTGACATGGCCACATGGGGTTAGGTTGGGTCTTGTACTGGACTTACTTTATTATCTTCAAAAAAAGAAAGAAAAGTTTAGAGCCATCACTGATCAGAGGATGGACAGCTGTCGGTGGACAAAGGCCTGTGTGTCTTTGTGGACACGCGCCTGCCAATCTAGCTGTCAGGTCTGGATGACTGCCTGATTTCTCTGGCTTTCTAACTGCTTCTCCTGTCTGCCTGTCGATTGCTCCATCATGCTGAATGTTCTTCTCTGCCAGATTCACTTGCCCACCTGTCTTACTCCACTTCAACTCAGAGAGCCTGCCTGTTCTTTTTGCCTGTTGAACTTGCTGGACTTTAATACTGTCATCACCAGAGAAAGCAGTGGAGAGACAAGATGTTTGGTTACAATAGCTTTACCCCATCCTTGGTTGCTGGTTGAAACTATTGGGATGAATATTCTTACCACATCCATTCAAACTGAATAATGAGCTTATGTTTCATTGCATTGCTCATAGGTAGGTATAAAAGCACTACACAACAATACAAATATTTACTAAGAAGTACAACAAAAATACCCAGAAAGACACTGACATTTAATGGATGCACAGACCTGTGTGATTTTTTTTATACTCTTACTGCAATATGCTCTCAACCCACACCACACTAAAAAGATAAAGTTTCTACCCTCTCTTTTTATTATAGCAGTTAGTTAATTGGGATGAACTGTAATATCATATAACAACTCTTTCAAGAAGTATGGAATTGAGACTTTTGTTCCTTGAAAGATGCAGTTTTAATTCCAAGTAATATTCTTGACACCAGGTCCCAAGAAACCTATTAACACAAACTATATAACTGACTTTGGAAAGCTAAAATATTTTCATCTGACAGCAACGTTATGCTACAATGACGGCCTAATTATATTTGACTTATTGTCAATTCATTAAATAGGACATCTTTTTCCACCAAGAGCGAACTAGCCTGCATAACTTCTGCAGAAGTGCTTGTTTGAATGTACAGTGTTTTGAAGAAGAAAAGAAAAGGAAAGAAAAGAAAGAGTAATTAAATATGCCCATCACAGAGTTGGCTTGGATGCTTTTTATTTCTTCATTTTAAAGCATTTTGAGCCTGATGGATGAGTCATCTTCATTTTCATATTACCTGACCCTAACTGATTTACAAAAAAAAAAAAAAAGCAGAAAAAAAAAGAATATTTGAATTGAATTGCTAACAGGCAAAGTGGTTTGGGGTTTTGGGGCAGTTCAACCTAACTGAAAATGATACTATTGATTAGAATTTTAGATTGATTTTTTTTTTGCTTGTTTTTTGTTTTTTACAAGTTGTTTGTATAGTGAAATCCCAAAATAAGTGTAACTACAATATCTCACTTCTTTCAGTCCTATACTGTATCTGAGTGCTGAATGAAGATTCACGTACTCTGATAATAGTGAAACAGCTTGCCCTATGTTTACGAAACACACAGAAGAATCTAAAAATACTCATTAGGCCTGATGGATCAAATCAGCTACTAATATCATTATGTTTAATATGCTATGCAAAGCCACAGAAATCACCAGTATCTGATTGAGAAGAAATATACCCTATAGCAAAGTGATCAAATTGGCTGTAAGGTTATGTCATACTAAAATACATACCAGTGTGACAGTTAGTAGATAGGAGTTTAACTGTATAGAGTCAAGCTAATGATTGATTGATCTTGTTAATGTAGAGGTCTTAGAAACTACAGCATGAAATGGTTCAAACGGGTAAATATGGAAAAAGGGACAAAAAGTGTTTTCAAAGTGTTTTATATATAAATTTATAATATATAAATATATTATAAATACAAATTAGATTTATGTTAATTGCTGCATTTCTGTAGCAAATGAACTGTTTCTTTAATATGAATAGTTATCGACATTGCATGTTTTGGGCTCAGAAACAGTATGTGCATGTATTGGATAATAGTTACAAACTTTAGAAACATTTTTTTAAATTGATGTAACTGAAAATAAACATTGGTAATTTTGGGATGTGATATTACTTGTTCTCTTCTAAGTAAATTGGCTGGACTTTATAAAGCAGGCCATTTTTCAACCACAGAGGAGTGAGGTGATGGTGTGGGGGATGGTGGCGTCAATAGCAGAGGATAGTAGCTGGTAAAACATGCTAGAGACTTCTGTAAAACAAATGAGCTCTGCTATGATAAATGGCTTTGAAAGTGAACAGACCAGTAGGAGGAAAATAATAATAATTGCTGTGCAAGAGGGCACAAAGCAAGTACATCAGATCCAAATTGTAAAAGATTTTTTGATGAGTTTCACAAAAAGAAGAAAAGATAACAAAGGCAATGTATCAGGAAGCTTAGCATTAATGATGCACTTGGGTTGCTTTGTAAAAATTGTGAGGAAAAGAAAAGTGGCTTGCCTCTTTTCCAGGTAATGTAATTGCTATATTGGTGATCTAACACACTCATTAAGCGTGGATCAAACAGCAGCGGAGAAAGCAGCAGCATGGAACCAGAGTGTGAAACAGACAGGATTAGTGGATGAGAGAGATGTTCTCTCACGCACAGTGCATGTTTGAAGTCTCCCACATGGCTAATTGTAGACTGAAGACACTAGCATTGAGAAGTTCAGCCTCCCCACTGAATCACAGATAGCTCACTTGCCCTTGGCTAGCCTCCCAGTGTTTGTGTTGATTTTTTTCTGAGCAATTAACAATCTGACACCATGACCTCGGACTGACAAGAGAGGGAAAGAAAACAGGGAAGGTACTTCTTCCATTTCAGTGCAGGATCTATTAGGACTTTAACCTCTGAAATGTTGACATATTCTAAAGAAAAAAAAAACATTTAATTTTGCAGCTTTTTAGTATGCTCTTTAAGACTCAAATATTCCACAGAACACCAGCTATAAAAATATTATAACCATATTACAGTGATTATTATAAAGTTCGAGAATCCAGTGCATATAATTAACATGTGTCTAGTATTGATTTAACTCTCGGTTAATCCTATATAATTGGCTACAGATGTTAGATAGTTGCCCTGTAAGAGGCTGACGACTTGTCCAGGGTGTACTCCAAGTTTAGGCCAATGACCGCTGGTATAGGCTCCAGCCCCCTGCAACCCTAAATTGAAAAGCAGCTAAGAAAATGGTTGAATGATGGATATGGTTGTGCTTCACTATTCCTCATGTCTGGACTATATTTTTTTGTTTGGTTATATTTTTTTGTACTTTATCACAGTTGTTGTATGAATTATCAATTATGTGTTCTTAATGACTAAATGGATGTCAGATTATTAATTTTCTTTTACTTAACCAATTGTTTAAAACAACTGATAATAATTATTAATAAATAGATTTAAAATATTTTCAAAAGAAGTAAATATCATAGTAGATAAAGTAAAGAAGTAGATATCATATAATTTTTTTAATTTGTATTTTTTTTTAATTGTCAAATATGTCTGGGCAAAACAGAATAGTAATGCAGTGACAATCAGCCAGGGTGACATTATAGTAAGTGGGTGACTGTAGTTTGGAAAAGGTCACTAGAAGTATCAGAAGAAGGGATGAGGAGGGTGAGTCAAAAGGGCATGTAGCACTCCTGCTAGCAGGAATTAGTTTCAGAAATTGCTAAGAAAGGGAATGCATGAGGTGTGCTGGTGGTATAATCAAAATCTGTATCTAAGAACAACTTTGTGTACCGTGCAAAAAATGTACATATATGTTGTTTATTTGTGATTTTCGATGGGTCAGCAATGCAGAAAAAACTGGCCAGATCTTGATCGAAGTTAAAAGGCAATCATGTTAGACACTAAAAGCAGAGTGAGCCACTGCCAAGATTAGTGCTGCCATGGACGTAATCCACCACGTATGGTCTGTAAACCTATTGGTTTGGAGATGCCATACTCATGATGACTACTAAATATGATAAGCTACCAGTGAATCTGATGGAGAACCCTGGAATACTATGCATGATACTATATAATACTATACTCAAACAGTAGTGACTTCTCAATCACACCCTAAACCATACTGTGCTATTCTGTTTTACAAAATAAACACACTGCGTTAATGAATACCATACTCCTCTGGGAATTTTTACTTAAATGATCAATCAAGTGAGAAGTACATAGAATGATAGCATGGAACTCTAATAGAGTAATATGATATCGAACCTCTTATTAGCACTTTAAGGCACTTTCATATTGATTTTTTTTATGTTAATACATTATCCATTTTTATATACATTCTCAGAGTGCATCCAGAATGGAGGTGCTCAAAGTATGTTGGAAAATTGCTATTGCACCATCTTCAGGCAATTCACTAAAAAAGCTCCTAAGCTCCAATTCGTGTCAAGTGGACCTGGAAAATGATAAAGGACAATCATGTGAAGAGGTCCTTGGTTACTATATAGTGATGGAATAGAATCAACTATATAACAGAAATGTTAAGAATAAAACAGGAGGAATAAGGAATGCCCCCACACAGGAAGGATGAACAGACATGAATTGCTATATCCTCAAGCCAGAAAAGAGGAATTGAGGCTGCAAGGTGGGCAGAGTGCAGCTGTGCTGCTGTGTTCTGGCAAGTGATTTATGTCTATGCAAAGGCAACGAAATGTAGAAACAAGATTGGAGCACATTCTGAGATGAACTTAGGACTTTGTGGATGGCTGACTGATAGTTCCTGTCTCCACTCAACAATGTTCTAAGATAGCCCAAATAGATAAGGCTGAAGGGAAGGCATTTTAGGTATAGCTTAAAATTGTTTAAACAAACAGTTCAAAATATTTTAAGGAATATAGCTGCAGCTAAAAAAGCTGAAAAAGCCTGAGGCCAAAATGGTATAATTTGACAGTAACTATTCCCTATAGGTGTGGCAAGTTAATTAGGAGAATCCAGAATGCCGCAGCAATAGGCACTGAATAAGGTTTGAATGGAATATAATTAAATAAATGCACCAGTAAACACTGGAAATGATCACAACAAGGAGTCTATACTGTTACATATGCTACCTCTTCACATACCCAGCTTGAATGAGATATTTATCTGCATGTTCTAAATCAATTTTTATTGAACAATTTTGACATATAGTTAATATTTTTTAAGTAACTAGTACTTAAATTACACAAAGCAGCAACAATAAAACCAAACTACATGAGATCCAAAACAACTCTATAATAAATGTTAACTCTTTAAACTGAGTATTTCAGTTTGGGTTGAAACCGCAAAATAACGCAATTCAAATAAATAAATGTAATAAGATATAATAAATTAAAAAATAATCAGGTCAAAGTCAATATAAATCAGTATTATAGAATGAAATGTGTCAAGGGGAGGTCAGGGACAGCAACAACATGGCAGCTGCTCTTCTTGTAATCAAACCACCGAGAACTACCTGCAAGAATTACATGTTACCAAGTGACCTGCATCCAGGGAAGCCAGATAATCAGTAAAATAAATGAAAAAGAATGTGGATGATCAAGCCCATTTACTTAAAGTTGAAAACTCTGTATAGAGTTATTCAATCAGACACAACCTGCAACCCACTGAGTAAAAATATTATTCAATGGAAGTGCCAAGAAAAAGAAAAAAAGGGCTAATAATGTCACAGCGTAAAGAATTAAGCTATCTCCTGCACAAGATCACCCTGACACCCATCCTTAACCATATGTTAAAAATGCCCTGGTTAAACAGTCTTTAAAAATACTGCATATTTTAAAGAAAGCTTTGCTTCTGAAGAGAAATAAAAAAAGTTTAACCAAGAATGATACCATGTGTTAGGTACTCAAGAGTGTTGAAGCTACAAGCAAAAGGAGACGACCAGCATTCCCATACTATTATAGTCTGTAAATACTGTTTTGAAGAAATTCACTTGCCTGTGTAAAAGAAAATTCAAAGGATTCTCACTCCTGTTGGAGCTATCAAAGGCTGTTTTGTTTATGTGTGTGTGTGTGTGTGTGTGTTTGTGTGTGTTTGTGTGTGTGTGTTTGCATGTGACATTTTTTTTTCATTGCCTGTGTTAACTGAAGTGTGAAGTATGCATATGGTTTATGCATGACTAATCAATTAAGCAAGGGAGTAAACAAGTGAGTAACTTCAACAACTCAATAAGAAAGGAAGGTGGAAAACAGAAGTTCTCTTTGGGGACAATAAGATTAAGTATTTTCCACCAACTTCTCAAGTCATACAAAAATGTGAAGTCACCAACTCAAGGAAAGCTCTCTTCAGTGACAAGACTCTCTATTAGCATTCACATCCGGTGTCCATAAGTGAATCTTCCCACCATTCAGCTATTCTCTATTCTCATCAAAAACCGAATAATGGTAGAGCAAACACACAAAGCAGAAAGTCTGTGATATGCAAGAAAACAACTATCTAAACACGTACAAATGTCTAACCACAAACACCGTAGCTTAATCTCAAGATTACGAGGAACAGGGTATGTAATCAGTCTCATTTATCTGTATTTCTGTACCATTCTGTGGCAAAACAAACATTTGCACCTCAGCAGAGATTATGGCTTAAGCAAATACACAAACAACCATGTGAAAGCAAGAGATATCTTCTTATACACACAGTAATGCTGAAGCCATGTCTTTTCATTCAGTAATAATCCATGGGAATACAGTATTTACCAAACCTACTGGGTTAGGTTAAGTAATCAAGTACAAGACTAATTTTTATTAAAGCAATGCAAATAATTACCTCTGGTCGCATCATTGTGGACCGAGTTTTATTTTAGGAGTAGTGGCGGTGGTGTGGGTCATACCTCGCATTCTCGAGAGCCTGAAATGGTATAGGTGCAGGGTCCGGTCCCATTGACAAGCACATCCATGGCCTCAGAATTGGTGGGCTTGTAGTCCACATAGTACTCCTGCAGGGGAGAGTTCAGTGTGCGCTCCGTCTCTCTAGTTTTCTTGCGACGTTTGCGAGCTGCTGCCGAATGCTCCTGCAGTTGCTTGACACTGCTAGGATAGCGCTTCCATGATACATATATTACTAACAGGATCATCGCAACAGAAAGAAAAAGGGCAACACTTCCAGCCACAATCTTGTGGAAAGACACAGGCTCCAAGTCTTGCTCTGGGGGTAGTGCTACAGGTGGAGTAACTGCTGAAGATGTAGGACCCCTAAGAGATCCCTCACCTCTCTTTCCAGAATCAGTGGGTGAAGCAAGGATAGCTGGGCGATGCTCAGTTTGGGCAGGGACACTAGATGGGTTTGGAGGAATACTCACTGTGAGTGGTGTTGCTTGGTTTGATTTACAAACACCAAAAGCTTCAACTGCATCCATCACTTTTTCACCCTGGGCTTTCTTCGGGGAGGCGCAAATCATGGTGGTTTCCTTTGCCCCTCTAAAGTTTCTCAACCAGGCCACCAATGGGCAGATGGCAGGGCCACAATCCCATACATTCCCAGCTAAGCTAATCATAGTCAAAGAGATCCAGGCATCAACTACCTCCTGGGAAACATTGGTCAGCTTGTTGGAATCCAAGTTGAGTGTTTGCAGGTTGGGTAAGCATTGGTAAACTGCAGCATCTACTTCTGTCAGCTCATTCCCCGACAGATCCAGTTTCTGGATGGAGACCCAGGTCCAGGTCAGGCCCTGGTTCATAGAGCGAATCCGATTCCACTGCAGATAAAGAGCCCGCAGATTGTAGAGGCGAGGAAAGTGAGAAAAATTGATCTTTGAGAACTGGTTATGCTCCAGATGCAGCTCAGTGAGTTTGACCAGGCCAGAAAATGCATTTCGAGTGATACTGCGCAGACGGTTGTAGCCCAAATCTAGGAACTCGAGATTTCTGCAATCTTGGAACAGACGCATTGGAATAATTTTAAGAGAGTTTGAGCGTATGTGAAGGCTGAGAAGCTTCCGTAGGCCCTGGAATTGTCCAGGTTGCAAGGCTTGCAGTTTATTATACGAAAGGTCCAAATTACGCAAATTAGGGACAGGGTGGAATGTGGTGTTGTGGAGAGATGTGATCTTATTGGAACTCAGGATCAGTTCTTTAAGTCTGCGGACCCCCTGGAAGGCCATTGCATCCACAGATGCAATGTAATTATGGTCCAAATAGAGCCAGATGAGGTGGTTGAGTCCTACAAACTGGCCTGCACGAAGACTGGCGAGGCTGTTGTATCGTAAAGAAAGGCCCTCACAGCCTCCTGAGAGGTTCTTGGGGACATCACGAAAGGCGCTTGACTCACAGTAAACAATTTTTCCATCACAGCGACAACTCTTGGGGCACTGGCGCTCACTTAGAGATGGATTTGCTGCCAGCCACACCTGCATCAGGAGTTGGACCACTAGCCAGCGACGCCGCAGAGCAGAGCCTATAGTAAGGGAAGGGAGAGGGACAAAACAAAATGGAAAAGAAAAAACAAAAAAAGAAGGGGGGGGGGGGGGGGTTATAAAGAAAAGACTTAATACAAATTCAAAAACATTTAAGCCATAATTTTTCATTAATTTTATAAACAAATACATTTTTTCTTTTTTGTATGAGTGAACAGAAAATGTATTTATTCACACCCAGACATGGCTTTTTACCCACGAACAGGGGCCACAATCTTAGCAGTTTTAGCAGCAACTTCTGATGAAGTGTCCTCAGGTAAACATCAAGTGCTGTACCTGCACTTATACATTTGGATGACTATTTTTAATTATGAAGTCAGTATACTAATACAAAAATGGAACTTTTTGACCTCCATAATAAACACAGGAATTGTTGTGGATGCATCTGAAGGAAAAGTTCCTCACAGTACAGCAAACATATTTAAAAACCTTAAAACCAACTTCACCAAACAAGAAAGTCAGGACAAAGCATAAGTGCTGTTAAGGATGAAGGATCCATTTTCTTAGCCACTCATCTGATTTACAATTATGCAAAAACAACCTCAGATGAACAATTACACTAAATGTTATTTCTTTAAAAGCCTAAATGCTGTGCAGACTACATGCAGTGGGGAAAAGTACGCTCTTACTGCTTCCATAGATTTCAAGAGGGTAAATTGCTGCCACGTGCTACTAATCGGCAACACTTGATTAATTGATATGCATTGTAATTTTCCTACCAAATATGTGCATAGCTGATAAAAAATGTGCAAGTTTGGGGTTTCCGAATTTTGCCTACGGACATTACAATATGCAGACTGGAGGAACCCGACCACTGACTTTTGGATTAGTGGATATTCGACTCAACCCTTTAACCTTCTCCAATGATGTAGGAAATATTTTCGTAGCACATTTTGGGCCCATTACTACCAGTTATTTATCACGTAAATGCCACAGCTTGCCTGTGTATTGTTGCTGACCGTGTGCATTCCTTTATGGCTGCAATTTTCTATCATCTACTGACTACTTGCAGCTTAATAGTGTGGTCCATGTCATGACCAAAAGTCATTTCACTTCAATGGCTGACAGTGAGTTAAATGGATTTCAATGGCCTTTCCAATCAGCAAATTATAATCCAGTAGAATACACCTTTGGGGTGTGGTACAATAGGAGATTCAGGGCTGAATGTGGATGTGCAAATCTGGATTTTATGATACAACAATATCACCGTGGTACACAATCTCAAATCAACAATTATTTTAATGGACCCCCACCTTGCATCATCGTGTTCCTAGATAACTGAATAGTGAATGCATATCTTTGCTATATGCTAGTTTTAGAACAGCAGCACCTTCCTAACAAAGCACCATAATTTCTGAGCTATAAAGGAATAGCAATCTATTTTCAGGATTATTATTTTAGCTTTTACTTTGAGATTAAAATTTGAAAAACACATAGAGAAGAGAAAAGGAAAAAATTTAACCTTTCAACCAAAGAATAATTTAAGAATGCACTGCCTTAAAATCTACTTTTGTTAGAGATTCCATCATCAATAAGTGATATAAAGAAATGTTATTTACTTATATAGCAAAGTTGACATCAGTTAGTTTTGATGTCACTGCCTCTGCAAGTTTATAGTGAATACCCACTGAAAATGTTGAGAGAAGAAACTTTACACAATCATATCTTTATCTGCATTTATATTCCATTGTCCTATAAGCAGTCATTGTACTAAATGCAGGAACAGATAAGTCATGAAAGGGAGCCCGCAAAGAACAAATTAACATTCAAGAGCTTATGGTTGTGTATGCAATCCTGGAGGCATTTCAATTTAAACTCCAGACATTTCATTTTTAACCAAACAGAGCAGTACAGATTTTGTGTGAATCATCACTTCTGCTTTCCACAGGTCCAAATATAAAAATCTGAATAAACCCCATGGGAACACACAGCTCACCTCGGGTGTAGAAAACAACCACCTGGAATCCAAATGTATGTGTGGAGAATGTCATGGCCCGCATGTGAATGATGCATAGAATTGTTAGTTTTTAAAGAGTCGGGTGTTGTGAATGCACAGAATTCTTGGTTTTGGGGTTACATTTTTTGTTTTAAAAACTAGTTCAAAAGTGAAAAAAAGGATTAAGTCCCTGTGATATCACTCCTTGTTCTGTGATGTGACCGAGTTCTTTCCAGTACAAACATTCCCCTTTACAGAGCCAATAATGATCTGTTGTTAAGATACATTGATTTTCTCTTTGGGGAGGTAGTATGAGGTGAATTCACTTCTTTGTGTTACTCAAGGCAAGATCATCAAGTGTGGACTTGATGACAATCATCACAATGAAAGAGGTTATTATGTCAAAACGGAAGTTGTCCATGGTTTTAAAATGTAGAATATGTCTATATGGCAGAGATATGTTAAAACATGGAAGACTTTGGGGATAGCTTTGGTGTGTTGGTGATTTAAATTTTGTAGGGTTTTTTGTAATCATAACTGGATTTGTCATAAATGAGTGCCTGACATAAAGTGGCTGAGAGGCATCATGTAGCATATGGTATCTAACATAGCCATTTTGCTCTTTGCCAAGCATCTGCCGATCCCATATGGGTATGGTATGTGTATTTGTCTGTGTCTAAGAATGTGATGGATAGAGACACACTTATTGTTTGTTTTCAAAAGAATCTTTCATCATTTCTTACAGATGGAGGGAACCATAGAACACTGCAGATAATTTGTGCTGGCTATTGATTATACTAGCACATACATCAATCATGTTTCTTCATCTTGGATCTTACTATTGTGATATTTAAACATAAATAGAGAGAAAGACGATGATCACAACATGCAGTATTTCTAAATGCAGACAATTTGGTTTTTGCTTTAACATTTGTGAACGCAACTTTCATTTGTCATTACTGTCATGCCTCAGAGGCAAACAGAAAAAAAAAGACTGGTAAAGTAAATAGACAAGTACTGATGTACAAGAATACTCATGTGTGATGTTTCATGTGCATTCAAAGGTATTTTAATAGACAACACTTTAGACTCGGAGCTTATTGAATCTATGTTTTCTAAATTTTGCATTTAAGCATAAAGAAGCAACCCCCACTGTTTTCCTCTCTCATGTGCATAATATATTTACTTTATTAGAAGAGTCCTCTCTTAAAGACTAAAGCTGCCTCACACAACACCCTTTTCCCCTTACTGACACTGTATGTGGTTTAATGAGAGCTCTATGCTCTAATGCCTCTGTAAGTCATCTCCTTCCCCACTACTCATCTAATCATATTCACAAAGGAGCACAAGTCACCCGTTCAGGTGTCACTCAAAGGATTGGTGTTTCTTTTACATCTAACCTGATGTTCCCCTCACGATTACTGTTCTTCTGCTGCATCAAGATGAACAATTTCTCCTTTATATTCCATTGTGTTTAAAATATGCTGGTTTCACATGCCCTTGAACCCTCAGCACCATAAGAATGTATTTATAATGTGCCGTCCATTTTATGTATGTGGTCAAAATCATCCTCTCAGCCCTTCTCACTTCCCTGCTTGATTTCCATTTTCACTTCCTAGCCATGTTTTCTTTTCTTTTTTTTTCTTGCTTGTGTTGAGAGTCACCATTTATGATGAACATTGTTCTTGGACAGAGTTTATTGTTCTTTATAATGTATAGATCTGCGCTTATCATTTTTCTCCATCACTCTGGGCAGTTTTATCTCAAAATCTAATGGAGATGGATATGTTGCAGTTAAAGTTTGTCCAAAGGCATGTGTGTAATGCTTAGTTATGTAGCAGACAGCCCTGCTGTCCTCAGCACGAGAAGATAGCTATTTCTGCCTCTCAACCCTAACACATAGAGAGAGTAAGTGCACTTTACTGCTGACCTAAAATAAAACCAAATGTAGCTTAATAACTTGGCAAATGGACTCACTAACTGGTGCACTTTGAGTGCACACAAGTGGTTCATTGCTATTTGCTGCCTGTCATTGACAAAACTGCAACCAGACTAAGTTTTGACTGTGCACAGAGACTGGGGAGTAGCCTAAAACATAAGGAAGGACGTCCCCAAATCAGCCTAAGCCTTCCTATTAGTCTCCAATTATCTTTGAGATGATAGCAAGGCCTGCCAAGTTGGACTCATTTTAACAGTTGTTGGAAAACATTGTGTCCTTGTAAGCCTGCCTTGTGTTTGTTAGAAACCAAGTAGAAAAGCACTGGGGGGAGTATCGTCAAGAATACCGTGTGCAAACAAGCACACATAGATATGCGTATATACTGAGACAAATAGACCGAAAAAGAGAGAGAGAGAAGGAGAAAGAGAGAGAGAGAAACAATGTTTTGTTTTTGCCCCTTGTCTGATTCCTGATTTCCCTTGGTGGCAATAGTTCCATGAAGGTAGTCAGAGAATAAGTAATCAGTGCACTCTACTCACTGCAGTGCAGTGGAATAAGTCTCTGGCCATATCAAATTCCTCTCTGAACTCCCTAAAGTGCTTTTCATTATGGTTACTGTAACAACACAACAGATTGCTGCAAGTAACGGCATGTAACCAAAATTCTTGTGGTTGCAGTGATATTTTGAGGGCAGCAAAAAACTAGTAATACAATTTCTGTTTTAAGTTCAATACAAATTTGCCTGTAGCCTCATATAAGACTGTGCTTTCTATCATCTTTTATGTCATCTTAACATAGCTTGTATAGCTTAATTGACAACCAAAGAAGGAAAAAAAAAACCCAAAAAAACCAAGCTCCACACATCATATTTTCAACCCATTACTCCAGTAAGGTTCCTTAACATGCTTGTTATTTGTTACTATTAACCTAATCCAGCAGTAGAAAATATACCTTTTTGCACTAATTTAGCTTCCTTAATATCATCTATAATAGTTCTTTGTTTGATGTACCTAGGAGAACTTAGCTCTGTAGACTGGCATTCTCACATCAAAACATTTTTTTCTCTCTTTTCCAGTTGAAACTTTGTGCAGCAGCTGTTTTAAGTGCCATCTTCATAAACAATCAGACTGAACCACATGGGGTCTGTAACTTTCTTTTCATTTCTGTTTCAAATTTGGCTTGTGAAACAAAACAATCATGGCTGACTTTGTGTGACAATTGTCTACAGTTCTAAGCACAAGAACTATCTAAAGCTGTAGTCAACCAATGCCTACCATAAACAGGTATTGATATTGATACTAGATGTCAGATCAAAAGTCCATTCTGGCATTGATTTTTTTCCTTTTTCCTTTTTAAAGAACTGCTGCCCTCAAGGGCCTGTTTAGCCTCTCTGTTTACCTGGTTCACCTGAAGTGCATAGGTCCAACAAATGTCATCTGTTGCTACACTAGATTACTACTTGGAACTTAAAATCAAAGACTAAAATATTACACAAACTAACAGCTAACAATTGTATTTCTTGTTTATAAGGACAGCTGTCTTTTTTTCTTTTTTTTGTTTTTGTTAATGGAGCTCTAGATAACCATATGCAAAAGGTTATCTAGAGCTCCTTAACCTATCTTAAACCCATGCAATTCCATCTCAAGCGGTGGCTTTTAGCTGTCCCTACCCCACTGTTCCCTTTCCAAAAGTAGATCTCTAATGATATGGTCCATGAAACATAAGTACATTGCATGCTGTTAATGAAGAGCATCCCAGTCAGCTAGACTGGTGGATGAGTGAGACTACAGCGCCATGCAATCATCAAATAATAGTGGGCAAAAGCATGCTATGTGGTTGACACTTTGTACAAGAATTTCTGAATTTCTGAAATTCATTATTAAATTAACAAAAAAGGAAATAAAACAGATTTATTCAATTAGTACATCAGTACATCTAATGCACAATGCCTCTGAGCTCCTGCAGCCTTTGTGTGCTCTTGTAAAATATATCGATGTGGTGCAGTACCCTACTGTGGGTTGATATATCATGTGGTCTCACAATTAATGGAACAGCCTCACCAGTAATCTTTTTCATCTGTATGTTAGTTAAGAATATGGACTTTGCCTGCTTCCGATAATAACATCAGACGGAGGAAATGCACTAATGGCATTTGAGGAATTGTAGTGGGGTGGAAAAGAATGCAAAAATCTAACTGTTAAATTCCAAGAAATGGACAAATGGAATAGGAAAGAGTGGGTGGTGGGTATGGTTTATGAGCTTGTAACTGTGCACAGGCGTAAGGGGAAAAAGAACAGGGAAAATGGTAAATTCTAATCAGAAGTGAGAACAAGATGCGGAAACATATATGACTGTGCGTTAGTGAAGAGGGGGAGACAACACTCTCTCTCTCACACACACACACACACACACACACACACGCACACACACACACACACACTCAAATACATAGTAGGCTACTGATACATAGACATACAGCCATATGCCCAATTTGGAGATTCCCTCTTCATGGCAGGTTCACAATACCGGTTATCTGAATGGTTTGCAAGGAAAAGTCAGCAAGACCGGATGGACTCTGATTAGAAGAGTTTTGGGGAGCAGTGACTGCGACTGGACAATGGGCTCCATGCATACAGATCAGACAAAAATGATTATGCAGGACCACGCTTTATAAAGTTGACTGTCTTCCAACATTTAGCGTGATTAGCATTCCGGTCCATGTCAATGAGCCAGCCACTCTAACTAGTAAGGAAAACAATGGACAGTCATCACTTGGGAAAACATGTTTAATTACTTTGTTCTGATTACTGCACCGAATCTTTTATCGTACAGTGTTGAAAAATACGAATTAACTATTATTAGTCTGTAATATGCCACACCGTCAGGAAATGGAGGAAAAGCACACTGCAGCTCTGCGACTAACAGGCAACAGCACGGGTTTCAACCACATTCCACAAGCTTCACGAACCACTTAATGAACGGCACCATAACGCTTATTGGATGTTAACACGCTGCATTTGAAAAGGCATGCGTTTTTAAACATCAGATTCAGAGCAGGTTTATTCCGGAATAAAAGAAGAAGATAATTGTGGTCTGTATTAAGAGGAAGGAGAAAAATGAGTGTATTTCACATTAACTTACGCTATCGAAAAGATTGAGGCATAAACAAACTTACCCATATCCGCTTATCTGTTAGCTCCAGCCTACAGGTTTTAACGGCTTCTAGTGCGCGACATCCGAGTCCGCATGACGCGCTCTCCACAGTCAGGTATCGTTCTAATCCACTAGCCCTGTCTCTCCGCGCAGCCGCCGATTCCAAAGCGCACCTGCCCTTTACTCTCCCGGACCTGGGTGCACTATCCGGTTTAGTTCTGCATCTCTAACCGTGCAAATCAGCCGGGGCGAATGTTATTTACTTCCAACTCCGAAATAAAGGGATAAAAATCCGGGTTCAGAATTCCTTATCCATCTCTTCGCTGCAAAGGATCACTCTCTCTTTTTCAAGTAACAGCCAGAAAGAGTACTGCATTAGGTGCAGATAATAGCGAAGCCACATCCGAGTAAGTCATGTCAGTCTTACACATGCAGATTTTGCGAATATCCAGGTAAAAAAAAAACAAAACTTCACAATTATAGTGACGGTGTGCAAAAAAAATGCGGGGTGTAATGTTCCAGTAGACTCAGCCAGCCCCCAGATTCCTAATAAACCTCTGCGTCTCTGTTCTCAGAGATGCTCAGTACGATCCGCGCATAGCGCGCAGGAAAGTAAGGCGAGGATATCCCCAAGTCGTTGTAAACGCTGTCAGCGGGTATCACGAGATAGTCAAATCTTCAAATATCCACCTTTTTGTAAACCTTTGATTCTCGTTGTTGCTCGGTTTGAAATGCAGCATGACGCTGTTGTTAATCACGTCTACATGTCAAAGCAACTTTGTCAGGCAGAATCGGAATGCCCTCTTCTGGTGAGAGAACGATTCAGGAGCTCGTCCAATGTCGTCATGATCATGCTTTGGTGGTATGATTTTTTTTTACTATTATTACTTATGAAAGCCAGTTTACACTGATAGTTTTCACTGCTAGATAATAACTAAATGGAATGAACTTTAGTATTCGTGTTTCATGTATGTGAGTTTTGGACAATATTCAGAAATGGTTGTTGGTTAGCACTTTGCTTTAGTTGTTTGAATTATGCTTGAGATTTCTAGGGTGCTTATTAAGTTTGTGATACGAAGCTAAGAAACGCAAGTATCCTATACATATGTGCATAACTATGAGAGAATGGGCACGTTGCAAAGGCAGCTCTAATATATTCCCATACAGAGGATCTATGCAAACTGCTGAATGATGCTGTCCATGGTGCTGAATTTAAAAATTGTTATTTTGTTGCTGACTGACGCCTTTCCAGAACTTTCAGGACTAAACTCTTTTATCTCAGTTTACATGCAAAATTATTAATATTGTTATTGTTTTATTTTTGCTTAATATGTTACAGAAAACGTGTCACCCCAAAATACCAGAATTCCTAAATACCACTGCATTTTCAATAATTTGCACTGAAAATGCAGTGGTATTTAACTCACATCTTCTCCCTCTGCATGACCCCGGTGGCCTTTTAATGCTTTTGTGTGTTTAAGAAAGAAATGGCCAGCTGAATTTTTAATGTCCATTGCATCTGCTCTGGGTTACTAATATATGGTTGCCCTTTCTTCAGACATAGCTCCATTCTTATACTGACATCAACTGCTTTAGTAAGTATTCTGACCCTAATTTTCTTTTGCACACTGCATTATAGATTCATTTTTACTTGAATGAATAACATGTTTTCATATAAATTTCCACCTATTAACCCATGGCGCACTAACATATTTTTGGGGAGATTTTACATTTTTAAAAATACCATACATTTTTAATATCAAGATTTTGACAAACGTTCTTGGCCACCTACACATTGCACCTACAGGAATTGCTTGACCATAGAAAACATTTAGCATTTGTGACCAAGTTGCTAAATACTAAATACTAATACTTTCACTTTACAATAATACCACTTACCAGAAATAATACAACTAATACCAGTTAATGGTTGAACATCTAGGAGGAATTTTGCAAACTGACTGCAACACTGCAAGCTCTTTAGAATGTTTACAAATGTTAGACTGCATGGCTTTCTACTTTTGTCTTTAGAGTGTATGTTTTGAACTTTAATTCAGACCATCTTTATTTGTTCTAAAACACAACACTGCTTTTAGAAGTCAGTGGTGATGTGTTAAGACTGTCTGTGACAAACTGTAAATTCCAGTGGCACTTCTGTTCCTGTTTCTTTGCTGTAACCCTTTTCTGTGAATTTGAAATATGTCATGATCCTTACCCACAGTGTTTCATGTGTCAGTTACATATTTGAAAAGGATCCACTTTTCCAATTTGTAGTGCAAGACAAAATTAAGTTTAACTCTTTATTGACATTGCACAGTCATGTGTTGTACAAAGAAATTGTAGTACTGTCCCACATCAGTGCTAAAAAAGGTAAGCAAAACACAATAAACAAGTAACATATATACAGAATACAATATACAGAGATGAAGAAGTCATGCAGATTTAATTGTGTTTAGACAAAAGGGCACTGTCCTAAAGATTTGGAAAGAAATAGTCAAATCTTACTTTTACCAGTTTATTGGCTGGAATTAATCAGTGAAATTGAGATTTATTGCGCCAAATTCAGATTTATTGCCATGCTCTACACCTGTTTTCAGGATATCGCTTAACATTTCCAGACAACCTCCAATACCATCTTAAAATTAAGCATCTTGCACTGTGGTTCGGCCGCTGTATCTGTGCCCATGCAATTTGGCTGATGACTTTACTTCTGGATTCAGTTCAACAAGCAGAGGCCATTCTGCTGACGGTGCTGAAACAATTAATACCCTGTGAAGTTATGGAGATACAGGCTGTGCCAGCCCATAGGCTACAGCTGTGATTTCTCTTCTAAAGAACTATAACTGTTAAGTTTAAGTTTACCTTTTTACTCTGCCAATGAATCACTTGTTTATTTATGTGCCTATTGGATAGATAGTATTTGACAAGTAAAAAAGATGCAAACACAGAAGAAGAAACATGAATTAGCTGCTTGGACAGAAACTATATCTTATGCTTTGTTTTCATGTAAAATACTTTTTATTTGTTTTGACAATATACAGCCAAGTGTAACTGTTCACTGCCATGGGAAATTGTGTCAACCTAGAACAAAATGTAGCTTTAAAGATAAAATTTACCAAAACATTCAACCATGGCTGTAACTATGTTTGTTGCCCAGCAACATTCACACTGAACAATTTTTCAGGTTGTTAAGTGTCAAGGTGATTTCAATAGCACTGCTTTTTGAGCTCCCTCACTATTGTCCTTCACATTCTAAAGAAATGCGTTTATCACCCTCTTTTGAGATTAGCATTATCCACATAACATTATAAAAATACAGCAGGATCTCAGTGTTCTGGTGTGAAATATTCAGTTTAATGCGATTGTATACTGTACACATTCTAGTGATATTTGACACAGGAAATGACTTGTCTTATAAATGAGTGAATGCCAGATGCAGAGGTAATCTTTATTGCCTGAAAGCTGTCTGTAAGCCTATAAGTTAATCTGTTGGAAAACAAAATAATACAGAAATATGTGTACATGCTTATCTGTATATACTTAGTTTGACTGACATGGTACTTATATAATTCTACAATAATTCAATACTAAATATTTAAAAGAAAGCTATTTTGCAGGGATTTGAATATAAGATGGATTAAATGACTGTGGATGGTTTGGTGACCTACCTGTGCGGGTAAAATGTGTGGCCCTAACTTGTGCACTGTGTTCTTTGTAAGTGATTCTGACAACAGAAGATATTTTCAGGCTCTCTCCAGGGTGAGAGACAGCGCCGTCCTGTCCTTCCCATGTTCACATTAGACTGGGACTTGTTCTCTAGTGTTCTTTTCTTTTTCCATTTCCTCTGATCTTAAGCCTGGCAGAATCGTCTTAGCCTGCCTCAAGGCAATTTTCAACCTGACACTGAGTTTCTCAGGTTCACCTATGAATGTGAATCCTCAAACAAATATCCAGGGACAGCTTATATGGTGAACACTGAGCCTTTTGAAAATAAAAGTTTTTATTGTAGCCCCATATTTTAAAAAAATGTTTTTAGTACAAAGAATGTTACATTGCCAAGGTTGCCACAGCAGATGTTGAAAATCTCTGTTTTGCAGGTTGCTTCCATTAACCTTTACCCCAAGCTGGCTTCCAATCTGGAGTGCTGTGTTTCACACACTGCAGTTCAGGTTGGAGCTGACATGTTTGGGCTTGAACATACATGATACCAGACATATGTAAAGTGTTTGAAGCATGTAAACAAGCAGGATAAAAGGCTTCTATTTGTATTGCCTGCACAAGGATAGATAGCGTTTACATGTTGTGCTAATGTTCTTATCTTCTTATGGTTATTAGACTGCATCAATGGTGGAGCATGTTCCAGCCTACTGACTATATACAAAATCCTCTATATATCCTGGCCAACCATTTTCCAATTCATGGCTCTGTCTTTTTGAAATGCATGTACATTTTATCCACCACATATAGGCATTCATATGGTACTACTAATTGGGAGGCTGGTGATTTGATCCCATGTCCGCATGATAAAGAGTCCCCAGGCAAGATATTGAGCCTCAAATTGCCCTTAATGCAGCCATTGTGTGTGTGTGTGTGTGTAGGTGTGTGTGTGTGTGTGTGTGTATGTGATAGAAAAAAAGTGCTTAAAGTGCACAGAAAAAAGTGCTTTATGAAGGTGAGTGTGAATAGGTGAATGCGAATTGTAGTGTAAAAGTGTTTTGAGTGCTCAGTAAGAGTAGAAAAGTGCTATGTAAATACAAATCCATTTGCCTTTAATATCTGTACAAAATGAACATTCATTACCAGTGAACATGAAAATGAACATTACATTTTTTTTGTTCTATTACTATTAATATTTTTGGGCTGTGTAAGTAACTTGTTATGAAAAATGTGATTTAATTTTCAATTATGACTGTTGAAATCATAATGACTTTTTGGTTATTAGCTTCTGCATTTTTCTTTGTAAAATTAGGTCATTAATATCAGTTTTTAGTAAATGTTCACATTCACATTTTTCAAAAATGCAAATATAGCTTCGCAAGTAAAAAAAAAAAAAAAAAAAACTATGCCGGCTGCTGTTGTGTTCCATGTTCTTCTAAGACTTTTAAATTGCAAAGGATGAACTCTGACTAGTCCAAAAATGTAAAGCATACCTGATCATAACTGAAAAGGAAGAGTCTGCATAAGCATTCACGTTTATTGATTTTAAAAATTCAGATTATTTACACTTTTAAATCAATTTACCTTAACAGTACTTTCACACACAAAAAATAATTGCACGGTGCTGTACCAGACGTGACAACAATGACGGTATGAAATTTTGCTGATTAGACACACTACAGCTTTGCACTGTTTCAGTGTTTCTCTCCAGATTTTGTTCCCTCAAATGTTTGATTCCATGCCTACTTCATGTGTTTTGTCTTGGCAAAGATGTGAGAGATAAGAGGTGGGCATCTGTGTATGGCAGTGCCTTGCCATCTGTCAACTGCCCATGGGGTCTCTGTGGACATAAGCTCACATTGGTAGAACACGGGTAGGCAAAGAGAGTCTCCAGTAATAAAAGAAAATATGTGAAAAGAAAGAATTAGAAAGATAAGAAAAAGAAATACAAAATTCAATATAAATTCAATTGTGCAGAGAAGATAAATGTACACAAATTACCCAAGTTTACTTTTGCAAGTACACCATATGTTGTGAATTTTGTAGCCATGATTTCCTCTATACCGACAACCTTTTTACAACTATGTGGGGTCAAAAGCAAAGACACAAGGGTGTCTTTTAATGCTCTGAGAGGAGGAAAAATTTACATAATGTGAGATGATAAGGATCAATAAACCCAGCGGATCAATGAGGTCCAATTACAGGCCACTGGAGTTTCTTATCTGCTTCAGTTTAACTTTGTGCTGCCTGTGGTCCTCCACTTTCATTAAATCCCCAGTGTGATTAGGCTGGCTGATTGGCACAAGTTGAAGATTATCGCAGAATAGGATCACTGTTTGCCTGCTTACTTTTGTGTTCAAAGACACAAGAAAAGCATCCTCAAGGACACATTTTATGCTAGTGATAAATAGTGCTCCTGTTTCTGTAGAGGCCATATCATTAAGCCATTATTATATTGTATCTCATTATTTTCTGTAATTCCATCAATGTTAATGAATCTTTTTTTACTTTTGACCTTTTGAACTCTGTGGATAACTGTAACAGAAAAAGATTATTATGTTTTTTTGGTTTCTCCTCATCTTGCAGGTTTTGAGGACTGCACCTTTTTTAAAGTGCATTCACCTGTGACAGAGAACAAAGCCATTGAAGGTTACAGCCAGGAGACACATTGGGGAAAAACTGGCTTTTTTTTTTTTTTTTTTCAAAACATGTACACACACAAACACCTCTACGGATTTCCTGAATAGTCCAAAACACTTTTTTTTTCATGCCTCTCTTTCATCTACATTTGTTATTCTAGGACTTGTGCACTGTAGAGTCATTTTTATTGTCTGATGCTTCCCATTTGACTTTCATCTGAGCTGAATGAATAGTACTTGACAGTTGACGGAAAAAAAATCTTTTCATCTTTTCCACCAACTTTATTGTTGACTTGTGGATTACAGACTCAGTGCGAGCATCTCTTTGGTGAAGATGAAGTAGACAGTGTTTCCCGCACATGGTGTTTATCGTGTCATGGTGACACTGTAGTAGAACACAGATTAGTAAGCTTCACAAGAGCGCTTACATGTGACTCAGCATGTTTGGCCAATTACTCACCATGCTACCCGTTCCCTTGACACACCCACTTTGTGCCACATTCCAACAGCAGTGGTAGATCGTCTGACTCCGTCCCCTTATCCCGCTCTCTCCCCTCATTCTTCTATTTTTGGCATCAGACATTCTGGGCACGTAGGCCTCAGCACAATGTAAATTATTCAGCCTGGCTTGCCAGAGGCTGGGAGCAAATCATAAATCGCAGATGGTCTCAGGCTATTTCATACGGGTGACTGTGGTTAAACACCAATGCACAGAATCATTTTCAAACCCACACAAATATAAGGTTTCATTACTTGTAGCTCAGTGAGAGAGTATTTGATTTTGAACTCACACAGCGTGGCCTTTTTGTTGTATTCAAATTTGCACTGTGTGCTCGTAGCATGTTACACGTGGAAAACCTCTGATTTTTGGCTTGACTTCAAATAAGATTTCTGCAGAGGTTACTTAACCATCAGGGAATGCAGAACATGTAAGATTTTTCCGAATGGCTTTGCTGCTTTTTTACCTTTATAGGACATCAACAAAAAGCTTTACCACAATATTCACACATGCTGTTTCCTATGTCTATACAGTGAGGGAAATGGTTAACAATGACGATACAAACAGAAAAAAAAAAAATCAAATTCCCACTACTTAAACATTCACCATTTAATTGTCCCTGAAAGATTTTTTTCTTGTCTTCTCTTTTTTTTTCAGATGATAATAACTGTAGCTCTACTTGGAAAAGTAGAGCCAGACAAAGTAGTCTACCCAACAAGATCTGAAGACATAGTAGCACTCAAATTTGTGGGCTAAACAGATTCTTTCTTTCTTGAAAAATATAAAGCTATCTGAAACGAGTCGGTAGCTGAGTTTTATGGAATGCAAAAGAACTAAAAGAATTAAGAATACATCAAGTCCTTTCCAATTTCATTTTTTTCTTAAGAAATACATATACCTTGTCTTCAAAGTCTGCTCTTTGCTGGCATCTAATAACTGGCACCTCAGAGGTCTGGCAAGCACATTATAATGAGGTATTTTGAAATGTGTTACTATAGCTGGAAGCAACAAAAATGAAAAAGAAAGCTTTTCTCTGTGTTGTCCAGCATTCCTAACTTGTAACATGTCAGGCTGATGCAGCATGTAGTAGCACTTCTCCCCTGTTTTGTTTGTTGAGTTCTTTGACAGTCTGAGGAAGGCCATGAAAAATGGCCGAAGGAAGCCGGTCTGGTGTCAGGCACAGATGCCAGAGCGAGGAGGTGCTCAGTAGGGCAGCACCATGTTTAGTGAGGCAGTTTGCTGTTTAATTACACACTGTGGGAGTCACCTTGCTCAGACCTCTGAGATCACAGGCTTAGGCCAAGGGCACAGCATACTGGCTTTTATGACCTAGATTTGGATGACATGGGGATAAACACCATAGATACACAAAGACAAGGCGCATAAAACAGCTTAGCATACTTTAAACAAATCATTAACTTAAATTCATACCCTAGGTGATGTCAAAACCTCATCTTCACGTTAAACCTGCAAAATCCTTTAAAACAAGCTGTAAAGGCATCAGTAATATTGTGTTACGTTTAAAGGTAATGACCAACAAATGTCTGTTTGCACATTTAAAAGAGCATTTTCCCATTTTAGAATCAAAATGTTATGTATAGCAAATGTGTCCATAATACAGTCTGACTTCGACACTGCCTCATCAGTGTGTGTGTGTGGGTGTGTTATGTTCTAAGGCATGTCAAATACTAATTCCACTAAGATAATATTGGCATGTTTCTTGATTCACATTTCATTTACTGCAAGTGTGCCCATGGTTTAACAAGGAAACATAACCAGAATATTTTTTTTCACAAAATTAGCCCATATCTCAACAAGACTATTTATTCAGACATATATTTGTATGAATTATTCTTTCAGCGATACACTGTTGTTTTCCAGTGTATTGGCTCGCCACAAAGGCATGTCCCAGGAGGAGGAGGAGAGGAAATCATTAAAGGAAATCATTGAACCAATAGTAAGACTATAAGGTACAGCAGTTCCCCCCCTGGAGCCCATCACAGCATTGTACCCTCGCATTATGGCCTAACATCTCAGAATTATATGATTAATCTAGCCGTTAAATTCACACATTACAGTATATCCAAGGAATAATATCTTTCCTAAAAAAAAGAGTCATATATGCTTCCATATGAGCACTGTTTGATGGAAGATGTGTTTCCACACAACAAAACACAAATAAAACAAATTAAAAAGAAAATACAGCTGGTGGAGTGTTTGGTATTTTCTGCTTTAGTTCTCATTCCTCTTTCTCTCCAGTTCATATAATCACAGCATCACTGCAAGGACATGCAGCGACATAAAGTTCCTTTCCTGACAAACCTTAAATTGATGTTCTACAATCTGACAATGATCACTGTGGTAGCAGACTATGAAGGTGCCTTTAAAGAGAGTGGCTACAGTGAAAAAGCATTGTCACATGGAGCCCAGCTACCACTACAATCTTGCATTTTATATTTAGTTAATATTAGAAAGTATTAGAAAGTATATACAAGTATTGTAAAAATATTTTATTTCACAGGAAACTGTGCAGTGTTGTGAAAACAAAACAAAAAGCACATTTGTGGAGTTGTTGTGGCGCCATAGGACCTACTCAAAGTTCTTCTAAGAGTTTTATGGTGTTACAGGAGCTGAGCTCCTCAACATCCCACCATCTCCAAGAAGAAGCCCAGACACCCTTCAGACAAAGTTCATTTCTGATATCTTTCAGAATTCCATTTTATTTTCAGTCACTATCATATGCTTGTGACCATAAATGAGCTCTGGAACATAGATCAACCTATTAATCAGCACCTTCAGGGTCAGCTCTCTCTTCACTACAGCAAATTGGCAGTGTGTCCACATTGCTGGAAATGCCACACCAGTCTGGTCAGTGCCACTTCATTCTCCCCTCACTCATGAACAAGACACAGAGACAAAACGTCTGCAATTGGGGCAGCAACTCATCCTTGACCTGGAGTGGGCATACCACCCTTTTCTAGCTTATAACAATGGCCTCAGACAATAGTGGGACTAATTCTCATTCCACGTGATTCACACTTAGCTGTAAATTGCCCCACTATGTTCATGCTAATCTATGTTCCAGACCTCTATGGCCCCACAATCCCAAGACCACTGAACCTTCTACCATCCACACTCTGGCTGCACCTACAAATTCTGTTCATAAATTATGAGATTATGAGACTAACCATTGGACCAGTTCCTTCTGCCCAGTCTGGCTTACTGTTGGCAGTGTTAACCAAGCCCTCAGTATGACTGTACAGAAACCAGAAATTATTAAAAACAACTAAAGCTAATCAGACACAACAGGCAGTTATATCACCCAATTTGTCTCATGCTATGGTGGTTGTCAGGGCATGCTGGCATGTTACAGGACAAGCAAACAAGTGCTACCTTCCTATCTGTGATTCATGAGGAAAGATAACACCTCTGTGGAGTAGATCTTACAGCTGTGCACTGGAGAGTCAGCAGGTGGAATTTTCCTCACTTCCAGGAGGGTCATAGCTGCTCAGATTGGGGCTTGTAATGTAGCAGCATCAGCCCTCCTTTTCATGTGTGGCATGACCAGGGCATGCCCTAGTTCTTTCAGGTACAGTACAGTGACATCTCTAGTGTTCAGATAACTTCCAGTCTGGCAAGCTCGTATCCAGATGATGGAGGCACAGAGTGTGTTACTTTAATGCACGAATCATGGCAAATGTTAAGTGAACAAATAGTTCATAGGTATAGGTGGAATTGGGTCCTACTTTTAGCAAATATTTGAAAGAAAGTCAAGAAAGAAAGTCTATTCCACAATCAGAAACATGTGCACAGATCACAGACTATGAGATAATAACTTTTAGATTTTAACTATTGTTATGTATTTACTAATAATTACATGTTTACCTTGATACTCAATTAAACCCCTTTTCCTTTTGCACCCATAGTCACATATGGCTCATTTGTTTTGGAGAATTCACTTTGGGAGCACTTCTCAAATTTTTTTTTCTTAACACATCATCCACACTCACTCCATCCTTGTTCATGCTAATTTCCACTAATGATTAGTCAAGGATAAAGAAACGATGGGGCTTTTCACACGTTGCTAACAAGTCGAAGGCTCTTACCCCACAAAGATTAAGGGCAAGCTCTTTTGTGCACTCTGGAGTGAAGCCCAATAAATCCTCATTGATGTTCCAGCAGTGTAATTATCACAGGACCCAGAGGCAGAGATCAAATCACTGAGTGCTATTGACAGTGTGGCTTGATACAAACAGGTATGTTAGATAGGGCCACCAGAGAAACCACTGCGGGGTTTATCAGTTTGACATATCAGTCCTTGATACCTTTAAAATGTCACTCCTCTCTTTTATCTGTCTCTGTAGGGTTTTGGCATATCCATTGTGGCCAATTGAAATGAATGATCTATAAATGCGGAAGAGATATCATGTGTACAGCAATCCACAGAGACGTGGTTAGTTGAGAATACAAGAATGGTGGCTATCCAGGGAAACATATTGCTGGTAAAGTAGGTGCATACTAAAGTTCCACATTAACAGAAATATGGATTTCATCTGATGCAAGAAACTTGCAAGTATAAAACTGTCACCCATCAAGCAATTGAATGTATTTGTTTTCCTGAAAAGTAAATTTATTCTTTTTTTGATTGTTTTGTTTTATTTTACTCTACATTTGATGCTGTCATACAACATGTAACATAATATCAGCTGTTATTTTAATACTGTAGAATATTTATAAAAACAGAGCAAAAATGGATGACTGCTTACCACACAAATCCCAGCTTGATGGGGTTTGCCGCTGTGGAAGAAGAGGAAAACAAGATAATCTTTGAATGGCATGAAGCATTGAGGGGTTGGAGAGGCAGAGAAAGATAAACAGCCAGAGAAAAAGAAAAAAGGGAGACAGAGAGCAATAGAGAGAGTGAGATTCAATTCTTTCCTCGTCTCATTCTTGGGATGTGTGGGGTGTCTGCTCTGTATGCATTTCCGTGCCTCCAGAAGGACCAGTGTTTGTATGCACACACTGATGATTTTGACAGCTAGGCTGTATCAGCAAAACAAGGCCTTATAAATTGCACTGGTTTAGATGCTCCGTGCAAGTATTGACTGTTAATATCTTGGCTCGGCCTCTGTAGAATAGCACAAGAACAAAACAGACACATAGAAATATCGGCTATCTCAGAAAAACAATGTAATTCTACAGGAGACATGCCGTATATGTGAATATGCTTGAATGCAACAAGCACGTACACATACATACAAATAATATACCTTAACACCTTGTGGATACAACACTTTTCATAATGTACAGTATATGTTCATACATACTACATACCCAAGTACTTGTGTTTGTTTGAAAGGCTTTGTGTTGCTGAATGTAAAATATTAAATTGAATACAAGTTACCACATTTTCACCATATTTGCACATTCACCAAGGCTTCACACTTTGCAAAACAGGAAAACCTTAGGGAATGCTTAATAATATGCTTTTTTTGGGTGATTGGCTAATCCACTTATGCAGTGCTTGTAAATTCACAACACCAAAATCAATCATTATTAAAAGGGAAACACAACAACTATTCAGGCAAAAATGCATCTTAGAAACTAATGTATTTTTCGTCATTGTGATTGTGTGCTACGAAGATCTAAGCACTAAACCATGTTTACTACTTCCTCAGCCTTTGACAATGTAGAAGCTGATCAGATAAATAATTTCTATAGTAGTCATGAATATATGTGTGCATTGTAACTAGGTAAATATAAAGTCTTTGCCTGGCTTTCCTCTCACCTCAGTCACTCAAGGCAGATGACAGCCCTCCTTTAGCTAGGATCTGCTGCGGGTCTCTTTCTGTCAGAAAGGAGTTTTTAACCAGACTGTCATCATACACTAGGTTAGGTGCAGTCATTGGCTTTCTCTCTAAGCTACCACAGGGTTTTATCTTATTGTTGTTGTTGTGAACTGATGCAAACTGAATTGAATGTGACACAATTATTTTCCTACTTATAAATGTTATTGGCTATTTTTCTTTCAATAGCATAACATAAGCAACATTATTAATACCACCACCACCACCAACAACAACACCAAGAAGAAGAAGAAGAAGAAGAAGAAGTGGATCTTTCTGGGTAGCTGCATACACAAGACCTGTCAGCAGGGAAAGTAATGAAAATCTCAGTGACATTAAATAAACTGTATTCACCTTTAAATCCAGTAACAGATACTTTTAAGACCAAGTCAAGTTGAGAGGCTGCAGATCCAGTCCATGTTGTGGGGATCACAGCATTTCAAGACATCTATTAATTCTCATTAATGGGATTGTCACAGGCCTAGGACTAAGGATGATCCCTTCTAGAGGATGTTGCTCTCTATCTGCAGCCAGCTTGGCCAACCAATGAGTGGATGATGAAGCAAGAATATTGCCAAGGCAGTTCATCAGAGGCTTGGCCAACATTTGAAATTTGTTATTATCAGACAGAAATACTTCATGGAGTTCTTTTCATTAAGAAAATTTGTTGTGTTACTGCAGGTTGGCTTGATTTAATTTTGAATTCTATTGGCATGGTCTCCAAACACACTGATGCGATTCTGTAAACTCTTAACATCACTTCTTTCTGTTTCAATGTAGCTATCTAAATTGGCCCTGTGTTTAGTTTCGGAATATAGTGATTTTAAAGCAGAGGAAATACAGTTTGTGCCCTATTTTTGTGCATAGTGTCCCAAAGCTGGCCATTAATTTTCATTAAGTGCTGTCAGTAAGGACCATTAACCAGGCAAGAGAATAATCACCTCCCAGGAGTGGTGACCCGTTTATGGCACAGTTAAGGGTTAACTGAAACAACCCACCTTAGATGTACCAACATAAGACTTGCAGTACAAAACACAGTAAACATTTAGTGATGAACCTTTTTTCAAGATAAAATAAAACTCTGAAAAATAAATGAATAAGTTAATAAAAACTGAAAAAAAATAGCACCATGCTTCCACATGCTTGACATTGTGGAAAATTTACATGTTCAGAATATAATTCTCTGACAAACAAACGGATCATAGATTTAAGTCTTACAAAGGTTAATATGTTGACTGTATGTAGCATTATGTGAATTTGAAAAATGTGTCACTCTTTAAACACTTAACCGTGTTGGCACATGCCAACACCTAAAAGCCTGACCTTAATCTACTGGATCAGAGGATTATCTCCTGTATTTCACACTACCACCAGGATTAAATTAAGCATTATTTGACCTTTTTTGTGTCAAATATATATTTTCATTGTGTCATAGTCCAGGCTGAGTGTCAGGTTGTGACTAATGTTTTTGCGTTCCTGCTCATGACGGGATGACGACACACCTGTGTGTCATCAGCTCCAATTTTTGTGCCAGCATTTAAGGACCAGCTCGAGCCCTTATTCACCACCAGATTGTCTATTACCCTTTTATGGGAAATTAGTGCTCATTTTGCAACCTTGTTGTTCAGCCTTTCTTTGTGTTAACTTTGAAATGTAGGCTAAGTATCCGCATCTTACCTGTTTACTTACGTGGTTTCTCGCCTGGTTCTTTGACGAATATCTTACACTCACCTGCCTGCGCTTCTACTCATCACCATTCTCAAGTGTCTGGAAAGGACAAAACTGGGTTTGGTTCCAAACTCTTGCTCCACTGGACACTCACCTGGCTATCTCTGTTTCACAAGTAAGTCATTCAACCTTTCTCATTCTTCAGCAAAACATCCTCCATACTCACTAATACAGAACAAGTAGATTAACCCAGTTCTCCTCTCTTTCAGTGAATCTTTCCCTTGTGAAGCTCATGTCTCGTGATTACCTGTTGCCCAAGTTTCCCATGATAAATAAAGTCATTGCTCTGCTTTTGAGTCCAAAACTTGGTATCGGCTTGACACATTGTTCAGACTATAAGGTTATACATTTGTTTTTCCAGCCTCTTATTGCTCATTTTTACCTTGTTTGAGACACAATGCTACCATCATAATCAAAATCACCTCATGAAATATTTCAGTTTCTGTTTAAATACATGTTTTGAATGTTACCAGTTGGTTTCAAGTGAGTGGGTCTGAACATTTTGTTTTCTATGTTTTAGTGTTGGGAAACTTTAGCCAACAGCTCCAATGTACCTAATAAACTCAAAGCAATCACTAAAGAGTAGGTTGCAGCATTTCATAAACATCCATCCATCCATCCATTCGCTTCCGCTTATCCTTTTCAGGGTCGCGGGGGGCGCTGGAGCCTATCCCAGCTGTCATAGGGCGAGAGGCGGGGTACACCCTGGACAGGTCGCCAGTCTGTCACAGGGCCAACACACAGGGACAGACAACCATTCGCACTCACATTCATTCACACATTCACACCTAGTGAATGTGTGAATAAACAATCGGTTAAATTAGAAGTATCTGTTTCACAGCTGGAAATATGACAGTTTATCAGATACTTTTGAAATGTGATCAATTTGAGTAGATTCTACTTTATTTATAGATAAAACAAAGTCATCAAGAACTTTGAGTTTAACTGAAAAGAAATAGATTAAAAAACACCTACTTTATTTATTTATTTTTTGGGGTGGTGTGGGTTGGGGGTTGCATCAAGTAGGATTTTTGTGAATAGAAAAAAATTGAAGTTGCCAAGTGCAGTATTGTAAGGTGATCCCAGGAGGCATCTCACCCTTCAGTCTAAAAGACTTGTGGCAAGTTGTGTGACACACATATTGTGAAATTTTTTATACAAAGCCTTTGGTTTGAGGGGAGGTGACATCTTCTTTATACTACAGTAAGCTGTCAAGCCCGAGGCTGTGTAAGAATAGGTTCTACCATTTTAATGCGTTTTTCCTCCAATCCTTTTGGAAAACACGACTTTTTGTTTCGGTGAACATGATATATGTTTTTGAATTTTTATCGTTATCCTTTTTTGGTAACCTCATGCTGTAATGCTTTTAATCAAATGCTATCAGTAAAATAAAGTAACAAAGGAAACTTGGAAAATAGTTTCATATGATTAAATCATGCCAAGCGTATATAACAGTTTTGTGAATATTTTCACACTTCAGTTCAATCGTTCTCAGTCTTTGCAGTAGTTTCAGCACCAGAATTGACTTCAGAGGCCTGGACCACCCCAGGCTGCACCATGAACTCTCCCAGGCCAATCACTTTGCTCTCTCCTCAGCAGCCCCTGTGTAATCCCAGATCAAAGATCTCAGAAAATCAGGACAGATTCTCTGGGGTAACACCCACAAGAGTGATATGAAGCAGCATTTTTACTCATTCTCTTGCAGGTTATTGCTCGATAGCTGGATAATATTAAATACTTTTTCCTTTTCATTTTCATTATGCCCAAACTTTTCACTATATATATATATATATATATATATATATATATATATATATATATATAGTCAGCATTTACTTACAATAAGTGAAGTGACATTTAGTCCCCTGTAATGTCCTCTGCCTATGGTGCACCTCGATGACCTCTGGTGCACCATAGCATTCATTGAGCCTATCCCACATAGCTCTCAGTCCGTTTGCTGGTTGGTTCACATACACAGATCGTATTGATTGATTGATTGATCATACTTTATTCATCCCGAGGGAAATTGGGTTAAGGTAAGGACTCAGCTGAACAGCTGGCATGTTCAGCTAGCTAGCCATTTCACAAGGAGGTCAAGCTGTTCACTTGGTGAGCGGTTGAGGCCCCTGATGGTATTCATAAACGATGCTTTCCAGGCTCTATAGCATTCGGGACGGTCGTTGAAGTGAATGAGCCCTGTAGACACCAGTTAGCATCGAGCCATAAATCTAACAAGGCCTGACATGTTCTGCTCCATTTCTAGTGGAGTGTACAGTGGGCCCCTTTCCTGGTATGTGATCTCATGTGGGTGACTGAAGTTGTCTGGGGTTGTAATATAGGCGGTGCCGGTGTAGCCACTGTCCAGAGGCTGTTGTGCATAATTGACCGTTGGCTCTTGTTTAGGGGTGTAGGTATCACTTTGCTCTGCTTTGCCTGGGAAATGTTCCTTTAGATTTGCTACTGTAGGTGTGGTTCGTGTTTGGATGTGTGGTACTGCAACTGACTTGGGGCTTGGTTGAGTATGTATATCAGATCCTGGCGTAAAGATCCTGGGGTAAGAGTCTATGGTCGGTGAATGGTGAGGGAACTTCATCTCTGTGTTATCATTGGAGGTTTCTAGAATGGGTGTGGTTTGGCTGCCATGTGTGGCACCCTTCACATATTCCCTTGTGCGCCTTACTGCGTCATCAGCAGGAACGTCTATTTCACTAAGAGTCTCGTTATTATCCTTAATCGCTGCAGCTTCCAAAACTTCTTACTCTATGACTGGGTGGGATGCACCCAGTCATAGAGTAAGTCAAAAGATGCCTCAGGAACTTCTCTGTATGCAAACAGCAGAAAAGACAGCCATCCCAATCTTTGTATGTGTTTGATATGTATTTCTGCAACATGCTCTTGAGGGTCTGGTAGAACCTTCCCGCCAGGCGATCAGTCTGTGGTTGGTAAGGTGATATCATGGTTGCTGAGATGCCCAGCTGGTTTTGGAGGAGTTGTATCTACTTGGAGGTAAAACTGGTTCCCCAGACTATCAGAATTTCATCTGGTATCATCTGGAGAAAAGCTGTACCAGTACATGCACAACAGTGGGAGATGTGAAGGAAAGCTTCTGAAAATTGTGTAGCATAGTCACACACAACCAAGATATACTGACGATAATATTGCTCTTCATGTGGCTGTCATTGTGGAATAGAACAGAGTTGACAGGAAGTGGCTCGAGTAGACCTTGATCTGACTTGGGAGCAGGCATGTTTTCTGGCATGTGGGACATATAAGACAATGAGCCTGTGTACAAGTCTAGTAAAAATGGGAAGTCATCCGCAACACCCTCTTCAGATTTTTTGGCGGCCAAGGTAACCAGCCTAGGTGAAGGTATATAAGTAGTTTTTATTGTTTAAAGTGCCTAGAACATTTCAAGACGATTTCATCTTGGTATTCATGTATATATATCATGTCAGATGTTTTAAACCAATAGGCATCATAGATTAAAAAAAAAGTATGTATGATGTGTACGAAATGTAAGAAATATGTGATTATAAATAAATGATTAGATTTTCATTTTTTTAATCTATAAATTTAGTGCCTTCACATAAAAAAAACATACAACTTAGCCACTTACTGTGGGACTCTCTGTCACTTTATCTGTGGATTAGAGGATAAAAACAGTGAGTAGTTTGTCAACAGTTCAAAATTTGAAATATGTGAGTGGGTGGAGAGTGGCAGAAGATAGCTTCTTTTTTGCCTATCACCAGATTCTCCTATGGGTCTAAGCAGATGTGCCATGCCGGAGCTGTTTTTCTTAACTTGGGAAAAGGAATTTGACGTTCTGCACAGGAAAGTCCTGAGCTTGCCAAACACACAAACATGCACCATCCATACACACACAAACCGACCACCATAGCTTGTTGTGTTGTAAATCATTGGCCTCTCTCTGGTCTATTAAGATATGGAAAGCGCCACATGGGATTTATACAGTCAATCTATTTTACTAGTCTTTGGTGTCAGTGCTGCCATCAGGTTTGTTCCTTAAATGCCTTATCAGTTAAATGCAGCTGTTATCCTATGTATTCAACCAGAAATGTGAATGTGACTTCAGTATGAATAGAAAGCTATGTATGCTATATAGCATTTCTACAGGTATAACATTTATACATTATGATTATATATATTTAAATTATCTTGAATTAGTTGTAAAAATAACGATAAAAGTCATGCATCTTTTTTTAGATATGAAAAAATGATAATATATGTATTTCCAATTTCCTTTTTCCTTTTTATTTTATTTTTAACTTTTGTCACTATATCTGTCACATCTGTGAATATGAACTGTGTTGAAAATAGATATAGGTTTTATATCACAAGGTAAATATATAATGCATTAATACATGCAGAAATAATATAATATAATATAATACATTTTGTTGATGTTAGCATATTTATGTAATGAATGTAAATTAAAATTGTTCATCTCTCATTTACACAGAAGGATGTTCTTTTTTTTAACAAATCTGATCTTTTAACAGTCTTTACTAAGATAATTTAGTGAACTCGTTGTTTTTATTCTCTTGGAAAGCAGCTGCATCCCACTGCAGCTTTAGTGATAAATATTGTGTTGTTAAGGCAGAAGACCTATCACATAGTCAAATATAATAGTATTACTATACTAAGGGTAATGATTCTATTACTAATCCAAATGCCAGTGTTATTGCTTGAACAGCTGTTGTACTCCACGGTTTTGTATTTGTACTCGTACAGGTTCTCAGTTTAACTGAGTAAATCCAATAAACCCCAAGTGAGCTCCCAGATTACTTTAAACTCAAGATTGGGCCTATGTAAACGCTTCTGCATACAAAGACTAAGAGTAAACTTACATAAAGAGATAAATGTCTGTGCCAATTTCACTCAATATAAACATCAATAAATAAAAAGCTCTATAAATTTGGCAAATATTAAGCCCCACTTTCTGCTGGTACCATCTCTTTTGCTTTAGAATATCCATCTGTTCTTTCTCATAATACGATTTGGAATAAAAATCAAATTATAAACCATACTATACTTTTCACTGTGTGCTTCATGGATTTCAAAGGGGAGCACTTCACAAAATCTTGCATACATCATTGATCCAACAAATGATGTCCCCATGTCTGCATTTCATTTCTTGTCCTCTGCTGGCTGCTCTGACCAAAACAGCTTTATTGAAGCATGACATTACAGTTTGCTGGATACTCACTCTGCCCGGCTTATACAAGGTCTGGTACTGTTCACTGTTTTAGGACATTTTTTACACATCCTGAAGAAGGCCGTCCATCCACCCATCCAAACTTTTTCTACTGCTTATCTGGGGTTGGTTCATGAGCCACCAGCCTAAGCAGAGAAGTCCAATCCCCCCTTTCCTCAGCCATCTCCTCGAGCATATTCAGGGGAACACCAAGGCATTCCCAGACCACAAAGAAATATAATCTCTCCAGAATGTTTTGGGTCTGTTTGGTGCCTCTACATGGTAGGACATACGCAGAACACAGTGCTCAGGAGGCACTCTAGTCAGATACCCAAAACACATCAACCCTGTATCTAAGAGAGTCCAGACACCCTTCAGAGGAAGCTCATTTCTACTGCTTTCATTCACACTCTCTAATTTCTTTGCTTACTAACCAAAGCTCATGATCAAAGGTAAAGGGAGGAACATACACAGACCAGTAAATTGACAGCTTCACGTTTACCCCAGCTCTCTCTTCACCCCAATGGATTGATACAGTTTCTACATCACTGCAGGCACCACACCAACTTGTCTGTCAATCTCCCACTCCCTCCTCCACACATTCTTTAAACTCTATTTCAGCTGAAAAATATGGCCTCAGACTTGGAAATGTTAATTCTCTTTCCCCCTGACTCACACTTGCCTGTTAACCACTCCAGTGTGAATTGGAGGCCAAAACCGCCACCAGAACCATATCATCTACAAAAAGCGGAGACAAGATCCTTTGACCACCAAAGTGGAAGCCTTCTGCCACTTCTCTCTGCCTAGAAATTCTGTCCATAAAAATTATGAACAGAATGGGTGACAAAGGACAGCTCTGGCAAAGTTCAACACCCACCAAGAATGAGTCCAACTTACTGCCAAGAATGCAGACCAAGCTCTCTCTGCAGCTTTAAAGGGACTGAATGGCTTGCAGGAATGATCCAGATACCTCAGAAATCTCACAGGTTCCCTTTAGGTACATGGTTGAATACTTCTTCAAGTCCCCAAAGCCCATGTAGGCTGATTGGGCAAACTCCCCCACAATTAATTTGAGGGTGTGTGTCCAGACAGCTAATGTGTGTTAAATCTATGTAGTTGCCTGTCTGTCACAGGGCTAACACAAAAAAATCACACCTTTAGTCCATTTAGATTCACCACTTAACCTAACCCCATGCATGTTTTTTTGCATGGAACCAGTGCATCAAGGGAACCCTCACAGACATTGGAAGAAGATGGAAGCTCCACACAGAAAGACTACAGACTGGACTTAAACCCATGACTTTTTTGCTTTCAGGTGACATTACTTTTCAATTATCCACCATGCTGCCCCTTTTTCATAGCATTATATTGCTTCTAAATGATACAGAATATTTTGATTTTTAATGTTTTCTTTGCAGTTAAAATTTTAGTTTAGCATTTTCCTTAAGAAAAAAGACACAGGAATGCATGTCCTATTTCTTCATCTTCTTGCTACTGTGGTCGCTTTACATCCATCTAATCCTGTCACTTGCGTCTTTTTCTATCAAACCAACCATCTACATATCCTAATTCACAACATCCATAAATCATCTCTGTGGGTTTTTTTGTTTGTTTGTTTGTTTGCTTGGTTTCATTTATTCTTTTTCTCCTGCCTGGCAACTCCATATTAAACATCCTTTGACTAGTATATACTAGAGATGGACCGATCCGATATTACGTATCGGTATCGGTCCGATACTGACGTAAATTACTGGATCGGATATCGGAGAGAAATGTAATCCGATCCATTAAATATCAAGAAAGCGCCTCACAAAACTTACGACACGGCGTAACTCGGCTCATAACCGTAGCACGTCGGAGCAGTCTGCGTCACGTGATAGAGCGGCTGTGTGTATTTGTAGCCTACCAATCTGGCATTTCATTTCCGAGGAAGTTATCCCAGAGAGAAGTAAAGCAAGTGTGTAAGTTCATCTCTGAATGTTTGTAAAGCATTCCCACGTTAAGTTTAACAACCGATATATGGAGCGACTGCCTCTCTCTCCCTCCCTCTCCTGCTGCTACTTCAATCATGAAACTGATCAATGATCAGCTGATCGGCTTTTCTGTCATGACTCTGTCTCTCTTGTTTGTTTATTGCCCACTTCACGCCAGAAAGAGGAAACCAGGGGCTGAATAACAGCAGCACGTTTAACCTTGATAAGCTGTTGTTAGAATTTATTTAATATTACTTTCTACACCAGGATCCTTTTCTATGTAGCTGACGGCTGGTAACTGTGCAGGGGCGGATCTAGCAAAGTTTAGCCAGGGGGGCCGATAGGGCATTAACAGGGAAAAGGGGGGCACAAAGACATACTTTTCTTTCTTATTCTCATTTAAAATGTCTAGCTTTTAATAAATAATTATCTGAATCGTACACTCAAAGTTTTAATATTATGTAAAATATATAGAAGTCCATTAGTATATAGTAACTATTAAGTCTAATATACCCTAGTAAGCAATAGTACTTTTTCCTTTGGGAAGGTACCATCTGTCTGCAGTTATGTTGAAGAAAGATGTTGAATCTATTTAATTATTCTTGAAAAATAATTGATTTCTGTGTATTTTTTTTCACACTGCATCAAATTATAGTTGTATTACGTCGATTAAGCATCATGAGGTGGAGGGTGGGTGGTTCCCTATCTATTTTTTTATTTTTTATTTATTTATTTATTTATTTTGCTGGGAGTTTTAGGACCCTATTATTTAGGTTGCTTACTCTTTAAAATACCAGAATAGGGAGGATGGAGTAGGTTTAAGTGTATTAGATTGATCAGTATTGCTGAACTATGAAATATTTGGGTGCTGTGTATTTTTTGCATATAGGTATAACAGAATAGCTTTAGTGTTGTTGTTTTGTTTTTTAACTTGAGTATGAACTTATACAAAAACAGCAAGATATTAAAAAAAAAGTTTTATTGATTAAAAAATACATGTATTCATTGCTAATCCTGTCCATCCTGGTCACTCCCAACATGAACATCAATCCTGCCTACACTCTATTCTTCACCTCTCTTGTGCACTGTCTGTTGCTTTACATGGTTAACCCCAGGTATTTAAACTCATCCAATTTCATTACCTCTACTCCCTGTATCTTCACTATTATAACTGCCTCGCTGTCATTCACATGTATATACTGTCTTTCTTCTATTGTCCTTTATTCCTCTTTATACTTCTCCAGGTTCTTTTCTGCAATAGCTGCACTCTAATCTCATAACAGATCACAATGCTGACTGAGAACATCACAGTCCATGCTGTATATATTTTCATTAGTATTCTTAAAGTAAATACTGCAGCTATAGTGGTCAAAGCCATACTAGTCATTCTTTGCTCACTGAATGTCACCTCTTCTTAACTTAGCTTTAGCACATTCTTCATATTATGGAAGCTGGGGAATCTTAACGATAAATGAACTACACAGAGATTGAGACTGTTATTCCACCCCAAGCAGGTAGGAGCAGCTCTTTATTGAACACTTTACTTTGCTGCACTGTGCTTCAGAGGGTCAATAACCCCGCATATAAACTCACTCATGGTGTAACATCTCTTTGTATCAAAACAACAACTATCAGTGAATTTACAGGAACATTAACAGGAACGTTAATGTTAACAGGAATGTTCATAAGAGTTACGTAGCCATAACAAATGCAAATACACAGTTTAAACGTCTTAAATGGCAACAACATGTTCCCTAGGCATGATGGGAAAGAACTAGCCACGCCCAACATGCCACAATATTAACATGCTACTGCTTTAATTTTAGCAACTTTAGCCCCTGTAGTTACTACTAGGGCTGTGCAATATGACCAAAATCTCATATCCCGATACAAGACATCTATTGTCCCGATAACGATATAAATCACAAAAATGTAACATTTTCTGTAAATTCTGTGAATCCCGGGCAGTCTGAAGTGTTTCCAGCTGGGCGTCGTGTACCTGGAGTCAAGTGTTTTAACCGATGCATGAAACGATACATTTTAGACATAAGTTGTAACGGCCGCCGTTTCTTTGTGAGTATTTATTACACGGCGTGCTGCGGGTAAAAGCCTGTTCTAACGTTTGACTCTAAGGTTTATTTTTTAGCACCTGACGGCTCTTTTTTGCTTCTAGTCCGTAAATATTCTGCATACTCTTTCACGTGATTCAGTTTATTTTGAAAAGTCTCAACAGGATCTTGAGCTTTATTGTGAAAGGTTTATGTGGAAAATAAGCAGACACGCGAGGGTTTTACCGTCGTTGTTGCTAACGACAACGCATAAAAACAGGCGCTTGTCTGTCTGTAGTGTGGTTATATTAAATATAAGAGAAAGAGAGAACTTTAAGAAATTAATATAGCCACTACAGTGACCATCAAAATGATGAAAAAATATTGCTGCAAACAGTTTATTTTGCGACACCACGAAACAAACGATAGCGTAAAATGAAACGATAGACGTTTTTATATCGTCATCCGATATATATCGTTATATCGAACAGCCCTAGTTACTACTACTTTGTACATCACCCTTATTCTTGAGACTTATTACCTCTCCACTTCTCCAATCCACAGGCATCTTCGTATTGTGTTTAAAAAATCTGATTAAAAGTCCACTACCCTAGACATCTCCATACTTCCACAGATATGCTACATACGTTAACAAGACCAATTATAAACTTGTATAGGCTGCACAATCAGTTCCCCATCCGCTTCTCAAAGTACTTTTTGACCACCTTATTTCTGTCTGTATATAACCACATATTATTGTAACTTTACATTAAACACAGGATAGAAAGTATGTTGACCGTATGGAAGCCCATTTCTGCCACTAAAAAAAAAAAAAAAAAGTATCCATAACTCTAAAATTCAAGTTATCTTTATTGAAATTTCGAGTTATTTTCTCAAAATTTGTTCTCAAAAGCCCTCAGCTATAATGCTACAGCTAAACTACCAGTATTACAGCCAGTCATGAATGCACAAATTGCTGAGTATTTTCAGCGTGGCTTCACAAATGATGAAATCCTTGTGTTATTAGCTGAATCACATGGCGTTACTATCAGCAAACATACTCTCGAAAGCGCCAATTTGTTGCAATCCGGTTTTGAGTGCGCATTCCTCTGCGTCATATCCTTCTGGGTAACAAGAAAATGACGTCATTCACGTAGATTACTAGCTAACTCGAAATTTTGAGAAAGATAACTCGAAATTTCAAGTTATCTTTTTTTGGTTTAGTGGCGGAAATGGGCTTCGACTGTGATACAATTAATAGAAAATACATATATTTAAAAAAGGGAAAAAAAGATTTCCAGTCAGATCACAAAGGTGTAACAAGTATCCTTATTAAAACTGGATGTCATGCTGAAGCCATTGATCACATTCACCCATGCTATGAAGTCAAACTTATGAAAGTTCCCATTCCTGTTTTCTCCTCAGATGATCAACTGAGCTGAGGACAAACAGAATGGAGCCTGAATCAATACCTCCATTTACAACATGAAAATAACCTGGGGAGAGAGAGGGTGAGGAAAAACAAACCGATAATCTTCCAACTGTCATTCCCCTTGTGCAAGGGGAAATCAATCACTTGTTGAAGTCCATACAGTGTGCACCTTGGAAACTACAATCTTTCATCACAATACGTACATGCTGAGTGGCTTGTGATGGTCAACAAACAACACATACAAAAACTTTCTTTGCTGCCTTCCTCTTGATTGACTCATTGAAATTCAACTTTTCAGAAAGTACAGGAACCAAATGAAAACAAATGCATCTTTCCTTTTCATGCTCGAACAACCCTATAAAAAGGTTTTCAGTAAGTGAAAAAATAGAGCTTTCATTTGTTTATTATGTATCTTTGCAGATTGCTTTATTTGAAAAACTAGAAATAATAAAAAATAAAAATAATGACAATAAAATGGGGGTAAAAATGATTCAATCTGGATTTTAAAGAAATGTAAAAGGGTGTTCATCGAGACATGGAACCATTCTGCAGTTCATTTTATATCGTTTCTCTTCTGAACTTAAAAGACATCAATTGGTCTGGTGTATAATCAACAATGCATTTCTCTCACCCTGAATCATAACCTGTTTAAATGTCTTTTCTATTCTGCATTGGGTCATAATTTAGAAAAGGAGTGATATGTTGCATGGGCTAAGGCTTAAAAGGAACAGATAAGCTCTTTGGAATCATAAACTCCTTAGATAAATGTTTTCTGTGGTCATACTTTTTTTTTTCATCTTTTATTTATTTATTTATTTACTTTTCCCCCAAACATAGCATTGGCTTCACTTTTGAGAGCCAGTGGCTACACCCATCTTTTATATACAGTCTCTTAGTGTTTCTCTTAGTTGTATGACAGTTTTATTTCCATTAGCAGCTAACCTGTTAGTTTGCTACCTGATTATGGTGACATGATATAAGAGTTGAAGAAAGTGGGGGCTCAGACTGCAAAGGAGCAGAAAAGCCCAAAATAAATGGGAAATGTTGCACAAAAATAGGTCACTATTTATCTTTTGAATAATGTATATTTTTTAAACTATAATTTGCATATTCCTAATTGTTTTCATTGGACCTGAATTATAAGAAGCAAAGTCTGTTTGACGTGGAGGAGATTGACTCTTGCATTGTTGTTGCTATAGTTTACTTACATGCTGTGCTCAATGCCTTGTCAATCTATTTGTCACATAGTGTTTGTGTTACATAGACTGACAACCACATGTGCTTAACTATTCCAGCTTAGAAGATGTGGTTTAAGCTAATATTTGCATGTTGGGACTATATCTATATGACAGGATAGAGGCAATGTTTTATTTAAACATGTGATATTTATTGCCTGTTTTTTTTTTTTTTTTCGATGTAGCAATTAACTAATCCAAGATCATTTTTCATATAGCTAATGTTATCGTACTTTTGTGTTGCTACTTCTATACCTATAACAATCTTTGAGAAGTTTGTTATAGCTATCTGCCTGAATTTTAATTCTTTCTTTTGTCTGGTGTCTTTAGTAGTCACCACAGCAGATCATCTGCCTCCATCGCACCCTATACTGGGCAGACTGATCTGTCACACCAACACTGTGCATGTTAGACAGCCAAACCTTTGTTACTTTGCAACAATAGATTCAAAATATAACTTTTTACCACTGTAATCAACATGCTTTGAAATGCATGACTTTTACCTTGAAGTGAAGCTGTCTGTCTCAGTTTGACAATGCATGCTGATAGTATTACACATAATTTAGTGATGTGTGAAAAGACAGTGAAAGCTTTTATGCCATTTAGGCAGCACTACTACTGAAGAGCAGGTGTACTCATGTCAATAAATATTTTAATTAGCACAAGTCCGACAATATAGATATCACAGAAATATCTTTGTGGCACTCCAAAACCATTTTAGCCAGCACTAAAGAAAAACCACATGTGCTAAATTACAAATTTCCCACCTGTGGGACTAATAAAGGTCATCTTAAAAAGAAAAAAGCTTGAGAATAAAAATTCAAGCACTGTGCTGTTGTGTGTTTAATCAAACGTATAGCACCACATAAACTTAGCTATGACCTCTTTGACTTCCAGCAGCCAGCTCTTCTCTTATCCACAACTACTATATTTTACACATACACACCATACCAGCCCAATAATGCTGCACTGTTCATGATCTGTGCTCTCTGCCAGAAACCACCTTAGTTACAATCCAAGCTCTCCCAGTGGACTTATCAATTTTAATATACAGCATTGCTACTGTTTTACGCCTTTACATTGTGTCGAATGCCATATTTCAATACCAGTTCAGGTCCATTTAGGATGGACATGGGTAGAATCTCTGAGCTGTTCCTGCTCCACTAACATGTTTCTAACATTATACGTTCCCTCCTGATCCAGCATAAGAATTGTGACTTTATTACCTTATGTTTTATTATGCTGAGCTTCAACCTGAAGTTTGAACCTATAACTTTTCACCTTAGACTTCTAGTTTACTAATAAAGACACTGAACCACATCATTTTCATGCCGTGTGATGCGTGGTTTATGTGAATGTCGTTGTGTTTTATGCTCTTCAGTGTACAAGTCATTGCATAAGAAAGCATCACATCTCAATGTTACCCTCTGCCCCATGACTCAGAGTTGCCCGGTATCAAGACTTTAGCTTGAGGGCCAATGTCATCTTCAGTGCCAGAAGAATAGATGTGGCATGCCAGCTTCATACACCTCCCACTCACCATGCTTCACTAGTATCTCATCCTACTGTAACTTCCCTACGAGTAATGACCATGCTCCTGTCTGGTCCATGTATGTATGCACATGTGTACATGCCCACACACACAGAAAGAGACAGACAGGGGAGACAGTGTGAATGTAAAGCTGTTGAAATCAGTGTTCTTTCTTTACGCAGCAGTCAGATTTCGGAGACAATTGCAGATAACAAATAGTAAAAAGGGAATGTAAGCTGACAGACTTTTACTTTTTTTTCTTTTTTTTTCAATTTTAAGTTCAGTTTTATCATCTTTCAGTAATATAGAACTTAAATCGATCAGTACTCTTCACAGAGGTAAAAAAAAAAAAAAACAGAAAAAAATCTCTTAGGAACATTATTTCTTTACTACATTATTTTGTATTTAATGTCTTGTATTTAGATCACCAGTGTGTTTCAGATTTGTCTTTGCTACTAATTAATATGAATATTAACTTAGAGCAATAGACGGTGCACAAGAGAGGTGAAGAAAAGAGCTCAAGCTGAGCGTAGGGGCAGAGACAAGTGTCAGTAGTGATTTGTGAAAAAAAAAAAAAGGATCGAAGCAAGGGTAAAAGACGAGATTTACAAGATGGTACTGCGACCTGTTATAATGTATGGTATGGAGACAGTGCCACTGACAAAAAGACAAAAAGGCCAAGCTGGAGGTGGCAGAGCTGAAGAATCTAAGATTGGGAGTGACCATGATGGACAGGATTAGATTTGAGTACCTCACAGGGACAGCTCAGGTTGGAGACAAACTCATAGACTCTAGACAGTGAATGTATTGGATGAAGTTTGTTGAATATGGAGCTGCCAGGCAAGAGGAAAAAATCAAGACCACAGAGAAGATTTACGTAGTGTTGATGGTTGATCCCCTAAAAGAAAAAGAATAGCATCAATAGCATGATCAAAATGAGATTTCACACTTTTTCTCGGATCTCAGCCTGTCAACAATGCAATACCCCTATATGACTATGGCTTTGACTAGGATCCTGCAACTTGAACAGTTGATTACAACTGACTTACTACAGACATCTTTAAAAATTTGTTGACTGAATAAAATGACAGTTCAGGCAGTCTGTTCAAAAGGACATTCACTGAGCAAAACCCAACTGTTGCTGTGTTGATATACTGCAAAACTCAGTGATTTATTATTAAATACATGTAGATTTCTCAGATTTCTACAGAAGCATACATATGTTACTGCTGGTATTTACTGAACAAACACACAGCCTTTTTTGCTTCCATTATATTCTGTTTTTAAAAAGGCAAGTTTGAGATATGAACTCCTGGTGTACTGGGATGAGGAAAAACTGGAATGAGGAAAATAGTTCACTATGGCTGAGATGATAAAAGTAGGTGCAGCTTGGCAAAAAGAAAGTTGATAAAATAACGTGAGGTTGTGATAAGTTATTTCCTTCAAACAAATGTTAGACCCTTTACAAAACTGTTTTAGTTGCTCCATGTCTGCCATGGCCATGAGAGGTTATATGAATTTTTCAGCCACTTTGTAAATAAAATAATTTAGCTGTTCAATATATTTTTTCCTAAAAAGACAGCTCATCAAGACAAATAACTCACAAAACACTTAAATAAAGTTAAATACATAATTCTAAACTTACATTCAGAATTAGATTTGATGAATATTATGAATTTATACAGCATGTTAGAGTGACACACAAACGGCAGCAATTGACCCTGTGCACGAGAAAATGCTAACTTCCTGGTTTGAGACCGGATGTGGGGTTGTACATTTCCGGTAGCTTTACTTTGCGGTCAATCGCTACTGCGAAGATATACTCCAAAATCATGTCCAAACATCGAAAACGGAAAGATCGCGTTAAGTTACAAAGAGCAGAAGGTGGGAACACTCACCACTGTTGTGTCATAAAAAATCTAATGATCAATTTTGACGTTTAAAGAGTTTAGATGATCAGTTGTTTACATCACTCAACACAAGCAGAACTGCATCACTGCATGCAGAAGACACATCGTCCACATTCAGAAGCACATCTCTGTATAGTGACAGTTATTATGATTTAAACAGGCAAATGTTCAGCATTCAAACTACAGGTGAAGAATAGTCAAACCGGATGTTTCCCCGTTAAGTCGATATCAGCTAGTCAAGTAAACACCTACACAGCATGTTAACAAACCGTGAAAAAAAGCCACACAAAAAATGAATGATTGCTGGTAACGGTTTCTATACATTAGTATTTACGAAGGGTATGTTGTGACTTACCTTCAAAATTACAGTGGTCCCTCACTATAATGCGGTTCACCTTTCACCTCGCTGTTTCGCGGATTTTTTAGTGCAAGTTTGCATGCTTATTTTACATCACATTGTGTCCTGCGTCCTGATCGCTGCAGACGATCTCCTCCATGCCGTCTCTCCTGTACAGTACAGAATCACTGCATCAATCGCTAGCAGTGTGACTCTGAAGTGCAGTACTGTATGTCCACGATGTCCACCAAACATTTTGCACCGTCAAAAAATAAAATTGGCTACTTGATTTCACCTATCGCTGGTTATTTTTAGAACATAACACCCGCGATAAACGAGGGACAGCTGAGAAATATAACATTTGAATCCCTTTTCTCTTTTGCTCTGAGGCGCGGGGAAAAAATATCGACAAGTCAATGAACATCATTTACAGATATATTGGGTAAATGCCCAAGACATCTATAGAAATGTAAATCGCCGCTTGATTCATTCATTTGCTTAACTTGTTTTGGACCGTAAACAGGGCGCGAATAGGACACCGGAAACAAAGCTCCCCACAGGAGTTTCCGCACCGGAAGTAGCATATGCTAGCGTGCACATAGTCAATACCGGCAGCAGGAAGTGCTGTTTATGTACTTGTATTTGTGCTATTCTCTTATACTCACACATTCCAGCCAAAATTATACCAAAGTATGCCTAAATATAACTTAATCACTTTCTGCTTTCTTGTTGCTAGCCAGCATTTATGTATGCCACTCACATCCAGAATGGGCATAATTGCTCACAACAGTTTCTCTCTAACATTTTACTGTGTGAAATATTCTGAACGCAGTCTAAATAAACTACTGAGAAGTAGACCTTCCTCCACAGCTTCCAGGCATTTTCTCCCTTTTTTATGGTCAGTCTGTGCTTATATGTATTATGTTCTTATAACCTGTCATTCACACCAACCACTGTTTTAAATAAAATGTATAATAGGCTCTGTGTCAGTGATTTTCCTGCTCTTGCTCAGTTCATGTTTCACCCACTTACATCCCCATTAAGCCTTTTCTACCTGGTACTCTGTATCGAACTGACTTCAAATGTCAAACTAGGTAAAATCTCCTTTGGGAACAAGGAGAACTTCTTTGACAGTGACAGTAGAGAAAGCATTTTGAAACTGAGGGAAGTTAAATGTCATCATGAATATATGAATGTACCCTGAGTGCTTTCATCAGTCCATCAATCTCCTGCTCGTTTTTGACGCTGTTTGACGCACTGCTTGTTGTGTCTCTTGTCACAGTAATAATCATTTTTGTCTGTTTTCCTCATTGCAGTGTCATATGCAGGTTGTCCTATTTCTTTCTAGTAATGTCTTATTTACCTTGTATATGGATGCACCTTAAGGTGAAATAAACCGATAAACCTAAACAAATGTAATGAATTGAATCATGCCAGAAATGTGAACGTTGAAGTATTCATTTCTTATATCAGATTAACAATTACAAGCTGCAATTACAACTTTCTTTAAAGTAATCATTTGCATTGTGCTAGGTAGTACCTTAGAGAATGTCGAGTCCATTGAAATTTGAATTACAAATACACTGGCTTGCATTTACAATTCAATTTATAATGTCATATTTTGCCAAACTACTACCCACACTGTTGTACTTAGGCCATGTGAAGACTTTTAAAGCTCTAAATAGAGAGAGATTGGAGACTTGATCATGTTTATTAAGTTTGCTTGGCTTCATGTGCAGAATCGTGCTATGTAGCAGCCTACAGGAATGGTGTAGCATGAAGCTGAGTAGATGTGAAATGTGGGCACAAGCTGTGGGCGAGATCCACTTCCTCTGTCTCCGTAGAGATGACAGGGAGACAGGAAGGCCCTCTGCACACTAGCCCATCACTAATTCAAGATGGCAGCCACAGTCAGAAGAGCTGGCATCTAATGATAATGTGTCTGAGGAGGTCAGTGCTGGTGACAACAGTGCAAAACATCTGTTTGTAGCTACTATGCAAAATACCTTGTATCATTTTCTGCTTGGTGGAACTTTGTCCTCTGCCATCTGTCCATAATCTAACATTTATCAGTCATACACATTTCTGAAAAAAACAAACACAAATCGACCATCTGCTTATGAGAAAAGGTCATTTACTTTTACTTCTTCTTCATGACAATAGTTTTTTCACTGCAGTAGCGACTTTAACTGCTAATGCCAAAAGAATAAGAAAAATAAAAAAGTAAAAAAAAATCTGTCACTTAAAACATGCTTTTTTTCATGTTTTAAGTGGCATATTTCATAGTGGCATTGACTCACTATGTAATAAACACAGTTCAGTGATAGCAATCACTTTGTCGCTGAGTGGCGAAGGAGAAAGACGGGTGTTGTTAAAGGGTTGGGACATCAAAGTAAGTGTTTGACAGATCTTCAAACTGTGTGTGGAACTATTTCCCCCCGAAAGCCTTTGCAGTACTGAAACTGGAACTTTTTGCAGCTTTTCAAAATTGGGTCTCTGTGTGTGTATGTATGTTGGTGTGTGTGGAGGCCGGTGGTGGTCTCATGAATGTTTTTTCAGGTGACAACATCAAAAAGTATTTAAAGATGATATCAGACTGTGTTAATGGCATTTGCAACCTGTCCATAAACCTATAGGATGTTGTTTGGGGGGAGTTGGCATGTCTGGGCTCAGTGGAGACAACATTATTCACTCATAATTAATACACTGGGCGAAAATAAACATGGCATTGTCTTGATCTGCTCATTCTCACATGTATCATACAGAAGCAGATTGCACTCCTGTTTCTGTGGGGTCTTTACCTTACAATACAAAATCCCTCGAGGCAATTGCTGCTGCAATTTGGCGCTATATAAATTTGATTGAACTGACTATACACCCGACCATTACCTGTCTATTCTCAGATGACCACAGTCAGACATCACAGGTCTTCAACCTGTCTACTCCGTTTTACAAAGCCTGCTTAATTTCTGATTACACACTGCATTATATATTTACAATCTCAAATGTATCTCCATGTATTACAGTTTTTCTCAAATGCTAAAACACATGTCACAAACGTTACCACCAGGTCCCCCAATGTCCAAACACAACACCCTTCTCTAAAGCTACATAAACACAACCACACCTTCCCACTGCAAAACTCAAACTCCCACACCAAGAGAGCAGCTCGAAGCTGTCAAAACTGTAAACACTATACACAGCATTACACACTACAGCAAAACAATTGAAAACACAATGCTCAATTTGTGAGAAGGTTCTTTGGTTCATAACTGCCAATGCATATTTTTATAAACTGTACAGTAACGGATCGTCATAAAACCCTGCAGAGGATTAGGCATTTAGATTTGTGAGTTTCACATGAAGACTATAAAGCTATAAAAACATCCTGCATGTACGTACACTACTGTAACACAACTCAATGCAAAAACAGAATCTAGCGCACACAACAGTACTCTCGGAAACATGATCAGGGTGTGAAGTCTTTTTTATTGTCTACACGGTCTTTTTACAGTATTACACACAGTCACTGTGCGGCGTCATGTCGCCGAGCTGCATTGGGCCACATCACCTCATCCACATCACAGGCTATATTGTCCCTTGCTAGGCACCGCGGGAAAAACGCCCTGGAATGGCGAATCCATCCCTGGAAGGCCTCCGCTGGGATGTCAGCACAGGCCAGCTCCATTGCCCGTATGAGGTTCTCTCTTGTGTATGGCTGTCTGTCATACACCTTCCATCTCCATGATGAGAAGAACTCCTCTATAGGGTTCAGGAAAGGGGAGTAGGGTGGCAGACAGACGTTTAAAAAGTGGTCACTGTTGGTGGTGAACCACTCTCTGATTTGGTGTGTTTTGTGGAAGCGGACGTTGTCCCAAATGATCACATACATGTGATGTGCTAGCCTAGGATGGTGTTGTTGACGGTCCAGGAGGATGTCTTTTAGCTCCTCTAGGAAGGTGAGGAGACGTTGGGTGTTGTAAGACCCAAGGACAGCATGCCGGTGGACAAGCCCCTCCGTACCCATAGCTGCACAAAGAGTAATATTACCCCCCCGTTGGCCAGGAACCTCAGTGATGGCTCTTTGGCCAATGATGTTACGGCCTCTTCGCCTTCATTTCTGGAGGTTGAAGCCAGCCTCATCCAGGAAGAGGTACTCATGGGGTCTGGCCATCGCGTCCAACTGCATTATCCTCTGTGAACATGGAAAAGCGTACAGGTGTTCAGAACGGTCAATCAGGTAGCACAGTATTGTCCAGAAGTAATGTAGGCCACTAAGCAACACAGTATGTCCACTAACTGTACTGTGGACATGGATGTATACGTACTTGCACATACTCGTAACGTTGTTCTATGTGTCGCGCAGAGTTGCGCTCAAAGGGAACCCTGTAGACCTGTTTCATCCTCATCTGTTGGCGCCGGAGAACTCGGTCTATTGTGGACACGCTGACAGCATCAATGTTCTCAAAGTTTACATTATCTGCAATGACTTTGTCTCTGATCTCTCGGAGTCTAATGCAGTTGTTCTCACGGACCATATCTGCAATGAGGGTTTCTTGTGCCGCTGTGAATATGGCAACCCTCCCACCTCTATGTGGCATCCTTTCAGCTCTAAAGAAAGAAACATGTGTTGTCAATTGACTGATTTATATGTAAAACTACATGTAAAGTAACAGACCACTTTCACAGGCCTGTAAAACTGTAGTGTGACAAAGAAAGCAATAGCGTACTATACCTGTTGTGTTGTCTAAATGCCTTGATAATGGTGGCCACGGTGAACCTACTCAGGTTTGGATGTACTCTTCGTCCCGCTTCAGCCATTGTCATGCCATGGCCAATGACATGATCAATTACTGTTGCTCGCATATCATCTGTTATGATGGTGCGAGGTTGTCTTCTTCTCCCACCTGGACCTTCTCCTCTCTCTTGTTGGCCTCCTTCTCTTCCTCCTCTACTCCGAACTCCTCTTCTTCTTCTTAGGCCTTCACCTCTTCCTCCTCTGATCTCAACCCCTCTTCGGCCTGCAGCTCTTCTCCTTCCGCACACTCGAATGCCTTCATCCATTGTGATTGTTTGGCATCTTCACCAAACTATGCTTTTATAGGTGGGGTCACATCATTAGCAACAGGTGTCTTCAATTTTGAGTCGTTGTGTGTAGTGACTGACGCCAGGTGTGTTCCCTGTGTTCAAAGATTGGTGACGGTGGCAAGCATTTTGCATCACATGGGCTTTCATTTGAGAATATGAGCAGAGTTGTTTTGCAACATGTGTTTTAGCAAGGAAAAATGTGTTTAGATTTATGAGTACAGAGGGTTGTGTTTTGTGAATTGTGTCTTCATGTGACATGTGTTTATGGTACTGGAATATGGTGGCTACATTTAGTAAATGTGTTTAGACTACTGGTCATTTGGGTTACAGGATTGGCTTTTGTGTTTTAACATTTGAGAAAAACTGTATTTACTGGTACCCTAATAAACCCACATCACAGCTTTTTAATTGCATAGCAACAGATGACAAAAAGGAGTTACATGGGCAGGATGACTGACAAACAAAAAAGGTAGATACAATTTCCTGTAACTGGGATGTAGCTAAAATGGTTAAGCAGTATAAAATTAACATTTCTGAACTGCAGGTATATGAAGATAGAGACTTGAACTGGAATGAATTCAGGAAATGCGAGGGCAGGATTCAGTTGCATAGCAGCTGCTGGGAAGTGTAACGTTCTGAGTGTGACACCCTGCAGTGAACCTGGCTCATCGTGGACCTGTGTTCAAGGATAGGGTGTCTACTTTTATAAATGGGCTTTTTCACTCTCACTTGTGCACTGCCAACTGTTCTCCCTGAACTCTACTCGTCTTTGTCTCCTGACTTCAAAAGCCTAGTTTTCTCAATAAGACAAGATCAGTCAGTGTATGAGTTGCTTTGATCTTTATGTGATTCCTGTAGGGAATAAAGCTTGGCACTCACACTGCCTATCAGCATGTCAGAGAAGTGTATATTTATGTGCTTGACCTTAATAGCTGTGATTGGATACCCTCCATTTAGCCCTCTTCCAGCATCCTGTCAATAAGTCGAGAGTGAAAAGATAATGGTTTGACTGTTTCAGTCCAAAGAGGCCCACCACTGGGAATAGAGGAATGGAAACACTCTGTGAGTGACACATCTTTTACAAATCCTTTTAGTCAAAAAGCGCTTTAACATGAGTCATCAGAGTATGTGACGGCCTCAGTCGATATTGAGCCAACATATTTCACCTCTAACTGGTGGAGCCCTGTTTTGTGATGCTATTCTTGTTATTAAGCCCACAGAAATAAGGAGAGAGAGAGAGAATGGAACACAAGAGGCACTGACTTGACTTGGACTGTTTTCTCTTTGGTAATCCAAAAACAGGGAACAACAGAAAAACCTGATTTGATCCATGCTAAATGAAGGTTTGAGGTCTTCAACTGCTTTTATTGTTTTAATTTGATATAAAGTCAACTTGGATACGTATCACATCCTTTCAGCTTTCATGAGCTTTTGCTCATTCTTCTTGATTCCATGTACTGATACTGTATGTATTGCATTTTGAACTCATTTTATTATTATTTTTTTCAAATGTTCTATCTGAAATTGAAAAGGACCAATCTTAAAATTATTATAAGTTGTATCCTGCCTCACACAAACTTTCATAAAGGGCAGTTCCACTCTTATTAAATTGGATAGAATTCATGTGAATATATCTTGAAGGCAAAGTTGCAGTTGACTGGCTAATTTAAGCGCAAAATGTCAATTTCAGAACTATTAATGGAAAAGCTTCATTCACCCTTTTTGATCTATGCTTAATCTAATTTTTAAACAAGAGAGCATGCAAACACCTTTTCTAAAAGGAATGTTTATGTTCAGACATGTGAATTGCTGAGTGCAACCACAGAAATTTATGGTTCACTGTCATTTCATTTCCATTACAGCTGCCTGCTGTGACTACCATTTGTGGAAAATATTGTTAAAGAAAATTGGATCTGAAATTTAGTGTCAGGACCCTGAATCAGAGGTGTGTTTCTTGATGTTGATGAGCAACAAGACTTGCAAGAGAGAGAAAAGGAGACAGAGGGGTATGTCTCACAAGGATACATTTTCTGTTCACTCCTCCTTTGTCTTTTTATTCATATTCTCTCCTTATTTCCCTCAAATGTACACAGTTCTTTGCTTCACAGAGAAGAATAAAAGAGCAAGGCAGAGATAGGAGGCCAAATAGCAACATTTTTATCTGTGTTGTGCTGACTCGGCTGGACTCTCCCTCTGAGAGGCTGATGAGGAGGAATGGCCTTGTGGAGGAACCATCCGGGTGCATCCATAGCTGTCATCATCATCTGAATCCAGGACTGCTGAATCTGCAGCTTTGGCCCCCTGCATGGATGGGAAATGACCTGTCTATGTTCGCCTGACACCCTCTTCTTTTACAATGAAACTTCTCATCCTGCTCACACAAAAACACACATCTCAACGCAGACTTGTCAACATGGGTCGGCAAGTTCTTTTTAATGCAATCACTGGCGTGTCATGCCTTAAGACTTTATCTTAATTTTTCATCCATGCCTTTAGTCCGTGACAGCTCCCAACTTCCCTAAGGAGGGAAGTGTGTATCTTTTTACACATATCTACAAAAAAATAAAAATAAAAATTCTGTGTGCATACAATATCTGGACCACTGACAGTCTTGTTCTATACTCTGCTATACAGTTCTCAGCATAGTTTAGCACTGTATTCCCTTTCTCATGATAAAACCACTAATCAGCTTAAAAATATAAGCCATTCACGTGGCTGTTAGCCTAACCTCATCAGACATTATGCACACTAGGATTTGTTACAGTATGTACCAGCTAAATAACATCCAACATTGCGTGCTTGACAATGATTTTTTCAATCGTCACATTTCTAATCTAATGCCTGTTTGGCTGTTCGGACTTCGTTCAACACCAGCATTCAACATGAGTAAACTGTGCACTGATACTGCTGCTGGTAGAACCTCACAAATTTGTTCGTAGTCAAACTCAGTCCATCATATAGTGACATAGTATGTTTTAGGAATCATTTTGGAAACACTGAAAGTACCTTAGTTGTATCTGCCATGTCAGCTCCTAGCAGCTTTAGCTGTCACCATTCTGGGAAAGCAGTGATGTAATTTCAGGCTAAACTGGACACGACACAGCCTCTCCAAGTCTGCACATCTGAGTTAGACATAATCATATCACTGGTTCCTTCTACAGGTTCCAGAAAGTCACAAAATGCCTGCAGAATCCGAAGAGAAAACGTGCCAGAGTAATTATTGTGACTGTTTAAATACCCCTAGACTTGTATGTAAATTAAATGCATGAATTACACAAAGCACAAAAAGCCAGTGGAAGGAGAAATTTTAGTTATCAATGAAGAATAAACAAATTAATGCTGTAACATAAAACATGCGATTGTAAATGCCAAGAAACATTTGTATTTAGAAGAGAGTTAAATTATGTGGAAGTCTAAGTGTTAAGAAAAGGATTTTATAGATGACCAAAAAAACCCCCCCAAAAACACACATGCATTCAGGTCCACAAGTATTTAAATACTGATGCAATCTTTGTAATTATGCCTCTGTTCACCTCCACAGTGGATTTAAGATTCAACAATCAAGATGTGACTGAAATCCATCTATGGGCTTTAATTCAAGCCGTATAACAAAAAGTATGTTTCTAGTTATACATAGTGCACTGTATTCCAAGATTCAAACATAACTGGAAACTAACTTAATTTTAATTTTATGCAGCAAATAATGTCCTAAAGTCTAGAGCTCATTTTGATGTTGTGCCAAGTCTTCACCATGGCTACCTTCAGTTGATGCTTTTTTATGCGTCTCTCTGCCTTCGGTTTGTCTTCAGTAATTGAAAAGCATGCTCTATTGGGTTGAGATCAGGTGGCTGACTTGGCCATTGAAGAATATCCCCTCTCTTAGGCTTCAGAAACTCTTGGCTTACTTTTGCAGTATGCTTTGGGTCATTATCCACTTGGACTGTGGAGCTCTGTCTGATCAGTATTACAGCATTTGGCTGAATCTGAGCAGAGTGTACAGGCTTGCACACTTCAGAATTCATCCTGCTACTTCTATCAGCAGTCACATCATCAATAAACACCAATGGCTAGATTCCACTGGCAGCCATACATGCCACAACATTGCCTCCAACATGTCTGACAGATGATGTTGAATGCTCTTTTTCTACATTTTTTTTTTTTTTTTTTTGTTTGTTGCCATCATTCTGGAAGAAGTAAATCCATCCAACGCCTTTTTTTTGTCTGGAAAAGGCAGGGTGTTTTAGGTGCTTTCTGGGAAGTTCTAACGTGGTCTTCCTATTCTTGATTGTAATCAGTGGTTTTCTCATTGCTGTAAATTCTCTTCTTCATAGGGTTTTACACTTTTACAGTGATATGCTGGATATTTTACAGACTTTAACTCCCCTAGCTTCTTTAATGAATGTATTTCTTTTTTTCAGCCTTTTTGTGCCTCTTTCACTTGCATCGACATTCATTTAGACTTTATTTTGGGTGTTCCAGTGAACTAAATGCAACTTCAACACTTTGATTCAACTCTAAATCTTTTATCTGTTTCATTTGTTACGAAAAACAACAAAGGACCCCCCTCCCCCCACCCAAAAAAGTGTCAACATCCAAATGCTTTTGAAGTTGAGTGCATGTGTGTTTTATTGCCTGCCACAGATATACAGACTTTTCAGTGCACAGAGTAGTGCCATTAGTTGTTATTCATCCCTTAGTTTGTTTATTTATTTTCTTTACTTATTCACTGGTCAAACTCAAAATGCTAAATAAAATCATCTCCCCAATTACAACCTGGGGGCAGCACCGAAGGGTAAAACTCTGTTTACCTAGTCACAGACAGTCAGTCACAAATTAAATTTAAATACATGTAGAAGTGTCCCTCAAGCTCACTATTTCACAGTTCAGTTTAATTTCAGTTTAATTCAGTTGTATTAAAATAGTACCAGTTCACAACAACAATTGTGTCAAGGCCCTTTAACTTGTAAGGTAAAGACCCTACAATATTAACGACAGAACCATAATACTCAGACAATCCCCTATGAACAAGCCTTCAACAACAGTTCCAAGGAAGACTGTTGTTATTTTCTCACAAAAGGTTGTCTGCCTGTGGACCATCCCAACAGCATTGCAGGTATTAGTTTCCCCTTGTCTAGCCGTAAGCAGATGGGTTTGGTCAAGGCAAAAGCATTGTAACTGCGTCATATAGTCATAAGAGTCATAAGACTGCACAGTTTTGCAGTTGAGCCTAAAGTATCCGGTCGTTAAGTGATGACGTGACGAATCCTACTTCCGGGCCTAAATTAGTCTGCGTTTAATATGGCTTTTGTGTTGTTAACATGTTTAATGTTTTGTATTTTCTTCTATTTAATCTCAAAAAGCTCCTAAAACAGTCAGTGATCACTGTTGACCTCCCTCGGCTTTTATTACCGCTAATCATTTATTTAAGCTCAGTTTTTAAAACCTTAGGATGTAACTACAGCCCAGCCCATGCAGCAGTATATGAATGACTAACCTCGTATTGTGGATGGATTATCTCAGTTGTTCTCCTGGCTGAAGTTTGGTCCTTTTACAGCATCCTGCCATGCGATTACATTTGTTCCTGACCACCGAGAACACTCACGTTAACTTTTATCGAGTGGAAAAAAAAGTTAGCTTGTTTATATTATGCTAACATAGCTGTGTCGCTAGCGGTCATGTAGCACATCATTATATACCAGCTAGCCAAACTTCAGTAACCCTACAAACGTCACTGCTGTTTAGTTTTCTGTCTTCATTTATGCTGGAAGTGATAACAGAGCTGTACGTTTTAATTTGTTTCCAAAACCCCGCAGTCAGGACATGCTATATTGTATTTAGATAGAAGCTAGCGAGCTAACTTCCTGCTAACTTCTAACTCCGTTAAATGTCATAAATTCCGTTTTCATGGATGCCTGGATGTTAAACTCAATTGTTACACCTGGTAGAGCAGAACGCTGATCATTTTAATAAAGATGAAAGACTTTAGACAGTTTTTCAACTCTCAGTAATGCCATAGTGATCGTTTGATATATGGACCTGCAGCGGAGTTTAGGCCCAGACATGGCTAGTGACGTCAGACTTAACGACCGGATAGGTAGATTTTTAACCCCCCCCACACACACACACACACAGACAAATGCTATTATTATTATTACTATTATTGCTTTTATTATTATTATTATTATTATTATTATTATTATTATTATTGAGCAGTTATATTATTTTCAAGACGTCAGTGTGTGGTCACAATCACAAACACTGATATACATTCAGTACACCTTTGTCAACACCTACATCTCTCAAGTTCTGCTGTGTGCAAAGCCCTTTACTCTGTTTCACTCATTGTTCAAAAATTTAGCACACAGCTTGACTGCTCTGAACTTTCCCCTCACTTCGGTGCTGCAAAGCAATGAGGTTACAGACAGGTGAATTTGTTGCTTTCTTTTCTTCACTCATACACCTTTTATAAGCACCTTGAAGGATCATACCGGTGTTTTTATATGCTTTGTCGTGTTTACTACAGTTGATTTGAAACATAGGCTGCAGGCTGTGACTTTGTAGCTGATGTGCTGGTGTGCTGCAGTGTCATCACTTGGTGTAGATTCTTATTTCTAGGACTTGTTTTGCTCATGAAAGAACACTTTCGGATCTTTTTTTTTATAATAAGTTGCTGTTTTCCAAGCCTGCATTTTTGAAAACTAGTACTTCAGCATTGCATTAGGATATGGATCTAAAACTGCGTACAGTACTTTCAGCTCTGGCCTGCTCTTACAGTAAGCTGTGGTTTTATACAAATTACTTTGTTTGTATGATTTGTTGTATTATGTGCTTGTGTACCCCATTGTTCAATCTGTCATTTCAAAAGTATTCTGGGTCATTCCATAAAATGGTCATTCCAAACGGAAAAAATATCATCACAAATCACCGAAACGATTATGATAGGGGACTGAATGCCCCATTTTTTCTGTGGCAACTTGCCCCTGGTAGGGTCTCCCGAGGTGAATTGGTCCTCAGTGAGAGGCCAGATATAGTGTTTACCTTTATAAAAGAGCATATCTGGGATTCAAGTACCTCCACCTAGAACAGGGACACCAGGGCCTGCCCTGGAGGGACACCTGGAGTAAGATCTCGTTGGCGAGTGGTGTGGTCATCTGGCCAGGGTCAGCCCCGGAAGAAGACCGTAGGGCTAACCCAGGATATTCTAGAGAGATTATTTCTTTCAGAGCTTGGGAAAGCCTTGACGGTTGGGAATGTCTTGGCACTTCACTGGAACATCTAGAGGAGATGGCTGAGGAGAGAGAGATCAAGGCACCTCTGTTTAGACTGCTTTCTCCCACAGCCAGTAAAAGAATGGATGCACAATAATTTTAGGATTTGTTAATGCTACGCACAATTTTAACTTCATACTATAATAATTTTCTTAGTTACAGGCAAACATAGCGGTGTGTTTGATTAGCTTTTTCAGAATTTTGGGGGTCATTAAAACTTCTTTCAAATTTTCAGGGCTAAGAATAATAATTGCTTAATTGCTTCCTTGTCAAAACAGTTTTCTAATAGAATCATATTTTAACAGTTGGTAACATCAGTTATTGCTGTTAGACGAAGAAACAACAGCGTTCACAGTGTGTAAAAATGTGGACAAACTACATTAAATCTGGAACATTAAATTTTTCTTTCTTTTTTTCAAAATCATTGTAATTTCAGCACTCAGAATGACTATGGCTGTTTTTACTCTGAGTTATGACAGACAAAAAATGCTAAGCGTGGCATTTCAAAGAAACTGTATGAACTTAGTTAGGATGGCTTTATTCATTTTACCAAAGTTGATGTATCCACTGACTAGATATTTTAATCATCCATTGTCTTCCATTAAGCCTAACCTACCTCTCAAGGGGTGTAGCCTGCAAAAGGCAGAAAAGCCTGAGGCTAGATTTGAACCCAGGACCTTCTTTCTACAAGTTGCCAGTGCTAACCTGCTAACATGCCACAAAGAATATATAAATGAGCAAAATAAAATCTGTTAATTCTGAAAATCCTAATAAATCCTAATAAATAAATCCTAATAAAGGGCCATGTTTAATTAAAATAAGATTTGGAACAGGATGATACAGTCAAACACAAGGAATGATAACTGAAAATTAAGATGAATACTTGATCTTAACAAGGTTAAAATATATTATTTTTTCTTGCACAGCTATCTCCAGACATTTTTTTTGATCCATGATGCTTTCATAAACCCAGTTGGATTGAGCCAGTGGAAGCCTTAGCTTCCATCTGCTTTGGGCCGCCAAGCTGGCAGTTACCTGAGATCTGTGGGGAAGCAGGAGGTGGAGAAGACAGGTGGCTGCTTACACACCTTTATTAAAGTGTGTGTGTGCAGTCGAGAGAGCAGATATGTGCATGAATTGGTATCTATGAATGTAAGTGTTTTTGTACTAGTTGTGAGTCTTTGAATGTGTGTTTGGGCAGCTTATTCTGTGAAAAATGAAAAGCAATGAACTAAAGTCTAGACTCTTGGGAAGGTTAAACTAGTTCAGACACCCAGGAAAGTGCTCATAAGGAGAATGTGCAGACTTTGTTGCTTGGCCTATTTACAGTACATATTGTTTGCCACTGAAAAAAAAAAACATTTTTTAAAGAGCAGATGAAAAGCAAAAGATTAAAGCACATTTCTGGAGGGCTCTGTATGAAAAAATATAGATAACTTAAAGACAGTGAGAGCTCCCACAGATATACAATGTGCATATGTATTGACAATAGAAATAGAAAAATATATGATTTGTGAATCTTGTGATTGCAGTTTCAGTGCCCCCTTCATATGAACGTATAACCAGTATCACTCCTCCCCTTAAGTATTTTAAGCAGAACTGTGAATCAAATGTTATCATACTGGAGCTCACAGAATGCTAAAAAAGGGAAAAGCCCTACATTTCATCAAACTATGTCTCAGTAAATGGCAAGAGTCCAAGCAATGTCAGTGTTATGAGACTCAAAAAACAAATCTTACTGACTCACAGGATATATGGCGCTATAATCTATTAACCCTTGATACCTCTTATCCCCAGTTTCCTTTTTGGTCAGTGTAATTTTTCCATTTCTTGGGTCATTTGATGAATAATGAAAATGCTTCTTTTCAGCTGTTCATGCAGTTTTAAATAACACTTACCGAAACTTTTCTACACAGGAATGGAACAAAAGGTCCCCCCAGGCAAAAATAAAAAAGTTTCTTATTGTTGAAATAGTTGCATTTTAGTGCTCTGTTGTGGTCATAAAAGTTAAAGAAAAGGAAGGAAGCAGTGTTTGACGGCATATTGGGCCACTAAAAGTAGGAAAAAATGAGGGGCAGCGCATAGAGAGGGGTATAAAATTCTGAGAAAAAAATCAAAATTTTTGACAATAAAGTGGCAAATTCATGAAAAAAGTGGCGCATTAGTGTTGTACTACCATCCCCTGATATTGCATTCTTTGACACACCATACCATGAGGATTGATTATTTTAATAATTTGTTAGATTGTGTCCTGCATATTGCAAATCCCATTTGACTAGCTCGGTGATGTAACCAGTGATATCCTTGTGTCTGTCCAATGTGCTGTCGTTCTTGATATACAAGGGCTAACACCTCATTCAAATCAGTGTGCTGTTTTCTTCTGAACAAAACTAGCTCATGACAATGTAACCCAGCTGGAGAAATGAGTTAAAATAAGATAAGCTTTGTGCGTGATTTGTTTAGTTATAGAATCATTCTTTTATTTGTTTTATTTTATTGTCACAATAAAAAAATGTGTTTTAGTTCCACAGTTCCTGCTGTGCCTAGCAGGAACTTTTATTTTGAAGGTTTGCCGAAAGTTCTGTGTTAACATGGCCTTGTTACCAGCCATTCGAAGGAAAAAGAGAAAGCCGACCTGTCTTGATTAGCAGCAGAAAATGCCTTGGCAAAGCTTCATAAAAGTATTCAGAAGGTATTCGCTAACATCTCAGTAGTGAGGTGAATGTTAGGCAGAGCTGCCGAAATCAGCAGAGGTGCACAGCAAAAACTGGAGTGTTAAAATTTCAGGGTTAAACATGTTAGAGTTGATTTCCACTCTCAAAGTGTCATTTTAACACATTCTGATTCAAATAGTGTTCAGTGTTGGAGTTATTAAACAGTGTTATTCAAGTCCAAGCAAATGAACTCTGAAGAGAGTTATTTATCTTGGTCGGCCCCTGGGCTTCTGCCCAGGTAAACCCGTGGATCAATTAATAGTTTGCTCTGCCGGGCCGATTTTCCATGTGCTTCTGCTGGTTACACCGTGGTGGATGCCTGCCGTGTTGCTGCTTGGAGTATTTTACACAAACGGTAAGTAATTCAAACTTATATAAAATTCACGGTATTCTATCGGTGCAGTGAGGTTTTCTTGATGTTTCTTGGTGTTCGGTTGCTGAAAACGAGCTTTAATAGAGGAGGAGATGTGTCGAAAATTCTATTTAGCCTCCAATGCTAATGTTAATGTTGCAGTCTTTTTACTCGTGAGTGACGGTAGACACTGCACGTGGAAGCGCCGCGCCACGTTCAGCTTTTCCCCTGTTCACACAGACACGTCTTTCTCCACGCCAGTTCATGAGCGTTTTTGCTCCTCTGTTTATTCAGAGCAATTTTTTCACAATTGATAAGTAAATAACATCCCAAAATAATTGAAGAGAGCTTGTTTTAGTCACTCCTGCTTTTACTTTGACATCGTTCATCGTTGACTTGTCTCTAATCTGTCTCTCTCTCTGTCTCACTCTCTTCTCCCTTTGAGACACCCGCCCCAAACATAGTCAGTTAGGCTGTCCCCTCCTTTGCGATGTGTTTATTTTCATCTCTATTGTCTCTTTTCATACACGAATCTGATCGCATTTGTCAATCGCAGTATTTTATTTTGGGGAATAGCTTTTATCTTCAAAATTGCCTGGATTGTCTTGTGTGTCTTGGTGTAACTTCCTGCGGAACATGCGTGGCCCACGCAAAAAATAGACCAGATACCGAAACAATCGCTTCGTAGCACTCCGTGTCTGGTGTAAACTACACCATAGATTAACATGTATTTTGTATTGTGTTGTGTATCAATTGGACTCCTGCATGGACAGACACAGGTTTATTTGATAACATTAAATGTTATTGCAGTGAAATTCAAATGCATGGTCAGTATTAATCACCATGTATGGTATATGTCAGTGTTTTAATCATTTTTGCTTGAATTGCTCTAAATGTCAAATACTTACTAGTATGCCATTTTTGTTATTATTTTGTCTCAGTAAAATGCTGGTCGAGGTTCGATACTGCCAACAGCAGAAGTATGTGAAGTTGGAAGAGGTTGATGGGCGGTTTGAGTTTATGCAGTTTCATGAAAAAGGTTTGTTTATATCTTACCTAATTTTAGTTGGGGGGACAGAATTTTTTGTAGGGCGTTTCGCCAAGTCTCTTGAATCATACAGTGGTATATCACTTTAGTGAATGTGAGGCAAGAACAGTTTACTTAAAAGGTGCACTCAGATATATCTTATCTTTTCCAGTCATCGAGAGATTTTGCCTGCCACCTGATGCAAAAGTAGTGTACAAAGATGCAACAGGGACAGAAGTTGATGAAGTGATTTTCAGTGACCTTATCAGCCAAGGCACTGTGGTCCTAACAGTTTTCTCAAGTGATGGTGAGAAATTTAAAGGGGCAAGCTCAACACCAGACATGGGGAAGGGCTGTGTGGCTGCTGGTTGTTCCAAATAATCAGGAGCACACAATTTGACCAATCAGCTGTTTGAACATTGAGATCAGTTAATTTAAATGAGTCAGGTCTGCAGTGTGATGTTGCTTTGTTAGTTAAAAATCTGCAGCCAGATTTTTTTTCTACACCTTACAGAATAATGTTGTTTTTTCCTTTTAGAATTTTCTGATTGCTCCTTGTCTTCTGCATCTGATTGTTCTGACTCAAGCTTCAGCTCAAATGCAAGTACATCAACTATACTTCTAGATGAGGGTCCCAGGAAGAAAACAAGAGTTGAGGGTACTGTTGATGCAGCATCTGCTAAAAAGGTTGTGACAAAACTCAGTTCTCATAGTTTTTTTTTTCTACTTCATTATTCTTAATATGTAGAAAAGCTATTCCTCACTTTTTGCATCTTTTTTTTCTCAAGTTAATTGAAGGTGTACTTGGAACCAATTCAGGTGGTGAAGAGGTTCTCCAGGAATATCACACAACACAAACTCTAACAGATGCTACCAGAAGAAAAATGGTCAATATAATAGTGGCTCACATGATTGATTGCCATGGGTATGTGTGTTCTATTTGTGCATTTTATTTTATTTTTTTAAATACAAGTTACTATTTTGCCATTACTTAAGCATGCTAATTTAAAATCGTTTTTCAGGCACCTCCCCACCAAAGCTGTTAGAGAACAGTACGTGCTAGGGGTAGTGACATTGTTCCCATCCCTGAAAGACCCATACTCCAAGAAAGGCTATGTATAGTCACTATTATTGCACTTTGTTTACATAATTTTCATGCTGTGCATCATTGGGATTTGTGTGCGTTGACATTTAAGTTCTGAAAATTTTCAGATTGACAACACATTATTTTTGAATGTATTTACATTTTAGGAACACTTCTATGATGCTGCAAGCAGCACTGGATACATTTCTTGGCGTTTGAAAACGATACAGAGAAAGACTAGAAGAGGATCTGCACCACCAAGTAGCTCCACTGGCTTTGCTCAAGAAGGAGGTAAGAAATTAAGTGTCCACAAACTAGATAATGTTCTCATTTACATTATATACTATTTTGTTTTCATTTACCTATCTGCTCAGCACCTATGCTTTTATGTTTGTGTGTTTTTCTTCAGGGGGCCCAAATTACCAAAGGCCCATTAATGTCGACATGCAGCTTGATGGAGATGCTTGCCAGGAGGCCATCTCTTTGCTGAACCATACATCCGACACTTCCTTGATTTTCCAGAAGATGAGAGAGACCTTTCAGCATCGTCAGAAGCTCATCAATGATCCTGACAAAAGTCTTGATATCCTGTCTATCTTCCCAAGATTCTTGGATACAAAAGGATTGGTGAGAATATTCAGTGGAATTTTTAATATCACTTTAAATTTCAAGATGAATGTGGCAGTAGTATATTTTCTTTCTTAAAGGTGAATCAAGACTTCACTCTCCTGTTTGATGATGAGATATCTACCAGGCTGCTTCAGAAATGGGATCCAATCTTTAGGTATCAAATCATCAAAGAGGCCAAGCAGCTCACCTCAACAGTAGAGTTGCGTCAATTGGTGCAGTCAGCAGAGAGTCCACCAGGAAGTGATCTTGATGAGGCAGCAAGTGAGTTTGTTAAATATGATTTGCTATAAGCAGTTAAAGTTCAATAGCATCAAGATTCTATTAATAAATACCAATTCATTCACCTGTTAGCTTTGCTTCATCAGTTTTCTTTAGCTGTTAGTTTAATGTTTATGACAGCACATTTCAACTTTCTTAGGAAGTGCTTTTCTAGTTCTCCTTAAAAATTGCATTTGAAAGATTTGCTGTCAATTGATTCTTGTGACTCTTTGGCCGCAGCCTTTGACCAAGACATGGCCTCCCTGTTGTTACTGTTACATCTCCTTCCGCCACCTCCAGGAGGACCAAAGTATCAAAAAATCAGCGCCTCTGATGCTGTTTAGAGACTTGTAGTCTTTCATAAGGTAATTTAATATTTATAGTTTTTATCATAAGTTGTCATGTCACTGGTTAAAGAGGTGAATGAAACAAATTACAGTTGAGCTTACAAAGGAGGTTTACATACTCATTTCTGTGATGCTATTATCTCTGACTTGCTCCTGTGTCTAATGCTCAGTATCTTTGTCTCAACTCCAGTCTTGCTGCAGTTTGGAAGAGCATCTCCAGAATCAGCAGAGTCAGCAGCCATACCTCCTGGCTGTTGGGCGCCAGAAGAGGAAGGTCGACAGCTTCTATGTTGCCATAGACAAGCGTCTCATCCCCTGCCAGGCCAGCCGCTCCCTTGGGGCATTTGATGAGCTTTTTAAAGCTCATTTTGTGTTCAATGTGTCTTATGATGCTGCACTTGTGAATTTCTACACATTTCTGCAGACAACAGTATACAATATTGATATGGGGAAAATGAAGGAGTCCCCAAGAGTTCGTGACCTGAGAGCCAAAATCCTTAACCAGGAAATTCTTCTCACAACCTAAGTAAAAATCATTAAAATGCTGACATGTTTTTTGTGTAAGAGAGCTTATCCCAGCAGTCAGCAGCTGATTTCACATTTAAGAGGTGAACATGGTTATTATCCTGGACCTAAGTTTAAGTTATTTTGTTGGCAGCCAGGCTGCAGGCTTCAGTTCCAAACTTATGCAGGCTTTAGGAAGCACCTCAGTAGTTTTCACAGCAATGTTGACCAAAATGATCGAACTTCAGCCATTGCTTGTTTTTCTAATGACACAGTTTCACCTGCTTTGGAGGACCAGTTTAATTCCTCAAATCTTCCTCACAGTTCTCCCAGTGTTCTTCCAGAGTCTAGTTCTTCCAGTGTTCCAGTGAGCATTGATTCAGTACTTACAAGGGATTCATCCAAAGAAATGTGTGCATCCATGGTGGCCAAACTGCAGGGTAGTGGCCTTTCTAACAGTTTAGTATCCTCACTTGTAGGCGATTTGGAGGAATTAACAAGTGAGCTTCGCTCAGAAGCAAAGCAGGCCATTCTTTCTGCGTTACCCACAAAGGACTCCAGCATATCTTTAATAAATGAATGTTTTGAAAAATTTGAAAACCCTTTCACCAATCTGAACACAGAATGGAAACGAAATAAATACTTCAATCTAAAATGGGGAGTTGTAGAACCTAGAGAAATAACACTTGGAGTGAGGTATGACATCAGGCGAAATCAGAAGTCTGGTACTTATGATCAAGTACCTGTGAAGGATACTTTTATATATGTACCTATTTTGGAGTCTTTGAAGTTCATGTTTAGAAATCCAGAGATTTGTGTTTTCCTGCAGAGAGAGTGTAGCTCAGAGCCTGATGCTTATCATGACTTTTGTGATGGAAGTTACTTTAAAACTCACCCTTTGTTTTCAGCCAAAAGGCATGCATTACAAATTCAGCTATACTATGATGATTTTGAAACAGCCAATCCTCTTGGCTCTAAACGCGGAATTCACAAAATTGGCTGTATTTATTTTGTTATAAGAAACTTGCCCCCAAAATTTAATTCCATTTTGATGAACATTCATTTAGTGTCACTTTTCCACACACCAGATCTGCAAAAGTATGGTTTTGATGTTATACTGGAACCACTGATAAATGATGTCAAAAAACTGGAAAGCCAAGGGCTAAGTCTTCCATTTTCTGATGAGCAGGTATATGGCACAATATCACAGATCACTGGAGATAACCTAGGGATGCACTCAATTCTTGGTTTTAATGAGTCGTTCAGTAGCCGTCATTTCTGTCGCCTTTGTTTGATTGAGAAGAATGATTGTCAAATGGTGTACAGTGAGGATGATCCTAAAATTATTCTTCGTGGGAAAGATTTGTTTGACATACATTGCCAGTCTCTTTGGGAAAATCCTAAATTGAAGTCACTGTATGGGTTCAAAAGAAATTCTGCACTCAATTCATTGCAGTATTACCATATTTGCAATAACTACTCATTTGATATAATGCATGACCTTCTTGAAGGTGTGGCTCAGTATGAGGTCAAATTGCTTTTTGAGTATCTTACGTAACACTTCATATCAGAACAGAACTTGCTTTCTAGGATTTATGGTTTTGACTATGGATTTTTAGAAAGAAAAAACCGGCCCACTAAAATCATATTGGACAGTGCTGGCAATAGCATTGGTTTGAACTCTATCCAGACATTCTGTCTTGTGAAAAACATCCCACTTTTGTTTGGTGACATTATTCCTGCAGGGAACAGACACTGGAATTTGTTATTGTTGTTACTTCAAATAATGAACATTGTTTTTTCACCTTGTCTCACTCTGGGAATGACTATATATTTGAAGAATTTGATTATTGACCACCACAAACTATTTAAGCACACGTATCCACACAGAAACTTGATTCCTAAGCATCATTTTATGATTCATTACCCATCCTCTATTCGAAAAATTGGCCCTTTACTGTATATGTGGAGTATGAGGTTTGAAGCTAAGCACAAGTTGTTCAAAGATTATTTCAAAAATTTCAAAAACCTCACCAAGTCGCTTGCTAAACGGCATCAGATGCCCATTGCTTATCACTGGGAAACCTTTTCTCTTAAACAGAAGGAGTTTGGGCCAATTAAATCATTTTCTTTAAGAGATGAAAGTGTGGTCAATAGTGAAATGCTATTATCAAAAGATGTTTTCTCAACAAGTTGGGTTAAAATTGATGGTGTAGAGTACAAAGCTGGACTCGTTGTTTGCAGTACAATGGAGGAAGACATGCCAGTCTTTTGTCAAATAATTGATACACTTATGGTTGAAAATGACATTTTTTTTGTTGACACACAAACTCTTTACTGAAAACTTTGATGAACATCACCATGCATTCAAAGTAGTACAAACTGAAGAACGGTGTGTCATAAAAATAACTGAACTCAAATGTCACAGACCATTTGATATTCAAAACTCATACAGCGCTGCAGATGAAAGTTTGTACATTATATCTTCATTTATTATGTTTTGATTCACTTTCTGGGAAAAAGAAGCATGATAATAAATGTTTTTGGACAATGTACAGTTTTCTTGAAATTATTCTCATAATTGTAATTGTTGTCGTTAAAAAGTTATGTTAATCTATTACATAAATAGTTCTTTTAGGGATTAAAACTACCTTAATAAAAGAGTAAAGAGTTAAAGTAGTGTTATTTTTCAATCTGTGTAGTGTTAATTTAACCCAGTTTGGTGAGTTAAAATTAACTCAGACATGGTGTTAATAATAATTTGCTCAGTGTTAATTTAACCCAGTTTTAAGAGTTAAAGAAGGAACTCTGACAAAGTGTTAAATAATTAACTATTTTGAAAATGTTAATTCAACTCTGTAGAGTGTGGAGCTATATAAACCCTGAAAAAATGTTAAAATCAACTCTGTGGGAGTTGATTCAACACTACAGTTTTTGCTGTGTGGCGGCTAAGTTAATGGGGTTCTACGTGTCTCGGTAAGCTAACTAAATTACCTTCTATGTTATACGATCGTAACGAGAGTAATTACATATTGCACTCATCTTATTTTCTTCGTGGGCTGCAGATGTTATTTCTAATAACTATACTAATCAAAGTAGTTGATGCATAAAATGCTGTTTTCTGCTGTATCTGTCAACGATGAGTGCTTGTGTCATGAGGGGAAGAAATGCAGTTAGATGGTTTTTGTGCAGAATTTAGTGTAATGTATGTTCTAAAGAAATTTTACGCTACAACATTTGTATTTTATTTGTTTAATATTTGTGTTACGTGTGTGTATCGCAACTATATTGGTTAGGCAGAAGTTCTAACAACAGTTACATTTCATCTGTTAACTGAAGAGTACCACACATTTTCAGGATTTAAATAAGTAAATTGTTTAATTGTTGAATTTATGATTCACTTGAATGCTGAAAGAAGTGGTAGATCAGAGACTACACAGTAAAAAACAGTGTCAATTTTACACTTAGAGAGTTGATTTTAACTCTGTTTCAGATAACATTTGGTCCCACTCAAAATTAAAGTAAAATTTACTCTATGGCCAGTGTTAACTTTTTAGTGTTAATTCTACTCAGTTTAGTGTCAAAATTAACAACAAAATGTGTAAAAATATTTAACACTGAGGGTTATTCACACTGTTTAGAGTAATATGATTTCACTTTATAGAGTTATTTTTAGTCCAAGTTCACTCTAATGTGTAATAATATTTCATTTTCATTATTTTTTCATATTTATCATATGATGCTATATTTCTAAATGGCTGTGATCTATCCTATATTATGAAAATAACTACAAACATACAGGTTACAGTAACAGCATTTATTAGCATAACAAACTCTTACAAATGACAGTAGCTATGATGCTCACCAGAGAAAGCAATATGGGACCACAAAGAGAGCGTTGTCATTCACTCCATACGACAATTGTATGTCAAAAGGCCTGGGATAATGCAGGCTGTCAACATGAAAGACAATTAAATCTTGCTTTGTCCTGGTCAACTCATAGGCATGGAAATGTTCTTGAAAGGCTACTGTACATAATGGCAAAGTGAGAAGTACCAGTTTCTCATGTATTATCAGAACTGACTCAATCTGGTAAAACACAGGCATTTCAGACATTACTTTGCCACAAATAACCAAATGCGGGCGGTAAACAATACCATTGTGTTTAGCCCAGTTCACTTTCATAACTTGAACTCTATTGGGCAGTTGCATTGCTATTGCAATTCCAGAACCTCCTTTTACCATATCTAAAGACACCATTTTTCCTGGACCAATGTCTAACCGACTAAAGGTTGTTGAAAATTGCCAAATGTATGCCATATAATTCTGGTGTTTTTTGGCCAGCGTTTTGGTGATATTTTTGAATGATTTGAGCTGTTTCTTGAAAAAATTGTGCTTACCTTCATAGTGCATGCACCAACTATGAAGTACAGGCCCTATTTTTTTGGATGCAGCGAGGATAATAGATAAGAAAATGGTGCTTTGGTAAAAAAATTTTCTGGGGATACAACATCTAGTTTGTGGTGTTCCACAATCAAATGTTTTAAATATACACACATACCTTGAGATAACATAGGAGAAAATACAATGTTAACAATCTGTAGTAATGAAAGTAGTAGGCCCCAATGTTGGTCAGTAGAGGTTACCAAATCTCCAAACATGAGGGGAACATTCCTCAGTAATGTCTGAATAGCATTCAGTCCCAGATCATTAGACTCTCCACCTAAATTCACAGCCACTGGCCTATTGTTTTTCTCCATGAATCCATAGTCAAAACTTTGTATTCTCAGATTCAGTTCTCCCAATGTAAGATGTTGTTCTTTTAAATACAAAAACAATAACTTCAGTTCGTACTGGGCCACTCCTTCCAAAACATCATGCATCACATCAACTGAGAAGTTCTCAGTTGTGTGAAAATATGTCAGTGAATTCAATAAGCATGAACTCTTTACACCAAAAACATAAGGAAGCAATGGATTATTAGACATTTCCTGACAGTGAGCAGTGTGGTTGTCTTTGGTGCGCAACACTATTTTGGGGGAATCTTCAGAGAATTCTGTTTGAAAGTCATCTTTTTCAGCCAAACAAAACCTGCAACAGTACCTTGCACTGAAAGACTCCACCAGACCAAACAAGCTATGTAAGCCTAAATTATCACCAGTGACCTGTACCACACTACCACGAACATAACCACCGAATAGTGGAATCTCAATACCATCGCTCTCTAACACTTTAACCCTTTAAAGCCGGTCGGAGCGGACACGCTCCATTTTGCGTAACTATTTTTAAATCCCGGTAGCACTGCAACCACGTAAGCTAGCGCAATAATTTTTTTTGCATATGAAACCGGAGGAGTTGTACTTACATCTTATGCCATCAGCTTGTCCTAGGTCACAGTTTCCTTCCACATATAGCTTTGCAAAAACTGCATAAAAAGCACTTGCAGCAACAAAAACATAATATTCCAGAAACACGCTTTGCCGATCCGATCAGCTGTTTGTAACACTTCCTATGTCCATCAGCGTGAACTATCACATGTCCGGCATGACTTGCCCAAAACCGGAAGTGACGTCATTTTGCGGAAATGTAGTTTTTTACCATCGTGGCCTTATGAGCCTATACTTGTGTTTTTAAAAGTTATGTTTGACTTTATGACTTTCTGTCGTTTCTGGGATGCCGAGGACTCATATTGCACTGCTGGAAATATTTTATTTTGATGCATATGCTGTTATTTTGCAAATTTGCACTATAATATATTTTTTCGTTTTTCCTGCAGTATATGAAAATTGGTGTATCTCAAAAATAAAACTATGAAGACACTTAAAATAAATTTCCTTTGGTGGGAAACTAGTTTGTGCAACTTTTTTGTATTTACAGTTTTGAGGGATAAGTCTCTTAAATTTCTCTAACTAGAAATATATGTTAAAAAATCTAAAACGATTTAAAAAAATTTTGTAGTTTATTGCACTTTTTTGCAATTTATGTAATTACTATGCACTTAATGCAGACATATTATTAAAATTTGGGCTATAATGGTTGTATTGATGTATAGCAACTTGAAATGCTCCAAAAAATGGCTCCACAGCATGTAAAAATATACTATAAGCTCTGGCGGACTTGGTTCTATGGTAGGTCTTAAAGGGTTAATGTCTCGAACAATAGGAGCAAGAATTTCACTAAAACCATAACGTTTCAGATCTTGTGCCTGAAATAAGGCACAAAGGTGTATGTTGGCCAAAAAAGAATTCCATTTGGGAGAGAAGTTTCTTAAGGTAAAATATACTGCACCCAACTTGTGAATACCTCGCTTGGAACCAAGAGGATTTGCAACCTCAAAGTCATCATAGAACATTTGGATCTGAACTGTGTGCTTTTCTGTTGAAAAAAGAGGGTGAGTCTTCAATAGAGATCCATCACAAATATCTTTGAGTCTTGAATCACAAGTGTCTGATTTTTTTCAACATTTCTCCAACATGCTGACTCTTAAATATTGATTCCAATGTTGATAACATTGGAACATACATGAATTTATCTTGAACAACTGCCTGATCATATGTTCCAGTCTTTTTATTTCGCCTTGTGTCAAATCTTGAGCCAATTACACATTCAACTGGTTCTACAGTTTCCCACTTGTCTGATAAATATTTTGACCTCTTGTACTCCGAATTAAGAACTGAGAAAGGATTCTCTAACTCATCAAAACATGCTTCAACTTTCTTGCACATTTCTGTTTCTCTTTCATTACTAAATACATGCTTAATGACTGTTTCTTTAGCATGTTGTTGGATATCTTGAACAATTTCTTCCATGGAATTCACTACAGAATTCACTACACTTTGGCCTACACCTGCTGCCTTTAGATCAGAAATAACAGCTGCACAACTATTTACAAGGTCTGCTGAAGATAATTCCGACTCAGCCTCTAAATGTTCAGGCACCACATCAACATTAGCAGTAGTACTTGTGTCCGTAACACTTCTAACTGGTGAAAAATCTAGTTCTGCAGAATCAAATGAACTGCTTACGTGGCATTTGTTCAGGTGCTTTCTAAAGCCAGAAAAACTACTAAAAGAACGTGAGCATCCCACTTGGCCACATTTGAGATATAGTGTCCTCCCAGTACAGAGACCATGAATTACCTTAAGGTGTTTTACAAGGCTGTTTGGTCTACCATGATCACTTTTGCAAAGAAAGCACTTCATTATTTTGATCTCAATGGATACTAACGCACCATTCTTGCTCGCAACTCTGGGAGTTTCCTTTGTTTCCCCAACATCAATGTTGTAAATGGTTGTTTGCAGAAAAGTGAAAAAGTTGGTCAGGGATGAACTGTATGACGTATCAAAGACATAATGGGCCTTAAAGAGTTCATCAAGGGCTCCTACTGAACCTGTCGCTTTACATGGAAGTGCATGCTTGTCAATCACAATGAAGAAGGTGTGAATGCTGCTTCTTGTGGGTCCCTGAGCAAGAAGGTAGGGCTGACTGCTTCGAGTGATGTTGTCTAGATGCTGCTGTACACTGGTTCCAGCCTACAACAACACATTAAACAGCAGTATTTAGTGACTATCTCATTAGATTAGATCACCTTACTGTACATTACAATGACGGTGATGGAATATATATTTTAAATAACATACCTTTAGGAATTTGATGAGGTTATCGACAGCTTGAGATGCAGACATCTTTCCTGGTCTCTTTTGCCCTTGTGCAGATGGCGGTAGCAGATGTAGCAGCAGCAAGATAGCAGACATGTCACTGTCCCAGCCTACAGACGAATAAACAAAGAATTACTCCAAAAATACATTCAATAGACAGAATTACCTATATAACCAACAATGGCAAATAAAAACAGTCAGAGACATACCATTCTCAACTTCAGTAGCTGACTCAGCATTGCACATCAACTCCAAGAGCTCCGAGGTGGGTACAAGTCCATGACTTTCCTTTACAATCTTTGATTTGAGATCAATGGGCCACCTCTCCAAGAATTTGTTGGCAGTGACCTCATCAAACACGAGTCTGAAATCTTGTTCTATCTATAATGCAAAAATAGAAGATAAGAGAGGTGTAATGAGTGAAACTGCAAGCTGCATGGAATATTTCAGTGATTCAACAAATGAAGATGTCTTACCAGTCCTGGTGTGTCCAGAAACCGCAGGAAGACTATGAAGACATCTGCTGCATTCTTATCATCGCTGACCATTGAATGCCGATAAATGAAGGTAGCTTTCATCTTTTCACGGATAGTGTCTTCATCAGCAGAGTGTCTCAAAAGAGCAATAGCTGCTTTTACATCCTCATCTGATAACACTGTCTCAGTGGTGAGTGGTCTGGATCGACCACGGCCTGGCCCGCCAACTTAAGAAAAAACAATTTGATTGACTCCTGCCTACAAATTAGATCAGAATCATTTAAATCACAAGTGAACTTACTTTTAGGAGATTTGGAAAGTGAGACACTTCTTTCCTCTGCAGCTTTTCTTTGAATTGTCTTCAACCGCCACGCAAGGTATCCTGAACCGCTCTCTGGATCATAGTAATGTTCCTATGTAATTAAATACAAGCAGAATGTTATCAACATTTCTGAGGGCAACTATGTGTTTAATGTTGCAAAGTCCCCTTTACTTACATATCCATGTTGTGAATATGGGTCTTCCAGATATGGAAACAGAGCAACAATCCCCTGCGGATACATCACTCTTACACTTTTAGGGGGAGATGTCCTAATGTATAAATTCAGTGATGACCGTCACTCAATTGGCATTGAACATCACAATTAAAAATAATACAATACTAAAAATGTTTCTTTATAGACTACATTTATGATTCTTACCCATGTGCTTCTGTCATCTCAGCAGCAAGTATGTTTATCATCTGTCTTCTAGTTGCATCTGTCAGAGATTTGGTTTTTGCATACTCTTGTATGATGTGTTCACCACCAGGCTTTGTTGTTAGGATTTTTTCAATCAACTTAAATAGACATAAAATATGAAGTCAGAAATTTTTTAAACCTTGAGAAAAACTGGAAAACGATTACATAAAAACACTTCACATCAAACATGCAAATTAGACTAACAATGTTCACTACCCACAGCTTTTGCCTCATAGTTTATATGGCATGGCCTTTTAGGTTGTCTTCCTTCAGTGGTGGCTGCTTCTTCAGGAGGTTCACACATTGTGAAGTTTAGAATGATTGTATCATCAGATGGAGAAGATGATGATGATAGATATATACCTGTGCATTAAGGAACATGACCAAAGCAGAAGCATTACATTTAACTGTTAATGCTTCAATCTCAACCTTTAAATTTAATATAAACATATACGTATGTGAGTGATTACCAAGTTCTTCATTGCTCAGCATGACTCGGAAAGTTACAGGTGACCCCTTCACTATTTCTTCAAACACCTCTGCATCTACTTCTGTGTCAGACTGGCCAAACACCTTCATATCTAGCTGTCTGTCTTCTGGTATGTTAAATTTTAGGCACACTGAAGTAAGGTAAGAGAAAAGAAATGTTACAGAAATTGTTAAAAAAAAAAAAGGCCATGCATTTTCTTATCAAATGGTAGAGTAAGGCTATGTCTTCACAAAATATTGATGAGATGAAGCTTAAGCATATAGGTAATTCTCATTCATTGTTGAAGTAGAAACAATTATCAACTTAGGTAGTTGAGTAAGAATATAATTAAGCTTGTATATTGACCAGGTAAACATTGTTATCTTGTTTTATCCTGATATTCTAACCTTCTTCCATGAAAGCATCAAATGTCAGGTCAGACAGCCTAACATACTTCTGCTCCCCACCAAACAAAACACGCAGCAACATATTCTGTTCACAAAACAAAGAGAAAAAAATAATAAAGGAAAGAGTTTAATACTGTGGATGTACTTTAGAGCTTTAGTTTTTATACAAAATAGAAGCAGTTAAAAGTTGATATTACTTAGCAGCTACAATATGAAGAAATAAGTAACAAATTAACTGCTAATAAAGATCCTTTATCAACCAGTGTTACTGCAAATGGACCAAGTGTGACTAACATCTAATATTGTTTAATAACTTTAGTCTACTTATCAAGTATTGGTCGCTCTTACTGCAATTCGCTTTATTTCTGTGAACAATTAATGTATATTAACATATCATTAACATTGCTGTCAGTTAATTTATACAAAATAATCTAAATTAATTCTAAATTAGTGTATGCCTTTGGCATTTGCTTAAAAGAATATAAATCAGTAGAGTAAACTTTATTGTAATGTTACCCACGTTTTCTGATAGTTCCTTCGAAGCTAATTAGCGATTATTAGCTTACTAATAAACGGTAATTTAGTTGCTAAAACTATCCCATTAGACATGTGTAACTATGTGTAACTATAAAGAGCTATTTAGTTTAAAAATACTTACTAAACAATGTTACCAGTATGGGAATGTTAACTTAACTTACCTGACTGTGGCAGCTCTATGGAGAAAATTCCGCGTGCGTCACAGCTCTCAGACCGCGCACGCCTGCGGACTGGTACTAATCAACACTGTGTGGAGTTAAGTCTTCACTCCGTGTCTACAGAACTTTACACTGACTTTTAACTCTGACGTTGGAGCTGGTTTACTCCTCACAGAGTTGTAAATACTCTCTCTAGGTTAAAATAGGTTTACACTGAAATATTGACACTCCATTTTTTACTGTGTATAAACCTGTTTCTAAATACAGGTCAGGTCTTTTAATGAGCTATGAGTTCCATGAGGAAAGACCAGTGATTCCAATTGATGGCGAGCCTCCCAGTGTGATTTCCAGGATCTAGATCTGTACAACCAGTTAGACGGCCAATGGTTTATCTGATTTCTGGTAGGATTCCACCAGTCATCCCGGCTGGAAACAGTGAACAGACAAAAAGAGTACACTCTAGACTATAAAAAGACCAGGTGCGAAGCTTCTCTAGACTTGTGAGTTGCTGACTGACAGATCATTGCAGATTATTCCCTAACCTGATCTGTGCTTTGACTTGACTGACCCTCTACTCTATAAAACTCCGAGGAACAAACTGAAATATAAGGTTGCAACCTCACAAAATAAGGGACAATTCAAATGATTAAGGACAATGAGTTTTATTTTCATTTTATTTTGTAAAAGGCCCTGGTTGTTATTTTTGTGGTGAAACTGTTACCTGTTTAAAACTAAAGTCACTGGTAACCAATGTTCCCTCTAATTTTTCTTGTGTCTGAGCGAACACACAAACTCCCTGAGTGGTCCCTTGGACCACTGTGAGCAACATTAGACGTGTGCACTGTGGTCACGCCAGCATCGAATCCATCCAAGTTACATGGTTTATTAAAATAATCAAATTACAGCATTTACATTTATGTTAGACTACTTTTAATTAACTGCTTTAGCCCACATACAATGAAAATGTAAAAAAATCTTGTTCATGACTTGTGTAGCATGTTAACACTATTGGAAGTAAAAATAACTTGAACTCGAATTTTGAAAAACAACTGTCTTTGCTCACAGGCAGAGAGTGCTTTTGAGCGTTTTCCTTATAAAACGCTGTTTTTACCGTTTCTTCCCGCAGTAAATATAAACAACGATAGTATTCAGGAAGAAAAAAAACATTGCATATATTTTTATCATAACTCTGGTTTTACGTGGCCTATCAACACAATTTAAAAACTGGTATAAAGTCCACAATTTTTCCGTCAATTGTTCCGTCTGTCCTGCTCACATCTCCAATGGTTGTACACGTTGTCATTAACGTGGCTTCACTCCACATCAGCCACGCCGCATTGCCAGCTAAAACACCAGTGTCGGCACATAAGGACGCTGTCATAGCCTGTCAACGACGTTGATTAGCTGCGTATCTATACGAATGTGAATCGCATCATTGGCTGGACTATGGGATAAGGTGGCATCGTTCTAATCCCATACTGGAGCAGCCAGTCACTTACTGACTAACACTGCAAAACAGAATAGTTAAAAAGTATTAATTTTAATTTCAATTCAGGTTAGATTTTTTTTTTTTTGCGCAACTTAGATTTTCTGTGCGCAGAGACCGTGCCAGCAGTGCGCAATTGCGCACGCGCGCAGCTTAGAGGGAACATTGCTGGTAACTGAAACTCCTCTGTGGTATGATTATTCACACTCATGTCCAGCTCCTCCCCAAACCTAGAATGAGATGTACTTACCCAGGAGTGGGTTACAACAACATCTCATCAAAGTTTGGATGCTTATGACAGCTTGTGATTCTGGGTTAAAATCACAAGTATTCCTTTGCTGCTACATCCATTTGAAAAGCATAATTTAATTAGCTAATGTTGTCATACTGCACAGCAAACCCAATGTTAATTTGTTTGACCCAAAAAACCCAAGTTCCTCCTGGCAAATTTGTCATTTTTGTTACAAACGTTCCACTTTTTTTCTCATATATTTGCCACTTCAATCTCAAAGATTTGAAAAAACAAAATTCTCCAACATTGGAGACTTTGTTCTCACTTTAATGTTGAAAATTTGGAGTTTATTCTCAGACTGTTATATACCCCCACCCCATGCCCTGTTCTGCCCCTACTTTTTTTTTTTATTTTTTTTTTTACCTTTTTTGTTTATTTTTCATGAATTGTGGTGGGGAGGACAGGCACTAGCAAAGAAAAAAAAGGTTTGCACTCCTATCCAGATGAAATTTCTAAGATGATTATGAATTAATTGCATACCTATAATTAATTCTAGAGATAAAAACCAATAAAACCTTTAATCTTGAAAAGCTATTTATAAATGTTTGCATTGAAGGATGTATTTCATAAACATTCAGCATTTTGCAACTGATCAACTGAGAAATAGAGAGTTTCCAAAACACAAAATTACCAAAGATTTTCTGCCGTCGCTAAGTTTTATTCCTATTCCTTACTAGATCAATTTACAATTAAGATAAATTATTCAGACCTGTGGCTTACAGAATAATTGCAGTGCTGTAAATGAGCTGGAATGATATTGATGCCCATCCCCCCATTAATCCTTATCAATATCTTCAGTTACTCAGGATATCCTTTCAAAACTAACTTCATTCAAACTGGAAATAATGGAGTTAGTCGTTTTAAATATATCACATTTGCGCTATTGTTTAGCTCACTGCTTTTCAGAAGTTGTGCAGATTTTGTCAGATTTCTAAAGTTCTATTCAATAAAGCAATCCTAAAGTTTGAGGATTGGACAGCTATGCATTATTAAAAGGCTGAGTATTAAGAACACGGTGACTAACCATCAACTTTACTACTTTTATAAAATCTGTTTGATATTGCCAACAAACTTCATTCCCAACTGGTTCAATTGTTTACAGTCTCAGGCAAAGAAAAAAGTGTTTCCACCAGGAACAAAATGAACGTCTCTTGAATCACTAAACCTGCACTTTAAAAGGTTGTTTTTTTCTGTTTTTATTCGCAATCTTCATCAAAGCACAAGCGTCAGAATTTCATTTCAATCAAATACAATGCAAAAAATGTTTTAAAGAAATTTGTAGCAGTTGGAAGAACACAGAACAGACTATATTGTTTTTGATTCCTGCAAATGTTGCATCTCCTGGAACAAAAAGTATATTTATATATTTATATATATATTGTTCCTGACAAAACATATATACAAGCAAGAGGCAAGCGTCATGTGGGAAGGTATCACAAGAACATAAGAAGTTATGATATCCTGTCTGAAAGAAACCAATGTAGAGGTACAGCTAAAATATTAGCAGTGAGTTTCTATTATTGTTGTGTTCTTGCTGCTTTTGGCCTAGGTAAAAGTGGAGCATATGAAGCCCAGCCAGATGAAAAAAGGTGAGAGACCGGCTCTCCGATTCTGCAAGATCAAACTGCCTTAAACAGTTATCAGCTCAAAGATATTGATGTACTTCACCTGGGCACAACAGACATGATATGATTCACTGAAAGCTGCACACAACCCTGGTCAGTGTGGCATTATGAATCACAAGTTGAGCATTACTAAAGTTCCTATAAAATGAAACATTTTAATATGTTTAATTGCATAATCATGTATGGTTTCTGAATAGAATAAATTAAGCAATGGATGACTGGAAATATGACCTCAAATTCTGAATGACAGTGCCATTAAAAAAAAAAAAATCTCATTCCCTCTTTAGTCTATTTTTCTGTTAAAAAAAAGTCAAACTCACACTGGTGTATTCATAATAGATCAACAAAACCAGTATTAATTATATTAGCTAGAGTGGATACCATAAGTCACACACATTTGTCCATGACTTAAAAGAGTATGAGGAGGCTAAATGATACTGTGATGCTGACGGAAATAATTACTCTCTTTTTTTCACATACTTAAAAGGAATTTGCTCGTGTTACTGGTTAACTGGCTAAAAACCAGGGGCAGGGGGTGGATTTGCTAATGTGTTACACCTGTGACAAGTGACAAGATTGTGTGTAAGAACTGATTTTTTGGGGGGGAATTACCTTTTTATATTAATTTCTGGGAGTTCCTTTCTCAAGGTTCAAAATATAGGCAGGAGAATATTTAAATGAAGTGCGCGAACCGATGTAATAATGGGTTCAACATGCAATTTACTGCTAATTGCGTCAAGATTTGATGCCAAAAAATAAATAAATCATGTTTTATTTTGGGGGGAGTCACATGGAGGAGCTGCATGGAGGAGGTATTGCTGAGATTTTAGTGTACGCTAGATGAGTGATATATTTCTCTGCTCATGTCAATTTATTTGGAATGCCCATTTTTCACTTTTATGTTTTGCAATGTTTTCACAGTTTGAAACTGCTGTTTCTTTTTGTTTTGATCAATGGGTTTGTGTTAATAAACTTTATTAAGGAAAAATGTGTTTTTAAAGTTTTTTTTTAAACTTAGATAAAAGTGAAATATTAGATTAATTAAACCGTTATAACTTCCGGGCTATGGACAGCACACATGGTTTTCGCAGGTTTTCACCATAATCTCATGAGCTCTGCTATCACACATGATGGTTTGTAGAGGTGGATCTACAAAATTCAGTTGCATGCAAAGACAAAAGTCACTCATGAAATATGCAAATCCTTTTTTTTCCTTTTTTCAGTGGAGGGACTGTTAACAGTACCAGATGCAAAGTATACGTATATACCCTATGTGAGCACTAGGAGCGCTTTATACAACTTTCCTCATTTACACAAACACTTTTTTCTATGTAAGCGCTTTCTACATTCACACACAGTCATAATCCAGTGGGTGAATCCGAGAGCAACTTGGGGTTAGAATCTTGCCCAAGATGTTTCAATTATACTGACTCTCTCTGCCAGACTCCACCGTAGGTCTATATTTAATGTACACATGTATGACCTATATTTCTACAATTTTTGGTTTACAATTAACAGGCTGTCATGATAGTAAATAACCCATAGCTTAATGTCATTTCTTGGTTTGCATCCTTGCACTTTCAGCACTATTTGGGAGTTGTGGCACTCACGCTGGTTTCTCCTGTTTAGTAAATGTGGCTCTAAGAATGAATATTTGTCTACTTGCTATTTGCTCTCGTAAAGATATGCCAGTTGCGTAGTAGTCATTTCTTCTTGTGACATACATGTTAATGTGAAAAGGAATAAATATTTATTATAGCTGTATGTAGTTATTGCTGTCAAAAGCATTGTTGTTATATTTGTGACATCACCTAAATGTTGACAAGATCCAGACCCTGGTCTGTTTACTTTTAGAATACACATGGATATAACTAACTAAATGCTTATGTCTAACTGAATTACTTTGAAATAAAAATTTGAAATACATTGTCACAAAAATGAGGACTGGGGATTTTGTTCCTTATCACTTATAGCTGAAAAATTGTGGATCGAGGAGGTTTTTTTTTTTGTTAGTTTATGGTGTTAAATCTTAAACAAGCAAGCAAAGTGACACAGAAAGGTTCAAATGAACCAAAGTTGTGTTTTACTGCTTATGAACTCAAGATTTTAGTTGTAAGAATAGATTTGTTATTATTATTATTATTATTATTATTATTATTATTATTATTATTATACCAGTATTAATAAAAGAAAGATCACAACAAAGGTTGAATCAGTTTATGTTTGAACAGCTGACTAGAGACTGTAAGGGAATTAATAATCAAAATGTTAAACCCTGACACCTCTGGGATCCCAAAAGATATTTCAAGGATGTTAAAATTCAACACTTTAAATTTAAAAAAAAAAAAGAAAAGAAAAGAAAAAGAAATCCCACCTAAGGCCAGTTCCCTTGGCACTATCTGTATTTCACTTGAATGTACTCCTTGGATGAAAATGAATATTAATTAATGAATACTGCCTATTAAGTGGACAGCCCTTTTTGTCAGCCTTGCTCTCATTTTCCCTTGGTGCCTGAAGTGATAAAAGCAGAAAAAGAAGTGTGAGTAAGAGGGAGAACTTGTGCTCCGAGGTCGGTATTTTAATGAGAAAGAAAAAGTTGGATGGAGGTGGAAATGAAGGTCCATAATGTAAGAGAAGTCCTGTTTTGGATAAACATGCTGCACACAACTAGTAATTTTTCTGATACTGTTCTCCCTTTTGTAAACATGGGGGAGGGAGTCCAGCAGGGGCGGCCAAAACTGTGATGGTAGCCCTCAGTGTAGAATGAGATGAGTGGAGCAGATGGTGAAGAATTCTCAGGGTTTATTTCAGCAGAGTTCATCCTTTACGGCTCATATCCTGACTTAATTATTAGACAGAGGGGATAGTGAAACCCTGAAAGTAGGATATAAAGAAGCAAGGAAATCTTCATTAAGCCCATCAGGAGAGACTAGCATTCATTAAAAGGACTTTGCCATCTCATCAGCACCACTGTAGAGGGCAAAAAGTGCAGCGATAGAAGTACTAAAACTGAGCAGAAATATGTCTTTAGGCCAAAAATAAAAAAAGCAAAGACTTACAGTTACATGGTGAGGAAGTGAAATGAAATGAATTCTAAAATAATAACAATTTTAGTAAACTCAAGTTCTTCATCTGTTTATCTTTGGTTTGCATGTATATTACTTTTGCTTTGATTTTAGAATTGTGTGACAGGTTATCCATTCAGGAATAATATGCAATAATAGTGTGTGTGTGTGTGTGTGTGTGTGTGTGTGTGTGTGTGTGTGTGTGTTATCTAATAATAATACCCAAAATGATTGCACAATGCAGTAAAGCTGCTCACTTTGCTATACGTAAAAGACAGTTATTCCAATCAGCCTAGTCTTTTACTGAGAAAATACTTTGATGCATTTCAGATGTAACTGCTCTCTGTTGAAGAAAATATACACTGTTAAGAGAATATTTTCAGGATTTTAACACAGTCTACTAATTAATAAAGAATATCAAAGGAAGACTTCCTATGGTCCTTGCTCTTGGACCATTCTTTGATGAAGAATACACTTTCTGTTACTACTTAACCAGAAGTTTGAATCTACATGAGACTGTAATGTCTGTAGACTGTCTTACCCCCTAGTGTGTTTCACTCTTTGATTGCATCATCCCATGATGTTACTGTCACCTGCACTACCTGTATAAACTTCATCCTTCCTTATATCATTCCTTCCCATCTGTAGAAAAGTAGGGGGCACACTTAAGCAGAACCACCTTTGAACGGGTAGATGCATGGTTTTGTACCCTTAAGAAAATTGCCATGTCTAGAAATTCATTCCTGCTTGCTATATTAACTGGTGATCTGGACACCAGTTTGCTGTCCAGATCAGGTCAAAAGCATTCTCCCCGAGCTGCCTCTGAAGCGATGTCCACCCATGTTCATAGCACAATAGAAGTGCCCCCACAGCTGTGATAGACTCCAATACTTTTAGGAGATCCATGTATATAAAAAAAACCTCTGTGCTGAAATATAAGTTAAAACTTGAAAAACTGCTAAACACATATCTTATCTCTGACATATCTTCATAAACTCTTCCTCTACCCGTCCAAATAAAATAACACTTCTAGTGAGAATATCTCAACCACATGAGGATCAATGTAAAAAACCCATCACATCAATCAGTGTCATCACGCAATCATTACATCAAATGGAGTTTAACCTTAACAATGTTTAGAGTGTTAACAATGTTAAGATGATGACAACAACAACAACAACAAATATGATAATGATAATATTAATGATAATGATGATGATAATGATAATAACAATAGTAATACAATTATTATTACATTTTAAATTCTGCTGCTGATATTTTATTCTTAATGCTCTATCAATTATTTGTATCTGCTTGTTTGTTTGTTTTTTTCTAATTTGTATTTAAGGTGACTGGTGTTGTGCTGCTGGAACCACAATTTCCCTTAGGAGACCTCCTCAAGGGATTAATAAAGTTCCATTCTATTCTATTCTATTCTATTCTAAAATCCTACCCAAGTAAATTACAAATGTCTCTGTAGAGCAAACATAATATTGATCATAACTTGTATCTTGTTTCTAATGCAGTCACTGGGTGTCAAGTACTTACTCTTTAAAGTGTTAAGTAGTCAAACTATTTCAGGTCTACCCTGTTAAATGGGTCATGGTGGCTGTAATTATCTTACTTTTACTCAAAAATTCTGCAAGGTTAGCAAATGCAAATGTGTCGGCAGGTCTCTTGGTTATGCAAAAACCTCAGAGATTCAAGAAAGTCTAGATTAAAAGAGAACTGGATAAAGAAAATATTCATACAAGCAAAGGATGCACAAGGAGTTGGAGAAGATAAGTGAAAATGGTGGACAGCTTTGGTGTAAGAAATTTTAGTAGTGTCTAAGAACTGCTTATTTTGTTTATTCAGTGGGAGAATAACATTTCTCATTGTGTTTTTTATGAAATTCCTGCTGGTAGACGCATGTTGCTGACAAAAATCCGCACAGCATCTTACTTCTGCAGTCTGGCTGTATCTTTGAACTTCTGAACAGAAACAAACTTAATTGGTTTTGTGATGGGTCTATGAGCTGCTGGACAATTGGTCTCTTCCATCTTTGTCCTCTAGCACATCAATTTGTCCTCTAATGTCACTCTAATTGTTGATAATTCCTCCCCACAGGAGTGCAATTACACCTGGAATTCACTACTGGTGGTGACCTGAAACTAAAAGGCCATAAACCTTGTGAGTTTCTGATGAGTCCAGAGTGAAACTTGGATCTAAGTTCAAAGGCTCCACAGACACAATTCACAGTTCAAAAATTTTACTGAAAATCACACAGTGGGGTACAAAGGATAAATAACAGACATATATGTATAGACGCGCGCGCGTGTGTGTGTGTTAGTGTATGTAGTTACCCAGAATGGCTAACTGAAGGCCAGACAGTCCTGAACCCCAAGGAACCCCCAGAAGGGACTGGTCCCATCCAGCTACCGGCCAATTACCTGCCTGTACCACATGGAAGCTGCTGTCAGGCATCATAGCAGCTAAGATAAACAGGCATATGGCTCAATACATGAGTTGGGCACAGAAAGGAATTGGCGGGAAAACCAGACGTGTGAAACACCAGCTACTGGTAGACAGAGCAGTCACCCAAGACTGCAAGGCCAGGTTCACCAACCTGTGCACTGCCTGGATTGATTATAAGAAGATCTATGACTCAATGCCCCACACCTGCATCCTGGAATGCCTAGAACTGTACAAGAGCAACAGGACCCTAAGAGCTTTCATCAGGAACTCAATGCAGATTTGGCGTACAACACTAGAGGCCAAATTCAAGCCCATAGCACAAGGCACCATCAAGTGTAGGATCTACCAAGAAGATGCTCTGTCTCCACTGCTGTTCTACATAGGCCCGAACTCCCCCAGTGAGATCATTGCAAAGTCTTGCTACAGATACTGGCTACCGAACTGAGCAATAATCAGTGACCTCCTCTACATGGATGACATCAAGCTGTATGCCAAGAGTGAACAAGACATAGATTCACTGATCCACACCACCAGGATCTACAGCAAGGACATCGGAATGCCGTTCAGATTGGAGAAGTGTAGTCAGATCCTAACAAAGAGAGGGAAGGGAGTCAGAACTGAGGGGATCAAACTACCAGAAGGCAACACTGCACACATGGAGGACAACTACAAGTACCTCGGAATCCCACAGGCAAATGGGAACCACAAAGAGGCTGCTAGGAAAGCTGCAACCACCAAGTACCTGCAGAGAGTAAGGCAAGTCCTGAGGAGTCAGCTGAATGGTAAGAACAAGATCTGGGCTATCAACACTTACACCCTGCCCATGATCAGGTACCCTGCTGGGATAATAAGCTGGCCAAAGGAGGAGATAGAAGCCACTGACATCAAGACCAGGGAGCTCCTGACCATCCCAGGATGGTTTCACCCCAGGTCTAGCACCCTGACACTGTACAGGGTGGGCCATTTATATGGATACACCGTAATAAAATGGGAATGGTTGGTCATATTAAAGTCCTGTTTGTGGCACATGAGTATATGTGAGGGCGCAAACTCCTCAAGATGGGTGGTGACCATGGTGGCCATTTAGAAGTCGGCCATCTTGGATACAGCTTTTGTTTTTTCAATAGGAAGAGGGCCATGTGACACATCAAACTTATTGGTAATGTCACAAGAAAAACAATAGTGTGCTTGGTTTCAACGTAACTTTATTCTTTCATGAGTTATTTACAAGTTTCTGACCACTTATAAAATGTGTTCAATGTGCTGCCCATTGTGTTGGATTGTCAATGCAACCCTCTTCTCCCACTCTTCACACACTGATAGCAACACCGCAGGAGAAATGCCAGCACAGGCATCCAGTATCCGTAGTTTCAGGTGCTGCACATCTCGTATCTTCACACCATAGACAATTGCCTTCAGATGACCCCAAAGATAAAAGTCTAAGGGGGTCAGATTGGGAGACCTTGGGGGTTATTCAACTGGCCCACGACGACCAATCCACTTTCCAGGAAACTGTTCATCTAGGAATGCTTGGCCCTGGCACCCATAATGTGGTGGTGCACCATCTTGCTGGAAAAACTCAGGGAACGTGCCAGCTTCAGTGCATAAAGAGGGAAACACATCATCATGTAGCAATTTCAAATATCCAGTGGCCTTGAGGTTTCCATTGATGAAGAATGGACCCACTATCGTTGTACCCCATATACCATACCAAACCATCACTTTTGTTGGTCCAACAGTCTTGGAGGGGTCCATCCAATGTGGGTTAGTGTCAGACCAATAGCGGTGGTTTTGTTTGTTAACTTCACCATTCACATAAAAGTTTGCCTCATCACTGAACAAAATCTTCTGCGTGAACTGAGGGTCCTGTTCCAATTTTTGTTTTGCCCATTCTGCAAATTCTGTGTGCCGATCTGGGTCATCCTCGTTGAGGTGCTGCAGTAGCTGGAGTTTGTAAGGGTGCCATTTGTGAGTAGCTAATATCCGCCGAAGGGATGTTCGACTAATGCCACTCTCCAGTGACATGTGGCGAAAGCTACACTGTGGGCTCTTGCTGAATGAAGCTAGGACAGCCACTGATGTTTCTTCATTAGTGACAGTTTTCTTGCGTCCACATTTTGGCAAATCCAACACTGAACCAGTTTCACGAAACTTAGCAAGCAGTTTGCTAACTGTAGCATGGGAGATGGGTGGTCTCGTAGGGTGTCTTGCATTGAAATCTGCTGCAATGACCCGGTTACTGCGTTTACCAGATATCAACACAATTTTGATCCGCTCCTCACGTGTTAACCTCTTCAACATGTCAATGGCTGTGAACAAAGTTACTTGTAAATAACTCATGAAAGAATAAAGTTATGTTGAAACCAAGCACACCATTGTTTTTCTTGTGACATTGCCAATAAGTTTGATGTGTCACATGGCCCTCTTCCTATTGAAAAAACAAAAGTTGTATCCAAGATGGCCGACTTCTAAATGGCCACCATGGTCACCACCCAACTTGAGGAGTTTGCCCCCTCACATATACTAATGTGCCACAAACAGGACTTTAATATCACCAACCATTCCAATTTTATTACGGTGTATCCATATAAATGGCCCACCCTGTACATTAAGCAGAAGGAAGGAGGCTGGGGACTAGTGAGTGTCAATACCGCAGTCCAGGATGAGACAACAAACATACATGAGTACATCAGGAAGATGGCCTAAACAGACCGCATGCTCAGTGAGTACCTCAGGCAGCAGAAACCCAAGAAAGAGGAGCAAGAGGAGGAGCCATCCTGGAAGGACAAACCCCTGCATGGTATGTACCAGCGGCAGATAGATGAAGTGGCTAACATCCAGAAATCCTACCAGATAAAGAGCAGCCAAAGCTGGACTGAAAGACAGCACAGATGCACTAATCATGGCAGTACAAGAGATGACACCTAGCTCTACCTATCCTCCAAACCTATGGCTACTCTCCCACCCACATCCATTTCTGACTGTTTACGTGAAATCAAGGTCTGGTGTACTCACAACTTTCTTAAATTTAATGGCTATAAACCAGAATTCATTTTAATAGGCACCAAATCAAAACTGACCAAAGTCCCAACCAGAAGTCTTTCATTATCCATTGATAACTCTGTTGTCACACCCTCCCCTCAGGTTAAGAGTCTTGGTGTCATCCTTGATAGCACTCTTTCCTTCACAGCACATATAAATAATATCACTTGGTCTTCCTATTTTCATCTCCATAATATTAACCGCCTTCGTCCTTCACTCACTCCAAACAGTACCGCCATACTTGTCAATGCTCTTGTCACATCTCGTTTAGATTACTGTAATTCTCTTCTCTATGGTCTACCTCATAAATCTCTCCATAAATTGCAGTTAGTTCAAAATACAGCTGCCCGTATTATTTCCAGAATTAGCTCTATTGAACATATAACACCTGTTCTTAAAGAGCTCCATTGGCTTCCAGTTCACCTCCGTGTCAATTTCAAGATCCTGCTTCTTATGTTCAAAGCGCTTCATAACCTCGCTCCTCCATATTTATCTGATCTTCTCCATACATACTCACCCCCTCGTACACTTCACTCTTCTTCAGCTTCCCTTTTGTCTGTTCCACCTGCTCGCCTGACTACCATGGGACTCAGAGCCTTTAGTTGTTCTGCCCCAAGACTTTGGAATGCACTTCCACCAAATCTCCAGACCACAAACTCTCTCACCACTTTTAAATCACGTCTCAAAACCCATCTATATAAAATTGCATACAGCTGATTCTGTCTTAGTCCATTTTTACGCTGCTCAGCTTTTATACTTGCTTTATACTTTCATGCTTTTTTTTTCTCTTATGTCTAAATTTTATTTTGCATGTTTTATTATATTGTATTGTTGCTATTGTTTTTGTTCTATTGTAAGATGACCTTGAGGGTCTTACAGGCCCCTATAAATAAAATGTATTATTATTATTATTATTACTCACCCTTTTTTGATCTTAAATATTAAACTTTTTTTTTTTAAATCAAGATGCAGGCCTGTGTTCCTGAGCTTATGAACAATTGATTTTTATTTTTTTTAGTGTAAAAAAGTATATAAGTATAGAATTTTAACCCTCTGGGGTCGCCGGACGCACCGGCGTGTCAAAATCACATGACCAATTTAAGACGACACAGCTACAAGATGCAGCGATTCAGAGTCTCAATTTCAACTTGGGTCGAAAGTGCGGACTTCAAACTACATACCAGTTTTTGAATTGTGTCGATGGGCCACGTAAAACCAGAGTTATGATAAAAAATACACGCAATGTTTTTTTCTGAACAAAACAGTGGTGTTTACAACGGAAGAACGGTAAAAACAGCGTTTTCTACAGACAGCGTTAGCAAACACTCTCCACTTGCGAGTGAAAAAAGAAAAAGAAAAAACACCCCATCCCTATTGGTGTTAGATTTTACCATGTCAGCCAATCAAAAAAATGATATGGCAACATGTGGCACTTGGTTGCTTAGGGAGAAGGGGAAGTTTTTAGGAGTGACACCCGCGACGGAAAGCGGGCGAGCGAAAGACAGAGAGAGAGCGAGTTTTCATATGCGAGACATTAGTGACATTTAGCGTGTTTGGAGGCTGTAGTTAGTTTGTTGTGTAGTTATTGTTTTGTATTGTGTGTCAGTTATACTGCTGAATTTCATATTTTCTCCAAAAAAGCCATCAAAGGCAGATTCAAGTGTAAACGCTGTTCCCACATGGAAAACTGGACTGATGCAACTCCTGCTGTCAGACCTGCAGGGTTTAGGCCTGTGGTGTTCTCCTCTGTCTTATACTGAACACAAACTACATTTTTTGGATTGGCACAAATAATTTGTGTGCCTTCTTATTTGATGCAGAACACCTGATTGTTCTGTAAATAGATTTAAATGGTTATATAAAAAACGCCTGAGGCCTTGGCTGCATTTTTAGGTAAATAGTACCATATAACTTTGTTGTTTGCAAAACTTGTGCATAATTTTTAGAAATATACAATTTCTATTTGCATTTCAAGTTATGAAAATGATTCGTTAAACATGTTTGTGGGTTTTACAGTAAGAAATATAACTTCTTTCTACTCAGATTTTGAATTTTTTGTCTTAATTTAGATCAACTGTGCTAATATAGTATACAAAAATGAAAAAATAACTCAAATTTCAGATATTTGAGGTTGTGCTGAAAATAATGGTACCTAACAAGGCAAGAAAAACATATTTTAAAGGTGAAATATAGAGGTAAAATCAAAAGTAGTCAAAAACGGCCAATTATACCCTGGACCCCAGAGGGTTAAATAAATGCAGCAGTAATTTTAATCCATTTAACACATTTTTCTGCAGAGCAACTATTTTTACTTTTGTTTTATGGAAAATTTTCCAAAAGTACAGTGTCAGCGTCTCTCCTTGCCTTTTGTAAAAGTCACCACACCCCACTGATACTGGCTTAGGTGTTGAGGAAGCAGGATATACTGATGAGAAGTGGGTTCCTGGAACAGGACAGCCACGGACAAAAACTGATAACAGAGATATAATGTAATGCTACTACAATTTTTTTTTTTACCAATATTGTATTTTTTCCTAGCTCACAGAATTAACTCACCCACAGAGTGCTAACCATGTTAGGTTGGAAAGAAATCCTGCCAAAATCTACTTGTTGTGTATTACCAAGGTGGCCTTGCTTAAGGCTAAATTATAAGGTTTTCTTTTATTCTGAAATCAGATAAAACCTGGACATTGTCTAGTATTGATGTGTTCATCATTTTAGCCAGCATACTTCTTAGCTCAGTAGCTAAGTAAGCCACTCCACTGCCTTAAGGTGCCTATTCTTACCACCAGAGTGTTTTCGTTTTTTTTTCTTTTTCCTTAGTCGCTGACTCACGACTATTCTTAATATATCAGAATATATTGTTTTGTTTCCCAGTGGGTGCAATCAGCTATACACACATAGGATGCTTAAAACCTCCCCTAACCCAGCGGTCCCCAACTCCCGGGCCTCGGACCGGTACCGGTCCGTGAGTCGTTTGGTACCGGGCCACGAGAGTTGAGGCTCAGGTGTGAAATGTATAGTTTTCAGGGTTTTTATCGGTTTTCAGCGTTATTTTTTTATCGTTTATATCGTTTACTCGGTTTTCCTTGGTCTTTTCACGTGTGTTATGAATAAATTAGATTTTTTTTCGGTACCGGTACTAGTTTTATTTTGTTGTATTTATCCACGACACCTTAAAGGCCGGTCCATGAAAATATTGTCGGGCATAAACCGGTCTGTGGCGCAAAAAAGGTTGGGGACCGCTGCCCTAACCCATCGAAACTGAAATGCATGTAGCCTTCAGTCTCTCTTGCAGATTTAGTCTTCATCAGATAGCTTCCTAAAAGTGCTGAGAAGCACTGCCTCAGACAATTACTGCAAGTTAACGATGAAAAGAAAGGTCTGCCTGAAGAAATTTCAGATGATGTGCTATGCAAAGAAGGAAAAAAAGCCGACAGAGAAGATTAGATGACTTATAAGCTGAAGTTATTTTTGTGGATAATATAAATAAAGTAAAAATATTCATTGAGCACCACTTTAACTATGAAGTAACACTGAAGCAAGTGGTTAACTAAAATTAAAACAAAGGGTTTTGTTTGGTGGTGTCAGTACACTAACAGGGCTTATACCGAGTCAGACTGATACACACAGTAGCTTGTTTACATGTTGACTTCTTCTTTATTGAGATAACACAGCAGTTACACACACACATAACTGGCAGTGTTGCCAACTCCTCAGTAAGGAAAATCGCTATTGGCTGTCCTAAAAGTCGCTAGAAGTCGCTAAATGACGTCATCGCCTAATTTGCATAATTGGTCATGCTAATCTAATTGTAACCTATGTTGTTGGAGAGAGAAATAACATCGTGGAAGAGACATAAAGTGAGTAAAAAACGTCCTAAATGCATTTAGAGTTTATTTAGAACTACAAATTAAATTTCTTTTAGCAATTATTGTTTTTTTATAATGTCACAATTCCAACCCTGCTCCTTTACCCGGGCTTGGACCGGCAAAAGTGACCCGAAATAAGCACTCTGGTGGAGTTACTTTGTGTTTGTGTTTATAAGTAGTTTTAAACCTTGTGATCCACAAAACAGCATAAGAGTAAAAGTGTAAAAGAAGAACTGACTGCGTTACAGCACCCGCTGCTTGTTGAGAGTAAAAGCAATATGCGCTTTCACGTCTTTTTTTAGCGACTTCTTTTAGAAAAAAAGTCGCTAAGGGGTCTGAAAACTCGCTAAATATAGCGACAAAGTCGCTAAGTTGGCAACAGTGATAACTGGGCGTGGTGCCCCCTACTGGCGATGACTTGCATAGCACACCATAACTCTTGGTTCATACATAACATCTCCTCCCCACTAAGCTATGCGACCGTGGCACCACCCACAGAAACATTTCCCATAACCAAAGTAGTACCTTTTTTCCCCCCTTTTTTTATTACAACATTCATGAAAACTGGAACTAATGTTGCTTTCTGTATGAATTTATTTTTAGTTGAGAATAATGTCTCTGAACCCCAACATTCTCACAGAACTACTTAGTACGCTCACCCATCACGATAACGAGCGGGTGGCTTAGTGACTCTCACTGGGTAACGTCTTACAGACTCTGTAACCTGTGTACAGTCAGACGGTGGTGGTTTAAGAGACTGGGGTGTTTCTGGAGGTAAAGTGGTCCCCAGAACTTGTTCAACAGTCTCTTCCTGCAGAGATGTACAAGGGTGAAGCATGGTGTCACTACCACTCTGGGCTGGTGACATTTGAGAGCTTGTCGGAGGATCCACTGTGACCTGCTGAGATACTGACTCAGGTCGTGTCAGCATCTGATCCACATGACGTTTCCACACTCCTTGTGCTCCCACATTCACCTTGTATGACACTGGCCCAGTCTTCTCCAGTACGACACCGTGTGTCCACTTGTCCTCTCCCTTCCTATAATCACGCACCAGGACAGGCTCGCCAACAGTGAACCGTCTGTCCCTGGAGTATTGCGGTCGGCATTGTTGTTGAGCATCTTGTGACCGACGCACTGCTCCGGCCACACTGGGCTTCAGAAAATCCAGCCGAGAGCGCAGCTTGCGTCCAATGAACAATATAGCTGGCATTTCTCTAGTTGTTCCATGGGGAGTGTTGCGATATGTCAAGAAGAACGTGTCAAGGCGTTGTTGCACAGGTGCTGTACCCCTGCTTTCAATGCATGCTTGAATGTCTGCACAAAACGCTCAGCCAAACCATTAGTGGCAGGATGATACGGCGCGGAGCGGATGTGTTTGACTCTATTTCAGGAACACCCTGAATTCCTCAGAACAGAACTGCGGTCCGTTATCACTCACCAGGACGTGGGGAATGCCATGGCGACTAAAGAGACCCTGTAGCACTTGTATGGTTTTACCGGCTGTGGTGCTATCCATAATATGCACCTCAGGCCACTTGGAATGTGCATCTACCACCACCAGGTACATGTGACCTTCAAATGGACCCGCAAAATCCACATGGATCCGTTCCCACGGACAGGAAGGCCACAGCCAAGGGTGCAAAGGTGCTAACCCAGGCTCTTTTTGCACACGCTGACAAGAGTGGCAGGCTTTAGCTTGAAGCCCAATTTGAGAATCAATGCCAGGCCACCAAACATAGCTGCGAGCTAAACTCTTCATCCTCACCATCCCTGGATGTGCAGTGTGGAGCTCTTTCAGGACATGAGAGCGCAGCTTAGGTGGCACAACCACCCTCACGCCCCACATGAGGCATCCCTGCTGTATTGTGAGTTCACGTCTGCGCAGCAGATAGGGTGACAGCTCTTGATCTGTGTCCTTTGCTGCTGGAAAACGTCCAGTTGTTACCATTTCCAGGACAAAGTGACATCAGACACAGTGTCACGTCTGATCTCGGCGACACTGACTGGTAATGTGTCCAGTTGAGATGCGTAGAATACCTCAACCGCTCCCTGTTTCTCTTTCTGTGCAAGGGGCAGAGGTAAACGTGACAGTCTGTCAGCATTGGCGTGATGTGCCCCCTTCCGATACTGTAAGGTGTAATTATGTGCTGACAGAAGGAGCGCCCAACGCTGCATTCGCGCAGCTGCCATTGACGGTGTACCTTTTACTGGACTCAGAATAGAGGTCAGTGGGCGATGATCAGTGAGCAAGGTGAATTTGTTACCATGGAGATACTGGTGAAACTTGCGCACTCCAAAAACAATTTTCGATGCCTCCCTCTCGATCTGAGCATAGTTTCGTTCTGCTTTGCTGAGGGTTCGTGAAGCATAAGCAATTGGCCGTTCTTGGCCATCAGGCATGACATGTGAGAGCACGGCTCCAACTCCATATGGTGAAGTGTCACATGCCAAACGGAGAGGCAGTTCAGGATTGTAGTGGGTGAGTAGTTCTGGTGAGGCCAGATGTTCTTTAGCTTTCTGGAAAGCTGACTCACTGATGTCCACTGCCATTTCTTCTCTTTACTGAGTAGCTCATTCAGCGGCTTCAGGACTGTAGCTAAATCAGGTATGAAACGTCCATAATAGTTGAGCATTCCCAGAAAAGAACGTAACTGGCTGACATCAGCTGGTGCTGGAGCTTCCATAACGGCACACACCTTTTCTGGTGATTTGTGTAACCCTGCCGCATCAATTATGTGGCCCAGGTATTCCACTGATTCCTGGAAAAACAGGCACTTCTCCTGTTTGAGATGCAGGCCATAGTCCTCCAACCTGCTCAAAACTGCCTCAAAAGTTCTCAGGTGTGTCTGTTTGTCAGGACCACTGACGAGGATGTCATCCAGATAACAATGGGTATATGGCAGGCCGAGAAGCACTTGATCCATAGCTTTCTGAAACAATGCAGGTGACGATGCCACTCCAAAAGGTAAGCGATTGAAACGGAACAGCCCCTTTTGAGTCGAAATAGTCAACAGCTTCTTAGACTCCTCTTCTACCTCCATCTGTAGATAGGCATTTGATAAGTCTAGCTTACTGAAATGCTGACCCCCTGCTAGAGAAGCAAACAGGTCCTCAATGCGTGGAAGTGGGTACTTATCCACACAGAGCTGCGAATTAAGAGTGACCTTGAAATCGCCACAGAGTCTCACTGAGCCATCCTTCTTGTTGACAGGGACCACGGGCGTAGCCCAATCACTATGCTCCACTGGTGTGATCACCCCAAGCTCAGTCAGGCGTTTCAGTTCCGCCTCCACCCGAGGGCGGAAAGCACAAGGCACGTTACGTGTTGGACAGAATTTTGGGACACTATCAGGCCTAAGAGTCAGTCTGGCTTTAATTCCTTTCATTGTGCCCAGCTCCTTAGAGAAAACGGCTGAGTGTTTCTTTAACACAGCCTCCAGATTGTCATTTCTACTTTGCTCTCTGGCATGAACCATCTTGAAGTCTTTCCAGTTCAGCTTGATCACTCTCAACCACTCCCTATCAAACAGTGGTGGAGCATCCACCTTTACCACGTACAAGGGTAGTGTTGCACGCTGCTTATTCAGTTCAACTTGCACCTTGATGACCCCTTCTGGTGCCAGCGGCTCCCCAGTGTATGTTTTCAGCATGGTGTCAGTGGGTTGCAGCGGCAACTGACTCCGCATACTTTTGTACTGTTCCCATGGGATCAAAGACACAGCAGCCCCTGTATCCAGCTCCATCTCCATTTTGTTCCCGTTAACTACAGGCATTAGGGAGATACGTGAATATTTCTCTTTTCGAGACAAAGAATACAGCTCCAACTCACTATCAGTGTCGGGTCTGGTTCCTTCACTTTCACTCTCCTCTGCAGCAACATGATGAATTCTCCTCTTTTTGTCCTTTGCTCTGTTTTTAACTGCATTGCCTTTCAGCTCAGGTTTTCCCCCTTTCTCTTTCCTGTTCCAATCTTGGCTGCTTCTGGCCCTACCTTTACACATGTGTTTCGTTTGGCCCTTCCTTCCACACTGGTGACAGTCACGGTCTTTGTACCAGCAGTCATCATCAGTATGATTAATATTCCCACAGCGGTGGCATTTATCACCTTTTTGTGACAGCACCGCATTCACTTTAAGGGAACCACTCAACTGCTGCACTTCACGTGTTGCTGTCTCTGCCGACATGGCATAATCAACTGCTTTGCAAAACGTGAGATCCTTTTCAGTCAAAAGACGCTTCTGCACAGTTTCACACTTTAATCCACACACAAATCTGTCGCGTAGAGCATCTTCCAGATACGCACCAAACTCGCAATGTTCTGATAGTCTTTTCAGCACCGCCACATACTGTGCGACCGTTTCCTCTTCCCCCTGATTCCTCTCATGGAACCGTAACCATTCAGCTATTACCAGCGGTTTGGGAGCAAAATGAGCTTGCAAAACACCCACAATATTGTCATACTGCATTGTCCCAGGCTTGCTTGGAGCCACCAGATTACGCAGCAGACCGTACGTCTTGGGACCCATCACACTCAGCAGCACCGGGACCCGTTTCTCAGGCTGAATGTCATTAGCAAGGATGTAATGCTCAAAACGTTCAATATACGTTGTCCATTGCTCACCAGCATCATCAAAGGGGTCCATCTGCCCAATCATTCCAGCCATGATGTATCCGCTGTCCACAACCAACACTGTCGCTTCTGACTCATCGGAGAAAAAGCAGCTAGCCGCATCCACAGCTCCGATGCTAATTCACCACGCGATCGTCCATTTTCCGTCCAAACTCGGCCACGCAGTCAGTACATGCACAGTAGACGGCCAAATCTTCCAGACTTCACAACTCGTCGCCAATTTATGTTATGTTCCCTCTGTGGTCTCATTACACTAACAGGGCTTATACCGAGACTGATATGCACGGTAGCTTGTTTACATGTTGACTTCTTCTTTATTGAGATAACACAGAAGTTACACACACACATAACTGGGCGTGGTGCCCCCTACTGGCGATGACTTGCATAGCACACCATAACTCTTGGTTCATACATAACAGCAGTAATGTTTGTAACTTCATATTCATAACCGATATTTAGTATAAAAGATTAACAAAAGTAGTATAATATGATTGTATGTTGTATGATTTGTATGTTTAAAAAATACAGTGAGCTTGAATGTTTCCTTTAAAAAATGCCTGCCAATATAATCTACTAAATTAGGGTATAGGGTCTATTTATTTATCAATATAAAATATACCAGCAGTTAAAATTATACTTTCCAATCGGTATATGTTGACATTACTCTTTGTCCTAGGGAGGTGGCAAGTCAAAGACTGGCTAATGTCTGATGTGAGTATGTTAAATATTTGTATTCTCACTTGCAACTCTGCCTCACAATAATAATTAAGGGCTGCAGGCCATGTATGATGTGCTTCACTCTGTGTGCATGTCCATCTGTGTTTCAATTACAGATAGGAAAAGTCAGCACGAAATATTATGTACATATTTTATTTGTCATAATAATTGCAATCCTTAGGGTAATGCTACAGCAGATTTTAACCCTTGTGTTTGGGTCTGTGAGACCCGTTTTCAGTCTTTTTCAAAAGAACAATTCAATAATTAATTACTTTTTCAACCTGAAACACTGCAAAAACCCACCTCCTTAACACTAGATAAATACACTTATTTTTGGTGAAGATTTGCTTAAAACAAGTGAAATTATCTGCCAGTGGAGTAAGTGTTTTTTTCTTATCAAGATTTCTTGAAATAAGAACAGTATCTAGATTTTAAAAAGTTAAAAATAAGACGTTTACACTTATTCCAGGCAACAAATCAGAACAATTGAAACTTAAAATAAGCTTTAACCACTTATTCTAGGGAACAAATAAGATAGTTAAATCTTAAAATAAGCCTTACACACTTATTCCAGGCAACCAATCATGGCAATTGAAACCTAAAATAAGCTTTAACCACTTGTTCTAAGCAAAATGTTGAAGAAATTAAAACTGAAAATAGGCATAAAACACTTATTCTAAGGAACAAATCAAGGCAAATAATCTAAAAACTAGTACATTAAATCATTTTAAAGATAGTCTGCAAAAAATACCCATCTTAAAATAAGTTAAAAAATAATAGATTGTAGTCTAAATCTTCTTAAATTAAGTAAGATAATTACACTTGATAAGAATTCTCAAAATACGAAAAATAAAGCCAAATGAAAGCAGGCAAAGTATACTGTGTACATGACCTTTATTGGAAACAAACTCTCCAAACAGTAACAAATATTTCAGTCAATCATAGTAAAGACACATTGTAAGTGTAACATTGTTATTTTGTGTTCCTTTTAGAAGTGCTAAACCAGTTAGCTACTCAACATATAAAATGTAATAAAAAGAGCATTTGCAATTTTAAACAGAATTTGCAGAACAGATGTGTTTAAAGAAAAAAGTACTTTGTATTACATTAATAAGAATAAAAAAAAAAGAATTCAAGTATAAATTGCAACTTCAAAGCTATCAGGTCCAAACCTTACAACACAGACCTAAGTTACATCTTGCTCAAGCAGCTCTACGCTTCAATAAACATTTCTACAGCCTGCCATGACTTTTTTGTATGAGCCTGTGGTGTCTTGCTCATGGATTTTGTCCTTTAACACTTCAGTCGGAATGACAGACAGAAGCGTTGCCACACATTTAGGATAGGTAAGATGCAGGGTGTAGTAGTATGCCATAAGATACAGCAAACCTTCTCCAAGGTCATCTGTGGCAAATGTGGTGATGGGAGTGGTTCCAACTGCAATAAGACAGCAGGACCCTTCAAAGAGCAGAACAGGGCTGACGCTGGATCTTCTGTTGGCAAAAAGAAAAACAAAGACAAAATTGTACAATGTACAGAGAAACTCCAAAGCTATCAGGGTAGTTCAAATACTTAACCACAAGTAGACTTCACTTTATTGATTCCTTTGGGGTGCACCCTTAGGGTGATACATGAATGATGACAACCATAGATCAGATGTGCTACAGACCATATTAATGTTATTTTTCTTTAGATTGACAAATACTGTATAGAAAATCCCAAATATTCATGCCATTGAAAAATGTAATAAATTCTGCCTCATCACTGTTAGGATTGTGTCTTTACACACTTTAGGAAATGACAAAGATACTGCACCTGTGATAGTTAAATATGTAATTATTTCCAATTTGTTTTTAATTTCTTTATGATTTTCTTTATTTTTATTGAAAGTTTTGATCTATCAGTGTTTGTGCCATTTCAGATTTCTGCACACTTTCTTTTAAATATAAACTACATTGTTGGAGGACTTGGCATGGATAAAAAGGCCATATGCCGAATAAACTGTTAAAGTGAATGCTTTAGAGGCATTATTTGATAACAAATATGAAGAAACCCAGACCTGAATGACATGAATCAGTGCTTCACTGGCATGTCCCATCTTCTTGGGTGGTGCAGCTGGTGATGGGAAGAAAGTTGGTAGTGTCCTGAACAGGGCTATGTTTAAACAGAACAGGAAAGAAAGAACTAAATCAACTTTCAGTTCAATATTCAATATTATTGCCATAATTGTAATCTTTCACTTACAACTGTTGTCACCAGAACTGCTCCTTGGTGGCAAAAGCATGTTTGATCCACCACTTGAATCTGCATCATAATCTTCTCCCTGGTCACGTGGTGAGATATCCATGAGACACCTTTTCTTTAGTTTCAAAACTTGCCTCTTTGTGAACACAAGCCCACAACTGTTTCCTCCTCATAAAATTTTCAGGTCCTGGAAGCAGATCCCTTAAATCGTCCGTACTGAGGGTGTGGAGCAAGACCTCATCTATGTTGGCAGCTGTAAATAAAAGTAACTGTCAGAAATGTAAAAGTTGTACATCTCTTTAAATGTATACATTTCACTGTTCAAAAAAAGAAACAATTCCAAATGGTCATTTTGTCAAATACATTTAAATGTAATTAAATATATTATTGATCTGAAAACATAAAACTGATTCTATGTAAGATCACTGTCAGTGTGTGCAACACAAAATTCATTTAGACATTAATTTGCATAAATATGCAAATTAAACTAAATGGCCTACCATTTTGAACCAAAAGGCTGCAATCATCCAAACTCTCCATGATTTTCTGGTGTAGCTTTTGTCAGAACTTTCCCCTGAGGACAGAAAAACATACATGTTTGGGTCGAAAAGAAAAACTGAGTCAAGACACCACCTGCCATGGATCCAAAGTCTATACAATCAGACACCTGGATAAGGTGCAAAAGACAGACCAAGTAGAGCCTGTGTTAATTCCATGGTTAAGTCTTATGAAATTGCTCACTAAGTGCCTAACTGCTTGTCAAATCATTCAACAAATGATCAAAGCTCAGATTAGGCCACTTAATCCATATGAAAAAAAATGTTACCTCAGTTCAGCAAGGTTAAAGTGACCTGATTTATATTAATAGTTTACAACATAAATAATTAGAAGTAAGTTCACATCTCCAACTTACAATAGTTTATATGATTAATCATAATCTGTCGGAAATGAAGCTTAAAGTAAATCTATAGGTAAAGATGTCTTTCATGAATGTGCATTATTTTATTCCCTTGTGTTATCTTTAATTTCATTACCCAAACTGGACTTGCAAATAAAATTTGAATAAACTCATGTTGGTTAAATGTAATTTTGGTCATAAAACAGTTAACTCTTGATGACTTAAGTAAATCCTCATTTAAATTAAATATAGATCTGTCCAACACCCCTGTCTTTTTCCATAACAACAAAAATTTAAACAGCAGAGAACGCTGGATGTAAGCCGACAGTTTGACTGTTGCTGGAGCTGCAGGCTTAAGCTATCCATAAGTGAATTCGAAAACAGCGTTGTAAAGTTACAAGCCCGATTGTGAGATTTGTCTCAAACCAGCATCGGTCCTCCCAAGTTGCACACACAAACACACCAAGCACAGTGCAGACAGAGAGCACGCAGCTTAAGAAAGAAAAAAAAAACACTGCAGCTTTTTATTCTCCATGGGTGGGACACCCAAAACAAACTTTTGCAAAGGCAATTATCAATTGTAGTTCTTTTGTCGTATAGCTATGTTAAGTATATTGAACACGAAACTAAATTTACCCAACTAGCACCATTAATAATTTTAAACTCTCACTGCATGCTAACAATTCAGCACACTGCATGAACTAAGCTAGCTAGCTGGATGGCAGTTTTGGCTAACTACACATTGGTAGTAAGCCAAATATTAGAACTGGTAATACTGCCTCGGTAAAACTTCATATTTGACCACGACTGATGTTACTACAGTAAGTCAAAGCTATAAGAACCTGAAATGTTTGTAAGCAAAAGTTAATTACCTTAACAGAATCCAGTCCGAACCTGCTCCCTCCTGTCCTTCATTCCGATTCAAACAGTGAGATAATGGACAGAGCCACATGAGGGCAGCCAGGGGGGAGGTAGTGTTACACATTTTCGTCTGTGTAAAGCTTGTAAAACGTGAACATAACGTGCATAATGAACTGGCATTAGAAAAACAAATTTTAACAAATAACTAGTGATGTGACGTTCTGTATCGAGGCTTCGAAGCTTGTGTCGAGTAATGGAGGGGGCGTTTCCGCGATGCGCGTATCGAGGCTTGCTTCATTTATGGGAGGAGCTGAAAATGATGACGTCCGAAGCCTCGCTGCCCGGCTGTACCACGTGACTGGTTCATGAAGCGGTTCAAACTTTGCCGCGAGCTATGACAGAGATATAAACCCCTCAGACTTCATTCAAAATGTAGGTGTTTGATGGAGAGTTGCGGTTAGTGAGAGTTTGGAGACAGTTTGGAGGTTTATGAGAGTGAGGAGAGAAAGTCAGGAGAGAATGGAGCCAGCTAAGAAGAGGAGGATGTCCTCCCCTGTGTGGGAACATTTTGATCTTATTCCTCCCAACAAGGTATGTAAATTTCTACAGAAGATGTATTTTCATAATACTGATGGTGCAATACAATTTATGTTAAGCAGCTTTACTTTTGTACAAGGTGAAGTGTTTGCTATGTGCCAGGGAGCTGGGATATAACAACAACACCTCATCCATGCTTAGGCACTACAGAGCTTTGCATGAGAATAAGGGGAGCACCGATTGTGGAGCAAGACCAGGTAAGCCATCAAATGCCATGATAATATAGCATGCTGTAATGTTACTAAATGATATAACAATATTATACAGCTGTAATAAGGTACATGTGTGATATTTATATTTGTGCTTTGTCTTTATTGTCTTTCCTCAGGAGAACAATCTCAAATAGATGAAGACCTGGTTAGCATGGTGATTGAGGACTCCCAGCCATTTAGCATTGTGGAGGACAAAGGATTTAAAAGATTTGTTAAATCATTAAATCCTAGCTATGTTCTCCCCACTAAAAAGGCCATAAAAGCAGTGGAAATTTAGTTTTTACAGAGTAAAATGCGAACAGGCAGGACTGAGGCCTCAGTGTGTAGCTGTCCATACCTCAACGTTACAAAAGCACAACCACTGTCCACACCCCAACCACACCTCACCTCACAGTAAATGATCATTTCCATTTTAAGCATTTCCAAATAATCATTTTCCATACTGCCAGTATAAATATACACAGTGTACTGCCATCACTACAATATAGATGTTTTACACACTCCTTTTGTTATTGACATTTACAGGCTGTGTGCAAAAGGCCACACTCTTCAAATTCATGCCAACTAATATTTTTACGTCCAGTAGGTGTCCTACTAGAGCAAATGAAGCTTCAAGAAGCTTTGCGCTGGGGTGAACCAATTGGATGAAAAGCTTCAGTGCTTCATGAAGCTTCATCTGCCCATCACTACAAATAACCCATCAATTATTATGGCTGTGGTAGTCGTCTTTACAATCAAATTACTACACGAGTTAAATGCAGACTTGGTATAAACCTCCCCTTCAAACTTGGTGTTACATCCTGTGAGGCTGTGGGAGTGTGTGGGTGGGGTGTTTGCCCGCTCTCGGGCGAACGGGCGGACGGACGGGCTGGCTGGCTGGCTGGCTGGCTGGCGGGCCCTGAGAGTGTCTCCCCGTGGTGAGGAGTAGGGTAGGAAGTGTGGGAAGTGCCTCCCTTTTTTGTTTAGTAGTCTTCTTGTCTTTTGTTGCTGTGAGTGTTTCCTCTGTTTCTTTGGCATTATTGGTAAAACGGCGTTGCCGGCTCTTTAAGTTAATGTCGTTTGTAATAAACCTATATCATTTGTAATAAAACTATATTAATACAGAACAACTATGTCTGTTTTCCTTTTCATTCTGTTTCCGGACTCATTTCTTACTGGTCCCCCTCACTCGCATGCCTAGACCCCTTCGGGGGGAACGTAACAATGTGGGGGCTCGTCCGGGATATGAATGGAAGGAACAGCAATTGAGTTTTAGTGAGTTGTTTGCCGGTGGCCTGTTTAGTTGTATTGTATCTGCTGCGCTCTCTCTCCAGTTAGCAAAGGGGAGTGTCTAGCTGAGTGTAAGCTCCTCCTTCAGGCACTCATTTTTTATTTTTTGCCTTTATTATTTTCGGAGTAATCCCGGGTGGGGATTAGTTCCCTGTCGGGGGTAGGCTTGTCAGTGCTTTGTGCACTTGATGCTTAGCCTTTAAAGTTGCCTCGAGCCTGGTACACTCCAGAAGCTAACTAGGCTGAAATTTTAGTAGGTAGGTCTGGGGAGAGGGTGGACGGTATTTTTATTTATTGGTTAACCTGTGGCCACACATTTCCCACCTGTTTTTCATTTGTGTATTGGAGGTGGTGCTTCTTTGTTGTTATTGTTAGCCTCAGGTAGTTTTTGTTTTGGATTTAATGGCTACCTTTGATATTGCCGTGTTTAAGGAAAACCCCTCGCTTGTCCAACTGGACGCCTGTAGGAAGAGGGATTTGCATGAGGTGGCATCATTTTATAGCATTTCTGTCTCCACAGCTCTGCGTAAGGCTGAGCTGAAAGCTGCTCTTGTGTCTGGCTTGGTGGAGAAAGGGATAGTGGCCTTGCCAGTGTCTGCCAGTCCACTTGAGCATGGTGTAGCGTCTCAGCCTGTTCCGCAGGTGCCAGCTCAAGCTGTAGGTCCATTGGTGTCTACACCTGTTGCTCAGGGGCTGCCTGAGGACAAACCCATGACATTGCCTCGCTTCGAACCTCTCTCCATTGAATCAAGTGTAGGCTCGAAGCAGGATGCTAAGCTCCGTGTACGCCTGGCTCGTCTCCAGTTGGAAAAGGAGGACCGTGAGAGGGAGTTCCAGCTAAAGAAGGAGTTGGAGCTTAGGCGTTTAGACGCAGAGCTTGCCAGGGCCAGGGAGGTCGAATTGAAAAAGGTGGAGGTGGAGACAGCTGTTAAGTTGCGACAGCTGGAACTCTGGCAGGCTTCCCTTCCTCCGACTGCCTCCATTCGTCGGGCAGACACACCGTTTGATGTAGGGAAAAACAGTCGTCTGGTTCCGGTGTTCCGTGACACTGAGGTCGACAGCTACTTCAAGTCGTTTGAACGAATAGCCACGGCCTTGCACTGGCCATGGGATTCGTGGGCCATTTTGCTCCAATGTAAGCTGGCAGGTAAGGCTCAAGAAGTTTGTTCCTCGTTGTCAGCTGAGGACAGCTTGGACTATGACAAGCTGAAAAGTGCTATCCTGCTGGCTTATGAGCTGGTCCCAGAAAGCCTATAGGCAGCGTTTCCGGGGGTTGAAAAGGGGACAGGGTCAGTCTTATCTTGATTTCGCCAGGGAAAAAGTTGTTCTTTTCGATCGGTGGTGTGCGGCCTGCAAAGCCACTGACCTGGCTTCGATCCGGGAACTAATGCTCATAGAGGAATTTAAGAACTGCATTGCTGAGCGCATCGCAGTATATATTAACGAACAGAAGGTTTCCTTGCTACAGCAGGCTGCGACGCTGGCTGATGAGTTCGCGCTCGTCCATAAAACCAGTGTCAGTAGGTATGACCGGCGCGATGCCCCAGTGAAGGCTAGCGAGGTGCCAGTTGCACAGCACCCAAAGAGTGAGGTACTTGTGTTTCGTCCCAAGGCAGACCGAAAGTGTTTTTTCTGTTTTAAGTCTGGCCACTTGATCGCAGATTGTTTCCGTTTATATGCTTCACAATCAGTCTCGACTTCACGTAAACCAAAAGGGGTCGGGCTGATTAAAACCATGCCTCCTGTCAGTAGGCCCCCCTCCCCTGAGACCCCGGTTGAGTGTTTTAAGCCCTTCATTTTTAAGGGGACAGTTTCACTTTCTGGTAAGACCGAGGATAAGCGTGAAGTGACCATTCTGCGTGATACTGGTGGCTCACAGTCCCTCATACTAGCTAGTGTGCTTGAATTTAATGAGAAGCCTGACTGTGACTCTAGCATCATTGTAAGAGGTGTTGGGATGAGTTTTGTGCCTGCTCCCCTCCATCGTATTTGGGTACAGAGTGAGCTGGTGAGTGGTTTCTTCTCAGTGGGTGTGCGGCCTTCTTTCCCAATTAATGGGGTGGATTTTATCATGGGAAATGATATCGCGGGTGGGAAAGTTTATCCCACTCCTGAGGTGACCAACAATCCTGTTATTGAGCCTGTGTTAGATGCCCTCAGCCAGCAGCACCCGGATGTGTTCCCGGTGAGCGTTCTGACTTGTTCACGTGCCCAGCAACAAGGTGGGGGGGTTGATTTGTCAGAATCAGTGATTGGCTCTATTCTAGAGAAGGATGTGATGCCCTGTACTGATGAGGGAGATAATGGAGCCTTAGAGTCGGCTCAAAGTGTGGTTGAGCCAGCTCCTGAGTCTGGAGCTCCTTTTACGCTCACCCGGGAAGCACTTGTGAAGGCTCAGAAAGAAGACCCTTCATTAGTTAAGTGTTTTACCGCTGCAGCTCAGGATAAGGGTGGTGAGGGGAGCAAGAAGCAGACATTTTTCGTTTGGGAAGGTTTATTGATGCGCAAGTGGACCCAAAGGCCTGGAGAAGACTGGAGCGCAGTGCGGCAGATGGTGGTTCCGACAAGTCTGCGGCGGCATGTGCTACAGTTAGCACATGATCATGCATGGTCAGGTCATTTGGGTGTCACTAAAACGTATGACCGTATACTGCAGCATTTCTTTTGGCCGGCAATGAAAGCAGATGTAGTGCAGTTTTGTAACACCTGTCACACTTGCCAACTTGTGGGTAAACCAAACCAGGCGGTGCCCCCCGCCCCTCTACGTCCTATCCCTGCTGTCGGTGAACCATTTGAGCATATCCTGGTAGACTGTGTTGGCCCCTTACCAAAGACGCGGGCAGGGAATCAGTTCTTGTTAACCATAATGTGTGTGTCCACTCGATTCCCTGAGGCAATTCCGCTGCGGAGAATCACTACAGCAAGCATTACCAAAGCACTAGTCAAATTCTTTACCACCTTTGGCCTCCCAAAAACTGTGCAGATAGATCAGGGTACCAATTTCATGTCCAGGGATTTGAAACGGACTTTACAGTCCTTTGGAGTTTCTCATTCTGTGTCTAGTGCTTATCACCCAGAGTCACAAGGTGCACTTGAGCGGTGGCATCAAACTCTCAAGGCAATGTTGAGTAAGTATTGCCATGACACAGGAAAAAGCTGGGATGAAGGAGTCCCTTTTGTATTGTTCGCTATACGTGATGCGAAGCAGGAGTCTTTGGGGTTCAGCCCAGCTACCCTGGTGTTTGGACATGATGTGTGGGGTCCACTAAAGGTGCTGAAGGAGAGTTTTCTCAGCGGTTGTGTGCCTAAAACTAATGTGGTGGAGTTTGTAAAAACATGCAAGGACAGGTGGCAACGGGCTACTTTTTTAGCAAAAGAGGCTCTCTGTGTATCCCAGGCAAACATGAAAAAACAATTTGATCAAAAAGCAGTTGAAAGACAGTTCCAGCCTGGGGACAAAGTTCTTGTGTTGTTGCCCGTGCCTAATTCTGCCCTCATGGCTCATTTCTCAGGCCCCTATGTGATAGTGAAAAAAGTGTCTGACACCAACTATATTCTCAATACCCCAGAACGCAGAAGGAAGACTCGCCTATGCCATGTTAACATGTTGAAACCATACCATACCAGAGACACCAGCATGACAGAATCATCAGACACTGCTGGGACGGCTGTCCCTGGTTCAGTCCCTGTTACCCTGCTAAGTGTAGAAGTTAAGGGTGATGATGATCTGGGTACCCTTTCTGAGGGACAGCAATGTGGGCGGTTGTCAAATTCTGTTTTTTTAGCTAAGGCCGAGGCCCACCTGTCTCACCTTCCTCCGTCCCAGTGTAAAGATGTACTTGACTTGTTGCACTCCTACCCGTCTCTCTTTAGTGATGTACCCTCACGAACCAATGTTTGTGAGCATGACATTGATGTTGGAGACGCAGCCCCAATCAAGCAGCATGCATGCCGTTGCCCCATCGCCAAACGTGAGGTGATGAAAAAGGAAGTTGAGTATTTAGTAGAAAACGGCTTGGCACAACCTGGTTGTAGCCCCTGGAGCTCCCCATGTCTACTAACGCCTAAGTCTGATGGCACACCCCGTTTCTGCACAGATTATCGTAAGGTAAACGCTGTAACGGTCTCTGACTCGTTTCCGCTTCCTCGTATGGAAGACTGCATCGACAGCATCGGCCCTGCCAAATTCATCGCCAAACTCGATCTCCTTAAAGGCTACTGGCAGGTGCCTCTCACTTCCAGAGCTTCAGATATTTCTGCATTTGTCACCCCTGACCACTTCATGCAATATACAGTAATGGCCTTTGGCATGAAAAATGCCCCAGCTACCTTTCAACGTCTGATGCATTTGGTGTTGGGAGATGTGCCCCAGTGCAATGTGTATCTAGATGATGTAGTGCTATACACAGACACGTGGGCAGATCATATGTCCCTTCTGAGGACAGTGTTTCAGCGGCTAGCCGAGGCCTCGTTGACCCTCAATCTCGCTAAGTGTGAGTTTGGTAAGGCAACCGTCACTTACCTAGGTAAGCAGGTGGGGTTTGGACAGGTCCGCCCAGTGGAGGCAAAGATTGCTGCAATCCTGGACTACCCGAGTCCAACCACCAGACGGGAACTAAGGCGGTTCCTAGGTATGACCGGATATTACCGGTGTTTCTGTAAGAACTTTTCTGTGGTCGTGACTCCGCTAACCAAACTGTGTAGCCCAAAGGTGCCTTTTGAATGGTCAGTTGAGTGCCAGCATGCCTTTGAGTCGGCAAAATCTCTCCTGTGCAGCACCCCTGTATTGGCGGCTCCTAACTTCTCTCGACCCTTTAAGCTAGAGGTCGATGCCAGTGCCACCGGAGCCGGGGCAGTTCTACTGCAGGATGATGAGGAGGGTGTGTGCCATCTGGTCTGTTATTTCTCTGCGAAGTTCAAACACCATCAGCTGAACTACTCTACCATAGAGAAGGAAGCCTTAGCTCTGCAGCATTTCGCAGTGTATGTGGGCTCCAGCGCTTCCCCGGTGACTGTGTTCACAGATCACAATCCCCTCGTTTTTCTGAACCGGATGTACAACCACAACCAGCGACTGATGCGCTGGGCACTCCTGGCCCAGGATTATAATCTGGTGATCAAACACAAGAAAGGTACTGACAATATAGTGGCTGATGCACTCTCACGCAGCTCACAATAAGGTGTTGTTGTTGTTTTGGTAGAGCTTTAATGTAAGGGGGGGGGGGGGGGGGGGGGGGGAATGTTACATCCTGTGAGGCTGTGGGAGTGTGTGGGTGGGGTGTTTGCCCGCTCTCCCCGCCTCCTCCTCCTCTCTTGCCACTCCTACCCCCTCTGTCTCTCTCACTCTCCTCTCTCCCCAGGACACAGCTGCTTTTGATTAGCCTCGTTTGCCACCTGACTCCAGTCAGCAATCACCTCTGAGGCTATTTAAACTGGGGATGAGCTGTGAGCAGGGTGGTTTTTTCCCTCTGTGGCTCTACACCGTTTTGTGCTAGGTTTTGGACAGACAGCCTCCTTCTGACTAGTGAGTAGACGGGCTTGTGGGCCCTGAGAGTGTCTCCCCGTGGTGAGGAGTAGGGTAGGAAGTGTGGGAAGTGCCTCCCTTTTTTGTTTAGTAGTCTTCTTGTCTTTTGTTGCTGCGAGTGTTTCCTTTGTTTCTTTGGCATTATTGGTAAAACGGCGTTGCCGGCTCTTTAAGTTAATGTCGTTTGTAATAAACCTATATCATTTGTAATAAAACTATATTAATACAGAACAACTCTGTCTGTTTTCCTTTTCATTCTGTTTCTGGACTCATTTGTTACTGGTCCCGTCACTCGCATGCCTAGACCCCTTCGGGGGGAACGTAACACTTGGTATTGACCTCTACTATTCTGCCTGCCAAGAACTTCTTTCAGGTCTTTTTTCTAAACAAGATGGCGTGTTGGCAGTAGCGGTTTTAGATAAGGGCGACACGGGTGGTTGCCCGGGGCGGCATCGTGGTGGGGGGGCGGCATCACGGGCATCGGCAAAAAAAAAAAAATGCTCGTACTCATGCTGCCCCGACGTCAGCCAGCGCATATTGGGAATGGCATAGGCACCGATCGGTTTTCTATCGCCCATTTCCTGGGAGTAAGGGCGCCCTTCGTTTGCGAGGTGCGCCTGCTGCTTGCGGCGCAGAGAGGAGAGGGCGGGGCAGCAGGGGATTCTCTGACCGGCTGGAGCAGCATCTAATAACCAGCTCGCAAAATAAAACAAAATAAAAACAAACCAACAAACACAAAAACACCAGACATCATGATACAGACTTATAATTTGCACCATGTTTTTTCGAAATTCTATACACGAAAAGTGAGCGCGAGAGCCTTCGGTGTGCCTGCTTGCTGCTGAAGTATATAGAGAGACGAGACGACGAGGCTCCAGTTACAGCAGTGCAAGTAAACAAACAATATATATAAGAAGAGTAAGAAAATAAATATACACTTTAGTACTAGGGATAAAGGGATCAATAACAATTTAAAATTTACAGTTTGATGATTTAAAGTCTCACACACAACCCATCGAAAGGGGAGGGGGGGGCTGCTGCTTCCAAAGAGAGCGCATTTCATTTATAATGTTGTAAATCCAAGCCCATTATGTATTCATGATTTGAATCCTGGGTTGTGTGAAATCTCAGAAATGCACCCTAGACAAAGTGAATCTGTGAACTAAGGTGTAGGTGTGTTAGATCATGTTGTGGTGATCCTTGGGTTGAGGGATGGGTGTTCATACTGGAGTGCAAAATTAAAACCAATGGAAGATGGACAAGAAAAGTTCAAAGCCATCAGGTCCTCAGTTTAGAAAAAAGAGAAAAGAAGAGGAGGAGAAACGAGCAAAAGATACAGGTAAGCAGATGTGTCATTGGATAATGGCAGGTCATCCTGAAACAATCAGAATCAGAATACTTTATTAATCCCTAAGGAAATTATGTGGGTTACAGTTGCTCCAAGAAGAAATGGTAAAAATAGCAACAGTAACAGACTAAACTCCAAACAATACATTATGTTACAGATTTTAATATTAATTAGTTATTGTCAATTGTTGATTTGTCCTGTTCTCATTGTATGACGAATTATGATGGCTGTTTGGTAGCCATTTGCATACTATGCATACTCTCTCTCTCTTCATATGTGTGTGTGTATACAACAGCTTTATGTTAATGTACAATCCTTAATATGTTTTGTCTGTGTGTGTGTGTGTGTGGGGGGGGGGGGGCGCCAGAGGGAGTGTTCGCCCAGGGCCACTGCCCACTGCGTGTTGGAGGTGTGGGATTTGTTTAGTTTTTGTTGCCTTAACATTAAAGTCTCTTTTGAGCCATATTAATATAATTCATAGCCGTAGTCCAGACTTTCGTGTGATATGTGGGATTGATGGTTGTACAGGAACCTAGGAACCTAACCTAGTGCTAATACATTATTTAACTTTACTTTTTAATATAAACTAGCTTATGGAACACCAAAGTGTTAAAAATGTGTGATTTAATTTTTATTTTATATTATGTATTTTTATTAAATATTTATTTCACTACGATTTTTTTTTTTTTTTTTTTGTAATAATAGAAACATTTTGAGACACTTTAATTTTAAGCAGCAGCCAATGAGCATTCAGGTCCCACCCACTGACCCTGATTGTCTGACTAAGAAATTCAGTTGTTAAATGACCTGAAATAAATACACCATTATGAATAACCCCGTTATGAAACAAAAACAGACTTTGGGGAAAAAGACATTTTGGAATATAAACTGATTGCATTTAATAAAATGTCTCAAAAAATGTTCTATAATTCATAAAAAAAATTTTACTGCTACTTTAGCTTCAAGTGACAACAGACTCAAACAATCCGCTGGACAAATGCTTATATTGATCAAGATTTTGCCATTCTTAATGGACAGTGTTGTACAGAAAAATCCCTTTATCCAGTTTATTTTGAATTTAATTGAAATTGTTAAAAAAAATTGCCCCAGTTGTGTCTTTACAAACTGTGTCCAAACTAAAAAAAATGACAGAAGATCATCTTAATCAATTCAGGCAACTGTTCCCAGAAAACAATGTAATCCCAAAGCAACATTACATGCTGTATCTTCCCTCTCAGATTATTGCCCTGGGACCTGTAATACATCATATGTGCATGAGATTCGAGTCTACAGTTTTTTAGAACAATGGCCAGCCAAATTAAACTTTAAGAATGTGTGCAAGTCTCTTGTAAACCACAATCAGCTGCTGGAGTGTTGTCAAAGTGAAGCAGGAACTGAGCATCCGATATTTGTAAATGAGAAAGAACTAGGTCCTGTATCAGAGGTTGCTAATATGGAGCATTTGCAATCAAAGGTTGTAGATTTTGGGGGGATTGAAGATGCTATACATCATGCCGTTAGAGTAAAGTGGCTTATTTTACATGGTAACAAATACGTTTGTGACAGATCTCTTATACTCATTTCAGCAAATGGTTTAAACCCTATCTTTGGACTTAAAAACCTGAAATAAATATACCTTCCAATGATTGACTGTCTTATTTCAAGGAAAAAGGTGAATGTTTCTTATTTTGAGAGAATCTTTTTGTTTTACACTCTATCTAAAAGATATTTTGGCTTGAAATAAATGTAAAATGGTTAATTTTTAGATATACAGACGAAATGAGAAAAAAAAAGTAATATATACTTGAAACAAGTCTGATCATCTAACACATGAGACTGGAAACTAGCTTGTAATGTTCAAAACAAGAGGGACAAGATAATCTGGCTAAATTTAAGACAATAAATCTTGTTAAGCTACAAAGAATTTGCAGTGAATTCGTTGGCTTTGGCTTATTTTCTGTGAGGAACATAAATCTGAAAAAATTTTCAATGACTGCATACTGTACTTTAGTGATGGGATTTCTTGCTCTTTTTAGAGAACCGGCTCTTTCGATTCGGCTCACTAAAAAGAGCCGGCTCTTTCGGCTCCGAACCGGCTCTTCAAGTTGTTTTGTTGCTTTAATTAATTTATTATTAACAATAATATAAAATTATGCACAAAAGGAATTACTAATGTAAAAAAAAAGTGGTTTTATTTATATATGTTTATATATAAATATATGTGGTGGCCCCTAGAGACAAAGCACGTACAAACTCCAAAACACATTTCTAGCTTTAACTGAACTTCCAAAACAGAGCTACCTACATCACTTAAATTACACAATTGAAAGCATATGTGTATGGTTTGTGTATTTATACACAAGCACTCATATATACTCAAATAATTAAAAAAAAAAAAGTTCATTTACCTGTTACTACCACACACCAAATCCAGTCATTGGTACTTGCTGGCTTGTGTAGCCACTAGGTAACAAAAGCTCAACATTGCGCCTAGCATCCTGGAGCACTTATGTTGTGTTTTGGAGTTTTTTACGTGCTTCTGAGTTTTTTACGTGTTTTGGAGTTTTTACGTGTTTTGGAGTTTGTACTTGCCTCAGGGTTTGTACGTGCTTCAGAGTTCGTGCGTGTTTTGAAGTTTGTACGTGCTTTGTCTCTAGGGGCCACCGTAAATATACTTTTATTTATTCACTGTTTATGTTAACTTTTTAAATTTTCAGCTTTTTCCTTTTAAACAAATTTAAAGCGAAACAACACAAAACACTGCAAACCACAACACAATTAAATATAAATTACAATATGAAAACAAAAAGAAGATGCATATTCTCTGTCATATGGCCCTGCATATGACAGAGAATATGCATGAATAAACTTTCTGAATCCTTTATCATCCGCAACTGAAAATAGTTGTGGATGATTACTATACCTTTCTAATGTGACTTTGTTGTCCCTGGCTCCCTTTCTGTCTCTCCCTCCCGCTCTGTTCCTGTGCTACTGCAAGCGTAACTACCGCCCCTCCCCCCTCTGCCCAGCGCAAAGCACAAGGCTCACATGCAGAGTGAATCGGGAAAAAAGTGCGAGAGAGAGGGTGAGAGAAAGGAGGAGAAAAAAAAAACAAAAAACAAAACACGGCTGGCGTTGTTCACGTCAAAGATCCGACTCTAACGGTGTGTTCACACCGAATGCCATAGAGGCGGCCAGAGCGTCAGGTTTACATGTAAAGTCAATGGAAAGGCGCGATGACCCGCGATTGCGGCTCCCGCGAAAATTCGGAAGCAGATTTGCGTCGCGAAAACGCCAAAACGCCTGAAACTCGCGTCAGTCTAGCGCGTTTGGAGCGTTTGACTCGCGAAAAAAAACCACGCGCGTGAGTTTTTGTGTTGCATTTTGTGCATACGTGCGTTACGCGTCTACCGCTCGAGTTGGAAAAATCTGAACTCCAGCGTCAAATCGCGCCGCGACAACCAATCAGGAGCCTGGTGACGTGGCTGTGACCTAGGTCAAAGGGGTAGATCCAGCCAAAGCCCTTCATTCTTCAACGGAAGGAAGGCTAATCAATGCCGTAGCAAACAACCTGGAGCCGTACGACACCAGCTGCTTTCTGTACCGAGACAGGAATATAAAGGACCGAGCTTGGTGGAAGATATGTGAAGAGATCGGGCAACCTGGTAAGTTCATTCATTTCTCTTAAGTTTTCTCTAAAGTTTTCGCTGACCCGGGGAAGCCGCACAAAAGCTAGCAAGCCACTGCTATTTTCCCACTGACGTACAAATACCGTTCTGCTTTTATGCATGTTGTCATATAGGAATATATTTTGTTTATTAATAAACAGCACACAGTGGTCCCGCTGTTCATCCGTCACTGCTTCGCTTTTTCGCTGATTTTCTTTTTCTTTTCTTTTTTTTGCACCGTACAGCATTGCATTCTGCAGCCTGATTGACAAATCTCCTTCGTGTCGTGTCTCCTGCGCTTGCCAAATTTATCATGTTTGGTTTTGATAACCATCACGTCCAATAGAAAAAACAGCACAAAAATACCCATAACTATGACCCTCATTCGGAAACAGACACCTGCACCGCGAGGGGAAAAGGCGCACGAAAGTGGCAGGCAGATGAAGACAAACCGCGGCATAATAATACTTTTACGTTTTGCAATGTACAAAGGTTTGCACTTTGAGAATCAATTGTGAGAACTGTGACCAATGTTCATGTGTGTGGGGAAAACAGTGTATAAAGTGCGTGACCAGGGGCTAGTTATTCTGAGAACCCCTGCTGCAATAAATGAGGGACCACTGTATATACTTTCTCTGATTATATTCAACATGTTAACATTTAATACTGTATTGATAGAGCCAACTGATTCTGCAGCAGAGCAGTTGCTTCTCCTGGCTCCCCAGTCCCTGAGCTCCTGCTGCTGCACCCACAGGTATGTAAAGCAAGTACTGATACCTTTTTAGTCGGTGGGATTGCCTTGTAATCACCTTTACTAAATATCTACAACCAATCTGATTATATCCTGTTTTTGTTTTGTTTTTTTCAATGTTGAAATTAAAATCTAGTAGCAGTCTTCTCATTTCTTTGTGTTTTGTGCTGTTTTACAGGCCCACAGAGGAGGACTGCTCCGAGGCAGATGAGGGACGGGTCCCAGGACGGTCCATCGGCGGAGGAGCTGGCCACCCTGGAGTCCCTGAAGAGGCCACACCAGTCTCCAATGGAGCATTTCCTCCTCAGCCTTGTTCCTCCTCTGGAGAGCAGCTGGGTCCTTTTTATTCCTGTCTCTCTGTAAATACTTATATTTTATATATTTATGTTTAATGTTTTTCTGTTTGAGAATTTTAATATTATTTCAAATAAATATTTATAATGACTAATGTCTCAGTTCTACTACACAGCAAATGTTGGCACACGACTTGACACATGTAGAATTTATTTCATATTATACTAATGACAAAATATACAGTGGGATGCAAAAGTTTGGGCAACCTTGTTAATAGACATTATTTTCCTGTATAAATTGTTGGTTGTTACAATAAAAAATGTCAGTTAAATATGTCATACAGGAGACACACACAGTGATATTTGAGAAGTAAAAAGAAGTTTACTGGATTTACAAAAAAGTGTGCAATAATTGTTTAAACAAAATCAAGCAGGTGCATAAATTTGGGCACCACAAAAAAAGAAATGGAATAAATATTTAGTGTATATCAATGTGTGTGTCTCCTATATGATATATGGGGTGCCTTTGTCTGGACGTGCTTCCCATCCAGAGCTCCACAGCAGAGAGGAAAGGTCCAGCGCTCCTGGAATCCCTCTGTGATGGACCGCCAGTCTCCAGGTGAAGGCACAGCCATGAAGTCGTCCACTAGACAGTCCCAGATGGCCGTCGCTACTTGGGGGGTGATCTGGCTCACCGTGGACACACCGACTCTGTAACTGAACGCTTGGTCGTGAAGGAGTCCCCGGTGACAAGGAACCTGGACAAAATTGTTCAAAATTAGTATTATGTGTACTGCAGTTACAAAATACATTATTCAAATTCCAAAATACTTTTGTGATGTCAGATTTAAATCACAAAACTTAAATCTTACATAAAACATTTTGTAATTATAAGGATAATTACAAAATGTATATTAGATCATATCTAAAACAGTTGTGTTTTGTTTTAACTTTAACATATCATAATTTGATTGGTAGCAACTTTTGCCACTACAGTGAGCCAATCACTCATAATTCCTAAACATGTCAATCAGGTAGGAATGAAGTAAGACATTAATAGAAATAAAGAGTTGTATGTTGACATGTAGCCCTTTCCTTGCTTAAATCATTAATATTTTTGAAAAATTAACCTGTGATAAGACATAGCTTATCAAGATAGAATATGCTAGATAGAACCACATAACTAAAGATGAACCAAACTGTTCAGTTTTATCTAACTCTGTTTTAATAAAGGCTGGTGACCCCTGTTATAGAGTCTGACAGCTGCAGCGATTATTTACAAATATTCAACTATCCCAGAATTAAACCAGGTCTAAATAAAAAGGAGTGAGTATCACTACAAAGGTTAACTCAGTGGTCCTAATGCTACAGTTTGATATCAGCAAACACCGAGCGCATACATTGATATGACACCACAGCCATGCTATCATTGCAAACACTGATAACAGCATAAATCGAATTAAATCGGGACTTGATGAGACCTTCTGAGTATCACTAGAAATATTATAAACAGTCGTCTCCGTACCACAGTTTGCTATCAGTAAACACCGAGAGCATTCACTGTTAGCATAGCACATCCATGTTAGCAGTGTATAAATGGATGGTTTAGCATATTAGCACAGGTATCAATAAAGGACTACCGTATTAAATACTTTTACTAACCTCAGGCAGATGGACAGGTGCTCTGCAGGTGGGATTGAGCGCCTGTAATTGGTGTCTAGGCGGGCGATGCTGGGACCAACGAGGGAAAGCAAGTCCTCAAACTGGCCGAGTGATATCGCTGGAATCGGCCGTCATCCAAGCGCAGCTCCTGGAGCAAATGGTGAAACTCACCAAACTGCTCACGCCTCTGGAGGACCTGATGGACCCAGGTACGGCGAGGACGTCTTTTACGCCGCTGCTCTGCTCTCCACAGTACATAGAGAAGGGAGACTCTCTCTTCAAGCGCTAACTCGATAGCTGCCATCTTGCAAAGATACCGGTCTGGCACAACTTCCTCCCACATTTCCGGTTCACACGTGTCAAAATATCATATTTTGGATGGATTTTTCTTGGACACGCGTTGAGGCGCGAATGTGCACGCGTCAAATTAGGGGCGTTTGGGGCGTTTTGTTCGCGTCCATCGCGTTTGGTGTGAACACACCGTAAGAGCCATTTCGTTCGCACAGGGGCGATTTTAGCCCATTTTTGGGGGTGCTTCAGCACCCCAAAATGAATCAAAGCACCCCCAAAGATTTCTTACTTTTTTTGACAATATTTGCTGTTTGTGTGACACACTACTAAAAATATAAAAAGCATACAGTACTGTACTTGTTTGAGATGTAATATTTTAACAACAAAAGTATAGATAACCCCTCTCCCAAAATGGTTTGTTCCAGCTCGCCTCTCCCCTGCTCTGGCTCTAGCACCCTTGCTGCCAGAGCGATGGTGGCTGAGACGCAGCGGAGTGGAGGTGTGTGCTTGTGTGTGTTTGTGTACAGAGAGACAGCCAGGTTCATAATGGATATAAGGAAGTTTTTTCAAAAGAAGGAGCCACATTCAGGTAAAAGTGTAAAATCAAATGATCCGTCAATCAAGAATAATGTTGGATCAGTGTTTCAATATTTATATCTTTTATTAGATGTTCATGTGGTTTGGTTATTTGCCTTTTGGTTGAAAGTAAAGACGTAAGTAAAGAGGACTTTTTGTTAGCGATCTTAATAGAATTTTTTTCATATTAATGTAATTTTTCATCTAATTGAATACAATCTATTTGTGTATGATTGTCAGTCCAAAGAGGGAGAGAGGAAAGAGGGAACGTGAGGAGAAAGTACAAGGTCAGGAAGAACCAGGTAAGAAAACAGAGAGGGAACAGTGACAGGCACAACAGAAACTGTTAAACTGACAAAGAGAAAAAACCTGATTTTACTCATACAATCTGGAAGTTGTGTTCTCCCTATATTAAAGCTGCTATACAGAATCTGCAAAACAAACTGGGTTGAAACATTTTTGACCCTCCTTAACAACATTCCAACATAACATTTTAATTGATTGGGGAGATTAAAATTAATGATATATTTTTATGTGGTTCAGCCACAACTCTACTAAAACCTCAGCCAGTAATAGGTAGTCCAACTTTTGGACCGTCCAGTTGTCTGTGCACGTCACATTTGCACACTATCAGAAAGTGCCAAACAGAGCCCTGGTGGAGTGAGGAGCTGTAAAAAGAAGCAGAGTGCTCTGTTTATATTCTAAAAATGTTTTAAGCTTGTTTCAAAGATTCTGTACAGCAGCTTTAAATGTTTTCCAAAAGCACACATACACTTAACTTATCAGTGTTTCTCAAACTTTTTACAGTGTGTACCACCTGATAAAAATGTCAAGCTCTCCCAAGTACCACTATGAAAGCATGAAACTCATAAATCTTACAACACAAAATTAGTATCTGCAGTAAAGATTTTTTCATGCATGGTACACATTCTACCACAGGCAAAGTTGCCTCCATTTTTATATTCTTTTTTTTTTTATATTTTGTAAAAATTTATTTGTAATAATTTATTCTGTTTTGGGAGTGTTTTGTTTCTGTATTATATTATATATACACATTAAAAGTGAATCTCTGTCCAAAAAATGCACTCAGTTTACTTTTTACTCATCATCATCATCATTCATTATTCTCCCCCAGTAATTAAGGTTAGGATATGTATTTTTTTTATTCCAATCCATTCTTCTTTTGCAGCATTTAAATAACCTTGATCAGATTTGATGGTTTTGTTACAGACTTTTCAAAAAAGTGTTTTGCTTTTCTTTCACAAATGTGGGGATTAAATTGTGTTAAAATGTACAAAGCAGTGATGTCATGTTCTGTGACGAGGACCCAGGCACAGAGAGACTTGATGAATTTAAGAATCTTGTGATTTAATAAAGAAATGTGCAGACTTGCACAGAGATGGTAAAATTATGATGACTGATAACGGAGACGAAGACAACAGACGATGAGGACAGGGAGGAACAGGGGTTTAAATGCACCAAGGAGACAGTCACAGGGAACTCGGGACAACTGGAGACATTTAAGGATGCAGGGACTGACAGAGACAGGTTTATCTTGCCTGGCTGGGCAACTCTCTGGGTGCTCAGCACCCCCAAAGCTCTGATCCTAGAATCGCCCCTGCGTTTGCAACCAACACATCACTACTGTACTTCCCCTCACGCATTTACATTACACACAAGATGTTTGGGTCCACTGGACCCAGGTCTAATAAAAGTGTGAAAATGTAGATCCTGTGTTCCCACACTCTGTCTTCCTCCTTTCTGGTGCTGCTGATAGTGTTTTCTTCCCCTCCCGCTCAAAGTTGCAACATTATTGAAAATTCAACTATCAAGACCGTCTGCTCTTACATTCCTGCACATTTTACCCTCTTTCTTGAGGGATCCAAATTTTATTTTCTCATACCCTGTCCCACCTGCAAATTAGGGGCATAATAGTATAAATAAGACTTTGCCAGTGTGGTTATTTATCACAACTGATCAAGATGGCCAAAAGATTATCTGCTGCGAGGGCCTTGCAATTGATTTTGGAAGAGAGAGGAGCTTCTGATGATGATGTAGAGAAAGAGGTTTCAGAATATGAGGATCACATTTCTGAAAATTCAGAGTCTGACAGTGACTTTGAAGAAGACGATGAGGTTGATCACCATTTAGTAACAATACGAAGACGAGTACCCCATCAGCAGCCAGCTCCAGGACCAGAACAAGCCCGCCAGACAGCAAGTGAAGAAATATGGATGTCAAAAAATGGTGAAATTAGATGGTCTTCTTGCCCAAGAAATGAGCCACCCTGCAGAGCTGCAAACGTGATAAGGATGCAACCAGGGCCAACACGGTTGGCAGTTATTCATGTGCAGGACATCAAGTTTTCATTTGAGCTTTTCATCCCAGATTCCATCCAGAAAATTATTCTAGATTGCAGTAATTTAGAAGGAAGTTGTGTTTATGGAGAGAAGTGGAAGGAGATGGACCAAATTGATCTACAGACCTACTTTGGGGTTCTTATCCTTTTTTTTTAGGTCCAAAGGGGAATCCTCAGAATCCCTGTGGGATGCAGAAATCGGCAGAGAACTTTTCCGTGCATCAATGTCTCTGGAAAACTTCCACAAAATTTCCAGGACTATCCGTTTTGATAACCGAGAAGACAGACCAGCTCGACTGCAGAGAGACAAGCTAGCTGCCATCAGGACAGTGTGGGATAAGTGTGTGCACCGCCTCCCCCTGTTTTACAACCCTGGGCCTAATGTCACCATTGGTGAGCAGCTGATGTCATTTAGTTGTGAAACATATTGTTTCATGTGTAAATGTGTTGTGTCTTTCCACTCACTCCACTTGATTATAACTGATTTTATTTTTTTTTATAACATTTTATATATATATATATATATATATAAAAAAACGAGAAGCACATTAATTCATAAATGTGATCTAATAAAGGTAAAGGGAAAAAAATAACCATGTTTGCTGTCAATATGGCTTGTAATTGGGATGAAGTAAACATCTGTTGAGTAATTTAATATAAAATTGATAGTGTTAATTTGGAAAGCCAAAACTCTAGCGGGTCCACCAGACCCATGAACACTGGCTGAGTGACAAAAATACGAACACCAAACAAGCGTTAAGAAAGGAAAAAAAAAAATAGGCCAGCAATTATTGCTTATCCTGTGCATGTACTGTGCATGTAGGTTCTTCTTCAAGGGTGGCCTTACTTTCAGTGGAGGCTCTGTATCACTGTAAAATGATGCCCGATGCCCCATCAGATCCAGAATCACCCCACCTTCTCGAAAGCTCCCTTCTCTCAGACTAACCTAATCAAAGTAATATAAATAAACAAATAATAATACAATATACAGTTGTATGAAAAAAGAAATTCTAGTGTTTTTCTAAGATTTTTAAATATCAGGGTATCATTTGGTCCTTACCAGGTTATACAGCTTAGTAAGGACAACTTAAGATGAGCAACAGCAACATAATATACTGTGTGAATTTATTTAACAACAAGTTAAGCCAAAATGCAAAGTATTGGATCATAAACTATATCTCCAAAAGTTGATTCTGTTCATCTGGACGTAGCGTTTTGTGGGAGAAACGTTTCGTCACTCATCCAAGTGGCTTCTTCAGTCTCAGCTGACTGCAAGTTTCCCCTTATAAACAGTACATTTGCATAATGACTGAAACCAGCCTGCTGAAGGAACAATGGGCTGGGAGGACAGTTCTTTAATCTTAATTATGCAAATTCTCATGACCATTGATCATCAACCACTGACCAAAACCCACTGATCAAAGACCACTGATCAATGGCCATGAGTACCATTCACAGAGAGTCGGGGAATGGCTGCAATCACAGCATATGATTGCAGCCATGAACTATACTTTATGATCCAATACTTTTCGCAGCAATAACATGAAATGATTGTTGAAACATTTTTTTCAGATTGTTGTGGAAGAATTTCAACTCATTCTTCTTTACAGCATTGTTTCAGTTTATTGGCTTTTGTAGATATTTGTTTCATACATGACTGTTTTAATGTCCTGCCACATTAAATGTCTTGTCCTACATTTCATTGGGTGGAGATCAGGACTTTGACTGGGACATTGCAACACTTTGGTTATTTTCAACATGAGGTTGTAGATCTCAAAAACAAGCCTAGTTCATTACCACATTCACCACTGTACTTGACAGTTGGCATACGGTGTTTGGACTGATAAGCTGTGTTTGGTTTTCTCTAAGCATAGAGCATTATGGCCAAGCATCTCCACTTGGTTTCAAAGGACACTGTTTCAAAGTCTTGTGGTTTGTTCAGATGCAACTTTGCAAACCTAGGCCATGCAACCATTTTTCTTTAAGAAAGAAGATGATTCCTACTTGCAGACTTTTCAAACAACATGCCAACTCAGGCCTGTTGGGTCGGAGATGTAACTGTTGGATGTTTTGCAATTTCTGAGCATTTTATGGTCTAACCCTGAGGTGAATTTGCTAGGGCATTTGAATCTTTGAAGACTGACAATTTTCTTCAATGTTTTCAAGTTGTAAATAATCTGTTTCACTGTAGAATGATGACTTATTTGGATATGGCTTTACAATCTTGCCCATTGATGGCCATAAACAGCTGTTTGTTTAAGGTCATTGCTGATAATCAGTTAATCTACTACATTTGATTAACAGCACCTGACTACTACTTACCCTCTAAGTAGTACTTACTTTTCCACACACTGCTTCTGAATTTTGTTTGTTTTTGTTGAATAAATATCTACACAGTCTAATGTCTAATGTATTGTTGTTTATCTGAGGTTTTATTTATCACATTTAGACCCTTATTTAAAACCGTAGAACTGAAAGAAGGTGCAGTTTCTTTTCCTGACTAGAATATTTTATAGGCTTTTAATTATAGGTTACCCAAGTCTTTAATTAGCTTTCCAACAGGAGCATCCAATAAATTACAGTGTATTCTTCAGTAAGTTAATATTTCACGCCACAGCATAGCACAGACTTTAAATGTGTCATTTTATTTGAGTAGTTCAGTCTCATAACATGGATCATTTATTTTTAATATGAATTACCATAATTATTCATTTGAAAGTTGGGTTAATTGTTTAACATGTCAGCATTGCAAGTGGTGGTTTTGTTGTTGATATGAATATTTAACAGGTGGTGAAAAAAAGTAGAGTAAATCAATTTCACTGAGAAAATTATATCAATAAAATAAAAAGCCAACCACTGTAAAGCAATTCTTGCTATTCCCCCACATGCTTTCATTTGAAAAGTATAATTAATTGTGTCAAACACAGCCTCACAATAAAAACTGATGTTTAAACTGCATTTGCAGTAGTCAGCATTTGCTCAACTTGTGTTTAGAATGTGTCTCTATATTACAGAAATTCAAAGTAAAATGTAATTATATCCAAATGTAAAAGCTCATTTTTAATTCCTTAATTAGCCTGAAAAATGCAGGTTCCCACACAGTGTGCCCAGCTTACTAAACACTAAATTCCCTTACTGCCCCTTAGCTTCTGTAATAACTGTATTAAAAAAAAGTTAGGGTTTATTTTGTAATGAAATCTCTTATTCTGTTTTTACTACCTTACCATACATCTACATCAATGTGAATATAGTATAGACTTTGTCATGACAACTAATATATAATATATGTTGACGTATAGGTCTGTTTTGGATCATTTTTCTGCATAACCCAAGTATATTTGAGCTTCAGGGCAAAACCTGATGGATGGACATGGAACCATGTTTGAATTCATGGTTCCATTAATTCTGAAAAGTCATCCAGGTCCTGAAAAACATTGCAGTCCCAGACCATAACACCACCACCACCATGTTTGATCACTGATATGATGTTCTTTTGGTAACAAAACATAAACCTTCCATAAAAGTTAATCTTGTCTCATCTACATAACTTTTTTCTCAAAAGTCCAGGAGATCAAGTTTTTCATTCTGAAATTTTAAATGAGCCTTTGTGTTCTTTATGGTCAGCAGTAGGGCTGCCACGATTAGTCGACTAGTCACGATTACGTCGACTATCAAAATCGTCGACAATCGTCGTTTGAAGCTTTGTAAGATCACAAAAGACGCAGGAATAGTAGCAGGATTTAAGAGTGTAGTAACGGACTGAAACAGAAGATGGCAGCACTGCATGTACAAGGATGCCAGCTGCCGTTAAACCCCGAAGAAGAAGAAGCAGCTCTGTCCCAGAATTCATAGCGCAGCCCAGCTCAGTTTCCAACAATGGCGGCAGCTAGTTAGTTTTAATATTACTCTTATTATTCTTTCTGGGTCACAAAAGAAATGTTTAACATATTTTCAGGCGAGAATGTAACTGTGTAAACCTCAAATATCTGCTCAGTTTATCAAGACACCACATATTTTCAAAAGCGCTCCGACGTTTTCGGAGACGTGTGTTACCCACTAGCTCGATAGCTAGCCAGAGGCAAGGCTCACTAGAGCCGGTGAGAACACCGGACTCCCGGCAAATCGTTTTCAAATCCACCGCCGTCTTTCGTTACTCAGGTTAAACATATACAAATCACTTAGATAACTTAAAAATGTTATTGTTTGGCTTTTTTTTTTAGTATTTTATTTGTTCCTGAGTAAATCGGTTTGGCTGAGATTAAAGTTATAGTTTTTACACAGCTGAATAAACGTCAAGCAGAAAACTGATTATCAGAAGTGTGAGATGCTCGAGAATATACTCCGGTGTCCCGTTATATTTTAGATAGCAAGGAGTTTATTAAACTTCACCGAAACAATCTGCAAATTTCATTAAAATTTAAGAAACTATCATCTTGTCTTTATTTTTAGTTAGCACATACCTTAAACACTTAAAGCTGTAAGCTAATGATAGTTATAAAAGAGCAGATGCATGCTGGTGCAATAATCTATACGTTTTACATCCAATGAATGCATGATCTGATTAGTCGACTAATCGCAAAAATAATCGATGACTAGTCGACTATGAAAATAATCGTTTGTGACAGCCCTAGTCAGCAGTGGTTTTCACCTTGGAATGCTTCTATGGATGTCATTTTTTGCCCAGACTCTTTTTTTTTACTGTTAAACCATAAGTGCTGGCCTTAAATGAGACAAGTGAGGTTTCCAGTTCTTTAGATGCTCTGGGTGTCTTTTGTGACCTCTTGGAAGAGTTCTTGATGTGCTCTCTGAGAAATTTTGGTAGGCTGCCCACACCTGAGAAAGTTCACCACTGCAAAATTTTCTACTTTTGTGGATAATGGCTCTTGCCATGTTTCAGTGGAATCCCATTATTTTTTTTCTCAAGACCTGGAGCTGCAGTCAAATAGTATGTGTTATGTGTAGCACAATTCTGCACTGTTAGTGCTTGGAAGATGGAAAAAATAAAGAATACTTAATTTTGAAGCCTTAACCTCCTACTACCCGAACTCTTCCACGGCATGCATTTTAAATTTCTCTATGATATTTGGACATATTTGGACCCGATGAATGTAAAAACAAGGAATTACCTGATTTTTTTTTTTTATCTGATTTCTGTTACTAAGAAAAATGAGAGCCACATATGAGGATATTTGTTTCAAATTTCGATAGAACAGTGGCAGTATAATGTCCTTGTAAGTGGATATCAGGCCCTTGTAGCGCAAAATTGAGTATTTTGGTCTAAATAACCCAAAATGTAATGTCCACATATGTGGACACCAGGTTCTAGGAGGTTAATATGAACCAAGAACACCATATTTTGCCCCTCACTGGAATTTCTAATTGGTACATTTCATGTATTTTGATATTGGTGTAGTTAGTACTTAAAAATTAACTCACTGCATTTATTTTAAAGAAAATATATTTAAATGTTTTTTGTTTTAAAGCAAGCTTATTGAAATAGCAGGATACCATGTAACTGACAAGATAATATGGAAAATTATATATACTCTGATACACTCTTCTTGTCTATTTACTTATACAGCCCAGTCTCAAAGCAATTAGTTAAATAATCACAAAAAAATGTCTTTTTTGAATGTTCATTGTCACAGAATATGACTTTTCTGTGTTAGCTAACACAAATTTGTAACAGATTTATGTAGGACACATATTTCATCAGTAGTATACATTTCTTTAGAGAAAGCAGGGAATTGTCACCATTGTAACTAAGAAAACAACGTTAAGCATATGTAAAAAGGATGTAGTCTTTTATGCCTAACACTAATCACGTAGCTTTTTAACTCATACACCTAACGAAGCAACATACTTAATAATTAATAACATATTTATGAGTGATACATATGTTATGTGAAAAACTTTGACATGACTAGATGGCATTTATGACTCAAACTTGGGTTTCTGGTATCAAAGTCAAGATGATTTGGTGCTCCACCTCCCCTCTTATTATGGACTTTTTTGCTTTTAAATCGGTACCTTACACTTGACAATTGGACTGATGTGTTTAGGGACACAAGATAATGTTGGAATATCCATGCTAAGGAACACAAAAAAAAGAAAAACGTTTATGTACAGCAACATAAATCACTCGATTAAAGTTTGTAACTACATCACAAACTACCATGACAACAGGTTGACCTTTAATACTTTTTAGTTCAACAATAAAAGTTCAAAGAAATTATTTATTTATTTAGTGAATCTTTAATAAAATGAAGATCAAAAAAGACTAAAAGAAACAACAAGAGAAGGATAGTGAAATCATTTTCAGTGCCTGTTATTTATTTTTGGAGGGGCTCAAATTCTGCTCAGTTATTTATCTAGCACAGCAGACAACAGTTACTCACCATGATATGTCAGGTCAGTGTTCCCTTTAACTTCAGACCAAATGCTCTTCAACATGGCTCACTCTCTGCCATTACTAGAGTGGACAGTTGTTGCACTGTATCATCTTGTGCTCTTCCTCTCTCTTTTCTTTTTTTTCCTACTCATTGGGCCTGCCTTATAACATTCACAGTCTCATTTGTACAGTACGTATGGGTTGTCACGCATTATGGGCCGTCTGTTTTAGCTGAGAGTATCTAGTCTGACCTTCAGTTTTTCACAAAAAAAAAATAAAAATAAAAAAATCCTGCAGTGTAACAGGAACTACACCCAGCATGCTCACTGTGACAGATTTCATCATTAGCGGTGTTAAGATATAACAGAGACAGGAACAGCAAATGAGTTTGGTTAGCAGTGGGATGTCCAGCTTTCTCTGCAGTGAATGTTTGCTCCTTTTTTCCAGTTCTTTGATAAGATCATATTTCATGTTCAGCACAGTTTCCCAGCATTATATCTGTATTGTGGTCAAAGGTTCAGCCTCACATTCTATTCTATCTAGTGTGAAACCTGATAATGTTTATGTCTTTCACTTTAATATACAAAACATACCTTGTATACTACTGGTGAGGTTATCATTGCACTTAATATGGATATTGATGTTCTCTGTGATCACTTTGGTAAAATAATGCCTGCCAACACTGACAATTTCCCCCACCACCTACATTTTGAGTCATTGCAGACAACTTGAAAAGTCCACACAAGATTTCAATAACTGTAGAATTGCTTGCTTCCTTTTACTTATTTTTTTAGGAGAAAATTCACATTTTTCAGACAGTGAATCCTGTCTGCTCTTGTGGTTGAAGTAACTGAATAGTGGAGTAGAGAGTCTCTGTTTTGTTCTTGGACAAGTAGATTTCACTGTAGTTAGGTTCCTCCTCTGCCAGCTGAGCTGAGAAACTTGCATAAACACATCAATTAGCCTTGCTTCTGCACCCCTCCCAAAGATGGCACGCAATAGGAAGGCTGAGACATTATTGAACATATTGGGATGATCAATCCTTGTGTAACCCTTATGTTATTGTCAACTTCGTAGTAGTTATTTCAACTAGTACTAGTCCATTTTTAAATTAAGATTAGTGATTAGAGATAAGATTTAGTTTAGATTAGTCCTTGTTGAGACATGTCCTCATAATGTAACAAATACTGTTAAACTACAATGATGTAATGATTACATATAATCCAAAATATCAAAATCAGTGCAGTCATTGAAATGTTCTACATATCATAGTTTCAGATGTGTTTATGTGGAAAAAAGTGTTCTCAGTATCTGTCTGTTGCACTACTATCAGTTACGTACGTTCTGGGGTGCTAAATTGAAAAGGTGTGTCTGTTAGTCTCTTTAAATGGTGGCAGAAGATAGGCAGAGCGAGTACTTTGCTAAATTTACACAACTGTTCAAATATAGTACATTTCAAATATAAAATGCTTCATTTGCCAATTGACTTGTCAACTCATTTGGCTGGTATTTAGAATTCAAATCACTCTCACTGTGATCTCTTAACTAGCAGTTGATATGGGCTGAGTAAGAAGATAAAAGTCACTGAAAAAAGAAAATGTCATTACACAAAATTAGCTGCTATAAATATCACCAAATGAGTTCACAACATAGTACCTTCCACACAAACAGGATAATGATTGCACTATTTTTGCATAGTTATATATTGGACAAATCTGGACTAGTGTGCTTTGGCATTGATTGAACTGATAAAATTTAAAAAAACATGCTTTTGTTTATTTCCTTTCAAGATCTCTCTAGACTCTAGTGTGTGCTTTTAACTCTAGTCATTTTGACACCTCTTAATGCAAGAATGTCACACTTATTACCCAGGTAGTTGCTGTTCAAGCACATAATGCCTATCCAAGTGAACTTGATTTGCACTTAGTGGAAAATTCACATTTACTCTGACAATGTAAAAAATGCATGTTAACTGCCTTAGGGCTAATGGATGATAAAGAAAAGTAGATGTCTTATCTGATGAAACATAGTTTATTTGAAATGGAAATTTGTTTCTGAAAAACTCAATGTTTTATTTATTTATTGTAGATCACAATCAAGCATTGTGAATTTCTTAATTCAGAATAAAGCCTAGTGTAGAACTACCCCGATTTTATTCTCTTTTCACTGGGTCTCAGTTGATTTGGATTTGTTTTTAAGTTCTCACACTGACATACAGAGCACTAAATGGGCAAGCCCCAGACTACTTATCTCAACTTCTTGTTAAGCACACTGCTGCTCGCTGTCTTCACTTACAAGCTTAAACTCTATTAGTTGTCTCTTAGTTGTCCCTAGTACTATACTGAAGACTAGGGGGGAGGCAAAGCTTTTCAGTCTGTGGCACCAATGCCCTGGAATAGTTTACCAGTCCTGCTCCATTTCTCTGATTCTGTGAAAGAACAAACAAAAAAACAGTTAAAAACATTTTTTTAATCTTTTTTTTTAAATCAGGCCTTCTGCTGACACTCGTTTGTTGTTTAATTTATTTTTATTCCATTTTAACATGGTTCTCTTTTGATATTATGTTTTATTGTTTGTACAGTGATTTGTCACTTAAAAGTGCTATATAAATAAACCTTACTCTACTTGTTCTGCCTTGAGTTTAGTGCCCCCTATTGAGCCTTGTAAATTGTTGTTAATGTGACATGCACTTTGACCCAGAACAGGAAGTCGGCCATGTTAGTTGGGGTAAGCAGGTTCACATATGCTGAAGGGTTCCTGTAGTTATCCAATCCTGCAATCCTATTACTTGTTGTTGCCTTCGAAAGCATCATCTGTGAGTACTCGTTTACTTAAGTGTACAGAGCAAAATTTTTGTAACATTTTGGTAGGTTTGTGTTCTAAAGCCCAAGTTTGTGTATTAGTATATTGCTAATCTAACTACATGCTATGTATACATAGGATGACCTATTATATGAATTTGTCTTTGTCTTTTATTGCTAACCTTGACTTGCTGTAGAGTAGATAAGCAAATTTGAAGGCGCTTTCATAATGGTATTCTTATATTTAACATATTGTAGCTTCACTTCTCCTTGTTTTAACAATGTAGTAGTAGCTATGCAATCCAACTTAAACATTCCCAAACAGATGCATACGCAGTTTTAATATATCATTATATTAATCACCTTACTATTGTATTGTTTGTTTTTATGTTTTGGTTTCACTCTGATTCAATGGTGTATGCCGGTGCAACATAAAATACAGCACCTGAGCTTGGACGCAATATCCTGACTCCCATATTATTTTGAATGGAGTTTGGCTGGGTGCTGAATTGTGTACCTACATACACATGCACACACACAAGGAGAGCAGTACACTACTTTTCTTACTTATGAACTAGTTACTGTTATCTGACTTTCTAAATGTGCATATCGTAATTTAAAAATAAAATGCTTTGTCATACAAGCCGTGTATATTAAATTGAGCATAATAATATTATGTCATGCTTCAAACATAGAAGCAGGGCATGTTATTATCTTATTTGAATATTTTAAAATTGTTTTAATTTAAACATATAATAGTAAATTTGATCAGAATATTCATTTCCGAAACTGCTTGTGATGCCTAGACATGGGAATCTAACAATTACAATTAAGGTTGTTTACATTATTATTTTATTAAAAATATTATGATATCACCTTACAGAAATAAAACATCTTAAGCAGAACCTTGTTGATCAAGTAGACACAGTCTTGGCTTACATATCAGCCCCCAAAGGCAAAAGTTCTCTGCTTAGCATCACTGATCCTGTCATTATTCGAATTGGGGAGTCTGTTGTACTCTCAGAAAAATTATGGTTCTTAAATGGTTCTTCAGATGACTTCATGGTTCTTTAAAGAACCATCATACGTCAAAGAACCTTTTTATTTTGTTGATGGTTCTTTAGGTATTACAAATGGTTCTTTAAAGAACAAGAGGTTCTTCATCCTTAGCAATCTAAGTTTGATGGTGTAAAATGGCATAAATATTTATTCACTATAATTAGGGTGAGAATTATACTGTGTGTTTTGTTTGTGTGCATGTGTGTGTGAGTCTTCGCAGTCATTTCACAAAAACCTATATCAATCAACACTGTGCAAAAAAATCAACTGTTGAAACTCTTTCAACAAAATTGAAAGAGTTGGTATGGGTATGTTAACCTATTGGAGCTCTGTCATTATGCAAAGCACTTGCAGATAGAAATGTCCATAAAGCATGCCTAAGAAGAGTGGAAAGATCAGATTTTAACTGACCTGTGATCCAACCTGCTGCTCAAAATTATGCAAGTGCTCTTAATGCCCTGCATCATCCCTGACATAAGTACATCAGTGTCAACAAAGTGTATGAAACATCACACTTGATGGAAGCGATGCCATTTGTCATGACCTTAGGGGTGTCCAAATTCAGAGGCCGCATCCTCCTGAGGACCCGCCCTTCACGGTCTACGTGGGCCGGGTCCTCCGAAGGCTGGGCAGGCCAGAAGTGAGCGGCTTTGAAATTGGACAGTCTGGCCTTCAGTTTTGCATCACCAGCTGTCTCTGTGAAATTTAATAAGCTCAGCCGTCTGCTCCTTGCTGTCTAAAATATAACAGGACACTGGTGTAAATTCTCGATCATCTCACACTGTTTAATCAGTTTTCCGTTTGACGTTTATTCAGCTATAATTTCAGCCAAACTCACGATTTACTCACGAACAAATGAAACACTGATAAAAGCCAAACAGTAACATTTTTAATTTATCTAAGTGACTTATATATCATGTTTAACCTGAGTAGCGAAAGACCGCAGGGGGTTTATAAATGCTGTGCCGGGAGTTCGCTGTTCTCGCCCCGGTCAGCTGTCGAGCTGGTGGATAACAGACGTCTCCGAAAACGTCGGAGCGCTTTTGCAAATATGTGATGTCTTGAAAAACCGAGCAGGTATTTGAAGTTTACACAGCTACATGCCCGCCTGAAAATATCTTAAAAGTTTATTTTGTGACCCAGAAAGAGTAATAAGAGTAATATTAAAACTAAGTAGTTGCCATCATTTTTGGAAACTGGAATTGGCTGGGCCGCGCTACGAATTGTGGGATATGGTGGGCCATAAAGGATACATCCGACCCATCCTTCAAATTCGGGGAAAAGGAGGATGCATTTGTCAGCTGCATTTGGAGGAGTCTACGAATTTGGACAGCCTGTGTCGTAATCGCTCTACAAATGCGGCCTCAGGAAGATGCACTTATGAATTTGGACATCCCCCTTGTGCCTATGAGAATGTGGAGATACTACGTCAAGGACATTTACACAATAATGAGATGGACAATGGGGTTTCTGTTCCCAAAAATATGCAATTAAATACAGAATATTGAAATAAAGTTGTTCTACAACAACTTTATTTCAATATTTCAGTATAAGTTTTTACTATTAGGTTCAAAGTTGGTGATTAGTGTGTCACAAATGTACTTAAATTTCTATTCTTGTTCTTCTTTGATTCTTTTTTTTCATCTAGGATTGCCCTATCATTCAGTAATTGTGGTACATTGTTATTTTCTGATATAAGCTATGTTTTCCTAACATAAAACATACAACAGTGTTTTTGATTTATTATTTTTAGATTTCCAGTATTCTCTTGTAATCAGCTTTTGTGATGCAGTAAACCACAGAACATTGATTGCATGGGTTGTGCTAAATCAATCCTTCCTGCATATCCACCTATCGTTATTAACAGCTGTTCTCCAAAGTACCATAGACACAAACAAGGCCATGCAATGTTGCCATAGAAACCAGCAGTTTCACTCTAATGTCTCTTTGTTAAAATGCAGTGGGTGGGGGATTAAAACTAGAGTGACTCCAAGAAGGCATGACTGCTTTTGTTCAGGTCTCACTACATTGTACACGATGGGTGTCATCTTCTACTCTTAAAATGACAAATTGTTTTTTTTCAAAAAGTAAGTGTGTGTGCGTGTGTGTGGTGGTGGTGGTGGTGGGGGGAGTGAAACCAGCCTCACAGTTTCCTAGAGAAGTGAAGACATTACACTGTGATATTTCAAGCATCATGTTCTGTCATACACTTTTCTGTCCTAATGGTTATTTACTGTGTACTGATAATGGAAATGAACTCTGTCACATGATAAGCAGTACAAAGACACCACAGTTTTCAGATTTTCCTCCCATATCAAAAACAATAATTTCCATAATTACCGTGTTCTATTCTTATCGGTATCTCAGGAGTTCAATTACCTACAATGGCACTCACAAAAGCAATTGGTGATGTAATCTACACCAATCAGCCATAGCATTAAAACTCTTGACATGTGAAATAAATAACATTCATCATCTTGTTACAATGCAGTGTACTGCTGGGAAACCTTGGGCCCTGACATTCAATTGGATGTTACTTTCTAATGGCACTCCCAGACAGTATCCACCCTCCAACACAGCAAAGCTACTCAGCAAACATGACAGAGCTCACTTTATCCAACTTCCACACTCCCTAGATACAAGTCTTATTGAGTATGTGTGAAATGTCACTACAAGCCCAATCACCAAGGCCCCAGCTTCCAATCCTAAGGACCCAAAGGATCCACTACTAATGTTCTAGTGACAGACACACATGGGGGATTTTCACAACAGTGTCAGTTTTTAATATCTGTTGATCCATGTAATTGTCGATAGCAAAAAAATAATAAAATAAAATATATATAATACTGCACTTGAATCATCCTATGGTATATTTGTCCAATAACCTGGAAAGAAAATTGACAATAAAATGAAAAAGAAAACACAATGTTCAGAATTATTATCTAAAACCCATGGTTCCACTCAGCAGCAATGCAAAAGCATGATATAAGTTTTTTTTTGTTTTTTTTTAATTATTTAAAACATTAGGAAGTAATCTAAAGTCATCAACAGGTTTTTAGGGATAAACATCACCCCTAACAACATGCACTGGCTACCAACATCCAAGAATTGAACACATGCTTAACAAGCTTTGATTAACTGATTGTTTGACAGTTTTATTAAATTTTTTTATTTTATTTTATTTTATTTATAAATAATCACCAAAGAAAGAAATCATTAATAACAAAAACAAAAGTAAAAAGCTGAGATTGAATGTTGCATGATTTCTGTGTGGTAGCAATGTTTGGCACTGGTAGGCAAGAATACTAATTGCACTGTTAATGCTTTGTGTGTGTGTGTGCGTGCGTGTGTGCTTGTTTGTTTGGTTTTTGTTTGTTTGGTTTCATGGATTCGGAAAACGCTAAAGGACAACACAAAAACTATCGCCATGACTGAGTAAAAATGTATTGTAGATAGTTTCAAGTGTATCCTGCAGTTGTTTAATGATTAAGCTTTACAAGCATTCAGCAAGTATAAGGCTTAAATATATATTATGATACTATATATTAGAGATGGACCGATCCGATATTACGTATCGGTATCGGTCCGATACTGACGTAAATTACTGGATCGGATATCGGAGAAAAATAAAAAATGTAATCCGATCCATTAAATATCAAAAAAGCACCTCACAAAACTTTCGACACGGCGTAACTCTCCTCATAACCGTAGCACATTGGAGCAGTGTGCTCACGTGATAGAGCGGCTGTGTGTATTTGTAGCCGCTACCAATCCGGCATTTCATCTCCGAGGAAGTTATCCCAGAGAGAAGTAAAGCAAGTGTGTAAGTTCATCTCTGAATGTTAGTAAAGCATTCCCACGTTAAGCTTAACAACCGATATATGAAGGACTGCCTCTTCTCTCCCCCTCCCTCTCCTGCTGCTACTTCAATCATGAAACTGATTAATGATCAGCTGATCGGCTTTTCTGTCGCGAGTCCGTCTCTCTTGTTTGTTTATCTCCCACTTTGCACCAGAAAGAGGAAACCAGCGGCTGAACAACATCAGCACGTTTAAGCTTGATAAGCTGTTGTTAGAGTTTATTTAATATTACTTTCAACACCAGGATCCTTTTCTACATAGCTGACGGCTGGTAACTGTGCAGGGGCGGATCTAGCAAAGTTTAGCCAGGGGGGCCGATAGGGCATGAAAAGGGAGAAGGGGGCACAAAGACATACTTTTCTTTTTTATTCTCATTTAAAATGTCTAGCTTTTATTAAATAATTATCTGAATCTTACACCCAAAGTTTTAATCTGATGTAAAATGAATAGAAGTCCATTACTGTATATAGTAACTATTAAGTCTAATATACCCTAGTAAGCTATAATACTTTTTCCTTTGGGAAGGTACCATCTGTGCAGTCTGCAGTTCTGTTGAAGAAAGATGTTGAATCTATTTAATTATTCTTGAAAAATAATTTATTTCTGTGCATTTTTTTTCACACTGCATCAAATTAAAGTTGATTACGTCGATTAAGCATCATGAGGTGGAGGGTGGTTCCTTATTTTTTCTTTTTTTTTTTTTTTGCTGGGAGTTTTAGAGCCCTATTAGTTAGGTTGCTTACTCTTTAAAATACCAGAATAGGGAGGATGGAGTAGGTTTAAGTTTATTAGATTGATCAGTATTGCTGAACTATGAAATATTTTGGGTGCAGTGCATTTTTTGCATACAGGTATAACAGAATAGCTTTAGTGGGGGTTTTTTGGGTTTTTTTTTTAACTTGAGTATGAACTTATACAAAAAGCAGCAAGATATTTAAAAAAAACAGTTTTATTGATTAAAAAACACACTATATCGGATTCATATCGGTATCGGCCGATATCCAAATTTATGATATCGGTATCGGACATAAAAAAGTGGTATCGTGCCATCTCTACTATATATACTGCATACTATAAATATGAAAAGAATGGCCTTCTTCAGATTACAGCTAACCACCTGCAAATTTTTCTGTTTAATTTAAAACTGATAACAAAGTGGATCCTCATACAGAGATCTGCAGGAAAACAGTATGAGCTACAGTAGCTCCTCAGTGAGACTTGAGAGATTTTTAAGCTCATATTTCTGATATAATTTTGATTTTTAAATTAATGTGGCCCTGTGCATCATGGTTGCTAGGTAAGAATAATTTACATATGACCTTGTGTATATGTAATTTGCTCTGAGAGCTTTTTTTTTTTCCAAAAAAGATCTTGATCTTTGAGGTGTCAATGTCACTTCTCAGTGAGACTGCTCAGAAAGAATCCAAAAATGGATTTTCTAAGAAAGTTCATATGCAGATTAATTTATTATAGAAGAATATAATTAGAGTTTGGTCTCTGTGTAGGCATATCCCCAATTTTGCTGCTTCTCCACCACCTCAGCTTCCACTGCTGGTGGAAATAGCAGGTCATCAGCAGTACTGACCAAGCAGAGGAAGACATAAGTAACTTTGCAGCTTAAATTTTCCATAGTTTGTGTTATGCCTTACATGCTTTGCTCACTGTAAAGCAACTGTTACAAGGTTAACATGTGGTGGTGGTGGGAGGGGGGGGCAGTTGGGGGAAGGGGTAATGTCACAATTTGATTGTGACACTTAAAGAACCAGGCAGTCTCAAAGTTAAACAAAATGTAAAGGTTCATGTTGAGTCTGTTTCTGTGACAGTCTGGAGACAGACCTAGCTGTTGGCTCTCAATCCCATCCTTCATTGGGAGGTGTGTGACAGAAGACAGGGAAAGCAGACATCCCTCTGAGGCAGGTCTCTGTGGTGTTCTTCTAGAAAGGTCACTTGTGCTTTCAGATAAATAAAACAACACCTGGCTCTTAGAGAAGCTGCTGGCTCCACGCCAATTCCTGCAGAAAGACAGGGGTCCCAGGTGCCAAGCACAGCAACCACTTTGAGCTGCCTGAGGCTGAACATTACACCTTTATCCTTAGGATGGGCTCACTACACATACACCTGACAACAGCTTTTTATATTTTCACTAAGTGAAAACAAACAACAGAAAACAACATTAAAAAAAACACAAGCAGAGATCGTTCACGAATGCATAACGTGAAAAGACACAAACGCCTCAACATTCACCTGTGTTGTTGGGGTGCGCATTATATGTGATTTAGGGGATTTAACGACTCCTTTTCAAATACTGAATAGTATCATAAAGGAACTAAGCCTATACATTATCGAGCAAAGACATACCATCTAGAGAGCTGCGTGCACCACAAGTGGGGGTATACCTACATTTAACAATTGCACTAGAAAACACTTGTCAGCCTTCTGAGAGGCATTGTCTTTGGTTCAATAGCATAAAATAATAAAAAAAAAATACATTCTATATGAATGGAGGTTATTAAAATGTCCTTCTTTGAAGAATGCAATGTCATAGTAGTCTCAGTTACTAGCTTTTCACTATTGGAGTCTCATGAAGTTTTTTGTGGCATCTACACTAGGCATTTGTAGATATTTATTATTGATACATCTTAGACAGTTGTCTACTAGTTTTATATTGCAATAAAATGCAGCAAAAGAGTTGCTAAATTAGTTATGAATCCATGAAGAAAGACTGGTTATCAGATTAGGATTTTTTTCTTTTTTCTTTCTTGGCTTGGTTTAATTTTGAAAATTGTAAAAACTACTAAAGGGGAAGGAGAGACAAAGTCTAGAGCAAGAGAAGGAGAGCTGCAACTAGAAAGCGTTCAGACACGTCAATTCAATTCAGCTGGTCTGTCAACCCCATCATTGATGCCGTCATGCATGTAGAGCCATCATTCCTTTGTGTGCAGTCATTCCTCTGTACAAGGCAAAAGCAGCCATGTTTTATTTATTTATTTTATTTTATTTATTTATTGTTAGAAAAAAATCAGTGGATGGATAGGAACTAAATAATTATTTCAAGTAATAAAATTAATATTATTTTTTTTAACTTTCTTCGTGGGCTGTTATTTAAAGTTTATTTCAAAGCAATAGAATAATTAATATCATTCGAAAAAAATATGCTCTGCACATGCAAGGCTGAGCACAACTAAAGGAGGAGATGGAGTTAAGGTCACATCACCGAAAAGGTAACAAAGGAAAAAAAGCAACATGAGATACTATCTTAGCAAAATCTTAGGTAACAGCATGCTACCAGAATATCTTTTGTGCACCTACTTATTTTTCTGAACCTGGTGAAATGATGAAACATAATTCTTCAAATGAGACATTTCCTCATTTGAAGATCTCCTATAGAAACTCAGTAAGTTGAGACCTGGTAACAGCAAAGGCCATAGAATACTGATTAACCCTCTGGGGTCCAGGGTATAATTGGCCGTTTTTGACTACTTTTGATTTTACCTCTATATTTCACCTTTAAAATATGTTTTTCTTGCCTTGTTTGGTATCATTATTTTCAGCACAACCTCAAATATCAGAAATTTGAGTTCTTTTTTCATTTTGGTATACTATATTAGCACAGTTGATCTAAATTCAGACAAAAAAATCAAAATCCGAGTAGAAAAAAGTTATATTTTTTACTGTAAAACCCACAAACATGTTTAACGAATCATTTTCATAACTTGAAATGCAAATAGAAATTGTACATTTCTAAAAGTTATGCACAAGTTTTGCAAACAACAAAGTTATATGGTACTATTTACCTAAAAATGCAGCCAAGGCCTCAGGCGTTTTTTATATAGCCATTTAAATCTATTTACAGAACAATCAGGTGTGCTGCATCAAATAAGAAGGCACATAAATTATTTGTGCCAGTCCAAAAAATGTAGTTTGTGTTCAGTATAAGACAGAGGAGAACACCACAGGCCTAAACCCTGCAGGTCTGACAGCAGGAGGTGCATTAGTCCAGTTTTTCATGTGGGAACAGCGTTTACACTTGAATCTGCCTTTGATGGCTTTTTTTAGAGCAAATATGAAATTCAGCAGTATAACTGACACACAATACAAAACAATAACTACACAACAAACTAACTACAGCCTCCAAACACGCTAAACATCACTAATGTCTCGCATATGAAAACTCTCTCTCTCTCTCTCTCTCTTTCGCTCGCCCGCTTTCCGTCCCGGGTGTCACTCCTAAAAACTTCCCCTTCTCCCTAAACAACCAAATGACCCAAGTTGAAATGGAGACTCTGACGTGCTGCATCTTGTAGCTGTGCCGTCTTAAATTGGTCATGTGATTTTGACGCGCTGGCGCGTCCAGTGACCCCAGAGGGTTAAGTCATTCAGTGAAACATTGTGTGTTGGTAATACTCACTGTAATTCTGAAAGAGAATATTGTTTAAGCAGCATGCAAATGTTTCTTTACAAAATAAAGTTGTTGTGGCTGTATGATAGGGGTATAACCTGAAGGATGATAAAAACAAAGGCCAAAAAAGATAAAGAAACAAATAAACACTCCGCAATAATTGCTCAAAACTGGTTTTCAAATTTTAATTATAAACATGAAAATCTAAACAATATTGAACAAAAGGAAGAAAAACCCTTTTCTCACATAGCCATCTTATTGACAAAATGAATTACAGCATGGTTCGGAGGATTGTGATTGGTTAAGGTTGTGAGTGATGCAAGGACAGCAGCAGCTTTTTGCTTAATTTAAAGAATTTAAAAGAATTTATCATGCACTGAAAGGACAAATTTATAATAAATTTATTCTTTGATTTTCACGACACACAACTAATCAATCCTCATCTGCTCTATTGCTCCCTCAGTAGCTTCTTTCTGCCTGCACATGCACACAAATTCACGCATCCTCTATGATATATATAATGTTAGGTAATGGTCATGCAAAATCCTTTGTTTCATTAGATGGTAATCAAAGCAGCTTTCAGTACCTTTCCTTTAATGTGAAGCCCAATCATGATGAAAAACTGAGAATTTGGTTCATAATTATAAGGCAGGAACCAGGAGTGGAGTTTGAAAATTAACACATAAAAATATGATTTAAAACAAACAAACACGTATTTTTACTTTAGAGGGATATATCAGAAAACTCATCGGCCTTTTTGTGCTTTTTAAAAAAATAGAAATACCAGTGATATACTAGATTTCTATTTAATTTGAATTTCTTAATAAATAATGCTTGTTCGTTTGATTTTTTTTTTTTAACTAAAGTCAAGCTATGTAGTTTGATCTGACATAACCTGCCAACTTCCTAGTGCAAAGTCTGGATCTCCTGTACAATAATTTTCTTGACCTTATCCCAACAATTTCTGTAGTTTATGTGAGAAAATAACTTCAGAGAGGTACATATTGCAGGAAACTGCACTGGGTTGACCTTCAGGACAGTAGATATGAAGGAAGAGAATCTGCTTTTTGATTTGTCAACATTAACAGCCCCTGAACTTTTGCTCTACATGGTTTATTGTTGCATAAACTGTGCACTGACCTGACAGTTTATTAGATGCACTGAGCTACAGCCAGCATAACCTGCCTTCAATAAATCCTACATTCATGAGGCTTATCAGGTGTTGTTGACACTGTGTCAGAGAGGTGTTGATTTACCCATGTGGTCAAGTCTGTGGAGGATTTAGACCAATCTGGTGGACAGTTTGTCTCTGAAATTGGAGACATGGGACAGATAGTATTACAATAGAAACACTGACACAAATGCAATAAAATACACATTCAGGCCAACCACTTTAAATATGGGAGTCTGCTATATGTTAGCAGTTGGCCATGTATGATCATAATTAGGTAATTTAACAATCTACATGACATGATACAAAGCATTGATCACCATGACCACGATCTGTTTATAAGGTTGGGGAAACATGCAGTCAGCTGAGACTTAAGAAGTTACTTGGATGAGTGACAAAATGTTTCTCCCACTGAAAATGCAAATTAAGCTTATGCATAAGTTCAATAAGAAAGATCTGTATTCAGTCATCTCTCTGCTTTCCCAGGTGTGCAGCTGCTAGTCTATTCTTTACATCACTTCCACTTTCTAGCACTGTAAAACTCAATGCAGACATCAATGCTGTTACTGTAGTTCAATCATATTTCTGCCCGCTTTCTTCAACCCAATCAGCCTCCACTCTGCATACTTTAAATTGCACAGCTCATCTTTCATTCCCTGCTGCAGACTCCTTTGCGCACTCACCTTCTCTTCTTCTCCACCTCAAGCAAGTCACTCCATCTAAGCTTCCATCTTATCTTCTGGTGGTGGTGAAGTCTAATTGCAAAATAAAATAATTGAACTATGTATATCAATAAATTATGTTCACGTCCTTCTAACGAACTTTGAGTGGTTAAAAGCTCTTAGACAAATAAAGACACAAACTTTGATTTCCATAAAACCAAACAGTAAACAAACAAAAAAAAAGTTTTTCGAACTTAATCTGTGTAACAAATTTTTATTTACTGAATTTAAATGAATTTAGCACGTAGTAAAATATGCTATTCTATTTATTAATGGAAGCTTGTACAAGATTACACACTGTTAGTACAACTGAAATTACAGTTGTACTGTTAGTACAACTGTAATTTCATATGACTTTAAATTCAGTGTGTTCATTAATTGTATTAAATGGTAAGTGGACACAGCAGAGAGTGGCCATTTACCAGTTCTAATAACTGATGATGATTTGTGCTTCTTGTTGTGCCAAGAATGGCAAAATACATAATACGCAACTCCCAATTCCCTCAACCCATAATGCATCATGATACTGTTATACTTTCCCTGTACTAGAAAAAAAGGAGACCGTCTCAGCAGCAGAAAGAGAAACAGAGGAAACAGTAATAGGTATGTCAATAAGACCATAGAGCGAGCTGGTTCACTTGGGATCCAACTAGCTCTAGTTCTAGAGAGCACTTTCAGCCAGTTGTGGGAAACGGCGCACAACTGAAGCATCTATTCTTTATGTTGATGCATTTGCAACACATTCTAGGTTTACATCTGGGCTGGCGAAGGCTAACACTAACACAAGCAGTGTAATTGGAAAGGTTATATTTTAATTTGTTTGCTTTGATAGATAGCATAAACAGAATGCTACTTGCACTGTGCAGTGGTTTCCGTGGAGAAAAATAACTGGGGCTGAAATGATCACACCCTGTGGTTTATTAAAACATACTGTATCACTGAAGAACTCCACATCATAAATAATGCTGCTGAATCTTAACAATATGCTCCATTTGCCATTGCCTTCCAGGCTTCACGAATAGCAGAATCCAGCTTGGGGCCTTGACCTACACTGAAAACAAAAGCTTTAATATAATAATTCACAGTGAACTTAACCAAGATCTGCAATGCACAGGGACACTGATAGTTATCCAAGTTACATCACCTTCTGCAGTAAACTGCATATGCATTAACTGCATTACAAATCATCCTACTATAAATGAAACTATAAAAGGCTTGTTTATCCTAATCGTGCACTCTCATTGATATGTGATATAAGCAAGGACAATGGATAACTTTAAGCAATATAAATCTAAAGGTATAAGAGCATAAATCAGTATGATGAATGCAAAGTATAATAATCATATACTAAGAATAATTTACTCACAAAGCAACGCTGTCCCTTTTTTCTATAAATCAATCTAGAAAAATACATATATATATATCTATATATATCTATATCTATCTATATATATATATATAGATATATAGATAAGTTTTATGTGCATAGTTACTTCACTGATATTCATAGCATTAAAAGGATTAGGTATTGTTTGGAGACCTTGTTGATTTTGCTTGGACATTTGGTTTTGAAATTTCAATTGATTCATGGGGATCATGGCCAAACAGATGAAGCCAGTCTTGGCATTCACCTTTGAACAAAACACAATTGTGGTAGTGTTCATTGCGAGTTAAAATTACTGTCGAAAAAACAATAACAAAAAAAGGAAAACATACAGGGTGGAACACGTGGAGGTAACACAGAACAACCAAAAGAAAACACAGGGCTTATATACACACAGGAGCAATCAGGGAATGGGAGACAGGAGGGAAACACAGCTGGGAGAAATCAGAGCTAACGAGACAAGGGGAAGCAAAACCAGACACACTACACACAAGACAGGGGCTGTGTCCCAATTCAGGGTCTGCACGCTTGAAGTACGCCCACTACGCGTACTACGTACGGTGCGTACTATAAGTACGAGAAGTGCGGAAGTGAGACGCTTGTGAAATGGGACGGTCTAGCCTTCGTTGCGCTGTTCAGGTTGCCTAGCAACCATGATACTAACCACGAGAAACGTTACATACAGCATTGTGTGACAGAAATGAAGGAGAAACATGTTTTGTTGGTCATTCATTTTTGTCATGACATCACTTTGATTAGTTGAGTATCTGAGGCTGAGACCACGGGACTGTAAAACATAATTGTTGGGCTTCATTTCTGTACTGAACAGTCATTTTAAGATTAGCTGGTAAATAACAATTAGCTAATGTTGGTCATGAGACTAAAATCATCTCACTGTGGTAATGTAAATATAATATGGCCAATATTATGTATTGTCAGATTATTATGATATATATAAACATATATGTGTAAAAAGGAAAATGTACGAGCTGTGAAAACTGTTTCTGATAGAATGAAGAGTAGACTGATATATTAAATATTCCTTTATTTGGTAAGAAAATCATACCATGTCATAACAGCTTTAAGTCATACAGAATAGATATCAGAGCCTTAACCACTTAAGTGGTTAAACAGGCTGACTTCTGCTAAATGGGTCAAACTGGGCAGAAAGTATACAAACACATAACATCCTTATAGAATATGATGTAACACTATAGATCAACTTACCTCAGAATATATAAATCATATAAACAATTACAGCAATATGATGCAACAAACACAGCAGTGCTACTAATCCAAAATACTCAAAGCTTCATAGAACTGAAACAAACATTTATTTTTAGGTCCATTCTGCTGCTGATACATACTTTGGGTTTCTGAATATTAAACTTGTTGCTGCCTTTCATAGTGTGTAACTTGAAGGCTCTGAGTACTTTCTCCCACACTGAAAACACTGGAATGATAAAATTATTTGAACATTACCTAATAAGACTGATTCAGGACAGACAATTAGCTATTCTAAACTTTCCTAGCAGTCCTTCACAAACAGGGAACAGTCTGTCTATTCTCTCCATCTGTCAGCTGCTGCTGGCTCTTCCTCCTCCTCTTCCTCACATACTGCTGAGTTTGTCCTGGTGGATCATCAGGGGTGCAAAGCCTGACAGATGATGTGCAGCAGTGGTAGGGATAGGTATCGTTTAGGTTTTATCCGATATTAGTACCAAACCGGTACTTTTGAAACGGTGCCGGTGCTTAAACGTGCTCGAACCGGTGCTTAAAGAATGGAGAACACACACTTTGTCCAAAAACCTCTCATGTTTAGCTGTTTTTTTTTTTGTAAAAAGATAACAATGTTAGCCCTTTCTGCAGCTATAGGGCATATATGGTATCACTCTTGGCTGGAAGCAGTGCTTAATCAATGGAAAAAAACACCAATTCTGTCTAAAAACCTCTCATGTTTAGCTGTTTCCCACTTTTCTTTGGTCATTTTAGGCTTTTTGGCCAGGGTGACGGGAGTATCTGCCATCAAACAAGAAGACAGCCGCATGTAACTATGACGGCGTTTGCTTGTTCACTTTACATGCATTAATTTAATAACGTGGTTAGCGTACTCAACGTAAATTACACAAGTACAACATTAAGCTACTCACGCAGAGAAGAACGGCTGCTGCTGCCATCATCATCCGTCATCATTTCTGCTACACTCGCAGGGCTAGGGGCCAGGACTCTCCTCTTCGGGTTCTTGGGCGATGTTGCTAACTCTGGGTCCGATAACAGGCACCACACCCGCAGTAGATGTGCACGGTGTGAGGTCTTGCAGCAAGCTATCAAATATGGTGCATTTCTCAGCTTTTAACAAAATTCGATACGTCGCCAGGTGTTTCATCAGATTCGAGGAGTTACCTCCTTTGCACAGTATCATCTTAAAGCACTTGTTGCAGGCTGCTGAGTTTGCATCTTTTGCTGTGAAGTACAGCCAGACTTTTGACCGCTTTGCCTTGGGCATTTTTAATCTGTAGCTCTGCTCTAAAAGAACGTACGTACCTGGGCCCGCCTACTACGCTTGCAATGGTAAAATGATTGGCTAGAATCCAAAGTGCCATAATGGCACTGGATACCGGTACCCATCCCTAAGCAGTGGGTCCCTCAGTCTGTCCTCACTCTGGACACTTGCAGTTGTCACACATGGAAATCAAATGTGTGATAAGCTGCAGGATTCAAACACAAGTGTAACTTATAAATACATGTTCATACTTTTATTACACAATCAGAGAGAAAGAAAAGGAGAGAGAGTGCAGGACAGACAGACAGGTGACAGTCTCAGGTGTACACACTGCTACAAAACAGCACAAGAGAAGGAGGATTTAGTGTTTGTGTTATTACAAGTGCTAAACAAGAAGAGTTCCCAGATGGTACAGTGGACACATGTGTGACTCCTGTGATTAAAGCATCTTTCTTTCAGCTTAACGAGTAAACCGTCAGCTCGTTCAAACACACGTTAAAGTCCGTTTGGCTCGACACCACCGAACAGAGGCAGCAATATAACATAGCTAACATTAACAGTGCAGTGAATCCTGCTTGTGCCGTGATATTCAGGACTGCAAACTGAGCAGCATCACTGACTTTCAGCTTGTTGTGTTTGTGGATATATGACTGACTTTAATTATCCATAAAATCATCACATTCTCTGTAAGATTAAGGTCAACTATATATATATATATATATATATATTGAAGTAGAGGCTTTAAAACCAAGTTAACGGTGAAGGTACAAACATCCCTAATGTCACATAACTTTGCCAACATGTGGCCAACAGTAATGTTTTAATGTTCTTCATTATTAAACATTCGCACATAAATAAGTGACATAATATTCAGTAATTACTTTTGACAGTTCACTCTTTGGCCGCTCCCTTCTGCCGTCTGCCGTATTTTGCGGCAAAATTATCCACACCCACCGCCGCGCTATGAATTGTGGGATATATGGGACCACGCTTGATATTTGGGGAAATCGACGGCGCATTTGGAGTATGCATTTGAAGTACACTTCGAATTGGGACAGCCGTCGTCGCGTGGCAGTGACGTAATCGCACTCAAAATGCGTACTTCAAGCATGCGGTCTCTTAATTGGGACACAGCCAGGGACTATCAAAGTAAAACAGGAAATACAACAGGTATACACAGACGCGAGCTTAACACAAGACATCAGACATGGCAACAGGGAGGGAACACACGGGCAGACACAAAACAGAGGAAGCATGGAACCAAAACCCTAAGAGCTAAAAAGTCTAAACCCAAATACATAGGCAGAACACAGTAGAACACAAGATCATAATAATAAACACAAAACGCTGGGTCCAATGACTCAGGACCATGACAGTATAAGAATGGTAATTTTGGTTAAGCAAAGTTAACACACTGATAAAGCTTCAATACATGCAGAGCAGCAGCACTGAAAGCAGTTAATTCCACACTACATGGACAAAAGCACTGGGTCACCTTTACACCTTAGAAGCTGCACAGCCATGGAAACCGATGCCTCCTTGTTGCTGTGTCGATGTTAATGGCAGAAGAGTTTTGGAACTCTGGAGTTATTTCATTTGCAAAAGGCTGGCAACTTTTACACACTAGGGAGCTCAGTAACACTCTTTGTAACATGGTTTGCCACTTTATGGTTCCCAAGTTGCTATGGTTCCTAAATTGTTCTACTTTGCAATAATACCACTTAGGCTTGATCATAGAATATCTAGAAGAGATGGAATTTTTCAAACACTGGCATCCTATTACAACACCAAGTTGAATTCAGTGAGGTCTTTAGAATGACCCATTCTTTCACAAATGCTTCTAGACTATAGGCAGACTGCATGGATATAGGTGCTTGATATTCCTGTGGCAATGGGACTGAATACACCTCAGTTCTGACCTTTGAAATCTTTTGTCAATCTAATGTAGTTGACGACATTATTATGTTTCACTATGAATGTTTACTTGGCATCAGCTTCTTAACGGCACCCAGTAAAACACAGTGATTCTTAAATATATAGTACTGATTTTAGGCAAAATTTGGTTCAAATTTTCATAATATAACATGTTGATGAGTTCACATACTTGAATATAGAGGATTCTCTGTATTTTTTATATGTAGTACCAACGATTTCCCCTGGCATTCCAAAATATATCATAGCAAAAAAGACGTGCAGCTGAGAAAGACTTTAACCACTCAAACTTCATGTAGAGAGAGGCAGTAAAAAGAAAGCTTCTTTATTTACTTTTACAACATAATTTTCAATATGCTGGAGTTCTTTATTTACTACGCCTAGATTAGTATGTAATTGTGTACAGTTGTGGACATCTGAGCACTGGGTAAAGTTTTCAAGTATTTTTGGCGGCAGCAGATGGAGTGTTAGTGGAGGACTTACACACTTTTACATTGTTTAAGAACAATGTGTATTTCTTCATTTTAAGCTTAACATATTCTTCTTGGCTTTCAGACATAGTTAACATGTTGGTGTGTTCTTCATAAAGAAGTAATTAATACATATATTAATTTTATAATTAATATGTTCTTGGAAACACAAATCCAGCAGTAATGGAATTCTAACCCAAGATAAAAAGGTCAAGCAAAGAAACCCAAACAGACTGAGTTCTCTGGCTTTCTCTGAGCTGAAATATTAGAAATTTACTGAGCTGTCAATAAAAGATGCAGCTTCAGGTTAAGGTTTTCTTTTCAGGGTTGACATCCGTGGTCATGTAATACCGTGATCCACGTGGTAGACAGAGTCAACACAAATATAATGCGTTTGTGCCCTGGCTCTACTCTCTAGCTGAAGTGAAGTTTTATTTTGTAACAGCAAGTTTTAAAGGACCCCAGTGGAGCAGTGGCAGATCTCCCAGAGCTTCTGCATGGTTGATATAGGGCCAGGCTATTTGCTCTGACACATCCTTATTAAAATCTAGTGCGTTTGTCCTTATTCTTCCAACCCTCATCTCTCCTCTTTCTCTTTTTTCCCCACTATTCTCTCACTCCACCTCAACTATAACACCAGAATGGGGGTGGAGGACTTAGAGGACATAAATTCACTGAGCTGCTCCAGGCAAGGTCTTCATCAGTAACTCATTTCTCATCATTTTACATAAAGTCAGCAGAATGCCCGTATAATTACACCAGATTTTAGTGAATACATCTAAAGCAAACCTGTGCCCATTCTCTATTGTTACGTTATTTTGCACAGTAAGGGTTCTAAAGAAAAAAAATCACTAAGTTGATCTGTGACAGAGGAATTGCAGCTGCAAAGAATTGGTAGGAGAAGAAAAAATCTCTCCAATGCATTAAACATGAAATGGTCCCATTATGTAAAGTTGTAATAAATTATGAAAGTGGCATACATTTACTGTGTAAAACATACTTTAAATACTGCATAACCACCAAGACACATGCATTTATAAACCTGTCTGGACTAAATCTTTGCTCTTAACTTTAACAGAGCAGATATATACGTGTCTTAGCTACATTTGATATTGATGAATAGTAAGTTCAAGAAAAATGCACGAGTGCTTTCCCCTCTGGAGCCGATGACTTTGCAATCCCCCTTTGTCCTTGTTTCATTAGTAATTAGTCTCCCACTGAAATATTAATTTTGTATTTTTAATCAGTAGTCGTTAGAGACTTGGGTTATGATGCTCTGTCAAAAAGATCAAATCAGTTGAACAAATACTAATAGTGACTGAGACCATGGTTAGATATGTTTACCTAAATCAGCTCTCGCTCTGAAGGACAAGTGTGTGCGTGTGTGCACACGTGCTCAAGTGTGACTTTGCAGTGATTAATGTCCTGCGTCCTCACTCTGTGAGAGGGAGATAATACAGAAGGCTGTGGCCTTCGTGTTCTTGGTTTGTGTTAATGCTTGCACCTATCAGGAGAGTTCAAAATCCCTAAAGAATGACATTTACAAGGATAGGTTTATAGATACACTGTATTGAGCAAGAGCAAGAAAATGGAAGAACTTAGGTCTTATGTATAAATAACATTTAGAAAAAAAATGTTTATCCACTCAACCTACTGTGTTGCACCTTTTTAGATCATACATCACATTGGACAGTTTATATGCAGATGCTGTGCAGTGTTTCGCATACAACGCTATCTTATTTTTTTTTTTTTATCTCTTCAGTTCTGAATAAATGGTCATATTAATGATGATGTAGTAATTATCATTACTATATTTTTCTTACAACCTGCATTTTTCTTGGTGTGACATATATATGATATATTTGTAATAGGAACACCTGGGCTTTGGTGCGGCTATGATTTTTTAAAAAAATGACAATTGTAAAACACTTTCATCATGGTTACAGATCATATTTTTCATAGGCAATGCTGCTAAAAAAAAACTTTATTCCTCTTCTCGGGATAATAAATGCCAGCATGAGTCATGATTTTAAATCTCTAGACAAGTTACATTTTTGTTATGGATGAATTATTAAATTATGTATCTATTTCACGCACTGTAGTCAAGTGTATTTCCCTAAATGTTATTCTTCTATCCATCCATTTTCCTAACTGTTCATCAAACTTAGGGTCACAGAGGGGTTAGATCTATCTTAGCTGACATAGGGCGAAAGCTGGAGTGCACCCTAGAGAGGTCACAGTCTATCACAAGACTAATACAGAGACACATACTCTCACACCTACCGTCAGTTTAGAATCACTCCAACCTAACAAGCATGACTGTGCTCCTATGAAGCCATTACCATTAATCTACACAAAATAAAATTCAAACAATAAACACAACTCTTTTATACTATAAATAAATGAGTATCCACAATCATCTGCCAGCACACTTCTGTACTCAATGGATTTCAACAGCAAGACATTCTAGCCCTTATTTTATGTATTTACCTATTTATTTTCTCACAGTGTAAAGTATTTAGCAAATTCAATCTCAAAACCAGCCAGTTAAAGAAGCAGGCATGAGTTTTTTGTTTGTTTTTGGGGTTTGTGTGTGTGTGTGTGTGTGTGTGAGTGTGAGTGTGAGAGAGAGAGAGAGAGAGAAAGAGAGACTTCTGGGTGTAAATTCCTTAGCATTTACGCCTACTGAAAGCAAGCATTTCTGCTTGCCTGACAAATGTGCAAGAGAAAAATTAAATAAATAAATAAAATAACAGTCACTGTACAATACATAGCAAAACAATGCACAGCAACAAAAAGAACACCTCCACATCCCCAGAGGAGTAGGAGAGAAGAAAATAAAACTTCATCAGAGAGAACACCTCTCTGTATTTCCCCTGCCATTCACTCAAGTAAACTACAGCTGGCTACTGTGATAATTAGGACTTTTACAAGTAGTGTACACATGGGGACATACTGTATGACAATTTCATTCCTATGAATAACACTTTAACAAACACTGGCAATTAGTCTAAAAGTTACTATGTAGAAGTAAAAAAAAAACAAAAACATGCATACCGCAAGAAATAGGATGTAGGTGATTGTACTGTAAGTCTGTGTAGAAATGGGTTTATTTTCTTTACATGCAACTAAAAGTGGCATTGCTCTCCAAGCATTTTGTATTCATGAGGATACAAGCAGAAAGAAAGAAAGCCAAAACATTCTGGTAGACCAAATCAACATACTATAAAGTCAAACAGGGAGACCTGTAAAATTGAACAAACACCATATTTAAAGCCAAATACATCACAACGTTAAAGCTTTTGGTTGTGAATTTGTTGTAACTGACTTATGTATCCATAACAATTTAAAAAAATACACACTATATTTACACACAACTTTACTTACAAAATGTTCTGGCTAATCTGCCTGACTACACTAGCATTATGGAGTGCCATTGTGCTACTTGAGTTATATGCATGCAAAGCACTTGCTCATATTAAGTGTAGCATTTGTTTTTAGAGAAGCAGCAGCCCTTATACTCTTTAATGTTATAGTTCACATTCTACACAGTCATGTGAAAACAAGAGGTTTCCCTGGACATTATGCATAAAACCTAAGTACAGCAATAAATAAAACCTATTATTCAATAGCTTGTATAATCACATTTAAGAGCAATAAGCAACTGTATTCTGTATTTACTAATTTATCAGTCTCTTTGATTGTTGTGGAGGAATTCTGGTCATTCTTTGACCCTTTTTCCTTTGTTCATTGAGGTTTGTGGAAATTCATTTATGCACAGCTCTCTCAAGGTCCTGGTACAGCATTTCAGCCATTGTGTTGAAGATTTGCTGGTATGGTTTAGATCTTTGTTTGTTGTATTGTCCAATTTCTACAAATCTTTAGCTGCTTTAGCTTAGTTTACAGCAACTGCCACATCAGGTCCTGTGGTTACATTGTTACTATTCTATTTGACTTCTTACAAACTCACTTGTAGAATGCTGGCATAGGCAAAGTTGGAATTAGGAACAAGATTGGAGTCTTTGGCAGGTGACCTTGCTAAGCGTTTGATGCATACAGCAGCAGAAATGCAAGAAAAACACTGAGTGGGCAATGCTGTACTAGTTTTAAGAGTGTCATTTAACTCAAAGTGAATGCCTAAGTACATGTGAACAACTTTTAACAGAATTTGTCTTCGCAAACAGAATCCCAAAATGATAAGAAAAACGTCTTCTATAACTGGGATGGGAGAGCACTAATCAGACGCTTGAGCAGAGATGACAGAAAAAGCCTTTTCTCTATTACCAATAGTGGTAATGAATCTATTATAGTGCCAGAGTATAATTTAGTAACACTTAATAATTTGCCATCTGTAATCATTCCCATTTGTTTGAAGTTTGGGTACATTAGCATGACACCTGATTAGGACAGACCGATCTATTTCAGATTTAAATTAGGAAAATACAGTATTTTAGTGGTTTCAATAGTGAAATGTCATGCCATACAATAGCAGAGGACAAAAGGCAAAACTGTGTAAGAGGTAGGCCATAGCTTATTTGAAAAAAAAAAAACGAGATAGAGCGAGAGAGAAGAATAAGGCAAAGAAAACTCAGGGAGAATCTGTTTTGGAAGATGCTAATAGAATCTTAAAATGTGAATGAGTAGAGGGGACAGTACCCAAATGAGAATGCCACATTGATCCTGACACACAAAGGCCTTGCGGGACAAAAGAAAGAGAGACAAATATAACATGCAACAAAAAGGAGGAAATTAAAAAGTCATTCTCACAGGGTTGTGAAAGGCGAGGTTTATAAGCCCTTGTCACGTACTCCCAATAGGCATAACCCCATTTTCATATACAACTAATTTAATCAAGGTGACTTCTCCTTCCTGCCTCTCTCAGGATAAAGACTGGAGTTTGTTGTTCCCTTGTGCCCACAAGCCAGCATATGCTAAGATATCTGTCTGTGGTTCATCCTCCATAAAAACTCAGTGTGGCATAATCTGTACTGAGGACAGCTCTCCCCTCCTTTGTTCTCCTTAAAAACCTTAGTGTTTTCGTGACACCCTGAAAACTTTCCCTATGCCATGTTCATTATCATTTGGGAGTGACAAAATGGGTTTTTACTTAGTTGACTTCATATGAAACATTTATGAAAAATGCTCTGCTTTAATGGTTATATTTAACATTAACTGCTCAACATTCAAACTAAAACAAAAAGGAATATAAAGGAAAACATACAACCTTATTACTTTTATTTGGCTCTCTATTTTGAATTGTTTCTGTTATACTGTTGTAAAATATATGTACACGTATAGGAAATCAACTTTTTTTCCACCTGCAGAATATTTAGTCTTCATAATCAATGCCATGTATAAATCATCTGTCTTCCTAACTGTTCATATTTTCATGTCGGTGCATTCCTGTTTAGATCTTCAAAGACCTATTTTGAGACACAAATTAGCTGTGACAGACTTAACCATGTGACAGAGAGGAAAGAGAGCAAAAATAAAATCAAAGTCTGCTGTGTCAGAGAATGCCGTACTGGGGTTTGTGGTCTTGTACAATTGGCTTGGTAAACAGCTGCTTCTCACAGATCAAAGAGCCAATCACACAAGGGTAAAGAATGTTTGAAAGAGGAGCAAAGATCTATTTCTTTATCCTGACTTAACCTGACAGGGCATAGAAAAAGAATGCAGCTCTTACAGATTGATGACCCACCAACTAATGCTCTTTTATATGATAAATACGAGTGTATATTGACTTATTGTCTGCAGCTGAAGCTGAAATTAAAATGGATTCCTGGATGTACTAGTGTGACACTTAAAGCCAAGACATAGACAATTGTGATTCATGAAGCTGATAACTGAGGCCAAGGACATAACCTGATCAATTACTAGATGGTCACTTAATTGATGGTTATTTAAATAATATAGCAGATTTCTTTTTTTTCTGTGCTATCAACTACTTTCTAAAAATGTGGGAAAAGCTTTGTTTTGTTGCCATAGGAGCCTAGTGCAGTGGTTTTGACAGTGACATTTAGATATTAACAGCAATGACATTTCCATGAGCTAGCTTACAAATATTAGCATGCAAAATTAACATAGTAAAAATTAATTATATACTGCCTACCAAATATATGATGCAGTGTTTCAGTGCACACTCAGTAAGCTCTTAGAAAAGGGGTAGCTTTGTGGGTCTTTTATTATTTTTAAGTGGTTCATTATACATAGACAATTTATTGATATATATTTTATTTAAAAATGTTGAAAACATTATCAACAGAATTGTTTTGCCTCCCTTAAACACCTTCATGTTGTAGAGAAAAACTAAGAGTAGCAAGAGCAGTAATGAGGACTTTATTTTGTCCATTTGGGAAACACAAAGATCACTTTTCACCCACTAATTATTGTGATAGGTTTGTTAATGTATTACCCAGTTTCAATGCCAACGTGTAAATTTTTGTAATTGTATATTATATATTTGAGGTTGAAGGTCAGTTTCAGTTTAAACGTTGATTACAGATATCTTTTATACTGGTGTTTATACACTCAGTCTACTTAGAAATTTTCAACCTGTTCTTATAGTAATCACTTATTCCTTTGTGACACTTGGTCAGATACCATAGTCAGGAAGATGGGCTGACACAGAGATTAGATAAAATGAATAAATTATGTGCATGAAATCATAGGCATGCAAGTCTTTTAGTCTTTGTACTTCCTCCCAGGGGAAGGTGGAGACGAGTGCAAGATTTGAAATTTCAGGCCTCTAACGCTCTGATGCAGTTTCACCTCAGGGGACCTTATTAGTCAATGGGTCACTACACACTGCACCCCTAACAGAACAGACTCCTGTGCCCATGCCAGAACTTGTCTTGATTAATTATCAACAGAGGCCATATCCAGCTGCCACAGGCGAGAACAGAGACACAGTGAAAGAAAGAGAACATAACTACCTCTAATAGTACCACTAATGCTGCTGCTGCTACTTCTGTTCCTATTTGTGATTTGTGTACTGTCTCTCAAAGCCAATAATCCAAGTTGTGTTGCTTAAAAGAAATACGATTAATAGTAAAATAAAATGACAAAGCAGCTATCCAATTTATTTTGCCATTTTTGTATAGTTTAAATAAACAATCATTTTTATAAGCTATTATAATGAAACTAGGCTATGTGGAATGAAATTATGTTTTGTTTCAGTTCCTTAAAAGCAGTTTGCTGTTTCACATTAATAGAATGAGAATTTCACCCCAAAAGGCATGAGAATAAGGGTATACAAATTCTTGCATTTCCACAGATACTGTAGCTTGCATAAATACCCATTCAACATTTTTAGTTTACTTATAATTGCAGGTTCAGGCAGTGAGCACTGAGTGTTGACCAGTGCAGGGAATGCATTTGAAATAAATGTAAGCAGGATCCAGTCCTAAACTTTAGCTTTATCCTGTCTGAATGTGCTGTTTTAGATCTGAGACAAACTATTACATTTTGTTTTTGCCTAAACATAAGACTCAACCTACTGAGGATGTCAGGCTTTCCTATTTTTCCCCATTAAGCAGGTTTTGTAGGTATAATGTCTGTTTCTATCTTTCAGACTACTTCAAAATGAACACTAAGCTTGAGCAGTAAACGCTAATCAAAGTCTTTAAATCCATATTCTAATGTCAGAGGTTTTGCATCCAGGTTGTACACTTGGAAAACAAGTATCAGCCCTTGTAAGAGATCGATCAACCTCCTTCATGTGAACACCAGGAGCTTCCTGTCAGTTCTGTTCAGAAGTCTGTATCCCCAAGTGCAGCAGCTGACCCAGCTTGACTTTCCCCTTGCTGCATGCTGCACTGTCAGATTCCTTCAATCTCGTCTTCTAAAGGCATTTTCACACATAAAGTGCAGCCTTAAACTTAAAAATAAATAAATAAATATATTAAAACATATTTGTTAGAGTCTTTTCTAGGTGTAACAGGTGTAACAATTAAGTTTAACATCCATGCATGCAAAACAGAGTCTCTGAAGTTTAATGGAGTTCGAAGTTAGCAGGGAGTTAGCACGCTAGTTTCCATTTAAAGATGATACACCATGTTCTGACTGAGAGATTTCTGAAAAATGAAAACGTACAGCTCTGCCATCACTTCAGACATAAATGAAGACAGAAAACTAAATGGTAGTGGCATTTGTAGGGTTACTGAAGTTGGGCTAGCTGGTATATAATGATGTGCTATGTGGTGGCTAGCTATACAGCTATGGTTAGGGTAATATAAACAGTAAAGCTGGAGGATGAATGCTAACTTTTTTCCACTCGATAAAAGTTAAAGAGAGGGCTCCCGATGGTTAGGGACAAATGCAATTGCATGGCAGGATGCTATAAAGAGACCAAACTTCAGTCAGGAGAACAACTGAGATAATCGATGTTAGTCATTAATGTACTGCTGCATAATGTACCAGTTAGACCAGTTAGAAGAATCGCAGATAATAGTTCCACAGAGCTAGTGAGACAGTCACCCTTGCTTAAACCACATTCTCAACATTTTCAGTGGCATGAATATGTCGGACATGACCTATGTACTGCATGTGCTACAATTAAGAAAAGATAACTTTGATAAATATAGAGACTTGGTTTGCTTTCCAGCTACATGATTGATAACAAGTCTGGGAATTTAAGACTAAACTGCTAACAACATTAGGTATATAATCTCCAGAGCAACTCAATTAATTAATTATGATTTTCTTTTTTAAATCCAACATGTGTTCTGGCATGAACTATCTAGGAGTCAGTCATAAATCGACCTTTGGCTTTTCCCTCACAGGCAGAGTAATTTTGAAGCCAGGGAGTCCCTCAAACAGCCTAAACTGGTTATTGCTAGGCTAAAAGTACCAGGTGAAGCGTGAACATGTTGAAACTGCAAAAAATCGTGAAGACTTTGAACATCTCATCATTTTAGTGCATAATGTCATGAAACGATAAAAAGAAGTTGGAGAAATCTGTGTGTGCAAAGACAAGGCTAAAAATCAATATTGGATGCCCATGATCATCGGGCCCTCAGGCAGCACTGCATTAAAAAAAAAAAAGCATCAAATAGCTGCATTGGTTCACAAACATTTCCAAAAATTATCGCCTATGAACACAATTAACTATGCCATCCACAGAAATACAGGTCAAAGATGTATCGTGCAAAGAAAATGGCATATGGGAACGTGATCCAGAAATACCACCGTCTTTTCTGGACAAAGCTCATTTGAAATGGACTAAGGCAAAGTGAAAAACTGTTTTGTGGACATATACATTTAAATTTGAAATGAGTTTTTATAAAGAAAAAAAGAGTAACCATTTGTCCTCTTATCAGCATTTAGCACAAAACCCTGTATCTGAGGTTGTATTAGTGTCTATAGAATTGAGAGCAGGCTTATGTGGAAAGGCACAATCAAAGCTCAAAGCTATATATGCTCCGATCCAGATAGCATGTTTTTCAGGGAAGGTTTTTCATATTTGAGCAAGACAATGGTACATTGTAGTATACAATACAGTTTATCTATTAGAAAAACATGGCTTTGTAGTAGAAGAGTCTGGGTGTTGAACTGACATACCTCCAGTCCAGGCCTTTAAGCAAATGAGAACATTGGGTGCATCGTTAAATGAAAGCAATAGCAGAAGCGGTCTGCATGGAAGTGATTAGAACACCTTGTCAATTCTTTGGTTGGTTGAGTGAATACTTTTAGTAATTTAGTGTAAGTTGGTGTTCCTCTTCTACAACTACCCATACTGTGATAAATTTAAAACTCCAAGGAGACAGCCCAGTACAGATAAGACATTTCTTTTATTCCAGCAGTTTACCAAATACCTGTATGAGTTTTTCATTGGACACCAAGCTTCTGAAATTGTACCGTTCATGAAGAGTGGTAGACACATTTCATCGTGCCACATACAGTACTGTTCAAAAACACATTAAATTTGGCCATGACTACTGCTATATTTTGTCAAGTTGAAACTAAGACACTCTAAGGAATTACAATTTATGATAAAAATGTTTTTGTTTTTTTTTAAAAAGCAGCAGGTATCAGGTAACAGGTCAATGAGGTTCCCCAGACTGTGCCATGGCACAATCAACTGTGATCAAATTTTTGATGCAAGCACAGCATGAGCAGGATTTCATCCAAAGAACAACACACACAATAATAGGTGTTGTTTACCTCAATGATGTGGCAGGGATGTGCTTGTGATGTTTATATATACCTTTTTAAGAGTTGTTGTGCTGGAAAGAATGCAGTATTTTTCTCTTTTCAGGTCTACCATCAATGTATATTTGCTGCACAGCTGGTGGTTTATAAGTTCATAAAACACAGCTGAACCATTCTGGAAAGAGGCTGAGTTTGGAGTATGTGTTAACTCATAGAATAAAGGATTCAAATAAGTAGGAAGAAGCTACAGATATACTCTATGACTGCAATGTAGTAGTGACATAACAAAGAAAATTCATTTTATACATACAAGAGCTATTGAATAGCTTTTTTTCAGGCTTACTCTGACTGACTAATAGACAAATTCTAGTTGACTAGCCTGTCTGTAGAGTTTATTGTATGACCAATATGTACCTCCCAATTGTTATCCACTGAGAGCTTTGCTATGCTTATAGAAATGTGATTTTTTTTTTCTAACATAATGTATATATGTTTCTTTTTTCTTCCCAGATGTATTTCCATTTACATATTTGATCCCAGAAGAAATGATCCCCAGTCAAAAATAGACATTATGTGCTGAGGTTTCTTATAGGTGCATGCTTAAAGCCTGACTGACCTTAGCCATTACAGTCCTCTCTAGAGGATGGTTCTGCAAGATAGGGGTTGGCTGATGCTGAAATGGGTCTGAATTAAATTGGACTTCAGAAATACAACATAAAAAAACCTGCCTGCATCCCTCAAGGACCTATGCAGCTGCCTTGGACAAGATGAAGATTGGAAAAAACTGTCCAAGCATAATAAAAAAAAGGTAATTAATTTCAACAGAACGATAATTTAGTTACTAACAACATACAGCTATGCAGTATTGACAAAATAATTACTTTTCTGAAATATCATAAAGGGACAGTATTATTGTTATTATTATTATTATTATTATTATTATTATCATTGTGTGGATTTTTAGTATATCGTCATGTTCCAATCTTCCCGTTTGCTTTGCCAAGCTGTCAGCATATTCTATTCTATAACCATCATGTTATATGGCCTATGATCTTTCTACCCACGCTCTTTAGATGAAGTGGTTCTTTAATGCTTTCAATCCTGTAATTGCCCAATCAACAACTTCTCCATTACTCCCATTACCTCCAAGCGCTGTTGACAAAGTTACTTGCACTGAAAGGGCAGCTGAAAAAGCTACAAGCTGTTATTAGCATAGCTAAGCTGCTGCAACAGTAAATCTGTTTTAACTCTAAACAAAAGGCTTTTCAGAAAACACAAGCTGCAGTATATGAATGAGCATTAAATACTTAAATGTTTTTCTTTAAGAAAAACAATCACAACATGAATCATACATCATATCATACATGATATTTTCATCTAAATATCATGTATGTATTACTACAGAAGGTTGTATGTCATTTTTTCTTTGTTCATGTAGTGAAATTCACTCTCAATTAATGTCATATGTTAGTTTTTTTGGATACCCCTTTAACCTCATTTTATTTCATCATTTATGTATTTTAAAAGGTAGAGGTTAGTACAGAAATTTCAAAATAAGTCAATTAAGTCCTAAAATCGATATCATGGGACTGTAGCCAGATGTTCTGGTGGTACTGCTGCGGGAGTCATTAGTGCTGTTAAGGAATCATCACAGTGTTAATGATGAAAATGGAACAGAAGCATTTTACACATGGGAGAAGTTTGTATTTTAAACCAAACTTATTCCCACTTAACCTGTAATACAGCATCTGTATAACCTAAACTCAAAACTAAAAATGAAATGTCACACTTCCGGTCTCCTCATCTGGTTTTGTTAACTGGTGCCCAATCAAGAACTGGCATCTTGAGAAATCAACAATATGCCAGAAAATGATGAAGGGATACACAGTACAGTACAAAAATACCAGCCTAGCCAAGCTTATTCTGATATAAAATCAAAAATCAATCAAAAATAAGCTTAATAATAAACAAAATGCAAATAAGTAACTACTGTGTACATACACATCTACCAAGTACTCGGGTTTACTAACACAGCAGTAATAATGAGGCATTGGTGCATATGGTTATATGTTACATCTCTGCATGCCTGATAATAAGTCTAGAAGACTAAACTGCCAGCAACAAATTGCCAACAAGATTCAAAAAGCAGATGTATTTCTATAAGCAGGTTTAACGAACTTGTTAACACTGTGATGGGAGTAATTACAGAATTTTTTTTTTTTTTAAAGATGTCTGACAGGCTGTTTCATTTCCCAATTCAAACCCCATATAAAAGTGTACACTGTATTACGGCATATTAATCTTCTAATTCCAGATGAGACTGTATGAATTCCTCATTAAAAATAACATGTTAAGTGAACAGCACTATGGATTTAGACCAAAAAGTACTAAAATACAGGCACTAAAACTCCCATCTTATCTTAATGACCTTGTAGTACCACATCACCCTATTAGAGCACTTCGCTCTCACATTGCAGGCCTACTTGTTGTTCCTAGAGTATTTAAAAGTAGAATGGGAGGGAGAGCCTTCAGTTTTCAGGCCCCTCTTCTGTGGAACCAGCTTCCAGTTTGGATTCGGGAGACAGACACTATCTCTACTTTTAAGATTAGGCTTAAAACTTTCCTTTTTGGTAAAGCATATAGTTAGGGCTGGACCAGGTGACCCTGAATCCTCCCTTAGTTATGCTGCAATAGACGTAGGCTGCCGGGGATTCCCATGATGCATTGAGTTTTTCCTTTCCAGTCACCTTTCTCACTCACTATGTGCTAATAGACCTCTCTGCATTGAATCATATCTGTTATTAACCTCTGTCTCTCTTCCACAGGATGTCTTTATCCTGTCTTCTTTCTCTCACCCCAACCGGTTGCAGCAGATGGTCCCGCCCTCCCTGAGCCTGGTTCTGCCGGAGGTTTCTTCCTGTTAAAAGGGAGTTTTTCCTTCCCACTGTCGCCAAAGTGCTTGCTCATAAGGGGTCATATGATTGTTGGGTTTTTCTCTGTATCTATTATTGTACAATGTACTGTACAATATAAAGTGCCTTGAGGCGACTGCTGTTGTGATTTGGTGCTATATAAATAAAATTGAATTGAATTGAAGTAATAGCATTTGTTCATAAAGTAACAACTGCAATTGACGATAAGGAATATTACACTGGGGGTCATTTTAGATTAATAAAAAGCCTTTGATACTGTTAATCAAACATTATTAATAATTATTGTTTTAAAAAAATACATATGTATGGAACTACAGTGGCAGTATTATCATTTTAGATGACACCACCCTAGTGTGCTGAGGCAATGACTTGGGTCAACTTCATGTTTTCAAAATCCAATTAAAGATATGGTTTCATTATAAGACATTGACACAAACCATAAGTCAAGCCAATGTTTGAAAATTACTCACACTACACCAATAAGAAAATTACAATAAATAATGAATTACAAAACGTTAACTGAAATTAAATTAACTACTTCATAAATAAAGTATCTAAATAATTTGCAGTACTATATAAAGTAAAATTCCAAGGAGCTTGGAAACAAACATTTCTGGACTTCTGTAAGTTTCTTAAAGACGTTTCACCTCATCTGGGAAGCTTCTTCAGTTCTAAAAACAATTGGTGGAGAGTCCCAGATTTTTAAGGCCTACTGGGAGTATCCCAAAGAGGTTTGTAGACCCACTATTGTTCCTCTGCCTAATCACAGGAGCCAAGTTATGAAAACGGCTGTGGGTCATAATCAACCGAGGTTTTGGGTGAACCCATTGTCAGACCTTGCCCCACCCTATCATGTGACTCAGGGATCTCAAAGCTGGATTATAGATGGCAGACAGTTGGTGTCAGCACCCCCTCTGTTCAAAGATGGTCATTCACAGTGGACATATGGCTTCTTTCACTCCTCTTTCAAACCATCTGTCTTCTCTTTACAAAATATGAACATTAGCGTCCTCGAAAGAGTGACCTTTGTCCTTTAGATGCAGATGTACAGCTGAGTCTTGTCCTGTCGAGGTGGTTCTTCTATGCATTAATGGAGTGGCTGTTTGGTCTCTCCAGTGCAGAGGTCTGAGTCTTCCTCGCTGGACTGCACAGCTTATAGTACTTTGTTAGCCTGTGTTTGGGGGTTTTGTCTCTCCATATGAAAGTTAGCAATGTGAAATAAAGTAGCTTCTGTAAAACATAGTATGTTGTTTTGTATGTTTGTTATACACTGTCAAACCTGACAAATTAAGTTAACTCAAATGATTTGGGGAAACCGATTGCACCAATTGATTCAAGTTTTATAACTTAAACAGTTTTGGGTTATTTAAGTACTTTATTAGAGTCCCGAGAACCCAAAGCAAATATGATAATTTAACTCAAATGCATTATGTTTATTTACTCATTGTATTTAGTATGTTTTAACTTAAACCATTAAATTTCTTGTACTAAGATGCTGTATTTATTCAAACTTATTTAAAGTGTTACATGCTCATATTCAAATTAAGTTAAATTAACTTAAATAGTTGTATTTAAACAACTTAATTTTGGTTCAAGTACTATTAACACAAAACCAAGCTATTATTCTTTCCATTCAGTTTTTATTAACTTTAACTGCAGAGAAAATACAGAATGAATACAACCATATTTTCAGTCATAAACTATGACTGCTAAAGCCATTATCAAATAACAAATAATTAGGCATTTTAAAACTTGCACTTTTAGGGAATTTTGAATGTTTTTTGTAGCATTTTGAAAATCGATTAAATGTACAAAACAGAAATTTAGTAATGTAGTCCTGATACATAGGTGTACATCATAAAAAACAATAGTCTAGAGGCAATTAGAGCCATAACAATCACAATTTTAAGTAACATTTAGTATAATAATGAAATCACATGCACTACAGCAATGCAACTATAGAAAACAGCTGAACTAAGGATGTCACTAACAAAAAATATTCTCAAAGGTATTTGTGGCTTCTCAACGGTTTTGCCCAGACCTCGAATCAAGTGAACTGGCACTCATCACACAATTAAAAAATAAAGCTTGAAAGTATACTGTACATATTGACTAATTATCAGTTATCTCCCAAAAGATTTCCATGTAACTAAAATATATTTTTAGAAATAAGCTTAAGATTACACACTATGTGAAGATTTTTTTCAATCACAAACAAAACGTCAAATATGGATTGTCTCCTTATTCTTAGCTTTCTCCACATTGCTTTTTAGAAAGCTAATTACCCTGAACAAATAAAACTATTGAAGCCATTCACAGATAACTGAAAAAGCACGAATATAGTGACCAGTGAAAAACAAACATCATCTACACAAGCTCATTTTTTAGTGTCTGCAATTTTGCTTTTAGTTGCTTTCTCTCATCGTCTAGCTTCAGCAACACTACTTGAATGAAGTCAAAAAAGCCAGTACACTTCTCAGGATAGCTCAGATGCAGAGCATAGATTAGCCCAAACAAACACACCAGTGCATCAGTCCATGAGTGATGAGTCATAACAACCTGATCTTCAAGTACTATGAACACTTGGCGTGGTGAGAAAGGAACTCCTCCAGGCACCTCCTCTTCATCGACATCAGCAACCAGAGCAATTGTGGCTTCGTAGAACTCAATTTCACCCTAAGATATAATAAAGAGTGCACAATTATTCATCTGTAATATCTCTGTTAAAAGCATAAATAAAAATGGTCAGGCACCTTTCTTCAGTTTTTCAAATTCTATATATCATAACATGTTTTAAGTTGACAGTGAAGGTTCATTTTTCATTCATCCAGGTAGTCAAATCAAGGATGAAAGAAGTTTATAAGTCATTCAACTTCACGTCTTCAACTTTCAACCCAAGTCCAGATGACTTATAAACTCCTTTCAACCTTTTTTAAATTCAAATGTGCAAATTATTGTAATACCCAAGTACCTTGCATGTTTTGAAAATCTCTGAAGAATCCTCCTTGAGGTACATTGGTAGGCCGGCCAGAGCTGCTGTTCTAGTTGCATAGATGTCGTTTTTGTCCTAAAAACATAAATAAATAAATGTATATATATATATATATATAAACATAACAATGGCAACTGCCAAGCAAGCAGAATGATTAGTATTTTTTAAATACCTGTTTTCCATATGTCAACAAAAGCTGCTCCATCCTTTCACCGACCCGTCCAGTTTTCCTCTTTTTGTAAAGTCCAATCAGCTGAGGAGCATAATCATCCAGTGCAGCATAAAACACATGTGGCAGATTCTGATTGGTGATCCGATGAAATTCAAAGTAGAGCTGAAGAGAATTCCAAAAATATTATAAGCAAAACACAGCATACTATATGAGCAGTAAATGTTATATACGTAGTTGTACTTACCTGTGTCTCATGAAAGAGTGCTGGCCATGGTCCCTCGCCTGGCAAAATTTGTGGGTATTGGATGAGGCGATCAACTTTGTCAGAATGTTGGTATGGAAAGCGCAGAATTGCTCTGTTTAAGTCTTCTAAGTTAAAATATCTCTTAGAAATCAAACCTTTTAAACAATGTGCCAACTCCACTGGAACGACACCTTCAAACAGGTCGTGTAGGAGGTCAGGTGGGAAGCCTGTGACAGGATGGAAGAAAGAGAGATGGTCAGAAAGAACACAGGTGTTTTTAACACCATAGTTTTCCTTAATGTCATCATTCTGAAGCTCTTGCACAATAATTATCATGAGCATCTTTTGTTCTCATTACATAATTCCCTGTAACAGCATTTTCTGTTTGCATTTCTGTTTGGGTGGCATGACAAAACCTACAGAAATATGTAGACCTGAAACTCTCATTGAAACCAGCAAGCCCATGGGCAGCAAGGTTGTCTGCCACAACAGAGTAGACAGTGGCTTTAAGACATTCACCAAGAGTCTCAATGTAGACACCTACTTCTTCAAGAGTTTTCAGATCATTTAAGAGTAGTGACAACATTTCCTTATACCCAAACGTGCGTACATCATTGGAATTGCACAGCAGAGCAAGCTGAGTGCAGTGTAGAGCAGAACGAGATTTAACTGGAAAGTTTGTCAGTGTCCAATAAATTGCAAAGACTTTATGTATTTTCTTTGAGGTACCAAGTGGGTTTGTGATCAAAATCATCCACATAAAGTATTATTGACAATTTCTGTCCCTCTTGTGACAGTAGTACATTTTCCCGGTAGTAGGATCCATCACAAAATGACATGAAATGTCCAGGAATCTTTTTTTTTTTCAACAACAATTGCAAAGATGTGAGAATAGGCACATACATATAAGTGTGCTTTGACGATTCAATTAAATACTCCACAGGTTTGACATATGGAAAATTTGCTTCGTAATATGATTTCCTCCTCTTTGCTGTAGATAGTGGTCCTTCAGATGTGACACATTTATGTAAAACATTACTATCAGAAACTGCCTGACAAATCTCATCCACCAGTTTGTCCGTATATGTACAGTTGTGCTTTTTCAGTATATCTACAACTGATTTTCTAACCAGAAGTTGTGATAACAAAAACAACTGATCAATATGCTCAATAATCTCCTGTGTTGCTCTCTGGGACACATGGAGAACTGTCTGCATTTTCAAGAAAAATCCAGCCAGATTGTATTGCAAGTGCTCTTCTAAACCCTCAATTCCACTGATTTCACTGGTGGATGCCACTTGATTGTCATCTGATGACTCTACTGAATCAAGTTGCATGTCATCTTTTTGTTCTACATTTATAACACTTTGCACAATGCCTTCATCGTAACTTGTTGAATTTTGGTGGTCTCTGCATTTGTGGGCATTGAAGGTTGAGTATACATTGGTTTTAAAATTGCAGTTCTTGAAAGGACATGGAACAGTTTCTTTTCGTTTTAAATGCCCCCTCAGATGGATAAACATTTGGCTTTCAATAAATGGCTGCTTAAAATTACACACAGGGCAACAAAATCCATAATTATTCAAATCTAGATAAGAACCGTCTTTACTTTGCGTGGGAGTGTGCATTCTTGAATGTGTATCTTTAATGAATTAAATGTACTAAATGTAGACATGCATGTGTTGTAGAGACAGGGTAAGGGTGAAATTGTGGAGTACTGACCATGGTTGAGCCGATAATGCTTCAACAACATGACTTTTATGGCAGTAGAAAAACTACACAACTTGCAATTCCACATTTTGATGCCAAATCGTTTTAAAATCACCTTTACTGGCTGTCTTTAGTGCAGTGCTGGATGATCTCTCGGCATGCTACTGCTCCTTCAATCGTCAGACTGTAATAACACAAAACCCATGAGGACAGAAAGCTAGCAGAACAGTTTTTACTTTCAGACTTTTACTTCACTTAAAAACAGTCAATCTGGATAACACAAGCTTTGAAAACAGTAAGATTTATTCTTGCACTAAAGTTCATTTTCAATTCAGGTTGGTCAATTACTCTATACGTTATAAAATAATAAAGCAATTTTACACAAGTGAAGTACACAATAGGCTAACCCTTGGAAAGTACAGAGTCAGAAACGTTTAGGTTTGGTGTAGTGCAGCTTTGAAAAGGTAAATTATTATTAAATGCCGCTAACCATCATATTTAAAATTTGTGAAGGCGAACTTGTCTACTAAACTCTTAAAATTAACACTAAATAAATTTTCTACTATTTTCACTGTGTCAAAAGTAGGCTACATTTGAACTTGATAAAGGTCAGAGTCAGAAAAGCCTAAACACTGATTTTACCAAAGGTTTTGTGCCATGCAGTTTGCAAAAATTAGACTACTTACCAACTATTTGATTGAAACAAGCCACCAACCGTTAATTTTTTAAATTGTGAAGCAGACTTCATACAGTGCTAGGCGGGAATTGTGTGCTGGACAGCTAAGTTACGTTTTTCTTTATAGCTACTACAACAAAGTAGTCTGATAAATTACAACAAAGTACAAAGTACAAAGCAGTCTGATAAATGTAGGTTTTGTATGCTAGAAGTAAGCATTAACAAAAAAACATAAAAATAGCTTAACTTGTACTTTCCACTCTTGCAAAATTTCTCTTGAGGCTCGCGTCTCATGGCCGACAAGTCCAGACAAAACACTGGGGGCGGGGCTGTGGATGATGACTAATACAAATGAATTAGCGCAACTTAGTTTAAAGCAACAGTACTTAAAACGTTACAAAAACATCATGTGTACTTATTACAATAAAGTTATTATATCATATGTATACTTTTGGGTCTACCTAACACACTTCATGAAAGTTACTTTAACTATTTTTCAGAACTGAGTAAGAACAACTTACTTCTTTTAGTAAGATGCACTGTTGGGTTTTACAGTGTGTATATATATATATATATATATATATATATATATATATATATACACTTTTTTTTTTAATTTAATTGAAAAATATATATTTCATTGCACTTTAGCTTTTATTTATTTCAAAATATAAAAATAAATATAACAAAAAAAATAACAAAAAAATTGCAGAAGTTTAAGTCAGAAGAAAACATTTAAAATCTCAGCTGGACAAGATACACATGAGATATGACATTGATTGCATATCTCTTAACAGTGCCAAACTACCAAAATACATCCATGGATACAATCCATCCCTTTTCTTCTAAGTCTAAGTCAGGGTCAGTCATTATACACTATACGCATCTATACACTGTGCATTACTCCACTGACATTAACATAATTATTGCTCAATAACCCAGTCTAATACATTTGACATCACTGTAGCTAATACTGTAAATTAAAAGGAAGAAGTAGAAGAAGGAGTAGCTGAGGCTGATCAGTTAATAATTGATTTCCCCTTTGATTTGGATATACTTAGTTATTATGTAAAAAGTCTAAATGATGAATGTAGTATAAATAACTCTAAAAACTTTACTGAATAACATGCATATAGAAAACTCATAGCATTTAAGACCTATATTTATGCATATTAAGATTCTCCAGCTCTGAAATGCACCCTGATTTTTAACCTATATAGTTCTTCAACTGCAAACTGCCAAAATCATTCATGCTTGATCTATTTTTGCATCTCGAGTTGCTGGTTACCCCTCTTTTTCTCCTAGATAAATTTAAGATTTATATATTAAATATAGAGTCAGATTCCAGCACTTTATCATCCCTTAAGGAAATTTAGGTCTGCTAAATGATACATGAGTGGACTATGTACTTGAATGAAATTCCCCTTAATTCCCCTTCCCTTTGAATGAAAAGTGTTAAACTCTTGAGTCTTTTCTCAAATCCAACTGAGGCTCATTAATTGTGGCTGTGTTTTGTATTTATAAATATACATTCTCACACATGCATATTTACAGTACATTAAAATGGAGCCTTTGATTCTTATAAACCTGTTGACGTGGTGAATTAAAGTATTTTAACTCCACTGATGATGGCTTTTCTAATTCATTATAAATGTTCTTAATCAACAGTAAACATCTTCCACACTAGTTGATAGAACTTACTGTCAACAGCTGTTATATAAATGCATATATTATATATAAAACATTTATAGAATACAATTCAAAAGTGATTTGTGGTGCATTCTTGTGAACAGAAGTTATGGCATTGTCAGTGTCATTCACCAAAATCCATTGTGTTTATGAAGAAAAGTGATGAATGAATGTCATTCCTAAAAAAACAACATAGGTTTAAAACCAGCATTATGTACACATTATGTGAATTTTGTTGCATTCCTCAATTGTACATATACTGCTTGTGCTATTGTCTCTTAACATAATGAAACAATATGCGTTACATTAGCTGTATGTAATCAAACATGAATGCCCTTATGCATACAATGTAATTTTGCTCATGGGCTGGTATCTTTATTAATATTAAAAATATTTTTTGTCTCTTTAATATAGTATGAGTACATTGGATTATATCCTTCTTATTTCAACACTGATGTACTGTCCATCCATTTATGTAGTAAGCCTTAGGATTGCCACAAGGCAAGGTAGTATATAATAAAGTTATACATTCTTTTCAGCTACTAATCAAAATTTTGTCCTACATAGCAGGACAAGTTTAGTCAACATTTAATGATTTGCTCTGCTGGGTTGCTGTGGCCATAAGTACTCTTAACTGTCTGTCTATTATTAGGTATCCACGGGGCACCGCTCCATTGTGCTTTTTCTTATACTCCTTCACTGCTATTCTCTAAATTATTGAAACTGTAACAACCTTCCTGGCAACCATGTAGAATTATTCGTGGACTGCAGTACAATCAATGGCATCAATTGATGGAGTTTTTGCATTGCTCTCAAATGAACAGTCATCTTATACATGTAATCACATGTTTGGTGACCTTGAAAAGGGACACAGATGTAAAAGAATGTAAGTAAACAAACCCCTGGTTTTAATCATATCACCTTGAACAACTGTGCATCCTCAGAAAAATAAATTTTAAGAACAGAAATGGTATAACAGGTCAATGCCCTTTGTGTGTTACCTGCTGAGTAACCATTAGGACAGTATAGCCTCCTGAGGCTGGCTCCAGTAGGGTGGTGACTGGGTCATTAGTGATTCCACAGCGAGAGTGTGGGTGAACTGTGGAAAAGTTCAAAAGCATCCTAGGTGTGTTCCCAAGGGTTGAGGATGGAGGTCTTGAGGGGGATTCTCCACACAGCGTTCAGCATGTCTAATCTCAGCAGGTAGACCCTTGTATAAACACGTGTCTGTCTGCAGGGGGACACAGTCAGGGAGGATGGAAAAGAGCAAATGCAAACCTTCATTATGTAAAGAGTGGTGTATATTGATGAAGACAGAAACAACAGAGGCAAACAGCCACCACACAATCCCTGGATGACACCGACCACGCAGCTCGTCTTATTGTCATGCATGCCCTCTTCTGAGTAGTGATGGGGCACTGGGACAGTGGTAAAAGGCAACATAATCAATCAAAGCAGGCAGCCTGACATTCAACACAGCAGAACATTTCAAAGGGGAAATCACAGCTACAGCAGTTTTCTTTCAATTTGTTTCTGGCGTGCACAAGTGGACAGCAAACATACTGGTCACTTTCTTTCAATGTTCAGTTGATTGCCTGCATATAATGTTTCCTTTTCCTTTGTCAAGAGGATTATGATTAATGTTGATCTCTTATCATGTCAGACAATAATGACCAGTTTCCATAAATATAATAAATACAGAACAGCCAGATGCTTTTCTGATTTGTTTGCTTGTTTGTTTGTTCTTTGGTAAATGAAAAAGGTAAGAAGTGGTGCATTTTATTTAACATTACAATTAAGTTATATCTTGGACCGATATTTTTTGTTAGATGCTGACGTCCACTCTCAGCAAAACAATTTTTGTTTCACCCTTGATAAAGCGTTGCTGTTAAGTTAGATAGTACTTTTACTGTATGAACAGGTCAGAAAAAAATACATGGCTTGACAACCAACTTTCCAGAAGACTAGTAAAAGAAAAAACTGCCAAGTTATAAGTAATAAAAGCATGCATTTCAACCTACATCGTCTGCTCGACGGACACACACATCCTCTGTCTGGGAAACAGCTGTGCTGTGTTACTCTTAATCTGTGGGATATTAGAAAGGTTGAAAATATATTACATATGTAAGGACTTGAGATAAAAAAAAAAAAGATTCCAGTGGTATTTATTATTTAAACCTGACTGACTTACTTCATTACAAGAAAAGGGAAAAAAACCACCTAATTTAATGCTCAGATTGAGAAACTACCTAGAACTTGGCGCAGTAACTGCTCTCTGATACTGAGGATGGGCAAAAGAACAACCAAAACCTATATTTCACCCTCTTTATATCCCTGAAATTGCTAGACTCAAACCAATTTAAGAGATAAAAAAAAAGAGCATGAAATAGGAACGGGGTTGGAAGAAAAAAAATATTAAATGTTCTGAATGTATTACATCCCTGAAGAAATTCATAGACAAGACTTGACACGACTAGGTTGTGTGCATAACTGTCATTTGGTTGTGTGAATAGCTTTCATAAGTTAATTTACAGATGTTCCATCAGTTTCTTTTGCAGCTCCAAAATGACCTTGTCCCAACAGAACTTCATTGGTAACAGACGACACAAGCTGAATACAAACAGCATCTAGTTCAATTAGTGCCCACCATTTAAAGTATGGTATTACTCTAAAAGGAGAAGACATTTAATGCTTTCCTCAGCTCAGTGTTCCCAACTCCTCAGTAAGGAAAATCGCTATTGGTTGTCCTAAAAGTCGCTAAATGACGTTATTGCCTAATTTGCATAATTGGTCATGCTAATATAATTGTAACCTACGTTGGAGAGAGAAATAACATCGTGGAAGAGACATAAAGTGAGTAAAAAACGTCCTAGATACATTTAGAATTTATTTAGAACTACAAATTATTATTAATTTTTTTTTTAGCAATTATTGTTTTTTTTAATGTCACAATTCCAACCCTGCTCCTTTATCCGGGCTTGGACCGGCAAAAGTGACCCGAAATAGGCACTCTGGTGGAGTTACTTTGTGTGTGTGTATGTCTATAAGTAGTTTTAAACCTTGTGATCCACAAAACAGCATAACAGTAAAAGAAGAACTGACTGCGTTACAGTCAGTGCGGGAGCAGCGGCTTCGCTCATGCGCGATTCATTTGCAGTTTGGACGCAAAGGTGTGAACATCTTCTGCCCTTCAGCAGCTGTGGGAGGACTATCCTCCGCCCGTGAGCGCTTTGGAACAGGCGAGGTGCCCACGGCAGCACCGCTGCTTGTTGAGAGTAAGAGCGATACGCGCTTTCACGTCAAAAAGTCGTCATAAATAAGTCTCCAATAACACCAGAAAAAGTCGCCAGATTTGTCGCTAGTCGCTTTTTAGAAAAAAAGTCGCTAAGGAGGTCTGAAAACTCGCTAAATATAGCGACAAAGTCGCTAAGTTGGCAACACTCCCTCAGCTTGCATGCTTTTAGCTGAAAAGCTATAATTTGAATGCCAATATAATAACAGATTTTTCTACTAAAGCTCTAAAAATTAAGTAAATATCTAAAGAAGGACTCACAGAAGCCTGAATATTTGAATAACTGATAATCATATTATTAGTTCAGCTTGTTTGTGTGTGTGCTTGTTTGTAAACCTGGGGCTTCCCTTGCTCTGTCCTCTGCTCGACTGACAGCTGTTCAACCCAGCAGGCCCCTGAGGCAGAACACAAAGCTCCATCTGATGTCAGTTTGTCTGGTGTCAGCAGGCCAAGACACTTTGTTTTTCCATCAGCATCCTCACCTCTGGGGCAAGAGCATCTTTGGTGGTAGACTATTTCACTATCAGTAATGAGACATACTGCATGGTGGGAGTCATCCATGACAAGTTAAGCAAGTCCACACATAGTCACATAAGTTTTCACCTTTCCAAGTGGCGGTGAAAATTCTCTATATTTCTGGTGCTGAAAAATTGGCATTGACTGCTGGGATTAATGAATCGCTCTTACTGAAAGTGTAGGTGTACTTGTCAGTGACACTGTCCAGGCAGTAAGTGTTCCTGTCAAGTGGAACACAATTCTGTCACATACCTCAGCCTTTAATTATAGTCCAAGCTCTCGTCATCTTGGGCGTTTATTAAAATAGAGCAGGGTAGGCTAAAATGGAAGTCTATAGAATTGACTGTGACAAAAAAGTGTGATAAGTCAACGTGATTTCATTTTATAATCAGTGATGTTGGGTTTCTTGGTTTTCCCTTGACAATGTGTTCTGGTTTCTTACAGATTCTGCTCACCAGTGATGTGCACTGATGAGGTCAAGTTTGTCTTTTAACATAGACAGTTGAGGCTTTATTTTATGGGATAGTTTGGATCCATCAATCTCTTCCCATATTCATTCTAAGGTTTTCAAACTGCAAGCCTTAGTGTCATCTGATTTGGTTCATGCATGGACCTATCAGCTTCCAGTAATAGGAGGATTTCCCGACAGGACAAATTCATGGAGATATGAAGGACTCACAGAAGCCTGAATATTTGAATAACTGATAATCATATTATGAATTAAAGAGAAGGTGTATTGCAAGGCCAGCTATCTGGACTGAGTTGTTGTTTTGTGTCCAAAGATAATCTTTTGAAATAAAATAGTACAGTTGAGCTATTCTGTTCACCAGTAATAAAGGGAATTAATGAGCTAAAATTTTATCTTCAGATGATTTAAATAAAGTGGGGGGAAATGCTACTAATGTAATGACTCTCTATTTCAATGTAATTCTATTAGACTGCTCCGGATTCTTGAGAATCCAGGCATGGTCACATGTGAAGCAGCCTAAGCAGAGAAGCCCAGACCTCCCTCTCCTCAGCCACCTTCTCCGACTTATCCAGGCCAGCCGCAAGATATATTTTCTCCAGCATGTCCAGCGTCTGACCCTTGGGCCTGCTCCCGACGGGACGTGCTCAAAGTACTCCCCCAGGAAGTGCCCATCCTTATCAGATGACTAAACAATCTCAACTGGCTTCTTTAGATCTGTAGTACGGTGTACATTTTAGGACATCGTCAGGTCTCAAGAAAAAAGTTGTCAGGTATCAGACAAAAAATTGTCAGGTCTCAGTTCTCAAAAAAAAGTTGTCAGGTATCAGACAAAAAATTGTCAGGTCTCAGTTCTCAAGAAAAAAGTTGTCAGGTATCAGACAAAAAAATGTCAGGTCTCAGTTCTCAAAAAAAAGTTGTCAGGTATCAGACAAAAAAATGTCAGGTCTCAGTTCTCAAAAAAAAAGTTGTCAGGTATCAGACAAAAAATTGTCAGGTCTCAGTTCTCAAAAAAAAAAGTTGTCAGGTATCAGAACACAAGGTACCAGAGAGAAAATCTTCCTGCAGGTGGCGGTGTTGTCATGTCCCACCCGAATTGATTTCCAAATACGTCATCAACGTGTGACAGTGGGAGAGCGTAAGGTCATTGACCTCACCGGAGTTTTACCGCGGTTCAGGCTCCTAACGACACAAGGTAAGTTTAACTTTTGTTCATATTTTTGCCACAGTTGTGTTATATTAAGTTGCGGTTATGTTGTGAAAGTTACATATCAGAGAAGGAAAGCTAGTTTTGTACGAAACCAAATCAGTACTATTTTTGTCTGGCTAATTCATTCTAGCTAGCGACAGTGGTGAAATGTGATTTTTTTGTTTTTTATTCGGAGATGTTTCTGTTTTATTAGGAGACTGTCTCACCCCAACATCGTCAGACTCATGGCAGTTGCCCGCACTGAGTCCTGCTTTTTGTTGGCAGCTGAATACATTCATGGCGCAACCCTGCAGCAAGTGCTTCACACAGACAGCTGCTACTCTAATAGTCTGTGTTGTTGAAGGATTCAGCACTTCTTATGTTTTTTTAATCCGTTTTTAGACAGCGATGAGATCGGCTACACACTCCACAGAAGCCCAGAGTTACTGTTAATATCACAAATATAATGCTGTCCTTTGAGATTTTAACATTTAAGACTGTGAGTTTAATGGATCTAAAACTGTTTAAATCTCTTCAGCCTGGTAACATGGAAACTTTAAAAACAGCAGCAGAAGGTTTCAGTAGTGTAGTCTAATTTGTTCTTTTTATTTAATAATAATCCATATTATGTATAACAGCTACATTCACCCTGGAGAGAAACTAGTGAGGGAGACCATCAGGACCAAGCTGGGTTTCCTGGGTCCAGAGGTTTGGAGAAACTTCTTCCCTTTCTTTCATCACAGCTGTCCTGTGCCAGAAGTTCTGTTGACCCACTGAAAGAGGCATCATTTAAGAAACACCAGGAACACTGAAGCTCATCGCATTGATCAAGCAGGACTCATGATCTTCACCAGCAGCTCCCTCACAGGGAAATCTTCAGCACTCCTCCGTAGGCCCGCCCCAGAAGATGGATAAACCCAGCATTTCATGAACACTGTGATGGAGACCTTTGGTTTGTGTAATGTTATAAATACTCGGATACTCCCCAGAGGCTCCGGACTTTTACATAAAGATATTATATTCAGTCCTGTAGAAAGTTATATATTTAAAAAGATATGATCCTCTCTGGTTACTCTGGTATGAATAACTCTGAATCACTTTATGGTAAATAACACACTATCTGCAAAAAACTGTGACCTTTGACCTTCATCAGGTTTTATTTAATTGTGTTAGAGAAACTCAAACGTGCTCTTTATACAGCTGAGTACATCAAATGTTTAAAACGGAAGCTGTGCAGGTCTGAGATAAAAACTGAGGTCCTGTTAATGCTGATATATACTGACACAGTTACTGGGGTGATTAATCCTTTTGTTTTTTTGTCTTTAACTTTATCAATAAAACAGCTGCAGCTTTCACTACACCACATGTGGTACTATCAGGTATACTATCAGTTCATTTTGCAGTTAACATGTGAACATGTTGGATGATCTGTCTGCTGTCACTGGGTGGTGCTGAGGTCTGAATCTGAGGGCAGCTCCTGTAATCACCAAGAGAACAGAACCATCAAACTCAAATATAAATTTTATCCCTCAAAATTGAAATAAAGCTGATTCTTCTGTCCTCACACACTCAGGATCTGAAGTTCTTCTCTTACATTTTTTTCAGTATTACAGTACACTACAGTACTTTAATCCATAGTTCCTGATTAATGAGGAGCTACAAGGTACAAGCTTTTTTTTTTTTTTTTAAGTTATTGTCTTTACAGATGTGGCAAGAGACTGAAAACATGCTGTTGTTTGCACATATTTAATATTCAGCTCTCCACAGGAGCTGAAGCAGGATGCAGCCTGTTGCTTTTACAGTATAATACTTGTAATAAAAGTACAGTAACAGTAATTAGTGACTGAGTAGCCCGGAGCGTTTCTCTTGATTTCTTTAGTCGGTGTAAATTCATTCACCTGCACAGATTAGCTAAACGAACCCTGACAGCCGAGTCCTCATCTTAGCTAGCTAGGTCTCAGGACCGAGCTAAGGATGGTAGTTACGGATTAGCTGACAAACACGTTTAACTTACCGAAAAAGTGCAGCAGGGCCTCGGGTCCTTCTGTCGGGTAGTCCAGTTTACTGAAGAACACCTCAGGCTGTCAGGTTAAAACACTCGGTCGTGTTTTCGTAGCGTAAACGCTGGCCCTCCTCTCAGAGCCTACGTTCTATCTGCTATTCCCGAACAGAGATACGCAAGTTTCTCCGTGACTGCAGCTGCCAGTCAAAGCTGTTATGATGACGTTTCACCCCAATTTAACATCACCGCGGTAGGAATTAGAATCAAACTTATGGGAGAGGAGACCCCTTGAACATCAATCAGCGTGATGAGAACTATTGATAACAAAAGAAAGAATCTTTGGAAAAAAATTATCTGAGGAGAATAAATTTATTTTAGTCTGACCCCAGTCCCATCCGCTAACATGGAGGAGGCGGGGTTTATGACGTATATACTGCAGCCAGACACCAGGGGGCGATAGAGACGTTTTGGCTTCATTTTTGGGGAGCTGTCGTGTCGTCCATCTTTTATACAGTCATTGGGTGGGACATGACAACACCGCCACCTGCAGGAAGATTTTCTCTCTGTCTGGTACCTTGTGTTCTGATACCTGACAACTTTTTTCTGGAGAACTGAGACCTGACATTTTTTTGTCTGATACCTGACAACTTTTTTTTTGAGAACTGAGACCTGACATTTTTTTGTCTGATACCTGACAACTTTTTTTTTGAGAACTGAGACCTGACAATTTTTTGTCTGATACCTGACAACTTTTTTTTTGAGAACTGAGACCTGACATTTTTTTGTCTGATACCTGACAACTTTTTTTTTTGAGAACTGAGACCTGACAATTTTTTGTCTGATACCTGACAACTTTTTTCTTGAGAACTGAGACCTGACAATTTTTTGTCTGATACCTGACAACTTTTTTCTTGAGACCTGACGATGTCCTAAAATGTACACCGTACTGGAGGACTACCAGCTGTACTTGGAGCACCTTGCGTATAACTGAACTGCTTATGCTGTCTTTAAGGGAGCAGGCAGCCAACCTTTATGAAAAACAGTGCTATTACTGCTAACATCCCCAATGGAACATAATCAGTCAGACCATTAGAGGTGACTCAAGGGTAAAAATGTAAAGTATTCTAAAATATTAAATTGACACTTTTTTAAAAATTCTGATTTATTATGTCAGAATCTGAATGTGTTGTGTAAAATGGCCTGCATTTGTATAGCGCTTTACTTAGTCCCTAAGGACCCCAAAGCGCTTTACACTACATTCAGTCATTCACCCATTCATACACACATTCACACACTGGTGATGGCAAGCTACATTGTAGCCACAGCTGCCCTGGGGCGCACTGACAGAGGCGAGGCTGCCGGACACTGGTGCCACCGGGCCCTCTGACCACCACCAGTAGGCAAACATGGGGTTAGTATCTTGCCCAAGGATATTTGGCATGCAGCTAGGAGGTAGCCTGGGATCGAACCACCGACCTTCTGATTAGTGGCTGACCTGCTCTGTGTGTGCAATCAAATTGTAATGTCAGACAAAAATAACGCGAGTAGTATTTTAAAAAAAGAATTTTTTAATTCATTTTTCAGAACTGTTTTGATTCAGCCAGACTACAGGTTTTAAAAGGATGAATGGTCTGTTTAATATTAGAACCAATTTTACAAATCCCGTAACTCTGTTAAATCATCTCATATTTCATGACTTTTCCTGAAATGGGCCTAATAATCAAATACTAAAGTTTGGTGCATGTGTGATTTAAACAAACAAAAAAAGTAATCAATTTAATAAAAAACAAAACAAAACAAAACATCAATTTAATTAAAAAAGAAAGAAAGAAAGAAGAGAAGTTATAGCCTAGGACCACCGAGAACGTGATTTTTAAACCCATTGAAATCAGTGTAAACCACAACTGCGCCACACCAGGTAGCCTTGCAACACACATTTTTATGTGAAGGGTACTATAATATGAGGGCAGAGCTTTTCCAAATGTGATAAATAAATATACAGGGATTAGGTAAAAGTTAATTTTATTGTTTTTTTTTTTTAGCCATTCAGACTTAGTTTGTTTTGGATCATGGTCTTGCTCCTTAAACCAAGTATTCTTGAGCTTCATGCCACAATGACCAGATATTCTTCTTCAGAATTTTCTGGGAAAAGCAGAATTCATAGTTCTGTCAATTACTTTAAGTGGTCCAGTTTCTGGAGCAGAAAATCATGCCCAGACAATCATGCTACCTCCAAAATGTTTGACTGTTGATATGATGTTCTTTTTATAAAATGCTGTGCTAGTTTTACACCAAATATAGCAGAACTCATCCCTTTCAAAAAGTTCAACTTTTGTAATATTTTCCCAAAAGCAGCTGATTAAAGAATAAAGAGGAACCTAAAACAAATGAAATAAAACAAATGCCTGTGCAGTTTTAACTGTAAAGATTTTCATTCAATATAATTCCTGTTAGGCTCCTCTCAGCTTGATTTTCTCAGCTTTAGTCTGGTTTCCTGATAACAAAGTTCACAGGCGTGTACCTGGAGCAAGGATAATGTCATTTCTGATTTGAAATCTTGACTCAAATCCATCGTCATTTTTGAAGTTGCAGAACCTTTTATAGCTTTTCTTTTTTATGGCTGCAGGTGTTCAGTCATGATACAGCCTCAGGGTTATGAAAAAATAGAAAAGTGATTTTTTTTTTTTTATCTTCTAGTATGGTTCAGTTATTACTTCAGATAAATATTAATTTTATTGCTGTGACATTTCATGGTCCACACTATTTACCAGACTGTTTCAAAATATCTTTAGGACATAACTACATATTAAAAATATCTAAATAAAAAGCTTATTTCAATTTCAATTCAATTAATTTTACTGAAGTAGGATGTATATTTCGCAGAGTAGAATTCATGTGAATGAACTCTTGAAGGGGTAATGAGTAATAATCTGTATGAGATATTATTGTGGAAGAATAGCAAAGTCATTAAGATTATGTTTTGAAACAAGCAGATAACAGTCACACACTTTACAAGGGTTGCTGTAATTGACTAAACAATTTCTTGTTTAGTCAATTACAATGTAGTAGGTTGTGTTAGTGCTATGTTTTTATGTATTTGTGTTGTGCTGAAAAGGAGTCATTACCAAGAAGATCACAGAATGTAGCCACTACTGTAAGGATGCTTTCTACCTAATGTTCTCAGCACAGCTATTAAAGTCCACCCAACAACTCAGCTCAGCCTCCATCTTCCAGGTCTGATGGCTCCTCTGTGGTCATTTATCAGTCAAAAAGTGTTACAAGGGAAATACAAGGGTGGCTCAAGGAAGGGACAACCCTGAGTAGAGGCAACTGTTTTTTTATCAGCTCTCTGCCAAACTTTGAAAACAAGAAACTTGGAAATTTAAAAAAAAAAAAGTCAAGGGCAGTGCAACATATTATATGTGTCAGTGAACTAATTTTTAAATTAATTTTATTTATATAGCAACAAATCATAACACAACAGTTGCTTCAAGGGTTTTAAAATTGTAACCTAAAGCCCTACAATAATAGAGAGAATGTTTTAATCCTAATCTTAAAAGTAGAGAAGGTGTATGTCTCCCTAATCTGTGGAACTGGTTCCACAGAACAGAGGCCTGAAAGCTCAGGGCCTCTCATTCTACTTTTAGAACAGCTAGGATTCACAAATAAGACAGCAATCTGAGAGTGAAGTGCTCTGTTGTGGTGATATGGTACTATGAAGTGTTTAACATAAAATGGTACCTGATTATTCAAGACCTTGTATGTGAGGAGGAGGATTTTAAATCCTGTTCTTGATTTAATAGGGAAACATAAACATATAGGTTGTTTTCATTCAATTTTCTCAAGTATAAGGGTAAGCAGCTAGAGAGAACATCAATTCATCATGTTCATCAGTAAACAACTTTTTTTTTTTCATGGGCTTCTAAACTTTTCAGGGCTCGCAAAATTTCAAAATCCCTGGTAGCCCTTCGGGCAGGGACTCTTCAGTTTTTGGTAGCCCAAAATAAATTTAAGTAGCCCGAATAAAAAAGAGAGCAATTTTTTGATTGATGTTTTGTTTCCGTTACAATATTATACATTAAAATATAATATTGTAAAGGAAACAAAACATTAATCAAAAAATTATTGAAACACAAATTACAACATTGTATAAAAATTACAATCATCAACTCAAATATTTGGTTCTAATTGAACAGAAATTTCTATGAACTTGTAAGAACTGTGTAGAACATGAATCAGTCTGTGTCAGATCCTGAATTTGAAATTTCCACTGAGGTCACGGGTTTTTGAAGTTTGCAAAGACTGCTAAATTTTGCCAGTGGTAGTTCACTCTTTGCAACATAGTACGCTGTGCTAAACAGATTTTTCAGGTTTATTTTTAGTATGTTATTTGCAATTGGTGTTTGTTCCGGGAAAGATATTGCAGACTGAGCAATAATGCATTTCTTGCATTTCTCATGGGTTCTAATGGGGGCCTTTCTTAAAATTACTGGTCCCAGTAACAAAGGCGCTTGTCGACTCAGAAATCAAGGGAAAACCAACAACACACCCGGCAGAACATTATGTTATTTACACGGGTGCACATAAGTGGTCCGCATGTGCGCATTCGCTGTCAAAATAAAAGACGCGCACCAGATAAGAAGTTGCAACGCGCGTTTGCGTCCATATAAAAGGCAGTGTTTTTGTCCGCTATAAAACAGACAAACGGCAATATTCAAATGAATGACTAAATGAGAAAAAGCCAAATGAAAATGATAAAAGTGACGCAGAAGTATTTAATGTCTATCAATTAGTGTCTGAAGTAAAAGGCAAACTTACACTGATAGTATATGTTAATAGCAAACCAGTGCAGATGTTACGTGATACAGGAGTATGTAAAACCGTTTTGAACAGAAGACCACAGGAAGTACAATTCTCAGAAGATACTCTAATAGTAAAATCAGCATCAGGTCACACTACAGTGCAGTGACTAATAAAACCCTTATTAAGTGAAAACTAGAGATCAAAATAGTTTAAAGTAGTTTAAAAAGGTTGGAAACAGACCCCACCGAATAGGCATAAATATAAGAAGTACAAAAATAAAATAAACAAAGACAAAATTACATTAGAACTTATTTTTAATGTATTGAAACTAATAATAGGAAAGATAACAACCTGTAAGCTGATATTAACAATGAAACATAGTTGGCATGACAATCATGCCCAGAATGTATAAAATGAATAAAAGGAAATAATTCACACGAAAACCTTTTGAATAAAATAGAGAGATGCATAAGGTACATTAGGGCTGTGTCATTGTTCAGCCAAGGAAAGTGTGTGAAAAGGTAAATGTCTCCAGCTTGGGAAAGGGTGAAACTGCAGATCACCCGAAGCCTTTGATGGATACAAAATAAAATATAAAATATATAATAATAAATTGCTTGGTTCGCCACGCAACAGAGAGAATGAATGTGACTGAAGGTTGGATCTGAGATGAGACAAACGGAAGACCAGTCTAAAAAGTAGGCACAAACCTGTTCAGAGAAAAGCAAATTTGTACAGATTGGATGAATTCTAAATTATCTGTTTGCTGAGTAAGATGATCCTAACTATTAAATTGGCTCAGTAGTAGTATAATGGTATACACTAATAAAATATTGTAATATACTATTGTTATTATATAGAAAGAAAAAGATGATAATATTAATAATGACATAATATTAATAATAAGAAGCAACCTAGTCAGTTATGATGTGAGGTGGATGATTGTTATGAAGTAATCTGCATCAAGCTTAAGGTTTGCTCAAACTCAGTATAATGACATATGAGATGAAGAAAATAAAGAAACTATCTAGACTAATTAAGTGCATAGAGGCACTTAACCTGCTTGAAAGTCTGTCATTTATCCTGGATGAAACATTACTGAGATATAGAGCACACCTATAATAACAATTAATAAGCTAAACCCTGTAGACAACAGCTAAAGCTACAGGATTGAGAAGCTGAATTAAATATGTGGACACCGCTAAGTTGATGAGCATGTTACACATTTTCTTTTATTTTTATTTATTTGTTTTTAGAGCAGAAGCCGCATAAAAGCCAACACACGCAGCTGTCTGTGAGCTCAGTTTTTCCCTCACACTTCTGCTCTGTTTCAGTAGCAGCATTTTTCTTTTTGTGTCCTGACTCATGTATGTTTCCTGTTTTGTTTGATTATTTTATTTTGTTGATTTGGAAACAAATTTGTGACCATACTTGTGGATCACAGTGACACATAGTGATTAGGCATATGATTTACAAATGCCTAGTTTTAGAACTGTGAGCAATTCAAAGTTAAAAAATTTTTTATATATATATATATATATATATATATATATATATATATATATATATATATATATATAATATATATATATATATATATATATATATATATATATATATATATATATATATATATATATATATATATATATATATATATATATATATATATATAAAAAATACCTGTCTCTAAATAAAAAAAACCCTAACTTCAAAGTTTGAAATGTGTAAGATGGGTGGATTCTTTGAAAAACTAGAAATTATCTAAAAATGCATTAAGTGAAAATGTAATGTTGCATCTATAGAGAAGAAAGAAGAAGCATTTAGTTATTTAAAAATAGGCATTACAGACAGATACAGTTTTAGCACTGCCTGACTATGATAAGTCTTTCTACTTACGTGTAGATAGAGGAGCAGGTTATATGAAAGCTGTGATAACACAGGCATTTGGAGAAAAACAACGCTTGTTAACATTCCTGGTGAAATTTAGACTCGTGTAAATTAGACTCTGTAGCGTCAGGCCTGCCTGCATATGCAAGCCTATGCAGCCGCAGCAGAGGCAGTAAAGGAGTCAGCTGCACGTATGTAGTCATATGTGCATATGAATTGCACGTAGGCCAAAATATAAATATGTACACTGACAGCCAGTTTGTTTTTTCAACAGTGCACCACTTTGCAAAAATTTGGCATAACAGAGGTATGGTCACCTCTACGGATAACCCCGTGCAACACGGCAGTTTATTAAAAATCTTATTGGAAGTGATCAGCTTGCCAAAACAATTGGCACTTTGCAAATGTGCAGCACATCAAAAAGGCAATTTTATTGTCACAAAAGGAAAATAATTTTTCAGATCAAACAGCAAAGCAGGCTGCACAACAAACGGTAACGCTTCTAACATCCGAACATTGTACACAAATACCACTTGATGTACTAAAAACCGAACAAAAAGCTGCAACAATCACTGAACAGAACAAGTGGCTGAAATGTGGAGCACAACTGAAAGATGACTTAATGGTCTGTGATGGAAAACCAATATTACCAGAGTCGTTACACAGGACAGCGGCTGTAGTGACACATGAAGTAATACATGTGTCAACAGGAGGGAAATATAGTATAGATAAACAATACACACTTTTACACTATAAATTTTGAAACCTCAGCGAAAAATTTGTAAGAACATGCCTATTCTGTCAAAAACACAACTCACAAGGAAACTTAAGACCTAAGAGAGGCCAGTTCTCCACACCATCCACATGGATTTTATTGAATGAATGTCAAGGATTAAAATATGCCTTAGTGATCATAGATGTGTTTTCAAACTGACCAGAGATATATCCAGTAAAAAGCAGAGGCAATCTCCATTGCAAAATGCTTATGTAAATCATTTTATTCCAACATGATATCCCTTCTCTGATAAGATCAGACAATGGGACACATTTTGTCAATGATGTGATCAGTAAGGTCTCTGAAGCACTAGGATTCAGCATAAGGAATCACTGTGCTTATCATCTATGGAGTGCAGGGTTAGTAGAGAGAACTAACGGCACCATAAAACAGAGACTCAGAAAATGCCTGAAATAGATAAAAATGCAAAGAGTTTAGTTTATTTAAAAGGCAGTGTGTGTGAGAGGATTATGAAATTATTGTGTGAATGACGTTACATTTTAGATTAAAAGTTAGTAGAATTACAGAGGGTTTGTAGATTGTAAATACAAAATGAGTTTGATTAGCCTGAAGAAACAAAAGAGAGTAACAGGAAGTGTGTGTGTGTGTAACAGGACCTTTGCATGCCCATATAAGGAGTGAGCACCCAGAGAGAAAAACAGAAGAGACAGACTCTAGCCAGATGAAGCAAATGGAGGCTTTAAGAAAAGAAATGAAAATGATATGAATGGTATGGTTTAGTGTGTCAATATAGGTCACAAATAAATAAAGGTGGACTTTTCTCAACCTAGAATTTCAAGCATAGCAGCAAAACCATAGATTAACATAATTGGGAGAAAACAAGCCAAAGTTTGGCTTAAAATTTTACAGCTTGACCTCCCACTTGTCCCGATCCTGAGAAGAAGCTCAAAGGACAGTCAATCTCCTGATGAAGACCAACAGAATATCATGGAATTGAAGAATTAACAGCAGGCTGGTAAGAACAGTGTGACATAACTGTTTAAAGGCAATGAATGTGATATTTTGCCTGGCTGGGACTTAATCTAAAAGAAAGAAACAGATTGTGTTTGCTGGAGATTTAAGACAACAAAGGACACTTAGAGAAGGGTACAGGGGCCAGTGGGAAGGTGAAGCCCAGAGGAGTATAATTGGGTTGAAATTGAAGCCTGAACTCATGATGGTGTTTAGAGATGTCCACCAGATCACAACAAAGAGGTAAACAAAAATAGAAAACACACATATATAAATTGTTACATGTGAAATTATTTTTGGAAAGAATCAGAAGTAAGATAGTTTGAATCAGACCTCAGTGAAAAGATGCATGAATTGATGCAAGTGAACCAATAGATAAATCTGTTAGAAAGACAACTTTAGTAGAATGAATGGCAAAACTAGTAGAAAATAGGGATATTGTTTTGAACTGCCATGCGACGCTTCTCAAGTCTCTTGCAGATTAAAACCAGGTGAAGGTCCATACCAAGTACTCCTAACGACGCCAACAGCTTGCAAAATCGCTGAGAGGCCCTCTTGGATCCACCAGAGCCATTGCAAAAAGTGGAAGTGAGTGACAGCACAACCTAAAGACACCACCACCCCGACTCTTTGGTGATCTACAGGTGAAGGGAGGGCTGATTGGGTATATCCCGCCTTCTACTTCTCGCCTGTAGTCTACTCACCAGAGTAAATCGGTGTGTCTGGTCATCATGAAGATTATTCTGTTTACCACCTTGGCCCTGCTGCTTACAGCATGGACTCTGATGCACTTAAAGGATCAAGAAGCCAACTTGCATAGAAGAGCATGGACATATGACAACTCACACCTGGCTGAAGTGACACAGGACCACATCCATCCCTGGATGAACAACGCCTGGTATAGAAAATATATAATCGCAAAGAAGGCAAAGATTGTTATATATGCTCACACATGCCTGCTACAACACAGCATGCTAGATTATATGGCAGACTTATGAACATGATTCAAGTGACATGTGCAGCAAGCTTTGCCAGTCTAGGTTATCAATATTTAGGAATTGTCCTAAACCACAGCAACCTCCTGACTATTGGACTATAGTTTTGGGCTGTTTTTAAATGCATCGACCAGCATCAACAAAGAGCAAAATCAGGAAATTGATGCCATAAGAATAACTGTTATGCAACACAGAGTGGTCCTGGACATGATCTTGGCAGAAAAGCGCGGATTGTGTGTTTTGTTTAATACAACTTGTTGTACATATATTCCAGACAATGTGCATTCTGATAATATGACAAATGCTCTACAATTACTTAGAAACGTTCAACAGGCACAGGTAACCGATTGGGCAAATTCACAAAGTAATTGGTGGGATTGGTTTATGAGCGGCTCATGGAGAACACTGATGTTTAAGGTTTTAATGTTTATTGGCCTAATACTTATCATGTTTTGTATCTTTACTACATGCATTATTCCCTGTGTAAGAGGAATGGTATCAAGAATGATATCTCAATCTCTTGTTGCATATGTTACTGTGCCAGACGAGGAAGAAGGAGAAGACGATGAGTATGAAACTAATGTGATGAATGATTATGTTTGAATGATACACATTTTATGACGACCAGACCGAAAGCACTCACAATGTAGGGTCTGTGTCTGAAACACATTGATGTATTTGCTTAAAATCGCTACAAACAGGAGGGAATGATAAGAGATTTTTTAGTTTTGTGATTATTGTTTAGTTGTAGCTTTATTTAAGATAGGAGAGCTTGTGAGTTGGAACCACCACAGGAAAGGAAAGTGGAACCAGATGTGTAGAGGAATGCGGGGACATACGATACTACCTCCTGAGATAACGGTGTCCCCCCTCTCTCACTCTCCTTTTAAGGAAATGTTTAAGTTTCTATACATACCAAGCTGCCTCCTGTTTCAGCAGATAAGCGAACAGTTTTTCTTCTATTATGGAAATGTTTTTGTATACTGAACATACCACTCCTACTTCCTTGTAAGCTTGCTTGGTATAAATAAAGAATGCTCTGAGAGCCCTGGGCGGTTTTTCTGTCACATCTGTTGTGCGCACTTTGAAAGCAGAGCAGATCGGACCGTGACCGCCCATGCGCATGTAAAAAATTAGATATCTGAGTGTGACTTCATTTGCCTTTCTAATAATTTTCTCTTCACAACCGTCCGGCGGAGGCAGGTTGCCGAACGGGCCCCTCGGACCCTCCAGCGGAGACAGAAGGCCGAACGGGCCCCTCGGACCCTCCGGCGGAGACAGAAGGCCGAACGGGCCCCTCGGACCCTCCGGCGGAGACAGAAGGCCGAACGGGCCCCTCTGACCCTCCGGCGGAGACAGAAGGCCGAACGGGCCCCTCTGACCCTCCAGCGGAGACAGAAGGCCGAACGGGCCCCTCTGACCCTCCAGCGGAGGCAGACAAAGGCTGGATGGGCCCCTGGGTCCCTCCAGCAGAGACAAACAAAGGCTGGTGCGGTTCTCCAGAACCCCCAGCGGGAACAACAGACAAAGGCCGGACGGGCCCCTTGGACCCTCCAGCAGGAACAGGTGGCTGAACTGATAAGTGAGCTAATGTGTGAGCTATGGACAGAAGTTTCAGATGTATTGACTGTTGTAAAGATCGTAGTAATGGTGGGTTAGGTGGTGGATTAGCAGGTAGCTGAGCTAATTCTCCTGAGCCTCCAGAACATGAGAAAAACAGCTGGACGGGCTCACCAGAGCCTCTAGCAAGGTCAGAAATGGGTGCACGAGCCTGCTGGGCACTAGCCGCTCCCACCCGAGGAGTAGTCACGGTGCAGAGGTAGGCTGTGTCCTGGCTAGCTTCACCCTGGGAACCGGAATAGGCACAGGCGACGGCTGGGCAGCTGCTGTCCCCACCTGAGGAACAGGTACGGGTGCAGGGACTAGCAGAGCCTCAGCTGGCCTGGAAACTGGAGCAGGGATCAACTGGGCCCCAGCCCCCCTCACCCAAGCAACTGATACAGGTGCAGGGGATGGCTGGACTGCAGCTGCCCTGGGAGCAGGAGCACAGGGAGACAAAGGAGCAGGCTCAATGAAAACCGGCTCATCTAAAATAGGTGTCGACCCTTTCCCACCATGTTTAACTGTCTTTACAGTCTTGGTTTTAGCAGTGTTCATATGATTGTCTTTTCCCAGCTCAGAGGGAGCAGAATGAAAGCAGTCATTATAACTCACCACTGGGAGTTGCTCCGCAGAGACAGAGTGGTGACGGCGTGAGCGCCGCCTTCTCCGGGAAGTGGGAGGTGGCAAACTGGGCTGCAAATCCTCCAATGGACCGGGCTGCAATGAGGAAGCAGAGAGTTTGTGAAGCTCAGAACGCTGCAGTCCCATAAAAAGAGCAAAAGACTGTAGCGGAGTAAGTCCAATGTCTGCCGTTGCATAATCCTTCCTCCGCTGCTTCAGCCTCTTGTTGGACTGGTAATCCAGGGGTGGAGGCGGAGGTGTAGCGACCGGAGAGAATGAGCACGTGCTCAATCTGATCGCCCGAGGCATAGACGCCGGCTCGGCCATAGCCATGCCAGTCTGGAGGCTGCGGGGCCCTCCCCAAACCAAACGTGACCCATAGAAGGGCATGCTTAGCCTCCTGCCTCACCCCCTCCTCGAGGAAGGCAGATACTGCGGGTCGCCGATACCACACGGAGTCTGCTGGGTCCATACTCTGGTCGCGATCTTCTGTTATGAAACGGCTGTGTGCAGGCAGGAAAAGGACCCAAAGTGCAAACTCCGGAAACAGACGTGAACTCAAAAAACAGCTTTAATGCTGAACTCAAAGTAACAAACTTCCAAAATACAAACAAACGCAGGCAGGCAGACAGAACACACAGCATAGTAAATGGTAGATAAGGGTAGATCACGACACCGACAAACTGAAACACAGGGCTTAAATACATAGAGGGAGCAATCAGGGAATGGGCAACAGGAGGGAAACACAGCTGGGGCAAATCAGGCCTAACAAAACAGGGGAAGCAAAACCAGATACATTAACACAGTGGTTCCCAAACTTTTTTTGCTGGGCCCCCCTCTGTTTTACAAGAAAAATGTTCGCGCCCCCCCCCCGCGCACGAGCACACAGGCACGCACAAACACATCCTCCAACCACACACACCCATATTTTGCTCCATTGCGGTTTATTTCACACCTCAAACATTTAGTAAAGAATTAAGCAAATACAAGTAATCTGCAATAAATTACAGGTAGTAAGGAAATAAACTACTAACTCTTTTACGGTACGTCCGCACCTACACGGGTATTTTTGAAAACGCAGCTGTTTCGTCCACACCTAAACGGCGTTTCGAATCACCGAAAACAGATTTTTAAAACTCCTTTTTTGCGTTTACGTGTGGACGAGGAATACAGAGCTCGTCACGCAACGTCAAAGGTATGTGCCTTTTTTCACGTCACGCTGTGCGCCACGTTATTGTTTTGAATTGCAGAATGGCAGATAGTCAGATTAACAGTATTTTGTCTCTATCTTCAGGTTTTACACGCTTATATATACACACGCAGTTACTGTCCCTCTATTTACAAAGGCAGAGGCGTCACAGTGTAATTATTTTACATGTAGTTGTTTTTTTCCTGTGTAATAATATTCAACATTGCTATCAATACATTTTCCAAAAAATGCCTCTCTGTGCAAAGTGGGTTTCAAAACATAAACAACTGTGGGATACTGTTTGTCCGTGATTTAGACAGGGGGAACAAATTGTGGCAGGATGAGCCTGATATTATTTGTATCCCACTGTAACTTTACTGTATAAAGAGCTAACATCTCCAAAATGTTGGCCCCCTAGGGGGCCCGCCCCACACTTTGGGAAGGTCTGCATTAACATAAGACATGCACCTCCAAAGTAAAACAGGAAACATAACACAGACTGAACTACAGACACAGACTCTGACTGGACACAGGGAGACAGCAACTATGGAACAGAACAGAAACCAGAAGACACAACTCCGACAAAGAAACCAAACCTTTTTTCTCTTTAATGTATTTGTTTTTGTTTTTCTATTGTGGACTGCTGTCCCCCACAATGGAGCTCCGAATTCTATGGACAATGGTATTCTTTATTACATTTTTTACGGCGTCTTTGTCCGGAGAGCGCGTGGAGGTCCGACCTCCCATTGTTTACAGCAGGGATCAGCTGTTAGCCCTCGGAGCCTCCGCTGCCCTGCCTACCGCCGAGCAAGCTAGCATCCCCTGCGAGGTGAGGAGGAAGAGACGCGGTACTCGGGCCGGGATCGGGCATCGCAGTAAAGTTAGGAGGTAGCGGCCAGCGATTCCATCTATTATTATGGGGAATGTGAGATCTCTCCCCAATAAAGTAGACGAACTGGCAGCCCTTACCCGACATCAGAGGAGCTACAGGGAGTGCAGCCTGATGTGCTTCACAGAGTCGTGGCTAACTGCGCTAACTCCGGACTCACACATAAACATGGATGGTTTTCATCTGATCCGGACCGACAGAACAACGGAGAGTGGTAAGAAGAGAGGAGGGGGTCTGGCTGTGTTTGTGAACGATAGATGGTGTAACTCTGGGCATTTATCTATCAAAGAGACGCTATGCTGTAAGGACATTGAGCTGCTAGCGGTTAGCATGAGACCGTACTATCTACCGCGAGAGTTTACACACGTGATTCTGATAGCTGTGTATGTTCCGCCCTCTGCTAACGCTGCAGCAGCCTGTGAGGTCCTGCACACTGTAACCAGCAGACTCCAAACACAGCACCCTCAGGCCCTTTTCCTGATCTCTGGGGACTTTAATCACATCTCCCTGTCCTCCACTCTCCCCACCTTCACCCAGTATGTTAACTGCCACACCAGAGACAATAAAACATTGGACTTATTGTATGCCAACACCAAGGAGGCATACAGCTCATCACCTCTTCCTCCCCTGGGGGACTCAGATCACAACCTGGTTCACCTCCAGCCTGTGTATAAACCTCTAGTACACAGAGAACCAGTTGTGAAACGCACAGTAAGGAAATGGTCGGCAGAGACTGAAGAGGCCCTGAGGGACTGTTTCCGTTCTACTGTGTGGGACAACCTCTGCAGCCCCCTGGAGGATGACCTCAACAGCATCACATACAGCATTACGGATTACATGAACTTCTGTGTGGACAACACTGTACCCATCAAAAAGGTACGTTGTTTTTCTAACAACAAGCCATGGATAAATCCTGAAATAAAGGCTCTCCTCAAGGAGAAGAAGAGAGTCTTTAGATCTGGAGACAAACAGGAGCTGAGAGTTGTCCAGAAGAAGCTGAAATGGAAGATAAGGCAAGGGAAGGAAAACTACAGGAGGAAGATCGAAGAGCAGCTGGAACAGGACAACATCAGAGGGGTTTGGAACAGCCTGCAGACAATCTCAGGACAAAAACCAACCCCCCAGGCTGCAGGAGACTTGGGGTGGGTGAATGACCTAAATAAATATTTTAATAGGTTTGATCAAACACCCACCCCTCCCACAGCATCGCCCCCCCTGCTGCAATCTCCTTCATCTTCAGGGACTGCCTGTCCTTCATCTCAGGACTTCACACCTCTCAGCTTCACACCTCCCAGCTCCCAGTAATTACACCCACCCCCGGCTTCTGTGGACTCCAACATACACACCCCTCCCCCAAAATCCACTCTTTCTATCTCAGCACTTCAAGTGAGGAATGAGCTTCGCAAGATCAAGGTGCGGAAGGCTGCAGGTCCAGATGGTGTCAGCTCCAGGCTCCTGAGATGCTGAGCAGATGAACTGTGTGGCATCCTAGGTTATCTGTTCAACCTGAGCCTGTCACTGGGGAAAGTACCACAGCTGTGGAAGACCTCCTGTGTGGTACCTCCCATCCCAAGGACCTCAGCAGCTACAGGCCGGTAGCCCTGACATCGCATCTGATGAAGACCCTCGAGAGGTTGGTTCTAAACCATCTGCGGCCCCTGGTGAGGTCTTTATTGGATCCGCTGCAGTTTGCTTACCAGCCTGGCATTGGGGTGGAGGATGCCCTCATCTACCTCCTGCACCAAGCTCTGACTCACCTGGAGAAGCCTGGAAGCACTGTGAGGATCATGTTCTTTGATTTCTCCAGTGCTTTCAACACCATCCAGCCACGACTTCTGAGAGACAAGCTGGAGCTATTTGGAGTGGGCCACCACATGTCCCAGTAGATACTGGACTACCTCACAGAACGTCCACAGTATGTGAGGTCACAGGGCTGTGTCTCTGACACGCTGGTCTGCAGTACGGGGGCCCCACAGGGAACTGTGCTGGCACCGTTCCTCTTCACCCTCTACACTGCAGACTTCTCCATCAACTCCCCACGCTGCCACCTACAGAAGTTCTCTGACGACTCTGCCATAGTCGGCCTCATCACAGGTGAGGACGACTCAGAGTACAGACAGTGGACTCTGGACTTTGTTGACTGGTGTCAGCAGAACCACCTGCTGATCAACGCCGGGAAAACCAAGGAGTTGGTGGTGGACTTCCGGAGACGCAGACCCACCACACTGACACCGGTGAACATCCAGGGAGTGGACATTTAGATAGTGGACTCTTATAGGTACCTGGGTGTTCACCTGAATAATAAACTGGACTGGAGCCACAACACTGATGCTCTTTACAGGAAGGGTCAGAGCAGACTCTACCTGCTGAGGCGGCTGAGGTCATTTGGAGTACAGGGAGCGCTTTTAAAGACCTTCAATGACTCTGTGGTGGCATCTGTCATCTTTTACAGTGTTGTATGTTGGAGCAGCGGTTTATCGGCAGCTGAGAGGAAGAGGTTGGATAAACTCATCAGGAAGGCCAGCTCTGTTCTGGGATGCACCCTGGACCCAGTGAAGGTGGGAGACAGAAGGACTCTTGCCAAAATAACATCTCTGATGGACAGAGTCTCCCACCCCATGCATGTAAATGTTGCTGAACTGCAGAGCTCCTTCAGTGACAGACTGCTGCATCCTAGATGCACGAAGGAGCGTTTCCGCAGGTCCTTCGTCCCTGCAGCTGTCAGACTGTACAATCAGAACTGCTCCCAACAAACATAGATGTTTACATCTGCGCTATAACTGCAATAATTTAATCAACCGATTCGCACTACAACCTGGTTTGCCTCTTATCTGTAGTTATTTTTATTTAATTTAATAACTGTACAGTACTCTGTTTATAGTAACCATTGTCCTTAATGTAAATATGTAAGAAAAATTGTGTATGTTTCTGTTCTGTGTCCTGTGTACTGTTTGTTTGTATATGTGTCTTTTTGGTTGCTGTTACAACCAAATTTCCCCTTGTGGGACAATTAAAGGATTAAAGGATTATTCTATTCTATTCTATTCTATTCTAAAAAACTAGAAATGATAAATACTATAATAAACTCAAAACTCTGGGTCCATGACCCAGGCATCCTAACATTTACTATACATAAAAACACTATACAGAGAGGGTGGTAATACACTCCCTAGTATTAAGGAAATATCACTGAAGCTCATTTACTTGCTAATGCTAGCTACGCTTCCCACACAAAACACAACTGTAACTGATCTCAGACCAGTCAAAGTACACCAAATGGCAGCTTGCCTTGCTAGCGCTTTCACACGTTTACCTTGAAAGACCAGATGTTTACCTACAATACACATGTGCAAACTACAAGAAAAAAGCTGTTCGCCTCTCAGGTTGGCCATCTCCAGTCATTGTAAATGGGAGGCAGAAAGAATTTTAATTCCATTATCAATATCACCTATTGTACTCATTAGGTTCTCACTGGCTCCGTTTTGAGAGTGACCGCCATCACTAAGCAGCATATCAAAGACATTGCATTTGTACAAACTAATTGAATGCTTTGTGGTCAAATGTTTCTGCATGTTGGAGGTATTTCCCCTCTTTGTGATCAGTGTTGATTACAAAAAACAAGTTATGTATTACACATATTATACAGAACAGTGGTCTTAAAAGTAATGCTGTATGTTACTTAATTACTTCCAGGATAAAGCAATTTAGTACACTATTTGTTACATTATTATCACATTTCTGAAGCACATTGTTTCATATGTCTGTGTAGGTTCTCAGTCATCCATGTCATGGTAATGTAAGGAGCTTAGAAAGAAAGCAAATTGACTTCTTTCAGTTCCCTGAAGACGTTTCACCTCTCATCCGAGAAACTTCTTCAGTTCTAAAACCTAAAGGTGGATAATCCCAGGTATTTACAGTAATCCCTAGTGGGAGTTGTTCCTTAACCCTGTAAGACCCAACCCATCAAAAAATAGCCAGAAAATTCAGATTTTTTGGTAACTGAAATGTTTATTAACCCTTTATGGCCGGTCGGAGCGGAAACGTTCCGTTTTGCATAACTATTTTTAAAGCCCGGTGGAATTGCAACCTCATAAGCTAGCGCAATATTTTTTTTTGCATATGAAATTGGAGGAGTTGGACTTCCATCTTATGCATTCAGCTTGTCCTAGGGTCATGGTTTCCTTCCACATATGGCTTTGCAAAAATTGCGTACAAAGCATTTGCAGCAACAAAAACATAATATTCCAGAAACACGCTTTGCTGATCTGATCAGCTGTTCATAACACTTCCTTTGGAATAAACGTCAGCACGATCTATCTAATGTCTGCCATTATTTACCCGAAACCGGAAGTGACATCATTTTCGTGGAAAATGTCTTTTTTCCCCTATAGGGCATTTACAAAGATATGCTTTTTAAAATTCTATTTTATGCTTTTTTTTTAAATTCATGTTTGAGTTTATGCCTTTCTGTATAGTTTCTGGGATACTTAGAACTCAAATTACACTGTTGGAAATAGCTTATTTTAATGCACATGCTATTTTTTTTTGCAAATTTGCATTATAATATTTCTTTTCATTTTTTCCTAAAGTATATAAAAATTGGTGTATCTCAAAAATAAAACTATGAAGCCACTCAAAATAAATTCCCTGTGGTTGGAAACTATTTTGTGCAACTGTTTTGCATTTACAGTTTTGAGGGATAAAACTCTGAAATTTCTCTAACTAGAAATATGTGTAAAACAAACCAAAAAACGATTTGTTGTAATCTATTGCACTTTTTTTTGCAATGTATGTAGTTACTATGGACTTCATGAATACATATTATTAAAATTTCAGATATAATGGTTGTATTGATGTATAGCAATTTGAAATACTCCCAAAAATGGCACTAAAGCATGTAAAAATATAAAGATAAGCTCTGGCAGACTTGGTTCTATTTGCTATATCATGTTGTTTATAATATAATTTTATGATATATTTATGATATATTTTTTGTATTGCATTTGATACATTGGGCATTTTTGGCAACTTTTTTGTTAACAACAATGTTAATTTTAGACAAAAAAATAGTTTTGTCCATAACATTTTGAAATTATAGAAAGTATTGATCATGTTGATAAGATAGATATATCAGAAACTCATGTAGCAAATATGACATTAAGTGGCATTATAGGGTTAAGAGGGTTGCTGACCCCAATATTGATATTGGTTTTGGCTAGCTTAGTATTAGCATGCTGTCTGTGCAAAGGTTTGCAAAGAGTCAAAGATATGTTAGCAGCATAATATGGTTATTTCTGTCCTAGACACAGTTTGCATTTACCATCATGCTCTTGTCCTTTTGTCCTAAAATAAAATGAATGTCCATATCCATTACTGTAGACCACATCTTGTTTTAAATCAGTTTATATATTATAATTTAAGCACACACAAACTTATACATACTTGTCTTGTTGTAATTGAGAGACATAAGAGATTACACATTGGTCTGCAGTCAGTCATGTTTGGCTTCATTAATGTGCATTATATGATCAGGAACAAGGAACTAGTGATTTTTGGAAAAGAAATGCAAAAACATGACAAAAATGGCAATCATAGTGGTAGATATGATATCATTTTCAGGAACTACAAAACCGACAGCCTTTTTCCCAAGTTTTGTTTACAGTTTCAGGGAACAGCGACAAAAAAAAAGAAAGAAGGATTTGTGTCTTTCAGTGTGTCTTAATCACGGCTGTGGAAAGTTACCAGCTGAAGGTGATACCTCATAAGTCAGTGTTTTGTCCACAGAATATGGCTCAGCTTTAACAAAACAATCTGACCACAGATATGATTCATTTTCAAGGCAAAATAAGCACACTATGTTATCCGAGCTGCTGCCAAGAAATCCCTCCTCTCAGCCTGATGCTACAAATTTGATGCACCTGTGTACCATCCGCCCAAATTCAAGGTTGTTCTTTATAATAATTCTTCATATATATGTATAGCTATGTCTCAGCATTATCTGTGTCACCTTCTGTTCATCAGTACACAATGGTGATGTATACACAAACAAAGTATGCATGAATTCATTTTGTAAGCTCAGCTAGAAGGTTATTCCTCTTTTTGGGTAGTGTTCAAACAACGTAAAAATGCTGTAGGTGGAAGGAGTTCTGTTTGGTGTTGTGTGGGTGTAAAGGATGCGGCTCAGTGTCACAAATCATTTTCAATTCAATTCAGTTCAATTCAATTTTATTTATATAGCGCCAAATCACAACAGCAGTCGCCTCAAGGCGCTTTATATTGCACAGTAGATCGTACAATAATAGATACAGAGAAAAACCCAACAATCATATGACCCCCTATGAGCAAGCACTTTAGCGACAGTGAGAAGGAAAAACTCCCTTTTAACAGGAAGAAACCTCTGGCAGAACCAGGCTCAGGGAGGGGCGACCATCAGTTGTGGTCGCTGTTACCTGTTACCTTATTCTGTTACATGTGGATGGCTGGTGATTAATGCAACCTTTTTAAAGGCCCTGCAGCAATACTATGGTCTCTGCCTAAAACTAGTATAAGTTTGAATATTACTGTTTTAATCTTCTGTGACTGTGGCAGCTGAAGGAACAATTTCTTTGTTGTCCCCAAGTACATTATAAGACCAGGTCAGTTATTTAGTTTTCAAAAGGTGAAATAATTAGATTTTTTTTAATTTGTAATAACTATTTTAAGTTTTTTCCGTGTTTATTTTTTTCATACTATTTGTATAAATTATATTCCCCAATACTCTACCATGAGGGGCCCTAGGGTAGACCCAGAACACAGAGATTTTATCTCTTGGTTGTCTTCTGAATGCCTCACTGTATGCCATTGAAAAGTTGGAGGAAGTGAATGGAGAGTGAAAATAGCTAAATAGAAATGGATAGAGTGTATTTTTAATGTAATTTTAGTGCATTTAATGGCATATTGATGTATTTATTAAGTCTGTTACTTATTTCATTTTGGCAGTTTTTGTCCTCCAAACATGCTAGTTCTTAACATACTAGTGGAAGTAGGTATTTCTATGTTGTGGTGTTTCATGCTCTTTGTAAACTGTAATCTTGGAAACACCAAAAATGATTTATAGCACCTACAGGCATTACAGAGCTACAACACACAGGGAACTGACCTTTTCCAATTTTGACACTCGATGAGTTTTTTCTCTTGCCACTGACAACATATTACACTAACTCAGGGAAGTTAATGACCAACCCCCCCCCCAATGTTTTTAGCTTTTGAAAAATAATATTGATTAAAAAAAAGATTTGGGATGCAAGCTTAGATTCCATAAGTTTCACATTGGATGACTGAATTCAGAATTACCATATATGGGCTGTGGGTGTATTTGCAGGATAACAAAGTGACTGCAATAAATTTGGTACATTTAGTTATCTAAAACCAAAGTGTAATTGAATCCAGTCTGAGCAAGGTCAGAAAAGACGTTTGCCCTTCAACAATATTTCCCTGGGTTTCTGTTCATTAAGGTTGTTGCTGAGGTTGATCTCCTCACTTAGGTCGTCATGTAAACATAAAGCTTCACCAAGGGCAACATGCAGAAACAAGGGGGCAAACATGAAAGCAGGAAAAGTGCTTATATCATACTTTCACAAGGCTCTGTTCTATTTTCTTTGAGTAGCGTTATAGTTCAGGGCTAGAATCAATTTTCATCCCTCCTTTTTCCAACCCAGGTGGTCTGCAGAGATTCCATTACCCTGTCTGTAAATTTAAAAAAAAAAGTGAGGTTTTAGATTTTTCATTCCTGGCAATGTCATGCAAAGTTATGTTTTTTTTTCTTCAGCGAGCCCAGTTGCTGTAATTTAGACCTGGAGCAATGACAATGACTTGACATCTTAACTAATTCTCAATATAAAGGCAATTTATTTAGTTTATGTTCAGTATACTGTTAACCACCTAACCAACAGTTTATAGGCTCCAAAGTACAACATTATGCAAAGATGCTTTAAATCCACAGCTCTCTTAAATTAAACTTAAAAAGGGCCCTTTAGGATATCAGCCAAAAGGTTTTAATATATTAAATTTTGTACAATCCAGACCACCTTTGCTCTCAGCGTATCCCTGCTGAAGCCTCTGCCTAGGCTTCTTTAATCTGAGAAAAAGATCCCAGTAGCCAAGCACTTTTCATGGGGTTAATTGTACGTGACATCATTTAACAGCTTTTGCCAATTTTTATCTCCACGTGGACAGAGAACTTGTTTCACTCTTATGGTAACTTCTTAAATCCTTTCTTTTTATGGAAGAGAAATAACAATAATAATAGAAAAGCTCATTATGCAGTTGCTTTACTTCAAATGCCTAATCAATTCAAGATAGGCTATATTGATTAATTTGACCTTTTGAAGTTGGTTAACGTCACAGAAATTATGATACGCTGCAAACATTGTGATTAATACAGATTAGAAAAAGTGAATTCATTATGTTTCTGCTTTGACTTTTAAAATTAAGGAGGCTTGAAAAAAGGAGTGGAAAAACAAAAAATATATATGTATTTACAGAAGCTGAAGTTTCACTCACATATGGTTTCATGCAATTTCACTTTTTTAATGTTTATAGAAAAGAGGGTTGATGATGCTTTTGATTTAAAGAAGACGCCATTGCTTTGGTCTCCACATTGTGCTGGTTGGCTGAACTGCTGCACTAATGACGAGACTTTGGGAAGGCAAACTCCCATGGCTATCTGTGTCCCTTTTTTTAAGATGGAGGGGGTAGACAAATGCTATGAGGAACTGATGGGTTAAGCATCTTCCTCCAGAGGAACTTTATCTGCATCTTAGAGCTACAGTAGTACATTTTAATTACCACTCACACACAGTACAATATAAATGTGCCCACTTGGTACACACCTGTTTTCTATCTATCTGAATTACATGAAACAAGAGAATTGTGGTACAGCTTGTGGGTGAAGTTTATTTCCTCTCAAAGCAGTAACATAATTGGGTCAGTCTTAGACTCGTGGTCACTGGGGCTGCTCTGTAAACCTAAAGTATTACTCCCATTAGCTGCAGTTCTGTTCCCTTGGGCCATGGGGGACACATAGAAGGTAATCACACAACATAATGTTATTAATTACTCTGAGCACTAACGTTAGCGTTTGAGCTGAACTCGCTGTAGATGAGATTTCTTAAGTCATGTGGCCACAGAATAATCCCAAAGGTTAAGTGCTCCTTGGATCACTGTCACTGGATGTGGGAAATTGTCTCAACTTTTCTATTTGTTCTGCACCAAAGAGTTTTTTTTCTTCCTACTGTTGCTACCATCAAGCTAAAAAAAAAAAAAAAGGAAAAAAAAAAAAAAGAATTTATCCACAGTGGTCCCCTGCAGTCATTTGTGCCCTTACAAAACACACAGACAGGAAAAAGAAGAGTTGAGACAGAAGTATAATGTATATTCATCTTGCTATCATACAGTTTTATTATTATTATTGTTGTTCTTGTTTTCTTGTTTTTATTGTTGATTTTTCTGTGGCTAATGAGACTCCCCTTGTATGTCAGTATTGTTATAAACAAATTTCCTCCTGATTAAGGGTGTGAAATATCTCACCTCCAGCATATTCTCCCTCCTACATGTGGTGTTTATATATAGCATAATTTACTCTCATTACCCCAGTGAACCATATGCATTTTGGTAATAATGAAAATGTTAAAGCAGATGTTATGTTCTGGTGTAACTGGGAAACTCAGACTAATTTGGGAAAACCTTGAGCTGAGTCAAGATATTTATTTATTTATAATTTTCGACTGGGAATTATAACCAACAGATATTTACATCTTTTACATCATTATAGAAGAGCAAATTCTTATTCTGTATGCCTTTAGTTTAGGCTGACAATACCTCATACATATTTAATATACATGCCCATGTTATCTGACAATCATAGCATTTAAGTGAATCTATTTGTTGCCACATCAATGTCAAATTCATAGCTGTTAAAGCCAAATGCAGCCATTAAACAGCTTGTCATTGCAGCTGTACTGAACTGCATAAAACAGTATGTTAACAAAGCCTTTTAAAGTCTACTAGGGGAGAGGAGTGATACCTCCTTTTATTCACCTGAGACTCTTTGGCAGTTGTGATACATTTACTTACTTACCTGCACAGGAATCATGTTCTTTCATCTCTGTTCATGCCTTACAGAGGATCAGTAAGATACATCTACACCTGTTTGAAGTACTGTTACCTGGAGACATGCTGCTGGGCCACCGTACTGAGCTTATTTGATATACTGAATTTTATGTCAACTGTGGCAATCCACTCTATGCATCATGTCTAGTTTCAAGAGTGGGGAGCGGATATAAGGATATGATAGTGCTATTCCTTAAAGCAACATATGCCAGTCTGCCTATTGTTACAGGGAGGACAAGTGCAGGAAACCCACAGAGATAAGGCAAATATTAGATAATCATTAGTCACGTTGTCATTGCATTATGACAATCATTGTCAGGACCATCTGGAACCTAAAAAAAATCAAAAAGCTTTTACCAGTACACAGTTTGTTAATATATTATGGGAAATATAAGAAATGACAAATGAGCACTTAAAACATCTACTTGTCTTCTACAGTTTCATTAACATTTTAGCTACTTGCCAAACTATTAATATTCTGTTGCTATTATAACTCAAATGCCCACTCTATCTAATGCAAATAAAGCAATCTAGGTCCTGTTTAGCTCAAAGAAATATTAAGCTTAAAGAGCCAAGAAACGTCTTTCTTTGCCTTTGGTTTTGCCTCTGTGGCAACAGACTGCATATGGCGCCCTTAATTCCCTATTTGTGGGGCGTGTTAGGGTTTTAAAGAGCTTGACAGAAAGCTCCAAAGACACTACCTTGGGGTGAAAAAAGTGTGCCTTCTTCTGCATGCTTTTGGAAAAGACTGATTAGAGTCTCAGACTTTTGGTGTTAAATTCTTGCTTGCTGAATTTTTACATTAGTTATATTGTCCCTTCATTGCCATTTATTTTATTATTTAAAAAAAGTTAATACAATAATAAGTAAATAAAATAAGTTTTGCTTTTATTTTTTGCATCTGTGAAACAGAACTTTAAACCTGTATTAGCAGATTTTTACATGCTCCGCGGTAGATTGAACTGGCTGCAAACAAAAGACTGTAATTTATCATATTTCTAATGGTTAGGTTATTATCCAACACTTGCAGCTTTGCATAACAAGCCACATCAGTATTAATTTTTTGTGTGTTATTATGTGATCACCAGATTAATATAATTTAGACATTAACTGACTTACAAGTTGGCAGAATTCAAAATCGAGTCCATTAGTTAAGTGGAATAGCTTGCCGTTTCTTGTATTGGGGAAACAATTACAGATTTAACAGCCAGCCTGCATTCTGTCATTCTCAAGCTTGTGTTTTGCATTTGGATTAAACGTCACCCCAGGATACCACAAGAACGTATGACCTTATACGTAGGCCAGATAACAGCAGTTTTATTTGTTATAGTAGCACTTTATTCGAGTGAACTCAGTGTCACACTGAAGTGTCTGAGGTGTTTGTTTGCTAACAACACTTAATGTTTCAGTACCTGATGACAAGTATAGTTCCCTATTGCCATGTTCTACTCCACCTTCTTGAAGTCATTATTTATTTGTTTTCAACCAAGGTAGGTGTTAAATAGTGTGAAGATGAAGGATGAAAGACAATTGTGAAAATGATTGTAACACAGCAACAGCAAAGGGGAGTGCTTGTATTGGAATCCTAATTGAGTTTTTCTATCAGTAATTTATGTTTTGCACTTGTTCCCTTGCTTTACTTAAGAACTGCAGTGTCAGAAATCTATTTTGATGAAACTGCAAGGCTACAGGCTACAAGGTCAGTTGGGTAATTAAAGCAAGTTGTTAACAGGCCCAATCTCATTTTCATCTGATACATAACATCACTCACTTCACGGCCCTCTTGGAGCTTAGTTGTCAATACCTTTTTTTGCATATTTGTAAATAAAAATCACAACTCTTCACTCCCTGGAATAATTATTGCCATTGCAGGTCCACTTGGCAAAAGAAGTGAGCCCCAAAGGTCATTTTGCTCTTGAGCTTTGTACCTCAATCCTTGGCAGGTTTATTCTCCAACAAAGGGGCAATGGGAAGAGCAGAGCATTCTTGGTGCGAGCCAATTAGGGCTTGTTTATTTCCCTCCCCTGTCTAATAAACGTCACTTTCTACTTTTAATGGCTTGAAGAGAGAGTGTGATTAAAATTTAGACCCGCGGTGTGACCAAATGTGAAACAGAGCCACATTTTCTGCTCAAGCCCTTCATCATGTAGAATGGCTCTTGGCTCTGCATTGTTATGGAAGGTTATGATAACACAAATATTTATAATACCCTAGTGACCTGTGTGGGCAAGTACAATTTCTACTGCAAGGACAGTCTCTTCAGGTAAAAGCAGATAAAACAAACACACCTTGTTACACAACTTGTAATTTTTAATATTAGAATTATAATAACTGTATATGTAGATTTTATTGTCTCATCTGTATGTGTGCTTAGTAACACAATTCCGGAGTATGCTAGACTCCAACTGGAGTCTCAATATAGTGTCCCGACTTCAGGTGCTTTATTTGGCAGCACTGCAACCTAAATGATGACTAGCAGTGAAACTAATGAATATAAAGAAAAGTAAATTAACAAGAACCATAACCAACAATGTGCTGTGTGGAGTATAAACATCATATAACTACTATAAATTCTGCATATAGTACAATGATTTGAGTAGCAAGCCTTGGAAAACTAAGCTAGAAGCTATCGACCTTCTTGAACGCTTCACAAACTCAAAGATATACAACAAGAATACTGCGGCTATTTATAACAATGGTCTGCGCAAAAACTAATAGTTACAAATTATGCTCTTAATGGCATAAACAAAAGAAAAAGAAATCTGCAGAAAATGGTTACTGGCAAATTCCCAAGTTCCACATGCACACATTCACTGACTTTAATATGCACTCCTGCTAAGACAGCAAAGGCTTAGGGTTATCCTACTTTAAAATCATGAAGTGCCTGAGGGCATTAATGCAGACAGTTTTAGCCCTTGAAGTTTCCATAATTTTCCATTTCTGCAATCTTTGACTTTCTTTGCCCAGAAATTTACTTTCCACAATTTCTTGCATTGTGTCATCAACTCAGAGCTACCAGGGGATTCCCATCAGCAATTAAAAAAATAAAATAAAATAATAATCAGTAAACAGACAACTTTGCGAGGAACCAACCATGCAAAAACGTTTATATGCCATTTAAGCAGAATATGCATAATTACTTACCAAATTTAGTTAATTATGTTGTTGAGTTTTTATTTAATGATGACATTTATGCTGTTTAGAAAGTTATCTAGTTAATAATTTAAAATACTTTAAGAGGACATTAATTCAGGCAGGCATAAAATACAAAGTCCCAAACTCATCAAAGTATTCAATATATTTTGAGAATAAGTAACATCACATGATTTGCAACATGCTGTCCCATTTCTATTAATACCATTTAAACAGTCATGAACTCACACAAATTTAACTAGGTGTACAGACTCCTTTATGTCTGAAAATTTAATGATTATTCTCTAGGGTGGCCCTGGGCCTTAAAGACTTCTTGACATGAGTCTCTTTTCTTATTAACAAAAACATTTGTGTTTCTTTCTGGTCTCATTATAATTGTTGCTGCTGTTGTTGTTTTTCATCAGTGACATTTAAAAATGCTAATATAATCTACCATTTCGAAAACGTGTGATAATTTATCATATGATGGTCTCATGTCTATTGGGAGTTTTTTCTTGCTCAGCAGTTTACTTTGACACATTGTTTAGTTCATTTTTCACTTCAGATTCAACACTTCACTATTACTATTTTTCAAGTAGATTGTATACAATTGTATTCTTTACTATATAGTAAATATAGATTATGGGTGGAACATACCCCCGCAGTGTACAATTGTGGTCTCCCATTGTCAGCCATCTCCTATATAACTCATCTATCTTAATACAGTTTCTTTCTATGCCCTAAAAAGAAAGAAGAGGGCTTCTTCTTCTTCTTGTTTAGAAATATTGCAGATCATTGGGAGACTTTGAAAGAACCTTGTTCTCGTACCAAAAAAGGTACATCATTTACATAATTAAAACAACGGACAGGGAAAGTATATAATGTTAATCATTTTGTTGTAATGAAATGCTGGGAAACTTTGTGTGCTGACATTCATATGGATGACACTTGTTGACAATTATTTTGTCAACAAAGTGCACACCTCCAACATAACCACTTCCCATCACTGCAGCAGCCTCTATCAGAAGGACAATGCCCCCTGCAATGCATCAAAAAGTAGTCAGAACCAAAGTGGATGAAAAAAAGTGTTCACCTCGGACACTGATTGATTGGTAATTTATTTCAAACATGTAAACAATATACAGGTACATTTAGAAAAGAAAATAAGAGAGAAAAAAAACACTATACAAAAAAATCAATACATTTCAATATTGCTACCGTTCTGATTAATTTACATGTTGAAAGGGAGTGGGAAGAAGTAAACACTTATTTAATCCCACCCCTTTGCCATAAATTATCAGTTAATATTTAGTCAGCTTCCTTACTGATATAATTTGTAATAAAAATAGTGAACAGATTTCTGATATACTATATACTACAGGGTGGGCCATTTATATGGATACACCGTAATAAAATGGGAATGGTTGGTGATATTAAAGTCCTGTTTGGTTACGTTGAAACCAAGCACACCATTGTTTTTCTTGTGACATTACCAATAAGTTTGATGTGTCACATGGCGCTCTTCCTATTGAAAAAACAAAAGTTGTATCCAAGATGGCCGACTTCTAAATGGCCACCATGTTCACCACCCATCTTGAGGAGTTTGCCCCCTCACATATACTAATGTGCCACAAACAGGACTTTAATATCACCAACCATTCCCATTTTATTACGGTGTATCCATATAAATGGCCCACCCTGTATAATACCACATCATGATTTTTTTTTTTAAATAGAGACATTCACTTAATTTCAATATTTTCCTTTTCTTTATAGTTCACACATTAGCTCTATCAAACTTCCCACGTCCATTAAGCCCATTTTGTAAATTTTAGTTCTACATTACAGAAAGGAGGATTTTCCGCAGACTAAGAATGTGACATGTTAGCCAACTGGTGTCTGGTTTCACAGACAGACCCATTTGTTGCTCATCACATAAGGATTCAAAACACTAAAAGGTTAATGGTGTTTTTCATCTTGAAGGTAAGGAACAGGACTCCATAAACCAATGGGTTGCATCAGCCACTGGGCTGGCTGTAGCTCAGGTGGTAGAGCAGGTCATCTGCTAATCGGAAGGTTCGTGATTCGATCCCTCCAGTCTGAATGCCAAATATCCTTTGGCAAGATATTAACCCCAAGTCGCTCTCCAATGGTCCCATTGGAATGTAAATGTTAGATCGAAAGCACTTACAAAAAGTGTGCTTGGGTGAATGAGACAAGTTGTGTAAAAGTGCTTTGTGTGCTCAGATAGAGTAGAAAAGCTCTATATAAGAACCAGTCAATTTAACATCACTACAGGGAGTGCAGAATTATTAGGCAAATGAGTATTTTGTCCACATCATCCTCTTCATGCATGTTGTCTTACTCCAAGCTGTATAGGCTCGAAAGCCTACTACCAATTAAGCATATTAGGTGATGTGCATCCCTGTAATGAGAAGGGGTGTGGTCTAATGACATCAACACCCTATATCAGGTGTGCATAATTATTAGGCAACGTCCTTTCCTTTGGCAAAATGGGTCAAAAGAAGGACTTGACAGGCTCAGAAAAGTCAAAAATAGTGAGATATCTTGCAGAGGGATGCAGCAGTCTCAAAATTGCAAAGCTTCTGAAGCGTGATCATCGAACAATCAAGCGTTTCATTCAAAATAGTCAACAGGGTCGCAAGAAGCGTGTGGAAAAACCAAGGCGCAAAATAACTGCCCATGAACTGAGAAAAGTCAAGCGTGCAGCTGCCAAGATGCCACTTGCCACCAGTTTGGCCATATTTCAGAGCTGCAACATCACTGGAGTGCCCAAAAACACAAGGTGTGCAATACTCAGAGACATGGCCAAGGTAAGAAAGGCTGAAAGACGACCACCACTGAACAAGACACACAAGCTGAAACGTCAAGACTGGGCCAAGAAATATCTCAAGACTGATTTTTCTAAGGTTTTATGGACTGATGAAATGAGAGTGAGTCTTGATGGGCCAGATGGATGGGCCCGTGGCTGGATTGGTAAAGGGCAGAGAGCTCCAGTCCGACTCAGACGCCAGCAAGGTGGAGGTGGAGTACTGGTTTGGGCTGGTATCATCAAAGATGAGCTTGTGGGGCCTTTTCGGGTTGAGGATGGAGTCAAGCTCAACTCCCAGTCCTACTGCCAGTTTCTGGAAGACACCTTCTTCAAGCAGTGGTACAGGAAGAAGTCTGCATCTTTCAAGAAAAACGTGATTTTCATGCAGGACAATGCTCCATCACACGCGTCCAAGTACTCCACAGCGTGGCTGGCAAGAAAGGGTATAAAAGAAGAAAAACTAATGACATGGCCACCTTGTTCACCTGATCTGAACCCCATTGAGAACCTGTGGTCCATCATCAAATGTGAGATTTACAAGGAGGGAAAACAGTACACCTCTCTGAACAGTGTCTGGGAGGCTGTGGTTGCTGCTGCACGCAATGTTGATGGTGAACAGATCAAAACACTGACAGAATCCATGGATGGCAGGCTTTTGAGTGTCCTTGCAAAGAAAGGTGGCTATATTGGTCGCTGATTTGTTTTTGTTTTGTTTTTGAATGTCAGAAATGTATATTTGTGAATGTGGAGATGTTATATTGGTTTCACTGGTGAAAATAAATAATTGAAATGGGTATATATTTGTTTTTTGTTAAGTTGCCTAATAATTATGCACAGTAATAGTCACCTGCACACACAGATATCCCCCTAAAATAGCTAAAACTAAAAACAAACTAAAAACTACTTCCAAAAACATTCAGCTTTGATATTAATGAGTTTTTTGGGTTCATTGAGAACATGGTTGTTGTTCAATAATAAAATTATTCCTCAAAAATACAACTTGCCTAATAATTCTGCACTCACTGTATAGATGATGGTAAACACCAGCTAGCAGCAGATAACACTGGCAAGAGAGTGGGTGACTCAGGGATAAAAATGTAAAATATTTGACACATTCTTTTTTTAATACCCAATTTAGTGTTAAGTGTTGACATTATTCACCTATGTCAAAATATAGTGACACACACACACATAGCTGTTTGCAATATAAGTGAAATAATAAAATAGTAAGTTAAACTGTTAAAACTGTGATTTATTTTTTCTTTCACTAACGGTATAAGTACATGAAAAGTCAACACATTTTCAGGCATTAAATACAACAAAACAACGGTCCAATGTTGTGTTGTCTTACAAAGGAATGTGAGAATACATGGTAATAGATTTTAGCCTTCTCCACATGGACATTTATTTATGTATCACAAAAAGATAGACACCTTCATCAAGTGTTGTGACATGACCCACATGACTCATTCTAAATGTCACCAAAACACCAGAGGCAGTCCTGACCTAAGGTATGTGACCATCAGTCAACAGTTATCAAAAACGAACCACCCTTGTGACCTTGTATAAATACTTAGGCATTTACAGCCAATGAGAGGAAAGAGCAAGAGCACCAGACCCCACTTCATGGGCTCCCGTTAGAATCGTTTGATCAGAATCCCAGCATATTCTGGCAACCTAACAGTGCACCTGAAAGCAGGTTTGTAAGCATGCACAACACTGCAATAAAAATAATGGGGAAAAGGACTAGATACAGGGTCTGTTTGAACAGGCAGTCATGAAAAAATGTTACTAGACCTTTGAGACTCTTGTTCTGACCGTGAACCACTGCCATTATGATGATAACTCAGGACGTCAAAGTACAAATCAAAGAGTTTTAAGCTTTTATTTGTTACAGCCTAGCATCAAGCTGCTGAACTCTGAATCTTTGTTCAATAGAGCAATGCGAAACACGTACGCAAGCACCTTAGCACTTTCATTCTGAGAGCATTTCTGTAAGGCTTTGTGTTGTCAGTGTGAAGAGGTCAAATATTGTATTTCTAAGATGTGAAGCAGCTTGATAGCATCAGGTTAAATACTTCTTATCTTTCAATAGGTTATGTATGTAAAGCATCGGAATATAACACTGTACACAAGACACACTTCCCCTGGGGACAATTCAGGAACATTTGCCCCTATTTTCAGTTTGGTCTCAGGAAAGACTAAATATACATGCCCAACTGTGTTTCAGTAGATAAAAAGGCAAGTGATACAGCAGGGATAGTAGAGAAGAACCCCCGTAGGTGATCTGTGACATTTACTCATAACGGGGGTACATACTATAGGTCTAATATGGTCACAACCATTAGATCTAAGTAAAAGCCCAGTGTAGATAATGTAAAATGGTTGATGATAAAATGAGTCTCAGTAAAACACTTTCCAAGAGCTGTTATTCATAACAATAAGCCGGTGATGTACTATCTGCAAAATTAAATGATTGCATTCCAAGCCAGAGTGAAAATGACCTCAAAGTCAGTGAGAGCACCACTGAATGCTTAATTAGGCAGTTAGTGTTGGCAAGTGCTGTGCCTAAATAATGGTGATGGTGCAGATCCAAAACAGAAGCAAACATTTTGCTGAGATTTCAGCTGTAAACCTTCCACGAGCTGCCAAACCCCCCTATCCCAAAGAGTCAAAATGTTGGCCATAACACAACAACTGCATCTCTGCCCCACTCATACATGCTGTCTCCCTGTCCTTTCCTCAGATCAGTTGAGCAAAGCTTTGCTGTTGTAATGTTTAGTTAAAAACATGAGCAAGACACATAAAAATAAAACTGCAAGTTATTAAAAGAAGAACCTAAATAAATCAATATACATCACAAATGCACAATGTTCAGGGCATGACATGGCACAGAATGGTCTGAATATGGTATGATTAAAACATAATGTTAAGCGGAATCAAATTAATCAAAAATGACTTATTATATGCTCAAGTCATCTTTGGGTTACCTCGTGTTACTGACCATAACTGTTGGGTTTTGGTGTTTGGTATCTGTGAATTTTCACAGGAAGTTATGAGTGCAAAACAGAATTTAAAATACAAACAATATGTTCTGGACCATGAATGAAGCAGTTAATCTATATAAATGTGTAAATAGATTTAAAGTGTGTAAAATGTTAAATATTTACATGACTGAAAAAGGAAGCTATTGTAATCACTGAAAATATGTTCATAGCTTGTACTAAAGATATCTACAAGGCTCCCTCATGTTGTCTAAATCTGCAATAACAAAATTTACATTGTAGAAACACTTGTCCTGTCAAAAGTTAAATAATAAATAAAAAAGCGTAGCATATTTTAAGCTTTAATTGCGAATACTAGGCTGCTGGCAAGTGAAACATCATCTCTTATTTACTATTTCACACAAACACCATTGTAAAATGTCACCATTGATTATTGCTTGAGTAAAGTGGATTGTTCCTGCCAGTACTGTGTGGTTTTAGATTTTTTAGGGGATGAGTTTAAATGCCTTCCCAAATTTGTACACAATTTTGCCAAGACACAGAAGACAGCGTCAGATACTATAAACTTTGGATTTCCTTTTTAACAGTTATACTTGTAGTATATTTACTATTAGCTTTTTATTTGTAGTCAAAATGATGTATATTTATTTTTTTGTAAGTTTTCATATCAAGTCTTTGACCTTTAGATGTCGTGTAAAGTAATATAGTGATTTTGCATTTGTTTTATATTGCCTAATGACACTAAGCAAAATCTAGGGGTTAAATTATCATGTTTTTTTTTCTTGCCCATGTGCTCAGAAGAAGGAGAAATTCATGTACAGTGAGGTTCAGAAAATCTGGAAGAACAGGGATTCATCTTCAGTTAAACGGATTTAGACAAAATAGTCCAATTTTACTCCTCTTTCTGGGCCAAATAAAGTCCATAACTTGGCAACTAGATTTATCCCATACAATAATGCCAGTGGCCATCTTGTACTTAATGGTGATTTTTCAGTAGAAAGGATATATAGGTCTGTTTGAAAAACTAACAAATACGCAAAACTTTATATCCAAAGTGGTATTAAGAGCTCAGGATGTAAAACTATCTCAATCATTCCATGTGCTTAATAGTGCAGTTAAAGTAATGCAGATGTGTATTTGGATAGTCACTAAATCTGTGTGTTTGCATACGCTTTTATATGCGAGTTATTTTTTGCATCTCACATGCTCTGTAGGGAGCATTCCTCAATATGTTCCTGGTAAGCCTCTGTCAGCTGGCTGGAGCTGCCAGATAAGGGCTGTTATATGTTGTGTAGTTAGTGGTTAAGTATTGGTGTTCTCCACAGCCCCCCGTGTCACTGTGTTATCTGAAGGGTCCCAGTGAGCTCCTCAGGCTCAGCTCTCCAGGTCGCAGTAATGAGAGAGGATAATTGCTGATCACACTTTGCAAATGGAACAGCGGGATGACAGAACCAGTCGACTGAATCACCGCCCCTCTCTAGCCCAAGCAGAAACATACTAACATACTGAATCGCATATATACAACTAAGTGTATAAGAATGGCACTGAAGCAACTTTGTGTGCCTTTAGACTTTAACAGCAAAGAAATCAGAATCATGCTTGTAAAATGATCTTCTACAAATGTGTTACCACTACTTCACAGGTCCTCTTTCAAATATATAGAGGATGCGATTAGTGTCTAGAGTTCGATATACACCTAGAAAAATTATATGATTCTAAAGTGTTTTATCCTCTACTAGTGAGGTTGTGAGTCCATGTTTGAATATACAAACAATGTGGCTACGTTCGTGCACCCAGTAGCAGAGTAACCGTACAAAAACACCTTATTAGAGTTTGGAACAGGTCAAATTTTTTATTTATATTGAAAAATGTATCTTGATGAAATATCCTGTGCATGCCAGATTATTTATATTGCTTATTAAAATTGACAAGCAAATAGTTGCTTGATTTCACTCAGAAAATTGGTATTTTCTTCGTTTCAGCAACTGATGACTAGAATAATGTATCTGATTGAATATGTCATTTTAAGCCAGATGGCTTAAAATGACAGGGATAAGAGCTAACTTGAGTGAAGAAGAGATGACTGAGGAAGAACTGAATGAGAGGAGAAAGCAAAGACCCTCCATTTTAAAATCAATGCCCTTCTTCTAAGGATGAGGAGCTGACGTCCTAAAAAAAGCCCAGGTTTAAGTGGTGACACCGAGTGGTCATCCGTATCATCGCCACTGCCCTTGGATATGATAGGTAAACCTATGGAGAAGTCGGTCAAACAGGAATTGAGGGTGATTGATATTAAGGCATTCAATTTCTGCCATCTATTTAGGATGGATATATTGTTAGGAAGCAGATATAGAGGACTTGTGGTCAAAAGAATAGAGTCTGCCTTTTTTGGGGATAACATTTAAAATAATGCACTGCATATAGGTAACGAGACCTAGGGTATATTAAGGTGTTAAGTAATAAGTTTGGCATGGTAAGTGAGGTGCAAAGCCAGAGACAATAAATACCAGTAAAGTCACATTTACAACCTGCAACATTTATTTAGACAGAAGTGTCTAAATAAATGTTTAAATACATGCTTACACACAACTGAGTCAAAAAAGAGACTATAAACACTCTAATCTTAAAACAGAAGAAAGGTGGGAGTTCACAAGACAATACTCTTCCTAAGCCGCTACCAGAAGTTAGTGAGTAGGCTGCTATGGTTCGTGTTTATCCTATTGTGCCCAAAGAGCAGAGGAGTAATTAAAAAAAAAAAAAGACAAGCAAACAAACAACATCTTAATGAAGTTCCTTTTTGCTATGTGTGGATAGTGCACTGTGGAAGTCTACATTTGGTTTGTTGAAGGTGCATGTAACACAATTCTTTGTCTTGGTAAGAAAATGTCTGCACACGGTGCTGTTTTGTAACTGTACACATTCCTGCATCATTTCCTCCTCCTTACAGTTTGCATGCATAGCTTCATTGTTGTTGGCTTTGTAGTTTCTGTGGCAGCTTTTTCTTATTGGTGTTCAGCTTGGACTTGATTGTATCCATTTCTTCAAAACCCTGCCAGCATTAGGTTTTTGGCAATATATCATCTTGGTCTCCTGTATAGCATTTCTGTGCATTTTTAGTTATTTTGGAACTACAGACAGGAAGGGACCAATGCACCACTCTTTCCAAACATTGTGCCCTGATAGGGTAAGCTTTAGCAACTAATTTGCTATAGTCTTCTTTTTTTTTTCTTTTTTTTTTTTTTTGCCTGTCCCGTTTGGATCTTTAGCCATCAGAATTGTTGTCTGAAGTCCAAGAAAGATGCCAAGTGGATCACCATATTGGTCCATTTAATTGACCTTTATTATAATTATGTATTTATTTTATTTTCATTTTTTAAAGACGGGACAGACATGACTGGGGGGATAGGACAGGAAGAAAGAATGAAAGAAAGAGAGGTAGAGAAAGAAAAATAGAGGGGAGAAAAGATGGTGAGAAAGGGGGGAAGAAAAAAAAAGAAAAACAAAACACCTGGATCACCTGTATGGAGATAAAAAACCAGAAGAGAAAACAAACAACAAAGAGCAACATAATAAAAACAACACCATCACAATAAACTAGCTAACAATAGATAACAGTAGATACTTTTTTAATTTCACCTGTTGAGAATGAAAAAAGAAAACAAGCAGAAGAAAACGAGAGCAATAGAATAAACAGCATCACGATGATATATGGGAATATAACTGTAAATACTAAATATTAAACATTTTTGTGCAGCACGTAAGATCGACAGCGCACAGTATGCTTTGAGGTAGGAGCCAAAAAGGGTGTCGTTTGTGTGTGTAAGCACCCGTGTGTACACCTGTGAGCATGAACGCACTTGTTTTTAAAAGGTTCCTTCATGTAATGATCTGCTAGAGGGTGTGGGGAGCCGCCGGCAGCCAGCTGTGCCAGAGTGACCGAGCCCCAGACCGAGAGAGTCGGACGGCCAACTTCTCCTCCTAGCCGCCCCGCTCCAGCAGGCCGCAGAGAACGGGGGTGTGTGAAGACTCCAAACCTCCCTCCGCCCGCTCATATGTAGTGTTGATGCATGTGTTAGAACACACACCTTAGAACAGGTGCCTTTAAAACCCAGGAGGGCATGGAGCTACCTGCCAGAGAGCAGCAGGTAAGCGCATAGCCCCTCCTGCTAGCCCTCAATGTCTACGTGTATTTAAAATTGAGGGGTGGGCAACGACGCCAGGGGTGAGGTTGTACACCCTGATGGTCTTTTGGATTCCGTGTAGCGTGCCCACCCCCAAGATCCTATATGTATGTGTTATGAGAGTGTGAGTAATGTGAATGTCTAAGTTGTGAGATAAAATTGAGGCACAGGCAGCCAGAAGGGGACAGATGGGTGGATGCCTCCCCTGCACCCTGGTGACACATCTTTACCCCAAGGCCCTGCATGTGTGGGTGATTGTGGTGGAGCGGGAAGAGGAAGGCAGCTAGAGATGGGGAGGGAAGGAAGGGAGGGGCAAGTGACCCCTCCCTGGGGCCAGCTCCCCCGCTGACCCCAGTAGGCACCCCCATACCCCACAGAGCCCGGGACAGCCCACCCGACCCCACCTCAGAGAAAACTGCACCCACCCTGTCATCCACTCATCTTCCGGACTACACAAGACAATAGACGCCCAGGCTGAGATCTTCCACCTCTCCTGTATCTCCCCCTCCTGCAGAGTGAGTTCCTGAAGAGAGGAGAGCTCCTGCAAGATGTAACAGCCTACCCCACCACTTGAAGAGCCCCCCAGGTGGCTCGATGCACCGGCGGCACCCTGCGCCAGGACTGGGCCCCCATACACCCACCCGCCCACAACCCTGGCAACACACCAACCAGGACCCAAGCCCCCGAGGCCCAGCCAGGGCCCCAGCCCAGAGACGGAGCGCCCCCAGAACCTCACGCCTGTCCCGGACCCACCCAGGGGCAGCCAGGCTACCAGGTCAGTAACCCACGCCCGTCAGCACAGACCCTCCCCTAGCCATGGAGCTGATCAAAGGAGCCCAGAGCAATTGATCTGATGTGGTGGCAGAGGCTGTATCAAGACTAATGTAATCTAATAGATAATTTCTATATTGGTTAGAATTAAGATTATTTTTATTTTTCCAGAGGACTGTTTTCTTGGCTATGCATAGGGTAGTGAAAACCATATGGGCTATATTCTTTTCTGTAGTGACATAATCTAAGCTGCCCAACAAACACACTAAAGGGGAAGTTGGAATGTTACATTTCAGACACTTTGATAAGTCTTCACATATCTCGCGCCAAAACTTCTGAACTGGTGGACAGAACCAAAGAGCATGGATATAATTGTCCGGTGAATTGTTTTGGCAGTGTGAGCAGTTGTTGGTAGACGTAAAGCCCATCTTGAACATCCGATGACCTGTATAGTGTACTCTATGTAGTATTTTGTATTGAATTAATTGAAGACTGGGATTTCTAATTAGATGAAAGGTTTTTAAGCAAATCTGAGACCAGAAGTTTTGGTCTAAGTTAACTGATAAATCTGCTTCCCATTTTGCAATAGGAAGTGATATTGATTCATCTGTTTTAGAAAGCATTCTGTATATTTTGGAAAGTAATTTGGGGGGTTTTAAGAGTAAGAAATTGAACCACACTTGGTGGTGTTTGTAGTTCAACTTGACCCGGTTTAAATTTCTTTTTTACTATGGATTTAATTTGTTGATATTCTAAAAATCTTTTCTTGTTGATCCCATATTGTGTAACTAGTCTGTCAAATGAAATACATTCTGTTCCTTCTAATATATGTTCTAAATATTTGATTCCTTTACCACTCCAATCTGAAAAGTTTATCATATGTCAGGGTTGTTCCAGATAGGTGTACGTTTGCATGGGATTAATGAAGACTCCGTCAATTTTAGAAACTCCCACCATGCTGTCAGAGAAGAGCTGATGTTGACGCTTTTGAAGCATTCATGTCGTTGGATGTTTGAGCTGATAAATGGTAGATCTGAAATCTCTAGATTATTGCAAAGTTCTTGTTCTACATCTAGCCAAGGTTCATCTAAGAAGGTGTTTTAGCTATCCTGAGATAAACTGAAGCTTGTTGGCTAAGAAGTAGTGCTGAAAGTTAGGTAGTTCTAATCCTCCTTTATCCTTGGTCTTTTGTAGTGTTTTTAAGCTTATACGTGAGGGTTTATCTTTCCAAAGGAATTTGGACATGTATGAATCTAGAGATCTGAACCAATCTTGTGGCGGTTTAGTTGGGATCATTGAGAATAAATAATTTGTTTTTGGTAAGACCATCATTTTTATAGCAGCAACCCTTCCCATGAGTGATATGGGTAAACATTTCCATCTAGCCAGATCACCTTCTACTTTCTTTAAAAGTGGGATATGGTTTAATTTAGTTAGATCTGCAAGCTTGGGAGAAACATTAATACCTAAATATTTTATATTTCCTGATTGCAGTGGTGTAGAAGAAAAATTATGGAAGGAGCAATTAATCGGAAGGACTGTAGATTTTGACCAGTTAATTGAGTAATCTGATATTCTTGCAAAAGAGTTTATCAATTCAATCACCCCAGAGATATTGGTTTGTGAGTTTTGGAGAAAAAGTAACACATCATCTGCATAAAGGCTGATTTTATGTTCCACGTTCTTGCATTTTATTCCCTTAATTACTGAATTCTGTCTAATTGCTGCTGCTAGTGGTTGAATAAAAATTGCAAACAGTGAACGGGAAAGTGGGCATCCCTGCCTGGTGCCCCTCAGGAGACAGAAGCTGGAGGATGTTTGGTCATTTGTTTTGACACAAGCTGTTGGGGAATTATATAATATTTTTAACCAGTTAATGAAAGAGGATCCAAAACAAAATTTGTGTAAAGTTGCAAATAGAAATTTCCAGTTAACTCTGTCAAATGCTTTTTCTGCATCTAAAGAAAATATTGTAGTTTCAAGGTTTTTACTGCATGAGTAGTTTATCAAATTAAGTATAGTAATTAAGTAATTAAGTATGCTATAGTCTTCTAAGTTTACCTGGGTTTTCTTTTTTCACCTACAAACAAGAGAAAGATCCGGAAACAATTTTATTTTACCAGAGCTCAAAAATAGTACTTGCCATCTACTGCTTAAACATAAGCAATTATTTTCAGCAAACCAGAACTATACATTGCTGTACCTACCAAACCCAGTGACATCATGCTTAAAATTGCTGAGAGGTACAACTGGTGCAAATGGTGTTATGTAACCTCATAGTGTATAACTGTGTGGCTGAGACAGTGCTGGAGTCATAAACCTTCACACATATTTGAGTACCACATTTGCAGATATGCAGTGGCAGAAGGGTACTAAAGACTCCAAATCATCCCAAAGAGAACCACCAGTTCTTGGAGGAAAACACTTTTCCTTCATGAGTATTTATTTTTGCATTTGCAGATTTCTTTAACTGTTCACAGATCAGTGCAGACACTGTAGATGATTTATTTACACATGAATATATGCTAGGACCTTCAAGCTAGAGGACCTGAGCTTGAAGGATAGACTGCCCGCAGGGGAAAGAGTGGAATTTGTTTTAAATATATATATTCACACTATATAAATGTATTATAATATAAATGTACACATTTCACGTATATGCAGTATGTATGCTGTATATTCAATACAATCAGTACTGTTACTGTCATGGTCCGAAGTCTAGTGACTCTTTGTTAATATTCATTGATTTAGTGAGTTTTCTGTTTACTTAATTATTTCTAGGGTTTAGGTGTTTCCATGTCTCTGCTTTCTCGTTCCCGGTTTTCACGTTTCGCATTGTTTTCTACGTTCCTTGTGTTCTTTTGGTTAGCATCTCCCAGTTTAGGTTTTCGCTCGTGTTTTTCATCTCCCCTTCACTTGTTGTGTTGTAGAGTTTTCATAAAGCCATAAATAAAGGCTCGCTTTTAAAACCTTCCCCGGCATCTGTGTCTGCGTTTAGATTCCTTATTCTGTCATCTCCACACAATCTGCCTTTGCAAATCGTGACAGTAACACTACATATAATGCACTACATGTTCATTAATCCACCTTGGTTCTGATGCACAGTTTGACAGTGGTTGACACCAGTTTGAGAACGGCATTAGTCCCACTGATCGTGTTGATTGGCTAATTGTTAGTCCTCCCTGGTGCTAATCTTTATTGGTTTTTCAGTTGTGAATTGCTTTTCTTTTGGAACTGTGCAAGACAAATTATTCAGGTTTATGGAGTGGACCAGTTAAAAGGGTTATTTGATTTGATTTGATATACCTTTATTAGTCCCACAAGGGGAAATTTCATAAGGCTGCCGACCTATTGCACGCAATGGCGGCGCCATCTTACCCTCTGACCATACTACAGGTCAGAGAGCTATAACAATGGAAAAATGCACCACATGAGGAAAGATAAGGAGGAAAAAAATAACTCCCCCCAGACTGAGCTCCAACAGGGAGATCAGTTTGAGAACAGAAAAACCACCTCTGCACATAGCACATGAAAAAAAACTCTTAACACACCAAAGAAACACATGACAAGCAACAGGGGTGGGTAAAGGGTGAGAGACAGCCGATTTAGACAGTACATCCGGGCCTGCAGCCTGTGCGCTGGTCTCCTTGATCCACCGTCAGCATCGGAAGAGAATAAGCGTCGAAGGCGTTTGGAAAGGGAGGGGGGATGAGTGTGTGCATATCAGTGTATATTGTAGCGGGTCAGGGCTGTTCGGGGTTCTGTTTGTACAGTTATGTTTTGTTTATGTTACCATAGTGACGGGTGACGCCCTCTTGCTGCTACGGTGTGTCCTTCCGGGGTCAGAGGGCGCCCTGTGTGTTGTTGTTGTTGTTGCTGTGCTGTTGCCGCGCTGAGCAGTTAGCTAGCGGCAGTGTTCTTCTGGCAGATGTAAATAAATGGCTGTGCTCCCTGGCTAAGAGGGCGGGGGAGCAAGACCGAATGGAATTCTGTCTCCTCCTTGTCTGAGCTTGCCACATTGGTGTCAGAAGTGGGATAGCTCACCCTCGCCGTAATGGAGAGAGACATTCAGAGGCTGGAGCAAGCTGTCGAGGAGAACATTACCCGCTTGGGAAGCTGGCGATTGAAGAGAGAGGATGTGAGCGGCCATGTAAGTCCCCCGATGGGTCCCGATGGCGCGAGCGCACCGCGGCGGCGGCCCGTCGCGACAGACGCTAGGGCAATGCTTCATGGGCTACCTCTGTTGACCCACACGCCGAGCCCCCAACCGCGAGCAGTTATGCCTACCACGCCAGCTAAGGTACCGAAATACAACGGGCTAACCCCGCTAGAGCCCTACCTCTCACAAGTCCGGCTAGCCGCGAGGCATATGGCTGGAGTGACGAAGAGGCTGCCACACACCTAGCACTAGCATTGGAAGGAGATGCAGCATGAGCTCCAGGCCCTCACCATGGCACTCGAGAGGTGATTCGGGCAGCGGCACTCCACTGATCAAAGCAGGGAGCAGCTGACCAACCGGAGCCGTCGGCCGGGGGAGAGCCTGGGCGCCTTTGCAGCGGATGTGTTGCTGTATGCTCGTCGTGGCTACCCGGAGTTCCCAGCAGCAGCCCGTGAGGAGCTTAGCTTGCATGCTTTTCTGCGAGGACTTTTCCCAGAGCGACTACGCCAACACGTCTGCCTGGCCATGCCTCAGACCCTCCGTGAGGCGCTCCTTGAGGCTGAAAGGGCCGAGCTGGTGCTCACCTCGCGACCTAACCAGCAGGTGCCCCCCCCAAACTACCCCCAAATCAGAGCCGCAGACTGCGACGGGGAGGGGGAGGTTGCCGAGATATCCCAGCTGCAACCCTCGGTGCCCCGGAGGCGTCCTCGTCGACCGACCAACCGCTGCTACCGGTGCGATGAGCCTGGCCACGTGGCGCGTGACTGCCCAGCACCAGCCCCGAAGACCAGAACTACGCAGCCTCAGGGAAACAAGGAGGGAGCGGTGTAGCGAGGGGACCACCGCTCCAGCTTCCTGCCCCCCTCCAAGGACGATGCACGGTGGTGGGCCAAGTTGGGCACCTCAAGGGACTCTACCTGAGCTGCTGTGTTGAGGACCAGCCATGCCAGGCCCTGGTGGACACGGGGTCTACCATTTCCCCGATACGACCTGGCGTGCTCCCTGGAACATCCGGGCCACTGGTGAAGGGTTGGTTGCCCACAGACACCCAGCTGATGACAGTGACGGGGGAGAAAACTGTTATGCGGGGGAAGAAACCGTTGCGGATTCGAGTGAAGGATCTGGAGCTGGTGCACGACTTCTGGCTCGCCGACATTCAAGACCAGTGCATCATTGGCCTGGATCTGCTGAGCCGCTGGGGGGCCTGCGTCGACACCGCGAAGCTGGCTATCACTCTTGGCGCAGAGACTTTTGCCCTCCAGCGCGGCCAAAAGCAAGGAGCGGAGGGGACCAGACGACCAGCCACTGACCCCGCATAAGTGGCTGCGGTCCGGGACTGGCCGACTCCCTCGAACGTCCAAGAACGGCGGAGCTTCCTGGGCCTAGCCTCCTACTACCGTCGGTTCATCAAGGGATTCGCGACGATGGCCAGCCCCCTCCACCGCCTGACTGACAAGGGACAGCTGTTTGGCTGGGGGGATGCCTGTGCTGCGGCTTTTGCACAGCTGAAGGAGGCCCTCACCAGAGCCCCAGTCCTGGCCTACCCCGACGCCCGGCAACCTTTCATTGTGGACACTGATGCTAGCAATGTAGGAGTCGGGGCGGTCCTTTCCCAGCAGGACGAGGCTGGAGAACGGGTGGTGGCGTACTTCAGTCGTGCTCTGGGGCGAGCCGAGAGGAACTACTGCGTGACTCGGCGGAAGCTGCTGGCCGTAGTGCTGGCGGTGCGGCACTTCCAGCCATACCTGCACGGCTGCCGGTTTCTCCTGCGCACTGACCATGCATCTCTGACTTGGCTCCTGAACTTCAAACACCCAGAAGGTCAGGTGGCCCGCTGATTGGAGGTCCTTCAGGGCTACGACTTTGAGATCCAGCACCGGGCAGGTCGACAGCATGGCAACGCTGATGCCCTCTCCAGACGGCCCTGCATGGCCGTCGAGTGCCGCTACTGTCTGCGACAGGAGGAGCGGGCCCAGGAGGCGCTGGGGGTTGCTACTGCTCAGGCCGCGGTCAGCGGAGGGGGATTGCTCCCATTGACCACGCAGCAGCTGAAGCGGGAGCAGGAGGCCGACGCGACGTTGGTTCAGGTGGGGGCCTGGCTGGAGGCGGCGCAACGCCCAGACTGGACGGGGGTGTCGCGACAGGAGCCCGAAGTGAAGGCCTACTACTCCCAGTACAACAACCTGGAGACCCACGACGGCCTCCTGTACCGGAGATGGCGGGCCCCCGGTCAGGGCAGAGATCTCCTGCAGCTGTTGGTGCCTCGGTCGCTGCGGTCCCAGGTGCTCGAGCTTGTCCACGGCTCGGTGGGGGCCGGCCACTATGGGAATGCCAAAACTCTCTGCCGTCTCAGGGGACGGTTCTACTGGCCTGGCTGTCGACGGGATGTGGAACTTCATGTGCACTGCTGTGACACCTGCACGGCACAGAAGGGCCCAACTCAACGCTCCACTGCCCCCCTTCAGCAGTACCTGGTGGGGGCCCCAATGGAAAGAGTGGGAGTGAACGTCCTAGGGCCTTTCCCCGTCACAGAGTCAGGGAACCGGTATGTGTTGGTGGCTATGGACTATTTCACGAAGTGGCCAGAGGCCTACGCAGTGCCGGACCAGAGCGCAACGACGACGGCCGAGAAGCTGGTGGAGGAGATGTTCACCTGTTTTGGGATCCCGGCTGAGCTCCACAGTGACCAGGGGCGTAACTTCGAATCGAAGGTCTTCGGGGAGATCTGCCGGCGGCTGGGGGTGGAGAAGATGAGAACCACACCGCTCCACCCACAAAGCGATGGCTTGGTTGAGCGCTTCAACCGCCACCCAGCTCGCCATTCTCACCAGCCGCCACCAGTGGGATTGGGACCGACATCTGCCCCTGGTCCTTTGGTCGTATCGGACTGCGGTTCAGGAGTCCAGCCAGTGCACACCTGCCACTCTGATGTTTGGACGGGAGCTCCGGACGCCTGTGGATCTGGTGTTCGGGTCCCCCCCCGAGCCGGAGATTGATGGTGGGCCAGAGATGGACTACTACAGGAGGCTGAGGGAGCGACTGCAGGTGGTTCATGACTACACCCGCCAGGCCCAGGCCAGCGCCGGAGTACGACAGAAAAGAGCCTACGACACCAAGTGCCGAGGGGGGGTTTTCATGCCAGGCAACAAGGTTTGGGTGTACTGCCCGGTCCGCAAGAGAGGAGTGTCCCCCAAACTGTGCAGTCACTGGCAAGGGCCGGCGGAGGTCGTGGAGCGGCTAACAGAAGTGGTCTACCGCATCCGCATGCCGGGCCTGGGGCGCATGGTGGTGTTGCACCGGGACAGGCTCTCACCGCACCGACCGCTCGCTCCGGCAGACCCCGGGGCAGGGGATGATGGTGGCACCCCATGTTCTGACCTGAGTGACTTTTCCCCCGCCGGTCGAGACCGGCCGGTGCGCCAGAAGAAGACACCTGGACATTTGCAGGACTTTGTGTTGGGTAATGGGGTTGTCGGGGACGACTGACCCCTTAGGTGGGGGCTATGTAGCGGGTCAGGGCTGTTCGGGGTTCTGTTTGTACAGTTATGTTTTGTTTATGTTACCATAGTGACGGGTGACGCCCTCTTGCTGCTACAGTGTGTCCTTCCGGGGTCAGAGGGCGCCCTGTGTGTTGTTGTTGTTGCTGTGCTGTTGCCGCGCTGAGCAGTTAGCTAGCGGCAGCGTTCTTCTGGCAGATGTAAATAAATGGCTGTGCTCCCTGGCTAAGAGGGCGGGGGAGCAAGACCGAACGGAATTCTGTCTCCTCCTTGTCTGAGCTTGCCACAATATGTATGTGTGTGCGTGTCCAGAGTTCAGCTGAGACAGTCTCCTTCGCCCTGCTAGGCTAAGTAAACAGTCTTCCAGCCAACCCAGGTGGCCTTGCATGGAATGGGAAGGAACAGTCTAAACACAGTCATTATCAGGGTGTTTTTGTTCGGCTCCAGCCATGCGACCGCAGCTGGCGCCGAGAGGGTATCCGCATGAACACTGTATAATGTAATATTGTGTTTAATTAACAACATTAAATAGGCTGAACTCAATTTTTATCAATTTGTTATTAGAACTCGATTTTAATAAGTTACCAGTACTTTTTATGCAAAAATGCTGATAAACTCAATTTATTTGAGTTGTCTTAACTTAGAAAAACTAAGTAAGCTGGAAGTTTTGCTTCTCAGGGCGGAAGGATGAAAGATGTGTTTTGAAAATGCCACGTGACTACGTCCTCCTCCCTCGCGGATCAGTCCGCATGTTCATGGTGCCAGCATTTGTTATTTAATATGTTGAGCAAACCTGGAGAAGCGTCAGCTCAAGAGATTATTGTCATTGCCGTGGATCTTTACCTGATACACTGACTTGGGGAGTAAATGTTTACTCTTGTTCAAACTGATTTTGTGGCTTCTCTTAGTTTAGCACCAGGTTTATAATCTTGCTAGCTAGTTAGTGTTAGCCTAGCGTTGCTGCTGCCGCTGGGCTCATGTTACTTAAAATTTATACCACAGCCTTAAAAACCTTACATAAAACTATGTCTGTGAAATTTTCTGTTGATTGTTTGAAATAAAAAAGTGAGATAAGAGCCCAGACAAAATTCTTCGGGAGGTGCAGCCGTTAGGGATGGGGTGTGGTGGGGTGGGGTGTAGGGGGCATTTTCAATCCATAGCCATAACTAACTAACTAACTAACTAACTATATATATATCATGTTTAACCTGAGTAGCAAAAGAGTGCAGGGGGGTTGAAAAGAATAAGTCAGGAGTTAGCTGTGCTCCCGGACTCTATTGAGCCTTGACCTCCTGGTCAGCTATCGCGCTGGTGGATAACAGAGCTCTCCGAAAATGTGGAAGCACTTTTGCAAATATGTGATATTTTGATAAATTAAGTAGATATTTGAGGATTACACAGCTACATTCTCGCCTGAAAATATCTTAAAAGGTTATTTTGTGACCCAGAAAGGGTAGTCTGGGTAAAAGGAGGATCGCATTTGTCGGCCAAGGTTGTCGGAGCCTGTGCGTACTTGTAAGCGTGGCAATGGTGGAGGAGCGCAGCTAAAAAACTTATTACTTTTTCTGGGTCACAAAATAAACTTTTAAGATATTTTCAGGTGAGAATGTAGCTGTGTAAAGTTCAAATATCTGCTCGATTTATCAAGACATCACATATTTGCAAAAATGCTCCGACGTTTTCGGAGATGTCCATTTTTTTTCATGCTTTGTGGCAGCTTTTGAACATCTGTGGCATCTATTAATGTCAAATCTAGCCTTTATTTAACAACATAAGCAAACTCTATGTTACAATGGTTGCACAGCCATTAAGGATCAAATCAGTTTCTAAAAAATGTTCTGTTTTTTCTCCCCCTGCTTGCTTCTTACTGTCTTTGAGGCTCGGGACCAGCACTCCTGTTGTTGGACAGAAAGACATCACTAAGTATTTTGGTTTTCCAATATATTAGCAACTGTCAGTGACATTTATATTAATCAGGCTGGACTTTAATCATACTTTAGATCAGCCTGTTTTACTTATTGTTTTATTTGTGCTTTGGTTTGGGGAAGTTGTTTCTTTACTGATCTTTTCCTGTCTTCTGTTATTAGACCTGAGACATGACTGCACTATGCTGTTGCTGTTGACTCCAGTTAATTCTACAAGACATGCTGTGTAAGTAAACAAACAACAACAGTTTGGTCTGCATTTCTTGAAAGATCACATCCCCCAAACTTAGTTTAGAGAGTCTACACTGTAAATAGTGAAGTCTGCAAGTTTTCTAAGAGCAAAATTTGTTTTGTTCCCAAATCATTTTGCACATCATTAAAATGAAAGTAATTGGCCATGTTTGCATAGCCCTTTTTAAAATGATGCTTTCATGACATTATTGTGTGTCGGGTGGGGGTCAGGGCTATCCAGACTGACAATTGGGACATTGAATGTCACCTCTCCGGTGGGGAGGGGGCCTGAGATTGTGTAAATTGGAGTCTGTTTTATACCAAATGCAGAAAAAAATGTTTTAAGAAAGCAATTAATTTCATGTTCCAAAAAATATGATTGTTTGCTTGCAGGACACCAGGAGAGATGAGTCCTCCGTCACAGATGGTGTGGTCAGTGAAGATGGTCGCCTGCAGGTTCAAGCTCATTGCATCTCCAACCCACATCCACTGCCACTGTACTTAAGGGAAGTTAAAGACTTTCTTCTGCACCTACATTTGGATCACCTAGATCCATGATAGTCATTCAGGCAGTAATGCCTGGAGTGGAAACAAGCCATCCTTAAAATATTACAACATTCCAGCTCCTGTGTTGGAATGAAAAACAAATATGTTGTTTAACCCTTTAGAGCCGGTCGGAGCGGGCACGGTCTGTTTTGCGTAACTATTTTTAAATCCCGGTAGCTCTGCAACCACGTAAGCTAGCGCAATAATTTTTTTTGCATATGAAACCGGAGGAGTTGTACTTACATCTTATGCCATCAGCTTGTCCTAGGTCACAGTTTCCTTCCACATATAGCTTTGCAAAAACTGCATAAAAAGCACTTGCAGCAACAAAAACATAATATTCCAGAAACAGGCTTTGCCGATCCGATCAGCTGTTCATAACACTTCCTACGTTGGAATAGACATCAGCGCGAACTTTTGCATGTCCGCCATTACCTGCCCGAAACCGGAAGTGGCGTCATTTTCGCAGAAATGTAGTTTTTTTTACCATCAGGGCCTCAGGGCCTATACTGGTGTTTTTAAAAGTTATCTTTGACTTTATGACTTTCTGTGTCATTTCTGGGATGCTTAGGACTCATATTGCACTGCTGGAAATAGTTTATTTTGATGCATATGCTGCTTTTTTGCAAATTTGCAGTATAATATTTATTTTCGTTTTTCCTGCAGTATATAAAAATTGGTGTATTTCAAAAATAAAACTAGGAAGACACTCAAAATAAATTTCCTGTGGTAGGAAACTAGTTTGTGCAACTTTTTTGTATTTACAGTTTTGAGGGATAAGCCTCTTAAATTTCTCTAACTAGAAATATATGTTAAAAAAACAAAAACGATTTTCAATTTTTTTGTAGTTTATTGCACTTTTTTGCAATTTATGTAATTACTATGCACTTAATGAATACATATTATTAAAATATGGGCTATAATTGTTGTATTGATGTATAGCAACTTGAAATGCTCCCAAAAATGGCACCACACCATGTAAAAATATAATATAAGCTCTGGCGGACTTGGTTCTATGGTAGGTCTTAAAGGGTTAAATTAGAGACTGCACTTGTGACAGAACAATAAATATATTTTATTTTGATTATATAAGTAAGTACAAAACAAACTTGTGATAGGCCTAAACTTATTTTCAGAATAATTACATCAGAGACTTTGTTTCATTGTAGGATTATAACAGTGATGGCAATATAATTGTTTGTTGTTCAGCAGAACAGTGTCCAGTATGTTGGCTGTTATACTTTGTTCTGTTTGAAAATAAAAGTTGGGCTCATTTTAACATCATTACAAAAAATGTTGTTAATTATTTTTAATCATATTCAGGTTACCACAAATTGTTTTTTTTCATTTAGTTGAACTTGAAATGTTTGTCAGTAGGTAAACAATTAGTATTGTACAGTCAGAAATATCAAGTTATTCTTAATACTGCAGACTTGCACTGTATAAGTTGTCCTAACAGTCATCTTAAGTAAGCTTTACTTAGTTTTTTTGAGGTAACGAGTTTCCTTAATTTTTTTGAGTTCTGGGAACTAACAAGGCTGTACAGTGTACTCAAAACGAGTAAGTTGCCCTAACTTGGTCATCTTACGTAAACTTGATCCAATTTTCTTGAGTTCTGGGAACAAATGAGCTTGTACAGCGTACTCAAAATAAATAAGTTGTCCTAATTTAGTCATTTTTAGCTAAGCTTTACTCAATTTTTTTGAGGCAACGAGTTTCCTCAATTTTTTTGAGTTCTGGGAACTAATTAGATTTTACAGTGAAGTGATGGTGCTTTTTACTTTAGTGCGAACAGCTCATATGAATTTCAAAGCAGTTCTACAGTCCAACACTGGTCTCTCAATCTCCCGTTGGAGAGCTGCGAGCTTCGTCATACTTGCGTTCTGTGATGTTGTCATTTCTTGTGCTCAAGGAGCCGATTCTGAGACTCACGACAGTGTGCCTCCCCGAGATGTCATCCAATTTGCGCACAGAGATGTTATTCCGAGCTAGCCCTTCCGAGATGTAATCCAGTCTGCAGTCAGGGATCTTATTCTGACTATTCACAGCAGCCATAGCCTTTCCAAGATCTTATCCGTGCTGCACTCAATGAGCCCATTTTGAGAAACTCACGCCTCTTCCCATCATTTCAATCCCAGCGGGCAGCTTTGTGGGGGTTTGAACAGCCGGTTCCGCTTCCTTAATTCTTCGATAAGCCAGGGCCAAGCCAGCTCCGATCAGCCAGAACCCTGTTACCATGGTTCTGAATAGGTAGATATCTTCAGCACTCAGGCTCACCCAAGCCCAAACTTCTCGTTGAGAAAGGGGTGTCAATTGCATTTAGGGACCAGTTGATCCAATCCATAATTCCTCTTTTAGGTTTTAGAGAACAGACTGTGAGAGAATGTTCCAGGGAAAAGTACAGTTAGACTTACTGTAGGACAAAAAAGCACAAAACATTTTAAAGAAAAAAACAAACATTGGTGACAGATGAGTAACTTATGTTGTTTGTTATTTCTAATTAGAATTGGGTTGTTTTTTTTTTTACTAACTTACTTGTTATTATTTGCATACATGTGCCTTAACTTGAATGTTATGTCAGGTACAAAAATAACAGGAAAACACATATAACCCCTTTTCAAGTACTGGTATATTAAGTATTAATGATTGTTTTGTAAAGTGAATATTCTACAAGCAGGATTTTACACAGCCTTTGAATTTATAAAAATTTTGAATATTATGTAATTGTAGCCTTGACTCTAATAACAAGAACTGGATTGTAAAATTGTTATTCCTTACTTACTTCAACTCTTACATTTAATTTATAACCATAAAATCATGATAAAAACAGAATACAAAAATGAAAACAAGTATTTGACCTTTAGCTCATCTCACATCTGCAATAACCTTCTCTTGTGCCTCTAAGCTGAATATAAACATTTCACAAGGCCAGGAAAAAATAAAAGTAGAGGGGAAACAGAAGACTTTGTCAGATCAGCTAATTGAGTATTTGGCCCAAAGCAGGAACCATTTATAAGACCCTTCTTCCCTTTAGGCCTGCCTAACTTACTCCCATTCTTCTGCCACTGTCCAGCTGTGTGCTGCTGTGACACAAGGTTTTGTCACCCCTGTTCCTGTATACTCCCTGACTCTCCCTCATTCATCACTGCAGAGTGATTTCTGGGTTTAAAGGAAAATGATAAAGTTGCTTGCAGGCTCACTGTGGACACAGCAGGACCCTCAAGGCTAAAGTGCTCTCTGATCAGTCAAAAGGCCTTCTGGGTCAAACTGCCCTTCTGATATCAGAACCAAGGTAACAAAACTACAGGTTAAAAAAATAACAACATAAAATGTTGATCTTGATCCCTTACCCATACCACACACACACACACACACACACACACACACACACACACACACACACACACACACACACAGGCAGACAGATGCACAAAAAACAATTTTGCCACCCTTGAGTTTGCTACTAATCTCAATTGTTGTACCCCGTTTGGACGACACAAGTCTTTCATTATGTTTGTTGCAGCAGGAAACTACTTCATCTTTTTTGAAGATGACAATTAAGAGCCACCAGTGTGTAATCAGAGCGAGTGTCCCAGAATGATAATAAGTGTCTACATCATCCCCCACCCTTTCCCATTTGAACAGCTGTGACTCCAGCAGTGCTATTGGCAGGCTCCATACTCTATTGCCTCATTTAGTTGCAGTCTCTGAAGTGGTTGTTTGGAACATTATGGACCTCAAACAACTGAAGATATTTGTACTGTTGTTGTTTTCTAAATTATTGTTTCTTTGGGCTTTTTGTACCCCACTTAAGCCCCAAATAAATAAATAAATAAACAGTACTCTTTACTCTCTTACTTTTTTGATCTGCACTATTCATAACCATTTTATGCCTATCTTCCATTAGTTGTTGCTAGTTAGGAGGAAACCCTCACTCTTAAATATGAACAGAAAACATCTCTTCGTAATGAGGCGCTAAGGAAATTGTGTTTTTGTCTGCCTCCTAACTGTCTGCATGATAATCCTGTTTTGTGGGTGTGCAACAGCACTGACAAACTGTTTCCTCATTTTTGTCAGACACAGTTCATCTTCCTTTGCTTTGGTTTGGCATGTTTTCTTGCAATTCATTTACTTTTTTAAATTTTCACATCTTGATGAACAAATAACTTGATAATCACTACATTTGAATAATGATTTGTAATTTAATTAACATAATTGTTCATACCATAATCTCAACATTTATCACCAAATCATCTGAATTGTAATTTTTTTTATATATATATATATATGCGTCTATATCTAAGTGTTCCCTGATGTCATTATCAAAACTTCGTTGCTCATCCTTTTCTTTCTTTCTTTAGTCAGTAAAGAAATAATAGTCAGTAAGGAACAGGAAAGACCTAGACTGTAGGCAGCCAGTCCATTTCATAAGCCAAATCTTAAACATTCAGTGAAACACTTAGTCAGTCATGCCTCCACAAACATGCTGTTACAGTATTGCTCAAAGGGATCACTATGAAAAAAAAATGTTTTTATCCTTTGTATTATCCATTGTATCCGATAGAATTGAAATGAAAAGTTTAATAGACCTCCATGGTGCTAAAGTGCACAACCAGGGTTACAGACTTTGCAATTGCATAAATGCTGGGCCAATTATAAAGAAAGTTCAGATAACTGTTATTATCCTCTGTTTTCTTCGAACCAATAAAGTACATCTTTCTATATTCATATTCTAAGCAGTGGGACTCATAAACTCCAGAGCTTTCTTATGAAGTCTAAGGTTAAAAGCACATGCAGGTGACTTTGTTGCCTAATATAGGCATCTGAGGACTGTGTGTTTTTTTAAGTATTATCTAAATATAATTATTTCTATACTCTAGACTAACTGCTGAGCACAAGAATCACAGGGCAGCCATATTTTCCTATCTCATTAACAGATACTTTAGCAGATGTTTTTACAGGCCAGAACAGTGCAATGTCAGTGAATGTGCCTGTGGAAGAAGAAAGGCTTCCTCTCCTTGAGAACCCTGAGGACATCCTGTCTAATGAAATGCTGTCAAGGTCCAGTGAGCTGAGCTGCCAGAAGAAAGCTTCACAATGACAAAAAGCCCAACAACCAGCACAAAGCAAGAAGCATATGTCAACTCTAACTCCTCATACATTTATTACTTTTTGGGAGCCACACAGGCAGATAACAGTGGGATGCCACCTTGTGCACACAGAAGGAAATTTGTTGCTTTGTCCTGGCTTGATACATTATTTATTTTGCACTTTAAACTCAGTGACTGACAGCAGTAATTCATTTAGATAAAGCAACTGCAGTATCCTCTGAACTGAAGTAGCAGGTCCACTGAGCTCTTGGAGCACAAGAGATCAGACTCACATTGTATTAGGGATAAAGCGATTTGAAGCGAAAACATCACGCTATTCATATCAGTTTGTGAGTTATTTGGTTACTGTCCATAGTTTCCATGCTCAATACCTAATCCAAAACATCATTAGGTGTGCACAATAAGTAGAAAGAATTAGACAAGTGGTAATACAGAACTGTACGGTCAATTTAGTACTCCAGGGCATCTATCACAAATTTATAAAGTTATATGGAGGGTTCAACTGCATGAAATGAGTGAAAAAAAATGACATTCTGACATTTTGACAATAACACTTTTTTTCGGGGGGGGGGAGTTCATGTCTTAGAGAACTGGAAGCTCTGGCTATCTGGACAGAAATAACCATTCAAACAAACCACAGTCCACAGATGCAGCAGGAGTGTATTTCATGAGCTCCACACCTCACACTGACTTTTCCAGCTAATTAAACAAGAAGCTGAAACCGACCGAGAAAGATGAAGGCTGTGAGGTAGGAAACAGCCTGCAGCTGGTGTAACAGAAAAAGAAAAAAAAAAAAAAATTACTCTGTCATAAAAGTGAGGGGAAAAAATGCTGTTGCTTTTGTTTATAACACTACCTTAATCTGTTGCATTTGGTAGGAAAAGAAAGACTTTACAGGATGGTGGTCAAGACTACTGTTCCACAGCAAGAAAACATCACCTATGGTGATGGCAATGATTTATCTATCACTTTTTTCACTGATATATTTTTCTATTTCAGGTTTAAGCAGATTAGAGAATAGTGCAGCATGAGGGGGCTGTGGTGAAATTATTTTGTGGGTAGGTCTGAAAAAAGAACAAAAAAGAAACCACAGAAAATGTGTCGTGCCATTTCATCTCTAGCTTGGGGTATTCAAAACAAAAAATCTTCAGAATATAGAGGATTTGATTTGTTGGATGTATGTATTTGACATTGAACATACTGTATACTGTTCATCCATTTGATGAACTATGTGTCAAATGTGATTTGTTTGGGGGGGGGGGGAAGGAAAAAAGAGTGTTGGATAGCTTTCTCCATTCCCTTTCATATGATACATTAGATGGTATGGTTTCTTGAATTTTTTTTAAGGTCAACTTTGACCCTGGGTGCCAACAGTGAAGGTCAAGTTTAAATGCTTAGCCAAACCTAGGTACTCATGTCCCACAAGACCTAGTATATTTTTGTGAAGGTTGAAGACAATTCATTAAAAAAATGTGGGTATTATAACATTTTTACTGATTTTCACATTTAATGTTACCATGACCTTGATGCGATTTTCACCTAAATTAAATCATCTCAAGCTTGTATCCACCATTACAGTAAATCTGGAAAATTATATCTTGAAAACTGTGGACTCTAGACTGCTTACAAACCAATATCCATGAAAACAGCAGTGGAAACAGGTTGATTTAGAATTTAGTGGAAAAGTTCTTTTAAGTAAAATAATTGGTCTGAATAAACTCTAGTAAAAAATACAATATTGGCTTAAGTTCACAGCCTGAAAATGATGAGCATAGGACATGTTGTATGATTAAGACTGCAACACATAACCCCAGAGGAGTGGATGAGAAATATGTTTGCTTTCTTCATCTTACAGTTGTCTTCCTTAGCTGGATTGTCTGGTCCAGTGCATAGGATGATTACAGTTCTCATTAAGGATGGACTCAGGCAGTGTAAATCCCAAGACAGACTTATGAACAAGGAGAAGAACTGACAGAGCATGCCTAGAAGACACACTGTCTGTACTATCTGTCTCCAGAGTTTAATGCCATGATGAGAACAGACTTGGTGAAAACAGCTTAATTTCAGCGATATGGTCCTAGTGCAAATGAGTTTACTGTAAAGTGTCGTCATGGAAAGTAAGTATCAAGTGAATATGTTATATGTGTGACATCACTTGTGAAATGAATGTAGCTCTAAATCACTCAGTTTTAACTGTACTGTTTCATTTTACTGCAAAAGACATTTAAACAAATTAATCAAAATTGGCAGAAAAGTACATTTAACAACTGTTAAAGATTAGCCTGCCACTGGGGGAAACTGTTGTTAATTGGGCAAAATTAGAATATATCTTGAGAGAAAAGTTTAAGTTGTGTCATTTACACACTTGAGACTTGCCCTGAAGATTGATTACAATTATCTTCCTTCTGGCAGACTCGCAAATTCATATCTTGGCAATTATGGAACAGCACTTTGGCCATTCTTTTTCCTTATTTTAACAGAAAGTTATATTTTATGAAGGTAGCACTGATACACCAGGTTAGAGATTGTAGTATTTCTATGGCTGTGCAGTATTTTAAATACATAGATTGCAAATAAAAACAACTGCACACAGAGCATGAAAATATTATGCATCTCAAGGATAAAATATTTTAGTAAATTTAAAGCCGAGACCTTTCAATGACAATCAAGCACCAGGAAGTTGTACTTGATATATTAAAAATAAAATAAAAAACTGGTTGTTGAGAATGTTCTTATGATAATGTGGAGTCTAACAGGATAAAATGCTGCAATTGGTACCAAGGGTACTCCAAGAGAAGAAGGAAAAGCCTTAACCGCATCATAGGGTGTTTAGTTTTTCAACTTCAAAGTATATGACCCAATCTTTTAAGAATTATAAACGATCATTTCAAGAGAAATCAAAGTGGATTATTGGCTTTTGATAAAGTTTAACTTTTTTTTGCCTTTGCATATGCTCTACCAAACTTTAAAAAAGTGTGTAGTGTCCATTTTCTTTCTCATCGCTTCATGACTATTTCTTGTTGTGAAAGATCTGATTACTGAATAAAGTATTTGCACAAATATTAAATACTATCACAGTAATTTACAATAATATTGAACCATGGTTGCACAGTAACAGAAAAATTACATTGAACAATCAAATCATCAAACAAACAAATCATCCCAACCAAGCCAATGGCATCCTCAAAGGAAAACAAAACAACTTAAGAAAAGAGAGGATGCTCACCTTAAGTAGACAAAAAATAAAACACTTTCTATCATGAACTTCAACATAAGCAGCACGTGTTGGTTGAAGATCACAACCAATATTTACCTGTTTATTCATTATCAGCACCCTTTCTTTCCTGAGGATTGTGAAGCTACCTGTTTAAATATCATATAAATAACGTGATGCAATGTGTTTAATTATTGACCTATACAGTGGTGCATATCAGTCAAATTACATTTTTTGAGCCTTGGACACACCAGTGTGCTTTGGCATAGGATGTGGGAACCAACAATCAAGACTAATTAAAAAGGTTAGTGCCATATTTATATGGATTGTTTAATTAAGTTATCCTTCTACTATAGCCTTATACACTAAATTGATATATAACTTTGGAAAAAATGTCAAGAGAAAGTTTTTTTTTTTTAAGTTCTTTTTAAAATGAGATACCCAGGCCTTCTGGGCTGGCAAATAGCCTCCTGCCACAGAAAAAAGTTTTCTGTGACAATTGTGTAACAAGACAAGAATGGGAATAAAATTAATACTGTCACTCCACCCCCCTCATTTATTTATTTTATTAAAAAAGATTAATCAAATATGCCCAACTGCTCAAAAATAAAGCATCAAAATTAGATTACATGATACACCATGAGACTTCATTGCTATTCCAGAGAAAATAATTATTTGAGATTACTGTCTTTAATAAAACCATGCCTCATTCAAACAGGTCACTATATAGAGACAGAGCAATGAGATAATAAAGATATGAATGGCTTAATTTATTGTTTCCATTTGTTTTGAAGTGAGAGTCTAAATTCACAGTTAAAGGTAGAATGCTAATTACACTGATGTTGAAAGTGAAGGCTGCAACACGTCAGGTCTCGCTTTTGACCCTCAGTTAATTTCAAATGAGGCTAAAATCCAATTAATTGGAATCTAGCTTCAGGGTTGGTAATCAGTAGGTTCTTTCTAATGAAAATTACACCTCAAAGGATAATCTATTTCGAGAGTATATTATAACATTACATAAAACCCTAGAATATAGGTTTACTTCAGTTGATTGCTACTATTTTCCAATGCAGAATCTATGTTTCTTGAATGGTCTTGGATTAATCATTCAGTGAAATAGTTTTTTTGCAGCTTAGTGATTTCTGAGTGAAACTAACTCCAAGCCCTCAACCCCACCTTTAATATTTGAACTTTTTAGAAGCAAAACTGATCGATTATATTATCCAACTTATGACTGACTCACAGTCAACCATCTAAAATTCAATTCAATTCCTATAATTTAATTAACAGAGGGATTTCATTTTTTTCTTCTCTCTTTCTTCCATGATGAATTTCTTTTTAATGAAGGGTTGAAGGACAATTTACTCTCAGAATGAATACAATGGGGTTTATTTAATTATGTGTGAGTGTTTTTTGTTTGTTTCTCTTTTTTAATCCTACTGACAGCTCTGCTTTCAAGAGTATAATGGAATCTTGGCTGTAATAGTTTGTTGCAGAAAATGCGAGCATAATACAGAACCGCATCAGGAGCCTTCTCTTTAACTTCTATCTCTTTAAAGCAACATATTGTAAAGTAAAGTAAAGTGTGCGTGTTAGTCCCCATAGGGAAATAGTTCCTCTGCATTTAACCCATTCACCCAGTGAAGCAGTGGGCAGCCACCAATGCAGCGCCCGGGGAGCAGTGTGTAGGGACGGTACCTTGCTCAGGGGTACCTCAGGGTAGCCGTTCAGTGGAGTCGAACCCCCGACCTTCTGATCATGGGGCCGCCACTCTACCTACTGAGCTATCCCTGCCCTTTGTGGCGAGCTCAGACAAGGAGGAGACAGAGGTGTCGTTTGGTCTTGCTTCCCCGTATTGCCAGGGAGCACAGCTGTTTATTTCCAACAGAAAAACACCGCCGCTAACCCAACTGCTCGGTGTAGCTCTAGCATAACAACAACAAGAAAAAGGCGCTCTCTCTCCCAGAAAACACACAGTTGCAGAGAGAGCGTGTCACATGGTAACCATGGCAACATAACGCTGCCGCCTGAAACAACAGAACACAGCTTTCAAACGAAACCCAAACAGCCCTGACCTGCTGCATACCCCCCACCTAAGGGGTCAGTCGTCCCCGACAACCCCATTACCCAACACAAAGTCCTGCAAATGTCCAGGTGTCTTCGTTCCGTGGGATTCCAAGGTTAGCCTTGGTGGAGCTGTTCTCCCATTGTTCCTCTAAGAGTACACATCGAACAGTACAGTTCTTGGTTTCTGTCTCTCTGGTATACCTCTTCAAGGAGTTAGCCAAAGCTGTGAGTCTTTGCTTTGCAGTTTCTAAGGCCTGAAGTATGGACAGCTTGTTGTACTTTTTAGGCGCCCTTTCTTTATCACACCTTTCTGCAGCTCTGATAGCTGGCTAGCTTGCTTCCATGCTGCCTTGATCTTGGCCTCTAGTCTTATCTTCCATGGAGGGTACTAACTCCTGTGGCTGTTGTTTATCTTACAGCTTAGCAATGATCTTCTCTTTCAGATCAGCTGCTCTGGTATTTATCATACCAGTTGTTTTGGGGCTTGGTGCCCAGTCTTGGAGTGTAAGAATAATGATACCCTCCCCTCCCACCGTAGCATTTGTGTTGTATCCGATCAATCTCTAGTTATGACAGCAGTTGTTTCTTGCATATGTTGGAACACTGAGTTACTAGTTGTTTCAATATTAGTGTAAATGTTGGCTGTCAAAGAATCCCAAATCCAGAATCTCTCTTTCACTGGAGTTACATGTGTAGTGACTTTCCAACAGTTCCCTATTCTCATCCCATGTCCACTTATCCCATAGCCTTGTTCCATTAGCCCACTTCTCATCATTATTTCTGGTTCTTCAACATCTGACACGAACCTTGTTAGTCTGAGCAACACTGAGGCTGGCATGGCTTCAAAGATGCCCCTGAGACAATTCAGCCTATAACATCAGGGTGCAAGATGCTAGTACGCAGGACACAGATGGAATACCATAACCAAGTAGCTGGTATAGCATACATATATCTGTGACAAGTATGGCCTAGAAGTCCCATGGTCAAAATGAGATACAGTGGTATAATAAGTACTAAATGTGTGACCAATTTTCAAAGTAAATATATTTCTAAAGGTGCTATTGGCATTAAAATTCTCATCAGATGTCAGTAACAACCGATCAGAATCAGAAACTTTATTGTCATTGTCACAGGTACAACGAAATTAAAAATGGTCCCCGATCATTGCATCATCCCTAACGATATCAAAATATAAATAAAACAATAAAATTCAATAATAAAAAAAATAGAATACTTAAAGTGCTAATAAGAGGTATCAACAAACATTCACATACATTCCCACATACATGCTTCAGTCAGCGCATAGATTAATACAAGAGTGGCATGATTGGCATTTTTTTGTAGCAGTAATCAGACGTGTTATTGCAGTTGGATAAAAGCTGTGTTTGAGTCTATTAGTCCTTACACTAATTGCTCTGTACCGTCTGCCTGAGAGCAACAGTTCAAACAGGGAGTGGCCAGGATGTGAGGTATCTTTTATGATGTTTTGGGCCTTTTTAGGACAGCGGGTGTTGTGTAGATCTTCCAGTGTGGGGACAGGGCAGCCGGTGATCGTTTGGGCGGTGTTAATGATCCACACATACAAAGAAATCAAACCATATATCCAAAAAATAAGTTATGTATAATAATGACACATGACACAGGAAAAAAGTATTGAACACATTTGCAAAAAAGCATGGAAAGTCATGATACCAGCTGAAATCTATCAGTAATTAGAAAGCAGTCCTGACAGTTAATGCAAATTAATGTCAGCTGGTTCAGTCTTAACTGATGGCCTGTAAGAAGCTGTCTCATTACAAATGCGTTACCCAAAAAACTTCTCATAATGGGTGAAACAAATGAGCTCTCTCAAGACCTTTGCAACCTTATTCTTGGAAAACATATTGATGGCTTTGGTTACAGAAAGAATTCTAAACTAGGTTCCAGTGAACACTGTTTGGGCCATAATCAGGAAGTGGAAAGAACATCATTTCACCATAATCCATGCATGACCAGGTGGTACAAAGAGACCTGAAATTAGCAGGTACAATTGATGGCAAGTACTGGTGGACAAGTAGAGTAGGATTGTCGTAGAGATAGTAGCTATACCAAGTGATAGCAACATCAAGAAGAAGGAAGGTTGCAGTAAGCTTTTCGATTAGCCTTGCTAGAGTGGACAGAGCAGGTTCATACTTGCTCAGCCATGAAATGTTTGCTTCTAAGCCAAAGTAGTCTGCTGATGTTGATGCTTTATCTGTTGATGTTGATTTAGAGTCTGAATTTTTACTACACTGGGCTTCAGAGCATGGTTGAAAAACAGTGTAATCTACAGCAATAACCATTTCTCTTATGAATTATTTTTCATCACATTTGAGGTGATGTCTGGAAAGTGAAGAAATGTAGATTGGTTAATGATATTCTGATACTTCCAGGTTACTTGAATACCACAAATGCTGCCTTTTTGCAGTTTCTTGGTATAAAGAAATGCTATAATGTGTAGTTTTTTTTTCATTTTTTTCTCTACACACTGTCATACTCCAGTCTTTTTACCTAGTAGCAGGGCATGGTCAAGATAAAACTATTTGCTTTTGCATCTGATCTCTCTCAGGAGAGAGACAATATATTCAGTTGGCCCTGAATCTGTTGGTTTGGGGTTTCCTGTCATGCTGTGGGTGACTCTGGCGCTCTGTGAACTCTCTCTACCACAAGGGAGTCAGGAAAATTGTGCTGACCCAGCAGCTGCAGGGATCAGTCGCTTAATAAAGATTCTGATGCCTCAGGGATGTTAAACATGCAAAGGATTTCAATGAAGTTCAGCAAGGCTGAAGTTCACCCTTTCTTTGGTGAATGCTGTCCTCCAGTGCTTAGATTGAAATCTCAGCCAGTCCAAGTGTTTACACAGAAAAAGGTCCACAAGATAAAACAGCTTTGGTTTTATAGAGTTTCACTAGTTTTGGACAGAGAACATATTTGAGAAGAGCAGTGAGAAACTACTCCTACATCACGAGAGAGAGAGAGCGAGAGAGCTATTTTTCTACATTTGTGTGACCAAAGAATGCCACTTCATGCATTCACTTACATACCTACTTTCTATACTTCCTGTCTGTGAGTTTTACTACCAGTTTTGTTATTTTCACGAGCCAGAGCTTCAATGGTTTTAAAAATAGAAGACAAAAAAGTTAGACACATGTTTATAGTCTAACTTAAACACTGGTTGTAGAATTCAGTCAAAATTATACAAAAGCAGATGTCTTTTTTATGTCCAGAGAGAAAACATGGGGATTGTCTGACTTGAGTCATTTGCTCATGTTTGTTTGCAGCCAACTGACTACACACACATTTAGCAATTTAGGAAGGAGTTCCCTAAACAAAAGAACAAAGTGAGACAAAGGAAAGACAAAGTGTGGGTGTCTGTGTTTCTGCTGAGGTCTATTTAACAAATCTTTAAACTTACCCAAAATACTGTTCTTCTTGATTTATCCCACTGTTGTTGTTCTTTCTCCTTAAAATTAGGAAAACAATTTCAGTGGCTGAGATCAACACATACTTTTTGTCAGAATTCAAATATCGCTACCTGTTTCACTCTAAACGGAGCATATATAGCCATGGCACTGGTTTATTGCTGCACTTCTGTACATCAGTGACTTAAGCTAGATAGCACACGTAGTGCCTAGTGCTAACAAAATGTTATTCCATAAGTATGTTGTTTACTGTACTTTAGTTATGAAAACTGATGCTGCAGTTTTCTTCTTATATGTTGTTCTTCTGTCATGGCTGTGTGTGTGGGCAGGCAGAGATGAGGACCCAAATGCAGGACTCGTGGAGACTAGATGGCAAACTCAAAGAAGCTCAGCTTTATTGCTGGCACAAAACATAAACCAAACTGAGAACACTATAACAAGAACACACAGGCAATTCTGAGGGTACAACGTGACAGAGAGCAAAGGAAAACAGAGGCTTATATACACAGAGGAATAATCAGGGAATGGGAAACAGGAGGGAGACACAGCTGGGAGAAATTAGGGCTAACAAGACGGGGAAGTAAAACTGAATACACTGACATAGGACTGAGGCTATCAAAATAAAACAGGAAACAAGAAACAAAACACAAAGACACAAACTTGACCCTGAACTAAACCTAGAATAATAATAATAATCAAAACAGCACCACTAAAGAATCAGAAAATAAACCATAATACAGAAAAATACCAAAACATAAGAACTCAAAATGCTTTTGACCCCGAACCGTGACATCTTCAGCATCACCAGACTACCTCATGGGACAATCAATTACAGCTGGTATCATTCAAACCATTTCGGAATTTTGCCTCTTTTTTTTTTTTTTTGTCAACAAGTGCTTTAACCCCTCTTCCCTGATTTCCCAATTTGTCTGCATCTCTGGCCATCCACTTTGATCCTGCCTATGTTCTGTCACAGCCACCCTAAGGCCTGTACTACAAAGCAGGATAAGGTGCTTAGCAGGATAACTGTAGGTGTAGCTGCATTGGTTTACAATGTTTCAGAAGTGGGCCACTTCTTACAGATGTGCCTCGCTATGACAAGTTACAGACCTGGATTGCTCTGAAGCTGGTAACATTCAACACAAGATATTATTACATAAAGAAAAGATAATCTATTGAACAATCAATCCTAAAGATAACAGCGTCACCAAACCTATAGGTTATATATAGACCATTTAAAGGTTTTTCTTCTCCCCAATGAGCGTCATTAATGCATCCTTAAGAGTAACTGCATGTTTTGACATTTTTAGCTTTAGAGGATATTATATGTTAAAGCAATTATATATTTCCTATTCGTTCTAATGTAGTGATACTATCCTAATCTTCGCTGACCTTGTACAACTAGGTAAGCCCACTTACCAGTATTCTGATTTTATATTGGTTGTATTGCTCTTATGCCATTTAGCATCTAAGGCATTGTACAGTACTGTGCAAAAATATGTATATTTTGCTAGGAAAATTAGAAATAAGTTCAGTGATTTATTGGAACATGTGTAAACATAATTACAAAGTGTATATAAAGTCAAGCACATAAAGCAAAGCCAGTTTGCACAATTCTAATGAACTTGAAAGTCAATATTTGGTATGAGCATCTTTATTCGTCAACACAGGCTGAACTTGGGGCACTAGTATAGTGCACCGAGTTGAGCCAGTGACCCATATGTCTGCTGGTGCTGCAGCGGCCTTCTTTATATGTTGGCTGGGCTGGGGAGGCCAGTTCATAAGTGATAGTGTCTCAGTGTGTTTCTGTTCGGGTATGCTTTTACTGCATTGGTAGTTAAAGAATACCTGGATAGTGTTTGGGATTTTGAGATAGTATTTGAGGTCATTGTAAAAAATGTGACATTCTAAAATGTGAAGCCATTGCCAATCAGATGCTTCCCAGATGGTACTGTATGATGAATCAAAATCAGACAGTACTTTTCTACATTCATAATTTCATCAATTTTAACAAGATCCCCAACACCACTGTCTGAATTCAGTCCCAAAACATGACTCCCCACTCTGTTTTACAAATAGTTTTAGACGGACATTCTCATATACCACTGCTGACCATACTTGTTGATGAAGATTCGAACCAAAAATATAAAATTTGGATGTATTCATTCGATAAGGCCTGTTGCCACTGAGTTTCAGTCCATATATTGTGTAATTTGGCACATGCCAGTTTTTTCTCCCCATCCGGTTCCTTAATAATGGGCTCTTAACAGGTTCTTGACTTCTACTGAGGCACTAGATGGATCAACTGAAGGGCCAGATGCATCTTTCAGGTCCAGTCAGATCTGGATTTTTTTCCCATTTCTTAGGGATGTGACTTTCAAAAATGGTTTGCTGTAGATAGTGTTTATACTTACTGTTTAAAGACATACTGCACATGAAGTTGATATTCCATGTTTTCAGCTAATAGCGCTTTGGGAATCATCTTGTCGGTACAATAATATCATTTTCTGCCTCTCAAACTGTTTTATCTTTGGCATGGCAGCTTCAGCTACAGAAACTGGAACAAATTATGTGCGTTTTGAACAGGCTGCAAGTAAGAAAGTGCCTAAAGATAACATTTTGGGCTCTTGGTAAAATGTTAATGGCAATGGTAAGTTGCCCATTATCTGTAGACACACTGGTCGATCCCTTGAGTTAGGTGCATTTTTTATGCTTGAATCATCAGTTTCAAATGGTTTAACAAAAAAGAAGGAAATAAAAGAAAATCTTTGGATAATAGTGGATTTGGTTTTTTTATGTATGTGCTTCTCTAATATTTCTTTTTTTCCCGCTCCTTTTCTTACTCGTATGTGATTGTTATAGCTACAGTGATAAACCTTGGGTCGACAACTGAATGTCTATGGTTGCTGGGTAAAGTGAAGTTAGACAAGGATAAGAGAACAAAGGTATGTTCAATTTGTTTCTTCTACCACCACTCTCCCCTGGCCTAGCTGTTGCCTTTGTTCAAGTTACCTTGCTTTCTGTCAGTCACTTCCTTGCTGGTCTGACTTATTCATTTGCTGGCTTTCCTCTGCTACAGTAATCAACCATCACCTTGAAACACTCTCTAGCCTCTGTGGACAACCTCACAACATTCAAACTGACAACACTAATAACCTGTGCATCAGACTAGTAGTTGCTTAAATAAACTGCTTAGCTAAACTTAGAAGCTGTTTGTGTTAGTATTCTGCATTCATGCTTTAGATCAGCAACCAAGAGTGGGCTTTTCTTCCAGGGCCTTAGAGTAATTCAAGTGGAAAATGTGGTATATTTCAGGAAATTCAGACACATCGCATTACAAATTTACCTCCATTTTGACTTTCATGCTGCCAGCTGGATCACTGGTTTTCACATTGCATATGTTGTCTGACCATGATATGCACTTGTACATCTGGTGCTGGGCTTTGCTCAGCTCTGCTGTTGCACTGTACAAGATACTGGAAATAAAAGGCCGAAATGTTTTTAGGTGTGGACCAAATCTCTAAAATCCCCAGAATTCCAATGTACATCATTTTCAGTATTTAGGTCAAATAACTGACTCTTTGGATGTTATATAGTTAACTAACTTACATGTTAAAGACAGGGGAAAAAATGCAGGTTCCACAGCCTTGACAGCAAAACTTCCCTCCATGTTGGATTTATAAAATTGTGTCTAAGTACTAAGTCTAAGTCTCCTAAGTCTCCTAAAATTGGATTGTGTGTTATTTTTCACAGTTCTATCCTGTACTCCATCAAAAATAAATAAAAAATAAATAAATAAATAATAATAATAACTCTGCATTCATGGGTTACTGCAGAAAACTAACATGTAGCAAAAAAGAAGGAGACTATCTGAACCATAAGGAAGGATGCGCTGTTCCCATAGTTCAAGCTCAAAGCTAAGTGAGTTGACCCTAATTTATGTTGATGGAGAAGCAGAACTGTTTCATCATCTTTTGAGTGTGCGCTAGTCCTGTAAGTACTGTATACTCAACTAATGGCCACTGAGAATTTGGCCATTGAGCACACACTCTCACCTAAATGTTACAGCTTATTGATAAACTTAAAGGGAATTTAAGAGAATGTTTGTTTCATAATGTATTTGTATAGAGCAAAAACGCCAGACATAGGTAATTTTTTAAGGATACACACAGCATCAGCTACTTACCCCTAAAATCATAAATCTATGGGGCTAGCTATTGCTTATGTCTAAAAATGTACCATCAACATATCGATGAGGAAACTGACTACTAAAATGACTCTTGTGGTAAAACAGTTTACTGAAGAGGACTGGGCTAACTGGGTTAAAAAATACAGTAAGGCAGCGATCAAATATCCAACCTATGTTTTAGTTCAGAGAACATACAAGAGATGAACATTTCATTTGCACCTCTTACTTTCCACTTATTATCCCAGGTGTGTGTGGCCAGAGATGCAGGAGGACCCTGGCCCTGTAAGGTGAGGAAAAGTTGTGCTTTTTCACACACAGACACAAAGATAGAGAGAGAGAGGGAGAAAATGGCAGGATCACACATGATGGCTGGAGGATCATGACATAAATTGTTTTATAGAAAACATTAAACTTTAGAAACTATTGATTGCTCATACATTAGTTAAATCCAAATCAAAGGTTCACAAAAAGTCCAGATATTATAGGTAGACACATGTGTTTTGAAACTCATTTAATAGTTTTTTGTTGCATTTTGGTTTTTTTAATGCTCATTTCACAAGAAGAAATGCCATCACCTCACCAGATGGGATGGTTCATAAGACTTGAAAATGAAAATACTGGAGTAATGCTGTATATGTAAGAGAGAATGTCAGTACGTACTCAGCAAAAAAGATGAGTTTAATGTACTGTACATAACAATTCCTTTGTGTTTTTTTACATAATATTCTAAATGTTTTACTGTAACTATAATGATATTAAAATAGTATCCAATGACTTTCATAACCATAGATGCATAATACTGTTGTGGGTTTTGGTTTCTGTTAATCACTTTCTATTTAATATTGTAATATTGTCCTTGGTTCTTCATTCATTCCTGTCAATTTTTCTTTCACACATTGTTTATTTTCCAGCTTTTTTTCTTCCACATCTGCATCCAATCAGTAATCACTCTTCCTAGTGTATGTAATCCAATTTCCCTTTGGCAGTATAATATTGTCTCAGCTTTCTTTGTACTTTTTCCATTTTCATACAGATGACCAATTGGGATTTTTTTTTAAGACTTCACCTTTTGCATGCTCCTTGCCTGACTTGTTTGCCTTAGAAAAGCAATATTACTGTCTGTCTGTGAAGGTTCTCAGTCATCCAGGTCATCGTAGTCAAAGGAGCTTGCAAAGAAAAGCGTCTGGACTTCTTTAAGTTGCTTGAAGACGTTTCACCTCCCATCCGAGAAGCTTCTTCAGTTCTAAGGTCAAATGGCGGAGAGTCCCAGATTTAAACCCAGTGGGAATATCCCCCCAAAGAGGGACAAAAGGACCAAAGGACTCCCATCACCCTCTGGAACACAAACTTGGAGTAATTAGGACCCTACACCACCGGGCAGTTCCCTCTAAGCCTGAAGGAAAAAAGAAGGAACACACACATGTAAAGGAAGCACTCAAAAAATGCGGTTATCCTAATTGGGCGTTTATAAAGTCAGCAAAGAGGCACAGAAAAGAAGATCAGACACCAGCGAGGGAGGATAAGAAAGACAGACGCAACAACATTGTCATCCCCTATGTAGCCGGTGTATCAGAAAAACTCAGGAGAGTTTTCTCCAAGCATGACATCCCGGTGCATTTCAGACCCAGCAACATACTCAGACAAAAACTGGTTCACCCAAAAGACAAAACTCCAAAACACAGACTTAACAATGTGGTGTATGCTGTACAGTGCAGCGAGGAATGCCCAGACCTCTATATTGGAGAGACCAAACAGCCACTTCGCAAGCGGATCGCACAACATAGAAGAGCCACCTCCACAGGACAAGACTCAGCAGTCCATCTGCATCTAAAGGATAAAGGTCACTCTTCCGAGGATGCCAATGTTCACATTTTGGACAGAGAGGAGAGATGGTTTGAAAGAGGAGTGAAAGAAGCCATCTATGTCCACTGTGAGCAACCATCTTTGAACAGAGGCGGTGGTTTACGACACCAACTGTCTGCCATCTATAATCCAGTTTTGAGTTCCCTCCCCAGACGCCTTAACGCCCACTCACACCCTGGGCCATCTGACCTCAGGAAATCGCATGATAAGGTGGGGCCAGGTTTCGCAATGAGCTCACCCGAAACCCTGGCTGATTGGGACCCACACCCATTTTCACACCTTGGCTCAGGCGATTAGAGGATCATCAGGGGGTCCTTTTGTCCCTCTTTGGGGGGATATTCCCACTGGGTTTAAATCTGGGACTAAAATACTAAAATACTTATTGAAAAAAACAAAACTTTTGTTTCCCCTAAAAATTTTAGGAAAAGAAGGTAAAGTCCAATTTGTGAACAATTTGACAGTACTCTGTTACTCCTGTTGAATCTATTGCACAACAAACTCATGGGTGAAATACAGATTTAACTTTAATCAAATGTTGTTTTATTACAAAAGCTTCATCAAATTAATTGGTTTAATTAGAGGTAGTTATATCCATATCAAACTGATGGTTGTTATACTGCTCTTCTGTTTGTACTTTGTACTTCTTAATTTCAACCTACCAGATGAACCTTTGCCTAATTGCCATTAGAGAAACGATAGTGTGTGTGTATGTGTGTGTCTGTGTGTTATGTCTTCAACAAATAATACAAATAAAATAAAATACAAATCGAGTGAGGCAATAATTATAACACACTTGAAAACATTTTCTATTCGATTTTACACTTTTTGTCCAGAATAACTTTCACTCTATCAGTCTAGATAGCAGGAGGTCATTAAATCACTGGCTTCAAAAATACAGACAAGGGGGGTCATAGTTTGTCTGTTATAGCAAATATCAGAGAGAGACCACCCTCATATGACTTACAGTATCACAGCAAGGATACCAACATCCAGCAGTGCAATCAGGCCTAGCTCTCTAATGTCTGATGTCATTCACTCTTGAACACAGAGGCCGTGCCACAGAGGTAGCTTTGATAAGCTCCATACTAAATTACATCTAATTAGTTACACTGCCAGCATTGCCTCTCAGTGATCCTAACAATATGGCCAGTGAACAACAAAAACAGTTCTGGTGTGGTCTTGTGCAGTTAGGATCTTAGGAGTCCTTTATCTGAAATGGATAGTAATGACACTTTCAATACTCTCTGCATTCATATATTTATTTTAAGCATCATTTGTGACTAGAGATATCTATTGGTTTGTTTAAAAGTAGGAAAACTGATACTGTTACCTGTGACCAACAAGCAGTGTAAAACTAATGTAAAGCATATATATTCAGTTAACTATATCTAAAAATGTCCATGCAGTTGTTTTATCCAAAATACAGGCCTGAATAGCTGAACGTGTTATCAATTACATAATTGTTGTTGTTGGTGCATTAGCACTGATACATTAATGCATAAGTAGCATATTAGATGTTTTAATTTATTGGCTCCTAAGCTAGGAGTTCAGCTTCCAAAAAAAGATATCTGTGTTGCTGACACTTCCCAGAATGAATTTTAGATCACTCTGGTCCCATAGGAGAACTTCTGACCTTAATGTCCTTCATTTCAAATTACTCCAATTTTCCCAACTTCCTTTAATATGCCAAGATGAGTTTGCTGTTCAAACAGCATCTGTCTAGCAGAGCTTTCAGCTCCTCGAGGCTTAAGCCTATTTCTAATTAATTTGGCCCTCTAACAGCAGCAAGAGTAGGTTAGAGAAAGGACTGAAGGTGACTGGAGTTTGGTCTTGATGTGTTTTGATGAAAAATTTTCTTCCTTTTCTTCAGTATGGTAAGCCAGGTATATGTAATTGACTTTGTAAAGTGCTTAATTTAGTTACTGATCTGTTCAATTTAGTTGTGTTAGAAATACTACAGCTTGAATGGCCTGTACTCATCATGCTTAATGTCTTCACTTTCTTGATAAACGGCATCACTGTACATTTGGTTTATTCAACAGTAATCTGTTTGTTTGTTTTTTACTTGAAAAGTTAACGGGAATCTGTGTCAGAGCAATTATTTAAAGCAGTTCCAAAAGCAATTCTAATAAACACACTTACCCCTTCTGTGTTTTTGACAGTTTTTAAGAAGCCGGAAGTGACGTCATTTTGCAGAAATGTAGTTTTTTACCATCAGGGCCTTATGAGCCTATACTGGTGTTTTTAAAAGTTATGTTTGACTTTATGACTTTCTGTGTTGTTTCTGGGATGCTTAGGACTCATATTGCACTGCTGGAAATAGTTTATTTTGATGCATATGCTGGTTTTTTTGCAAATTTGCATTATAATATTTATTTTCGTTTTTCCTGCAGTATATAAAAATTGGTGTATTTCAAAAATAAAACTATGAAGACACTCAAAATAAATTTCCTGTGGTGGGAAACTAGTTTGTGCAACTTTTTTGTATTTACAGTTTTGAGGGATAAGCCTCTTAAATTTCTCTAACTAGAAATATATGTTAAAAAAACAAAAACGATTTTAATTTTTTTTGTAGTTTATTGCACTTTTTTGCAATTTATGTAATTACTATGCACTTAATGCAGACATATTATTGAAATTTGGGCTATAATGGTTGTATTGATGTATATCAACTTGAAATGCTCCCAGAAATGGCACTACAGCATGTAAAAATATAATATAAGCTCTGGCGGACTTGGTTCTATGGTAGGTCTTAAAGGGTTAAGTTTGAATAACACACAAACTGCTTAGGTTTACAGAAAATCCTTCCATTGTAGGTGAATAACAGGAGTGCTGGCTAGACTGTGGGCACCAATACCAAGGCCCTATTCCATCAGATGGCTGCTAAGGCAAGGATCCTACCTGATATTAGATTGATGATGTATTATTTGGCCAGACGGCAACCTAAGATTGTATCCAGTGGAACTATGATGGTAAACTCATCATAATAATGATCATGTCTCTAAAATCAATTCTTAGTCAACTCATTACTAACATGCTGCTCCAGGTCAAACTGGGTTTTGCCATTAAAAACAAAACAAAAAAAACACAAAAAAATCTACTGTGTATTTTTACAAAGAGAGGACAGTGACAATATTGCATGTAAGACGTGGCAAATCAAAGCTTTTTGCATATGCATTTCTGGGAGAATCTTTCTCAAGGTGGAAAATATACAGAGGCGAATATTTGAATCAAGTGTGAAAACTGATTTGCTAACATTTGCAACATGCAGTTTACTGCTAATTGTACATGTATTTGATGCGAATAAAAATAAATTCTTATTATTTGCATATAATATGGTATTTGCTATATGGAGAGTGCACAGCAAATTTAAGAACATGTGCTAGATGAGTCACATATTTCTCTGCAGATTGATTTACTGGGACTTCCAGATGAAGACCTATATAAAAGAAAGAAGACACTTAAAAAAGACATATACATTTCCAAACCACCTACTTATTAATTTGCCCAATGAACTCAGCGAAATCTCCAGTGAAAAGGAGTTGTACAATATCAGCGGCAACAAAACGTCTTACTTTTCAATTTTTGGTTTTGGGTTTTTTTCAACACTGTCTTTTGTGGCATGAATTTCACAGCCTGCACAATGGGGTTCAAAGTGAAATGGTTCAAGGATGGAGAGAATGAAGGGATGACAACGTTGACTTTGTCTATCATCCAGAAAATGTGTTTATATATATATATATATATATATATATATATATATATATATATATATATATATATATATATATACAGCCACGATTACCGACACTAACAAGCTGATCTACAATACGGCATCAGTGATCAGCAGTGAGATGCTTGGCTACAAGTTGAACAGCCACAAGGGGCAGTACCCTCCATAGAGGCTAAGATCAAGGTAGCACGGAGGGAGGTTAGCCAACTATCGGAGTTGCGCGATGAGGAAGGTGCCTAAGAAATACAGGAAGCTGTCCATACATGAGGCCTTGGAAACTGCCAAGCAACGACTCACAGCCTTGGCCAGCCGCTTGAGGAGGTACACCAGAGAATAAACCAGCTGTTCTCCACAGAACCAGCCAAGGTGTACTCTCAGTGGCAGGGGAACAATAAGAGAACAGCACCACCAAGGCTGGAGACGGAGCAATACTGGAAGAGCATATGGGAGAAGGACGCAACCCAAGAAAGGGTCTCCAGTATGAAGAGTTGGACAGCACCAGGCCCTGACATGGTCCACGCCTACTGGCTGAAGAAGCTGACTGCACTCCACGAGCGCCTGGCAGCACAAATAAACCAGCTGCTAGTTGACGAGAGACACCCGGAATGGCTAACCGAAGGCCGGACAGTCCTGATCCTCAAGGACCCCCAGAAGGGACCGGTCCCCTCCAACTACCGACCAATAACCTGCCTCAGAAGCTCCTGTCAGGCATCATAGCGGCTAAGATGAATAGGCACATGGGTCAATACATGAGCGAGGCACAGAAAGGGATGGGCAAGAATACCAGAGGCGCAAAACACCAGCTACTGGCAGACCAAGCAGTCAGCCGAGACTGCAGGACCAGACTGACCAACCTGTGCACTGCCTGGATTGATTACAAGAAGGCCTATGACTCAATGCCCCACACCTGGATCCTGGAATGCCTAGAACTATATAAGATCAACAGGACCCTGAGAGCCTTCATCAGGAACTCAATGGGGATGTGGTGTACAACACTAGAGGCCAACTCCAAGCCCATAGCACAAGTCACCATCAAGTGCGGGATCTACCAAGGAGATGCTCTGTCCCCACTGCTGTTCTACATAGGCCTTAATCCCCTCAGTGAGCTCATTAACAAGACTGGCTACGGATACCGACTACGGAACGGAGCAGTTGTCAGCCACCTCCTGTACATGGATGACATCAAGCTGTATGCCAAGAGTGAACAAGACATCGATTCACTGATCCACACTACCAGGATATACAGCAATGAAATCGGGATGTCATTCGGGCTGGAGAAGTGTAGTCGGATGATAACAAAGAGAGGGAAGGTAGTCAGAACTGAGGGGATCGAGCTACCAGAAGGCAACATTGCAGACATAGAGGACAGTTACAAGTACCTGGGGATCCCGCAGGCGAATGGGAACCATGAAGAGGCCGCTAGGAAAGCTGCAACCACCAAGTACCTGCAGAGGGTCAGGCAAGTCCTGAGGAGTCAGCTGAACGGTAAGAACAAGATCCGGGCTATCAACACCTACGCCCTGCCCATGATCAGGTACCCAGCTGGTATAATAAGTTGGCCAAAGGAGGAGATAGAAGCCACTGACATCAAGACAAGAAAGCTCCTTACCATGCATGGAGGGTTTCACCCCAAGTCCAGCACCCTGAGGCTGTACGCCTGCTTTCAGGCTACGCGGTAGTCTGCAGACAAGGAACTAAATTTGAGGTCAAAGAAGCAGGAAGACTGGAGGGGCAACAGTCGGCTCAGAGAGCAGAAGTAATTGCACTGAGACTTGCCTTGAGACTGGCCAAGGACAAGAGAGTGAACATCTACACTGATTCAGCCTACGCATTTGGGGCAGCCCACATGGAGCTCGCTCAATGGAAAAAAGCGGGGTTCAGAACGGCAACAAATGCTCCCATCTGCCAAAGGAAGAAAATGGAGGAACTGGAAAGGGCCCTGCACGACCCAGATGAGGTGCGCATCACCTCATGAGGTGAGGTGAGGTGTGGAGATACAGAAATTATTTTACTGCTACAATATAACCTGCATTATTAATATTGCATTAATAATATACCCTACAGCATTGATATTGCGTTAAAGATGTTTATGAAACCTACTGTCACCATATTAACCTTTTTATTACAGGTGCAACCATAACCAGTTTATACACACATTGCATATTTGTGCTCATTCAGAGTTAATGCTCTGTCTATTAATGGTCTCAAGCTTTGTGAAGCGCTATGTCTTCACAATCTATTGTGTAAGTGACTTGGAGCATAGAAGGATAAACGGCATACACGCTTACAAACACATATAATCCAGAAACCTGCCAGGCCAAAGGCCCGAAATTCATTTAGCTTCTAACTGCATTTCAGTTTGCTTGGTAACAGATGACATAAGACCAGTCAAGAAAGGACAAGCCCTCAGGGACCATCTAGGCTTGAAATTTATTGCCATGTATGGAAGGTGTTATAGAAAGAGGAACTTCTGTGTCTGTTTTTAGCCATCTAAGATGTACCATTTACTGTAATCGATGTATTTGATCTGTAATCAACGCGAGTAGGAGCGTTAACCCTGATGTTATAAAATCATTTTCAAGTGTATTCTTAGCAGGAGACGTATGCTGGTGTGATGCTGTATAATTCTTCTCCTGCGTGTGTTTTAATAAACTCATTGTTTGATTGCACTCTCCTGGGCCTCTGTTGGTTTGTTCCATTGCTCAACATTTTTGAATTCGGGACAAATGCTACAGAACGCTATATGAAAATGTTTTCATCTCTTACTTTTCGACCTTGCACTAACTTGCATGACTCTTGGCAGACTGGGCATTCGTTGTTAAAATGAACTGACTTCACCTGTGTTAAAAAAAAAGCTGTGCAACTGTAAATAACCCATAAAACTAATGAAATCTATCAGCACTATAGGGAATTACGCTTACACATTATTTGTCCCATTTAATAAATATAGTTTAATCAATGATAAGATTTTAAGTATCAGACATAGACCTCAGTATGTGCACATTTTCTCACAGATAATGCTACACAAAAGGAAAATACACTGAACTGATTTTGTAAATGCTTTACAATTTAGAGCAATATGGTCTTTATACTGTAATGTTGTATAATAGGTAACCCCCCCCCTCCCAAAAAACAAAACAAAAAAAACAAAACAAAAGAACCCAAAACAAAATGGAACAACCCCATATAAAGTTTTTGCTTTAAAGTTGATGAAAGCGTTAACACAAGATAACATAAGCTACACATATAATTAATAATTAAAACTAATAACAATATTAATAAAAATTAATTGTTAAAAAGTCCTCATATATCCAATATGGAACATGGTTTTAAAAGGTTAAGGTCCCTGCTAATATAATTTTGGACCCAAGTTTACTTTTTTTTTAACAATACAAATACAAATTCAAACTAACTACTTTTTTGTTGTTTTGGAAGGTAGGCTTGACAATGACAATTTATTATCAAATAAGATAGTTATAGGTATAGGCATGACCAATTAAACATCTCTACAAGTCTTAAGGCATAGTAACAGTTTTAATAGTCATTCAAAAAATAAATAAATAAATAAATAAATAAAAACAATGTACTGTGATTATTAGAAACATTGTGATTTTTCTTCACTCTGCAGTGTGAAATGCTTGAAATGCATTGAGTCATTAATTTGGTTAAAACACAATTAGAATAAATGCCAGTATTTGCTATACTTTTGAATTGTTTTACTTACAAGGTCAAAAGAAAACATATGCCTTTATACGTTGATCAATGGCATTGATGTCACAGATTACAGTTTGCTTTGTCATTTAGTTATGAATACACTCTTAAGACCTCTCGAGTATTACACACACTCATTTTACCATTATATCATCTGATATCTTGGTCTTGGTTGTACATGTGATAACTACATTAATATGGATGTCATGCTAATTCTGCCCAGTGAAACAATACTATTCTTCAGCAAGGATATATCAGTATGACACATACACAACCTTTCCCTCATTATATATTATGTGCCCGTTGAACAGCATAATTGCTGGAACCAAGGGAGCACTAGCCAACTTTTCTCACTAAGCGTTCATCCACTCATATGAAATGTAACAGCTCAGTAGTACCTGCTGCCATCCTTTCATTTCTAATTCATATTAATAATATTGCTCAAGGCCAACTCTGGGGAATGTCATGACACTGAGTGTAATGGACTTCTCTCTCAAACTAAATGTAGGTGTGGAATATTGATTAAGTCTGTATCATCTCATCACACACAGATTCACTAACTTTTCTTTCTTTCTTTTTTCTTCCTTGACCTTTAATTCAATTTGCTTTTCCCCAGAACTCTACATAATAGCTTGACTAATGCTATTTTATTTTAAAATTTTAAGTCTGACTTCCTGTCATTTGACCTAATTAAATCAATGCATTTTATTTATAATGAGCCTTTCATGGGCCAAGTCACAAAGTGCCTCACACCAAAAGCAAAAACAATGAATAATGAAAAAATAATAATAAAAAAAAAATTCAGTTCAGTTTTATTTATATTGTGCAAAATCACAACAGTACTCTCCTCAAACAGAGAAAATCTCAAGAATCAGATGACCCCCTATGAGTAAGAGCTTGGCAACAGTGAGAAGGAAAAACTTTCTTTTAACAGGAAGAAATGTCCAGGAGACCCAGGTTCAGGGAGGGGCAGGCATCTAACGTAACCCTTGGGGGTAAGGGAAGGGAGACAGGTCAGAAGACACACTGTGGAGACAGAGGTCAATGATATCTATTGATTAAATACAGAGTGGTTTATAAATACAGAGTGAAAAGAGTTGAGTGAAGAAGAAATGTTCAGTACATAAAGCAAAGCCCCCAGGCCTAGGTCTTTTGCAGCATAACTAAGGATTCAGGATCAAGTGATCTAGGCCTAACTATAAGCGTCATGAAAATGCAGTATTTCAAGCTGTGTCTTAAAAGTAGAGAAATGTGTTTGTCTCCTAGATCCAAACCGGGAGCTGGTTCCACAGAAGAGGGGCCTGAAAGCTGAAGGCTCCTGCCAACCATTCTACTTTTAAAAACCCTACAAACAACAAGTAAGTCTACTGTCTGGGAGCAAAGTGCTCTATTGGGATCAGGGCTGGACTGGTAACCTAGCATAACCAAAAATTCCAGTCCCAATTTTTTTGTCCCATTCCAGCCTTGGATTTTATGGTACTTCGCAGTCTTTAAGATAAGATGGGGCCTGATTATTCAAGACCTTGTATGTGAGGTTAAGGATTTTAAATTTAATTCTGGTTTCAACAGGTCGCCAGCGAAGAGAACCCAGTATAGGAAATATACTCTCTCTTTCTACTTCCTGTCAAGCACGTATCTGCACAATGTTACATACACACACACACACACACACACACACACACACACCTTCATACATCAGGTTACTTTTTGCACAGTGCTTAGTCTTTTTGCACAACCCACTGTCATTGTTGCATGTTTCTATTGCACTGTTGTGTCTGCACTGTATTGTGTCTGCATCATTCTGTTCTGTCTCGTGTTGCACTATTTTTTGTTTTTTTTATGCAAATTTTGCAATTTTCCCACACTTGCACTTTATGTGACCCTGTGTTGATTGTCTGTTATATGCAGCACCATGGCCTCGAAGAAACACGGTCTCATTTCATTGTGTACTGTACCACTGCACATGGTTGAAATGACAATAAATCCACTTGACTTGACTTGACTGTCAGTACTCTCGTTGCAGCATTTTGGATCAACTAAAGACTTTTGAGTGTTTTCAGAACAACCTGATAATAATTAATTGCATACTACAACAAATAAGTAACAAATGCATGTTTCTAAATTCAGAGTTATTATGCAGATACACGAAAAAAGTCCAAAAACAATTTTTTTTTTTAACTGACTTTAAGGCTGACAAGGAGCAAATAAAATTATTTAAAAATGAGATATATATGTGTTCTCTTCCTGGAATTAGTTCAAAGATGTGCAGCTGCATTTTAAACACCAGCAACCTTTTCAAGGTGATTTTTTTTACAGTTAAATAAAGAGCTACAATAATCCCAATCAGAAAAGATAAAAGCATGCACATTTTTTTCAATTCAACTTTAGAAATAGTTGTGTTTTAACTTATCAGTGTTCCACATATTGTAGGTTTAAGATAAGATAAGATAAGATAACCTTTATTAGTCCCACACGTGGGAAATTTGTTTTGTCACAGCAGGAAGTGGACAGTGCAAAAGTTATGAGGCAAAAATTAGGATACAATAAGAATAAATACAGTACACAACTGTAAAGAATAGAATAAAATAAAATACTATATACAGTAGAATAAAATAAAATAAATATACAATAAGATAAAAATAGAATACAAATGCTATATACAACTGAGTAAAAATACAACGATGACAGAAAAGATTATTGCACTTAGTGTTATTGCACATGTGTGGATGTGTGTGTTTGATCAGTTAAAGTCTTTATTGTGGAGTCTGACAGCAGTGGGGAGGAAAGACCTGCGAAATCTCTCCGTCCCACACCGTGGGTGCCGCAGTCTCCCACTGAAGGAGCTGCTCAGTGCTGTCACAGTCTGCTGCATGGGGTGGGAGATGTTGTCCAACAGTGATGACAGCTTAGCCACCATTCTCCTGTCACTCACCACCTCCACTGGGTCCAGAGGGCATCCTAGAACAGAGCCGGCCCTTCGGATCAGCCTGTTCAGTCTCTTCCTGTCCCCGGCAGAGATGCTGCCGCCCCAGCAGACCACACCATAAAAGATAGCAGAAGCCACCACAGAGTCATAGAAGGTCTTCAGGAGTGGGCCCTCCACTCCAAACGACCTGAGTCTCCGCAGCAGGTACAGCCTGCTCTGCCCTTTCCTGTAGAGGGCGTCTGAGTTATGAGTCCAGTCCAGTCTGTTGTTCAGATGAACACCAAGGTACCTGTAGCTGTCCCCAGCCTCAATGTCCATACCTTGGATGTTCAGTGGTTGCAGTGGAGAATGCTTGTGCCTGCGGAAGTCTACCACCAGTTCCTTGGTTTTACTGGCGTTGATCTGGAGGTAGTTCAGCTGGCACCAGTCCACAAAGTCTTGGGTCAGTCCTCTGTACTCCTTGTCGTCCCCATCAGTGATGAGGCCGACTATTGCAGAGTCATCAGAGAACTTCTGCAGGAAGCACTGGGTGGAATTGTGGGAGAAGTCTGCAGTGTAGATGGTGAAGAGGAACGGAGCCAGAACCGTTCCCTGTGGGGCCCCCGTACTGCAGACGACCCTGTCCGACACACAGCCCTGAGTCCTCACAAAATTATAAAAGATTGACTTGAATGAGGATCTGTCTTGAACAGGGAACTGTCCAAGATCATCTCAAGGTTACTCAAGCTTACAGACTGAGGCATTGTTTGATCCTTGAGATGTTTGCTATTCAGAGTATCAAAAAGTCTGGGTTTTTTTTCTCAGAATTTAACTGTAGAAAATTATCATTTAACCACGACATGCTGACAGTCAAAAAGATATGCAGATGAGCAAGTTTTGAAAGCTGGTTATGTTGCTGTTTTTGCACATACCTAAAGTTCTTTTTTCCTCTTATTTGTCAGTGGCCTTTGACAGTTTGGGCTATTATGACAAATGGTGGGAAAATAAAAAGTACTTCCACATATGTTTATATACTGTACCATAAGCACTCTAACTCATATTCATGATAAATAGGTTTACAGAGGGGGAAAAAAGAGTGAGACTTGGCTATCACTACTATTTTATATACAATTGTATAAAATACAGACTACTGTTTGTTGAGACTAACTCCAATGTTTTCATTCTTCACACTTGATAAACACTCATGTATGCCTAAAGAACTCCCACTGCATTCTTGCAGCATATTGATGAGACTTGATCTGTGTGTTCCAAGGAGATAGCTTAAATCTGGTTTAGCTGTTTAGATAAACTAAAGTCAGACTCAACAGTTTAATGGTAAAATGGATTTTTATTTTTGAACCTTGAGATGACTCAGATTATGAAGCAAGTTATTCTCTATAGATTCAAATCATACAAGTTGATTGTTTTGTTTTGTAATCAAATGAGTTTTAGCAATGTGATTAGATACATTTAAAGCAAATGAGAATATTCATATAGTCACAATGATATAAATTTAGTAAGTGAATTCTCTACCAATCCCAAACACCTTATTGTACTATTGACTGTTGTTTGGTGTTGTTTATTGGATTGTGTAATTAAAGTCTGAAGAAACAAGACATATTGACCATAAAGTAATGTATTTGTTTAACAAAGTAGCATGCAGAAGAACCATGCATAGTCACAACAGTCTGGCACCTACTCCTCATGCTGGTCACCAGCTTGGTCACACACTGCTATGGAATGACATCCCATTCTTCAACCAGCATTTGCCGCAAGGCAGTCAGTGTGGATGTGTTGGTCATTCTGGCATGAACAGCACACTGTAACTGATGCCAAACATGTTTAATGAGTTTGAAGTCTGGACTGTAGGCAACTTCCATTCTCTGTATTTCCAAATTCTGGAAGTATCTCTGATAAGCACTGCTCTCTGGGGGCGAGGATTGTCATCTTGGAGGACAGAGTTCAGTCCTAGACTGGAGATATGGGATTGCTATTGATTAGAAAAACTCATGTCGATATCTCGAAGCATCGAGATGGCCTCTAATGGTAGCAAGCCTTGTTTTTCCAATGAGGGGAGATACTTCTGCACATATCACACTGCCTCCACCAAACGCTGTTACCCTATTGGTTCAACACTGTCTTTTTGACTGGGTAGAGAGCCAATTTGTCCTGCAAACCTTGACTGCAAATCTTCTTTGGAGACCTGTTTTGTGACCTGTCTCTGATATCCCCAATTACATGGAACCTGACCTTCAATTTGGAAATGGTACTAAGGCTCACTCTGATAATACTGCAACTTGGTGTTGCAGAACACCAACTTGAACTAGCTCTATGACATAGGCCCTATTCAAATCGGTAAAAATGGCATGCTTGGAGCACACACCCTCTGACTGTCCTAGCATGGTCCATTCTCACAAGTGCTGCTAATCAGGTGCCAATTACTGATCTGTTTGGCGGCACCTGGGATCCTAGAAGCTTAAAACAAGAGTCAAAAGAAGAATAAGGTGTTATACATTGACAGAGAAGATTTGAGAAGTTTTTCATAGGTGCAACCCATCCACTCAACTCTGCTGTTAAACCCACAACTGCATTTTTCTTACAAATGTGACACCAATTTAAAGGGAAAAAACAGGCTTTCCAGTGGTATAGTATTCCTTGCCAAGAAACATTGTTGCAACAAAGCACTAATCTACCAATCACAAATTTTCATTATGTTTTGTGCTAAGTTTAATTTTCAGTTTTTACAAGAAAATGGATTCTGGGCTTCTGTTATTTTCTTAGAAATGTTTCATAATTATGGGAAACTACATTTATACATGTAAGATTGATCTGAATTTGTAAAATACATTTTACAAATATTTTCTGCCTTATGGAAAATCAAGATGTCAAATTTCATTTAAATCAAAATTATATGCAGCCTTAAGCAGACTTTTTCTAAGGAGTGAATAACCAAAGACATACAGTTTGAATCTGCAAACACACGAAGCAAGGATGGAAGATGAGTCATACACAGTAGGATACAGATTGAAGCAAGAAAAAAACTGTGAATTAAACTGACATTAGCAGCAACCACCAAACAGTTATGAAGGGAGGATGATTTACATCTAGTTACTGCTTACTTATTCAGAGAACTTTTAAACAGACCCCGATCAATACATTTTTCTTCTTAATCCAATTCATTCAATGAATGCCAGTTGAAATCTGCAAAACAGTGCAGTGAATAGTGAACTCTGCATGATCCTTTTTGTGAACATGTGAGGAAATCTTCAGTTATGTAGAGCGTCACACCATACTGCTAAACAGTGTTTTAACATAAATGTGGCTTCATATTTATATAACTTTCTGGAAAACATTCCACAACTGACTAAGACACCCTTAACCAAAATAAGTGCAAAACCAATAAATTACTCTGAGGAGGAACATAAGTTTTGGCAGGGAGACTCAACTTGCACGTCATTTCCAACTCACTGTGGGAATGCAGCTAATTATTTCACAGAGCTTAAACTCAAACTTCACGTCTTGCTGTTCACAGTCTCTTGTCATTAAAGGACTTAGCCCCCTCCACCTTGCAACCACTGGGAGGTTGCATTTCAAAGTTTCAGTGAATCTGGCTTTTCCTATTCAAAGAAGTCTATGTTGTCAAGACACAGGGGGTCTGTTTACTCAGTGTCTTTGTGTGTTTGCAATTCTTTAAGGATTGTATCTCTTCTACCTCTAGGATACAACAAGTTGGTCTTATGGGTGTAGGTTTTTTAAGACTTTATTAAGAAAGCCCCCTCCCCTCCCCACCAGCCATGCCATCAGCAAAACTAAAAATGACAGAATCACAGAGTAAATAGGGTAGTATTTTTGTAGTGCTAAAAGTCTATGAAAGAAGCCTATTGCTTTCTTTTAATTTTTTACTTCAGAAATCACTGCTACATAACCATGGCAGCAATTACTTGATCAGTTTCACAAAATAAATATCCATGCCTCTAATCAAAATGTTACATTTTATCTGTCGTTTTATCATTTCATCTTTATCTAACAAAAACTTTACCATATTTCTGAATTTTAATTTAGAAATTTTTGCATGTATGGAGATATGGTAAATGTACAAAGACACACGAAGAACGTTTTTCATTGCAAGGCTAGTTTCAAAACACTGTAATTTGTGCAGTATTTCAACTGAGTCTAAGTGCTGGCAAGGGAATGTAGAAGTTCTGTATTTAATGAATACACAAAGGAGTGACACAGCCTGTGGCAAGCCAAATGAGACAGCTTTTGGTGAATTTCCCAGTCAAATATACCTTCCTTCCTCTCTACAATCAGAAGTAGAGAGAGACAGTGGGAGAAAAAGTCATTTTGCTTTATATAGGAATAGGCCAATGTAACTGAATGAAGAACTAAGTGACAGCTTCTGAATTTGCCATTGTGAGAATATTGTTTGGTGGTCAGTTATTCAGGAAACATTTTTAAATGATTGTCTATTATTAGTGGTTAGTTTACATAATGAAAATTTTTTTTTACAAAAGGTGCCCATACTGGGGTATCCCAAAAAGATTTGTGTCTAATCTCAGGATCAAATACAGGATCTTTTCCTTGTCAGGCTAATGTGTAATCCACTACATAATGGAGCTACCCATACTTATACTGTAATGTACTGTAAAACCTACATCTGGATACTGCTTTATTCAAAAGGCTTGACCCCGTTGGGTTTTTCTGCATATTTGATTTGGCAGAATAACTGACGCATCTCACGAGGAATTTGTAAGATCAACCCAGGGATCTTTTGGTTGTCAGATTAATGTTTCAGTTTTATTGGTCATATGTAAGTTAACCTCTTGAGATTAACCTCAAAGGGTCAATGAGATGGCGAAATGAAAAACAAGTCACTCAGAATCAACGTTTCACAAGATTAAAAAAACAAAAAAGAAAACAATATTGGTTTAAAAAGTACAATCAAAACGGTTGACAGAAATAAGTGCAAGGTGTGCGGTATGTGGCTTGTGGTAAATGCTTGACAATACGAACTACTCTTTAATATGGCAATCTGAGCAGCCATACTCCTGTATTGTCTGCCTGATGGTAACAAGGAGAATTGCTAGTGTGCTGACCCATAATACTATGCCTTGCTAAGGCACCACTGGAGGTGGATGTTCTTAGTGGTAGGAAAGCTCTTGCCAGTGATGCTCTCTGCCAGCTCTACCACTCTCTGTAATGATCTCCAGCTGTTGGCAGAGCAACTCCCATACCAAACAGTCACGCAGCCAGTAGTGGGCTTTTGAATGTGCTCCTCTAAAAGAAACTTCCTAAGCCTCTTTAGGAAGTATATGCATTGACAAGCCTTCATGGCCACAATGTGTGTGTGAAGACTTAAGATCCTCAATAATGTTCACACCAAGGAACTTGAAACGGCTGAACCTTTCAACCTTAGCACAACTGATGTGGATGGACTAGCGTCCTGTTGTTTTCTGTAGTCTACTATCATTTCCTTTGTTTTGCTGACAGTGAAAGAGAGGTTATTGTCCTGGCAAAAGTTGTTTAGTGCCTCCAGCTCTTCTGTAGGCTGTCTTATCATCGTCTTTGATAAGGCCTATGATGGTCATCTCATCTGCAAATTTAATGATATCATTGGAGGTGTGCTTAGGAACTCAGTAGTGTGGAATCCACTACATAAGGATACCCATAGATTTTTTTTTTTGTCTTGCTTGTATAGTGGAACAGTGAAGATTAGACAGGTAAGTGTGTGTGTGTGTGTGTGTGGGGGGGAGTCTGCAACATAGGGCAGCGGGTCAGATTCAAACCCAGGCCACCTCATTTTTTTTTGCTCAACTTGTGAGCTAAACTGGCATCCCATCCGTACCTATAGTAGTGTAGACATGGTAATATCAAATTTAGTGAAACAAATGTCACTATTAAATGTTTTTAAAAATTAATAATTTGGAGGCCAGACATGACTAAAAATACTACAATTAGGCATTGAGCTCAAACAAATGTCTAATGCCAACTAATTATTTTAGTTTTTAATCTTATATATATATATATATATATATATATATATATATATATATATATATATATATATATATAATATTCTGTAACTCTATAACTTCTGTCGGTGCTGTGCTTTTTTGGAACCGAATTTCCCAGAGGAACCCACCCGAGGGATTAATAAAGTTTTATCTTATCTTATCTTATCTCATCTTAAATCTAATATTAAGAAAATATATATCTTTGTATGCTAACTTAGCTGTCCTTTTGAGATAATCTCTAGATCAGGAGAGAGCCTTGTTTGTCCTTTGCCCAAAAACGATAGACAAAAACTGTAATTTAAAGAGTGTGGCATCATCATCATCTACAATAGTTTTTTTTGTTTTGTTTTTTTGTGTAATTGCATACTTCTCCGTTGTGCGCTCCTACACGCTATCTAGAAATTAAAAAAACATAAGCCTTCCTACACTTCTCATTGTGTTGATCACATTGTCAAAAACACCCCAGTGAGCAAAGAGGAGAAAAAGAGATTTGTTTCAACGGAGCTCAGAGTACCTCATTATGTGGTGCATAGAGGGAGATTTGAACTGCATTACTAATACTCAGTTTACTGTATATTATATGTACTTCCACATGATTCTGCCCACAGGATGTAAACTCAGTGGGAAGAAAAGCCACCAAATATGCAGACCAAATTAAAGCAAACATTTTTTTTTTTTGAAAGGGAGTTGTGCTTTGATGTCTCTGCATTTATCCATGACCATTTTACACATAGCCCCAGACCATTAAAAGACTGAGCATTTCTTGCCCTCAATTAACCACACTGAATAATTTAAATCATGCTGAATTCTGCAAGACTAGATTTGCTCATGAGGAGATGGATAACACTAAGGAATTTGGGAGTGTAATCAATAAAGTATAGAGTGTATAATTATAATTTGGTACCTTTGATCTCATTTAGACACAGATATGTGCCCATTTTCAAAGTAGATATAGCCAGTAATGTGAGTGAACATTGCTGCAAGAAACTTCTGGCAGAGACATGGCTCTAACTAGAATTATTGTGGTAGACATATGAAAGACTTAAATGTTCAAGTTTATACTGAGATCCATTTATAATTACTACTTATAGCTTTTTTCTTATTTCTCTTTTTATTTCATTATTTTATTTTTATTTATTTTATTTTAACTAGGCCTTCACCAGAAAATCCATCTAAGTCCAAAGAGAAGCATAGCACTGATCTATCTGAGGAGACAGCAATGGGAGCATGTCCTGTGAAAATGGGTGCAATTAGTGTCCCTGTGCTAGTACAGCTGCGGGACAGCAACATTCTTCAAAGCTGCCCCCCAAGGTCTGAAAACTGCAAATCTAAAAAAAGACAGTGGAGAGTATTAACTACCACAATTATTGCACAAAAAGAACCACATTGTGGTAAACAGGTGCAAAAGTATTTGTTGGAGCCATTATCCTTCAGCAGCTTGCCTCTTCTCTTTGTGAAGAGAACAAACTCAGCAGGAGGTTCTAGATAAAGTTGTTACTTCTCAAGTGACAGAAAGGACATGAATACAATGAACTGTGAAGCACAGCTTGAAATGAGGTTGATATGAGCTATTCTAGCCTTGAAAAAGTCTCCAAAACAGCTTAAAGTGTCATAGTCAGATTTTATTTTTTTTTTGTTGATGTGTTTTTGTGTGTCTTTTCTTTATGTTTTATATAATTCTTATAATTTAAATATTTTCCAATATTTAATTGCAATTTAAATTTATTAATTGTCTGTTTGTTATTATTATTAAACCTAAACATGGTATAGATCAGCGGTCCCCAACCCCTGGGCCTCGGACCGGTACCGGTCCGTGAGTTGTTTGGTACCGGGCCGCGAGAGTTGAGGCTCAGGTGTGAAATGTATGGTTTTCAGGGTTTTCAGCATTATTTTGTTATCGTTTTTATCGTTAACTTGGTTTTCCTGGGTCTTTTCACGTGTGTTATGAATAAATCTTCTTTTTTTCGGTACAGGTACTAGTTTTATTTTGTTGTATTTATCCGCGACACCCTAAAGGCTGGTCCGTGAAAATATTGTCGGGCATAAACCGGTCCGTAGCGCAAAAAAGGTTGGGGACCGCTGGTATAGATGATTTTCAAGAAATCAAAACTTAATTGTTACAAGTAGCAGGTGACACCAGCAGTTCATCTTTTATACTGCTGTAGAGATTGATTTGACCTTTCAGCAGAAGCCTGATAGAAGATCAACAAAAAACTGCAAATTTCAGGAAAAAAAACAAAAGAACATCTTCCCTGTTGCCTCAATCAAGCGTGCTGCTGCTCTGTTTTGCATCAAAGACCTTTTTCTGATCTTGTGAGTTGCAGACTGCTGTATTATTGTTGCTTTTAGTTTCATGTGGATTCTAAAATCTCACTGGAAATTGTGCCTTTGTTGAAGTCAGTTGTAAAGCCTTTGTAAGTTTTGGGGAGTTATTAAAACACAGTACAGGCTTGTTTTACGTAAAGATCAAGGTGGGTGTTTACGTTTTTCTGACTAGTTTTGAGATGACTTGTAGAATGGAGCAAAAGATTTAACTTAGACAGTGCAAAAGAATAGTAAACATGACACTGATGGAGTAGCAGGCTTGACTGACTTGATGAGACTATACCTTGGGTGAGCTAATAATTTTTCACATGCAAGTGCATCGTATCTCAGTAGGACAGCAATAGAGGTGCAGTGCCTCTTGTATGACAATTTGCACACATCAAATACTACTGGGAACATTTTTTTTTTTCCAGACAGGGATGTAAGAAGGTAAACATGGCAGTGACTATTGTTGTTGCAATAAGCACATAGTTTAGATTCACAACAGATTAAGCTGTGTGGCTGCAGACACAAAAACGCTAGTGTACTTTTTTATTACCTTGCTGCATCCACAATGCTCCCTATTTATCCAGATTGTTCCTTTTTGCAGCCACTGATTGTTTGGTTTTGGCAAAGGCATGCTGTTAATTCTTTGTCTTCACTATGGATCTGCTAATCTGGTCCATGACTCCTACTACTGCTTGTCTACTTGATGTGCCTCCTCTCTTCCCAAGAACTCTTTCCTTTTTTCATATTTTCAGAGCTTCCCTTAATTAGCTAATTAATAGGACTTTTTCAAACAAAATAAAAACAAAGTGTGTGGTAGTCAGGTATATTCAGATTATGTTTACAGATACACCTACTCAATATTGCTGCTTTCAGCCAGGCAGACAGCTGTCAGTTCACAGTTGGCTGTTGGCTTAGGGCGTATCTACTTTCCACTATAAACACAATCCTTTCGAGTTATCACAGGGAGGCAATGTGGGTGTACGTGTAAGGTGAGAGCTCCCAGGCTCACTAACCAAAACTCCCCAAATTTACTCGAATTATTACTCTGACAGCATTTCACACTAATGGAGGGGAAAACTGGCCGTAAACAGAGAGGCAAGACACTAGTAATGGGATTTCCGGCTCTTTTTAGAGAACCAGCCTTCGGTTCGGCTCACTAAAAAGAGCCGGCTCTTTCGGCTCTGAACCGGCTCTTCAGGTTGTTTTGTTGCTTTCATTAATTTATTATTAACAATAATATAAAATTATGCACAAAAGGAATTACTAATGTAAAAAAAAGTGGTTTTATTTATATATGTTTATATATAAATATATTCAAGGTTCAAGGTTCTTTATTTGTCACATGCATAGTTATACAAGTATAACACACAGTGAAATGTAGCCTGACACGCTCCTCGACATGTGCAAAAATGGGGGGGGGTAGAGGAAGAACATTATATATATGGTATATACATTAGGTGAATGTGCAGTAGTAGCAGCAAGCAGGTGAATTCTGTACATTAAGTGAATTAAATAAGAATAGACAATCTGACTATTTTACAGAATAGACAATATAAACATATTTAAAATTAAAGGAATTTGAAATATACATTGTGCCTGGGTTTAGAGTGTCTGGAAGAGAGTCCTGTCTCAGTCAATTATAGATGATGTGAGAGGGCGGGTGTGTGTGTGTTTAGGGCCCGGATGGCTTGGGGATAGAAGCTCCTCTTGAGTCTCTCTGTCCTTGCCCGGATGATGCGGAACCTTCTACCGGATTGCAGAAGTTGGAATAGTTTGTTGCCAGGATGGGACGGGTCCTTCAGTATCTGCGCTGCTCTAGTCCGGCATCTCCTGGTGTAGGTGTCCTGAAGCGGGGGGAGAGCAATCCTGCAGCAGCGTTCTGCTGTACGGATCACTCTCTGGAGAGCTTTTTGGTCCTTAACACAGCTGTTCCCAAACCACGATGAGATGTTCTGTGTGAGGATGCTCTCCACAGCGCCTGTATAGAAAATCCTGAGGATCTTTGGAGAGACCCTGAACTTCCTCAGTTGTCGTAGGTGGTACAGGCGCTGCCTAGCCTTTTTGGTCTGGACCTGAATGTGGGCAGACCATGTCAGGTCTGAGGAGATGTGGACACCAAGATACTTGATGGACTGCACCCTCTCCACTGGAGCTCCGTTGATGATAATGGGCTTGTAGTCTCTGTGCTGACTCCTTCTGAAGTCCACCACCAGCTCCTTGGTCTTGCCGACGTTCAGCTGGAGGTGGTTGTCCTGGCATAGCCATACCTGTGTCCGCTTGGGGTGGGATGTAGACCACCGTGGTGATGACCGAGGTGAACTCACGGGGGAGATAGAAAGGGCGGCACTTAATGCTCAGGAATTCCAGATGTGGCGAGCAGCCGCTGGAAAGAGTAGAAATGCTTCTGGCATCACACCACTTTCTGTTTACCATGAAACACACTCCTCCACCTTTGGTTTTGTTTGACTCTGCCGTTCTGTCCGCGCAGAGCACAAAGAATGAATCCGACGGCGTTACGGCCTGGTCCGGCACGGTGGGGGTCAGCCATGTCTCCGTGAAGCACATAATGTTGCAGTCCCTCATGTCACGTTGGAAGGTGACTCTTGCTCTTAGGTCATCAAGCTTGTTCTCCATGGATTGTACGTTGGCCAGTAGGATACTGTGCAGTGGTGCGCGATGCGCCTGCTGTCTCAGTCTGTTCCTAATGCCAGCGCGTTTCCCCCGGCGCTTCTTTGTTCTACACCTCGGATGAGCGGCCCGTCCTTTGTTGTTCTCCGCGCCGCGTAGAACCTCTTGCAGCCAGGATGGGTCGGGTTTAAAAGTGTCCAAGATTAGATGTGCAACCTTGTCACCGATGTTTACAAGTGATCTGCTGTCGTATACTATAAAACTAGAGGATTTTGGAATGTAAACCAGAGCAAAAAATAAGTAAAAAACGAGAAAAGTGGATAGTCGATAGTAGATAGACAAGCACTCATATATATTCAAATAATTAAAAAAAATGTTCATTTACCTGTTACTACCACACACCAAATCCGGTCATTGGTACTTGCTGGCTTGTGTAGCCACAAGATAACAAAAGCTCAACACTGCGCCTAGCATTCTGGAGCACTTCTGTTGTCTTTTGTACGTGTTTTGAGTTTTTATGTGTTTTGGAGTTTGTACGTGCTTTGTCTGTAGGGGCCACCGTAAATATACTTTTATTTATTCACTCCACATACAATGTAATAAATAAATCATATAATACAAAAACCAACTATTCACATTTTAACTTTTAACTATTTAAATTTTCAGCTTTTTCCTTTTACAAATTTAAAGTGAAACAACACAAAACACTGCAAACCACAACACAATTAAATATAAATGAAAATATGAAAACAAAAACAGCATGCATATTCTCTGTCATATGGACCTGCATGAATAAACTTTCTGAATCCTTTATCATCTGCAACTGAAAATAGTTGTGGATGATTACTATACCTTTCTAATGTGACGTTGTTGTCCCTGGCTCTCTTTCCCTCCCACTCTGTTCCTGTGCGAGAGAGAGGGTGAGAGAAAGGAAAAAAAACCCACGGCTCGCGATAAGAAGCCGGCTCACGTCGTTCACGTCAAAGATCCAGCTCTAAGAGCCGTTTCGTTCGCGACCGACACATCACTACAAGACACCAATGAAAACGGGAAAAGTTGAAAAACAAACAATGGAAAGAGACACAGATGACGATAGCAACGAGGGTATGGATGGCCTGCAAGCTAGCATCCGCGCCATCCATGAAGAGCTAAAAGCTACCAGGTTGGACATGAAAACAGACCTGAAAAATTTCAAAGACACCTTCTCCACGGAACTTACGTGTTTCAGAAAAGATATTGATAACAAATTGCCAGAGACTTAAAGGACATGATAAGTAGAGTGGATGGGGCAGAAGGGAGGGTGATGGAGATGGAGGAGTGGGCTACCGCGGCTAACGAGGCTCTGCTTCAAGCTATTCTAGCACAAGAAAATATACAAGCTAAACTGACAGACCTGGAAGCCCGATCACGAAGAAACAACATTCGTGTTTATGGAATCCCAGAAGACACAGAAGGGGACAATCTACGGGAGTTCTTGGAAACGTTTATTAAATCGGAGTTGTCCCTAAGTGATACTGAGCTGGGAATGCAAAGATGTCATAGGGCTCTCGGCCCCAAGCCACCGCCGAATGCCAGCCCCCGGTCAATAGTGATTCACTTTCTGGAGTACAGAATTAAAGAACTAGTGCTCCGCTCGGAAAAAGAAAGCGGTCGTTCTGAACGGCGTGAGAATCTACTTTGACCAGGACTATTTGGTGAAGTGTCTTGCCCAGGGACACAACGACCGAGGCTGTCCAAGCCGGGGCTTGAACCAGCAACCTTCCGATTACAAGGCAAACGCCCAACACTTGAGCCACGATCGCCCCAATTTAGGGTAAACGTTTAGGTTTCATTTTACATCTAAATATATACTGAAAGTTATATGTCGGCCTTAGAGTATTTAGAGATTAAGACATTGTTCTGGGAGCGTACTTTCCTGGTTAGTTTGATTGTTTGATTACTTCTTATTTTGTGGTATTTAGTTTATGCATAACCTCAGGAGACGTCACTTTACACAGGACGTCACTTTACACAGGAGAGGCCCCCTCGTGAAACGAGAGCTTTCCTCTCCAAAAGGTTTTTGGGGAATTCTGTTTTTGAGTAGAAACCACAGTTCTCTCATTTGTTCTGTTTCATTTGTTCAAGTTCAAGTTTCAAATTTTGACAAATGTATGTTGTGTGTGTGTTTTTGTTTGTTTGTTGTTGTTTCCTTGTTTTGTTTTATCACCCAGGTCTTACAAGGTAAATGCTTTGACTTATACAAGACATGTCATTTTAACAGTATAGTTTAGTAACCCTTAATGTTAATGGGTTACAAAACCCAGTTAAAAAAAGGTAAGCTCTTTGCTAAAATGAAAAAAGAAGGCCATCATATAATTTTTTGGCAGGAGACCCACCTAACCAAAAAGGGGCATAAAAAACTTAAGTACCCCGGATTTAAAAACATATTTTATTCATCAAATACAAAGGGACCCAATAGGGGAGTTGCAATTCTGATTTCAAATAAAATCTCTTTCCAGTTCTCTTCACAAATTGCAGATAAGGAAGGACGATATATTTTGGTAAAAGGAATCCTAGACTCTAAAGTAGTGACGCTACTTAATATTTACAGACCTCCTGGACAGGACAAATCGTTAATAAGGACCATATTTGATTTAATTGTTACGGAGACATCAGGTGTCCTGATATGTGGTGGAGACTGGAATGTACAATTACACCCTACCTTGGACTCCTCAAACTTATTAAAAAAGCAGAATCCGGAATCTCTTTATGTAAGAAAGATGCTTAATGAGGTTGTGCTGATTGATGTGTGGAGAGAACTTCATCCTTCTTCAAAGGCATATACATTTTTCTCCCACCCGCATGGTGTCTACTCAAGAATTGACTATTTTTTTATGTGCAAATCAGAAAGACCGAGGATAATAGAATGTAACATTGGACCCAGAGACGTTTCTGATCATTCGGCAGTACACCTAAATATTGGATATTTAAGCCTAGAAACGTTGTATGGAGACTGAACACTAGCCTTTTGAATGACCGAAAATGTGAAGAATTTATTAAGAAAGAAGTTAATGAATTTTTGGAGGTTAATGACAATGGTGAAGTGTCACCGAGTACCTTGTGGGATACGGCGAAAGCAGTGCTCAGAGGAAAACTAATAATGTGGTCAGCGAGGAAGAAAAGGGAAGAAGAGAGGCAACAGACTATCATGTCAAATAAGTTGAAAGAATTGGAACAAGCACATATAGAATCAAAAGATGATAAAATTTTAGAACAAATTAAAAATATTAAGGAGGAGCTAAACAATATTCTGGATAAACAAATAGAAGTCAAGCTAAAATATCTCAGACAAAACTACTATGAAAACGGCCCCAAAGCAAAAAAAAATATTAGCATGGAAATTGCGCAAACAATTAACAGATAGAACAGTTACAAAAATTAAAAATCCACTTACTAAGACCTATTACCATAAACCTGAAGATATGGAAGAATCTTTTGCATTATATTACAAAGAGCTTTACACTCAACCCCAAATAATGGATTCATCACTAGTGAAAGGATTTCTGGAGTCTCTAGATTTGCCTTCCATAGGAGAAGAACAAAACAAAATGCTAACTCAAGAGGTTACTAAAGCAGAACTTGATAAAGCTATATCTAGGCTGAAGACAAAGTGCCAGGAGGAGATGGATTCCCTGCAGAATGGTTTAAGCGGTATAGGGACCTTTTGTCACCAATGCTGTTAAAATGTTTTAATTATATCTTGAAGGAAGGAGAGACTCCAGTATCCTGGAAACAAGCTATCATATCTGTGATTCCAAAGGAGGGAAAGGACAGATCAGAGTGCACCTCATATAGACCTATCTCAGTCTTAAACATAGATTACAGAATATTTACTTCAATCATCGCAAAAAGACTGGAAAATGTTATTCCTGACTTGATTGACCATGACCAAACGGGTTTCATAAAATATAGACAAACACAGGATAATGTAAGAAGAGCACTATACCTAATAAATATTATGAGTCAAAATCAATTTGAATCAGTCACTATGAGTTTGGATGCGGAGAAAGCCTTTGATATGGTGCAATGGGAATTTCTTTATCTAGTACTAAAGCAGTTTGGATTCAAAGAGCAGATCATAGGCTGCTTAAAATCGCTATACAGTTGTCCAACTGCACGGATTAAAATTAATGGAAATCTGTCCAGGACTATTACACTGGAGAGAGGATGTCGCCAGGGGTACCCCCTAGGCCCTACCTTGTTTGCACTTTTTATAGAGCCCCTGGCACAATGTATTAGAGAAGACCAGAAAATCAAGGGCATTCAAGTTAAAGGAGTGGAGTGTAAAATATGCTTATATGCAGATGACATACTTTTGACCTTGTCAAATCCGGACTCCAGTCTTCCCAAACTGATGATGCGCCTTGAACAGTTTAGCCAATACTCGGGCTACAAATTAAATATACACAAAACCCAAATTCTAACTTACAACTATGTACCAAAAGAAAACATACGTAAAATGTATGATTTCAAATGGAATACTAACAAATTGACATATCTTGGAGTCATCATACCAAAGGATTTGACGGAAATTTATAATTTAAATTATGATGCCATCACACAAAATATAAAAGTGGACTTGGGAAGATGGGCACCTTTGACAATTGGTCTGTATGGTAGAATAGAAATTGTGAAAATGAATGTTTTACCCCGTTTGTTGTTTCTTTTTCAATCGCTGCCAATTGAAATTCCCATAAAACAATTTAATGAGTGGAAAAGAATGATCTCACAATTTATTTGGCAGAGTAAAAAACCCAGGGTACGATTTAAAACTCTACAGTTGCCAAAAGACCAAGGTGGATTATCTTTACCCAGCCTGGAGGACTATTACAATGCGGCACAGCTTCAGTATTTGGTTAGAATATGTGATAACAGATATGAAGCAAAATGGAAAGATTTGGAACTTGCTCAATTGGATATACCTCTACAGTCTTTACTGGGTGATATAAGTCTACAGAAAAAACATATGTGTAAATTGCATGAGTGCACCAAAGTAGCCTTAAATACATGGACTAAACAAAGTAAAAAATTCAATTTAGAAAGGAAAATGCGAATCCTAAGGTGGGTAGGATATGATACCGGTTTTACACCAGCACATTTGGATGGGGTGTTTAGAGAATGGACTTGGAAGGGTATTACAGCATACTGTAAAATCTCAACCAAAACAGACATGGACAGCTTCCTACAACTCAGTGAAACTTACGGGTTAAATAAAACAGACTTTTACAGATACTTACAATTGAGACACCATTTTAATAAAAATATTAAAGTTGCAAGGGATTATTCTGAGGAGGGGGGGCTCATTGATATGTTTGTCGACACATATAAAGATAAAGTACATAAAAAGCTGATCTCGAAACTGTACTCATGTTTACAATCATACAGGACCCACTCCACCCAGTATGTTAAGAACAGATGGGAGAAAGAAGCAGATATTACACTTACGTATGAAGATTGGTTGCATATTTGTAAAATAAACATAACCACCTCTAGCTCCCCTCTTTGGAGGGAATTTTCCTGGAAGAACAGTATGAGATTTTTCATTACACCTAAGTATAAATCACTTCAGAATAGCAAACCTGAATCCGGTAACTGCTGGAGGCAATGTGGCAAGACTATGGCTGACCACTACCATATATTCTGGGATTGTCCAGCTATTAAATCCTATTGGGCCGAAATACTAATGAGGATTAAAAATGTAATGGGTTTTGAGATTGAGTTTTGCTTTGCTACAATATATTTGGGAAATGTACCAGTTGAGATGAATACGAAAGATAAATACCTTTTTAAAATATTCCTGGCAGCAAGTAAAAAAGCAATAACTAGAAGATGGCTGGACAAGGACCCACCAACGGTTGGAGAGTGGTCAGCCATAGTAAAAGACATTTGTGAAATGGAAAAGATGACCTTTTCTCTAAGACTCTGTAAAGACAAATTTCAAAGATATTGGTCAAAATGGTTTTCGAGTATGCAAAAGGGTTGTGAATAATGTAGGGAAAGGATCTTATCCATTCCCTTCCCGTTCTGTTTTCATTTAACCTGATTTTCCGGTGCTCGACTGGTCTTAATACCTTATGATGCTGAATGGACACTTGTATAGACATGCACAAAAATATGTCATAGGGTATACGTGCATGAGTGTGCATGCGTGCACATGTAGATATGTATTATGTATGTATATGTAGATGGGTAGATGCTTGAAGGTGTGTGTGAGTATGTACATAGACACGGGTATGGGGGTATATACAAACAAGCAAGATGCACGGTGTCTCTCCAAGTGGAGAAACTACTTTTTAGTAACTTCCCATAGCCCTGGGTCAACCCCTCCCTTCCCTTGAAACCTTCAATTTGTTTCAAGGAGGAGAACAGATGCTTTCACAGTTTACCCCTAGATAAATTAAAACAAACAAACAAACAAAAACAAAAAACACAGATATTCTGGTGTTGGAGTTTTCATGAATGCAGTTCTGTGCTGAAAACTGTTTCACTGACTGATTCAAATAGAAATTGCTTGTGGATATTTTTAACTATCACTGTTTTAAATTCAACATGATATCACAAAGTTAGCAGATGTATTAATAAGAATTTTAGTAACATACTCTGCAGTGCCTACTTTTAAAAATGGGATTTTAATAAAATCTAAAAATACTTATAGTAGCTCTGTGACCCTGGGCTGATGCACAAGACATTACCACTGGTTTTCATTAAGGGTACTTAGGGGCATTAACATGTCTGTTTTCATTATACATAGGGATGGGTATTGATAAGATTTTCACGATTCCGATTCCATTTTCGATTCTGTTTAACGATTCGATTCTCTTATCGATTCTTATTTTTAAAAAAGGAGAACACTAAGGTCGATTATCTTAGAACTTTGTTTTATATCTTTTCTTTGAACAAGATAGAAATTTAGGAGTAACATGGCCTTACAAACCCAACAGTGAGATCTTAAGAGATCCAGCCTACGGCTCTTCAATGGGGTGTCACAGGGTCCCCAGGAAAAAAAATTGTAAATGTAAAATAATAAAATAAATATTATTCTGTAGCATTTACACAAGAATATCCAGTAATGTCCCTGCCTACAATTAAACACATTCACTTACCGAAAATCGGGGGCATCTGCTGTGGCAAATGGGTGCAAGCCTTTGACCACAAACTTAGTCACTGCTCGGTGACATTCGTCTATCCTGGCCTGAAAGGAGACGCTACCGGTAAACTGCAGGGAGAACTGCCAGCATCTGAGCCAGCCAGATTCTCGGTCTCTCTCATCATGGTCACCTAAATGCACAGTAATGGCAGGTTTTGTAATAAGGCAGATCGCGCTAACATAATATGCACTGTTAGTTGATTATTTACCTGCCGCATTAATGGGAGAGGACGTGCAAACGTTACCGCTGCTGGTTTGAGATTCACGAGTCCGGAGCGGAATTAAAAACACGACATTCATTTAAGGTTATCGCGTGTTTTGTGAGCAAATGTTTTTGCATATTCGTACTGTTTCCTCCCTTAAATGAAATATCTACTTTGCAAGTATTGCAAGTTGCCCTGTTGTCATCCGTTCTCATAAAGTATAAAAACTTTTGAGCATTTGAGCCGCTTACGCGCCGTGTTTCCTGCCAGGTAAATGACGCTCCGCAATGTGGTGACGTCATTCGGGGCGACTGGAATCGATAAGGGAATCGTTTGCAAAAATGGCAAACAATTCCAAGGAATTGAAACAGTGGGAACCGGTTCTCAACTAAACATCGCTCTGCAGGCCTACTTGTTGTTCCTAGAGTATTTAAAAGTAGAATGGGAGGCAGAGCCTTCAGTTTTCAGGCCCCTCTTCTGTGGAACCAGCTTCCAGTTTGGATTCGGGAGACAGAAACTATCTCTACTTTTAAGATTAGGCTTAAAACTTTCCTTTTTGCTAAAGCATATAGTTAGGGCTGGACCAGGTGACCCTGAATCCTCCCTTAGTTATGCTGCAATAGACGTAGGCTGCCGGGGGATTCCCATGATGCATTGAGTTTTTCCTTTCCAGTCACCTTTCTCACTCACTATGTATTAATAGACCTCTCTGCATTGAATCATATCTGTTATTAACCTCTGTCTCTCTTCCGCAGCATGTCTTTTATCCTGTCTTCCTTCTCTCACCCCAACCGGTCGCAGCAGATGGCCGCCCCTCCCTGAGCCTGGTTCTGCCGGAGGTTTCTTCCTGTTAAAAGGGAGTTTTTCCTTCCCACTGTCGCCAAAGTGCTTGCTCATAGGGGGTCATATGATTGTTGGGTTTTTCTCTGTATCTATGAAGCGCCTTGAGGCGACTTTTGTTGTGATTTGGCGCTATATAAATAAAATTGAATTGAATTGAATTGAATTCAACAAGAACCGGGTTTCGATACCCATCCCTAATTATACATGTCACAGGTGGGGAATATCATTACAGTCACAGATCAGCCGGCAGTCAGTCAGGAATCCACCAGGTATCCATCATGGCCCTGTCAGGTATGAGGCGGCCATTTGGCTGTATCTGTAATACATAGAGATGGTTATGTGGAAAAATCTCAGTAAAGTGACTGCTTCTGAAATACTCAGACCAGACCATCCAGGACCATGTCACTTAACTCATAAGTGACAAGGTGACTGATTTAATTGGCTAGTTTTGCATTTGGCTAGGGCCAGTGTCACTAATGGCAGCATGAAGTGCTACTTGAACCTATCGCGGTTGCACAGGCTGCATCAATATGTGCCATTACCTGAAGGTTTGCGGAGTCTCCCAGCAGAGTCTCAAGAACATGGAGGTGATCCCAAGAGACCGGCACCTTCTCTAGGAGAACTGGACAGGGTTGTATATGGTCCTTAACCCATCAGCAGGACCTATATCTGCTCCTTTGTACAAAGAGGAATAGAATGAACACTGCCAGAGCCCTCCAGCAGGCCACTGGTGTGAATATCTTGAACCAAACAATCAGAAACCTTATCTTTATAAGGCTGGCTTGATAGCCCGGTGTTGTTTAGTGTGTCCTGTGCTCACTGCCCAGCACTGTGTTTGGAAACTTGCATTTGCCATAGAACAGCAGAATAAAGTAGTTTTGTGTGTTGTTGTAGTCAAATTCTTCCAAAATGGAGTAGGCTCCATTCAACACTACTTTAGAACTTCAGGTTGGTGGTTTGACTCCCAACCTGGGCGTGTATCCAAATTGTTGACACCCCCCCACACACCAAATGCTATCCAAACATATCATGGAATATGTGCGAGAGATATATAACGGACATCACAAGGATTAAGAAGGTCCACATCAGGTGTGCAGGAACCAGGACACACTGATGAGAAATTTGCAGAGAAACAACTAGTAGCTCAGTGTTCCAACATCTGGAAGAAGCAACTGCTATCACAACTAGAGATAGATGACGTGCAACACAAACGCACCGGCAAGGCAGAGCAAGAATGCCAGGTCAGGGGTGAGATATCAACACCCCTACCCTCCAATTCAATTTCAATTCAATTTTGTTTAGAGCACCAAATCAGAACAACAGTTGCATCAAAGTGCTTTATACTGTAAGGTAAAGAACCTACAAATACAGAGAAAACAGACAAAACCCAACAATCATATTACCGCCTATGAATAATCACTTTGGCAACAGTGGGAAGGAAAAACTCTTTTTAACAGGAAGAAACTTCTGGCAGAACCAGGCTCAGGGAGTAGCAGCCATCTGCCACGACTGGTTGTGATTGAAGGGAGGAATGCAGGAGAAAGACACATTATGGAAGGGAGCTAGAGATGAGTAATAACTAATAATTAAATGCAGAGTAGTGTATAAACACATAGTGAGTGAAAAAAGTGAAGAAGAAACACAAGTGGGGCCTTCCCACAATGCCCAGCAGCCTAGACTTATTGCAGTGTAACTAAAGGAGGATTCAGGGTAACCTGATGTTTTGTCAATAAGTAAAGTTTTAAGCCTAATCTTAAAAGTACAGATGGTGCCTGTCCCCCAAATCCAAACTGCTAGTTTTACAGAATAGGGGCCTGGAAGGTTTAGGCTCCGCCTCCCATTCACCCTTTAAATACCCTAGGAACTACAAGTAAGCCTGCGGTCTGAGTGGGAAATTCTCTATTGGGGTGATACGGTACTATGAAATCTTTAAGATGGGGCCTAATTATTTGAGACTTGTATGTGATAAGAGTGGTTTTAAATTTTATTCTGGATTTAACAGGGAACCAATGAAAAGAAGCCAGCATCTAGTTGTTATAAGTAATCTTGCCGCAGCATTTTGTAACAACTGAATGCTTTTCAGGTAGTTTTTAAGACATACTGATTAGGGCTGCCACGATTAGTCGATTAGTCACAATTACGTCGACAATTAAAATCGTCGATGACTAATTTAATAGTTGACGCGTTGTTTGAAGCTTTGTAAGATCCCAAAAGACGCAGGAATAAGTAGTAGGATTTAAGAGTGTAATAACGGACTGAAACACAAGATGGCAGCACTGCATGTACAAGGATGCCAGCTGCCGTTAAACCTCGAAGAAGAAGAAGCAGTGTCCAGTATCATAGCTGTGTCCAAATTCAGGAACCGCATTCTTCTGTGCCCGCATTTGTAGGCCGATTACATTACAGCGACACGACGAAGACTGTCCAAATTCGAAGACTCTGACAAATGCGGCCGACAAACGCGCCCTTCATTTCCCCAGATTTGAAGGATGGGTCGGGTGTATACTTCGTGGCCCAACCTATCCCAGAATTCATAGTACGGCCCTGCTCAGTTTCCTCAATGGCGGCAGCTAGTTAGTTTTAATATTACTCTTATTATTCTTTCTGGGTCACAAAATAAACGTTTAACATATTTTCAGGCGAGAATGTAGCTGTGTAAACTTCAAATATCTGCTTGGTTTATCAAGACACCACATATTTTCAAAAGCGCTCTGACGTTTTCGGAGACGCCTGTTACCCACCAGCTTGATAGCTAGCCGGGGCTCAAGGCTCACTAGAGCTGGTGAGAACACCGGACTCCCGGCAAATCATTTTCAAACCCACCGCTGTCTTTCGCTACTCAGATTAAACATGATATATAAGTCACTTAGATAACTTAAAAATGTTATTGTTTGGCTTTTTTCAGTATTTTATTTATTCCTGAGTAAATCGGTTTGGCTGAGATTAAAGTTATAGTTTTTACACCGCTGAATAAATGTCAAGCAGACAACTGATTATCAGAAGTGTGAGATGCTCGAGAATATACTCTAGTGTCCTGTTATATTTTAGATAGCAAGGAGCAGACGGCTGAGTTTATTAAACTCCACCGAAACAATCTGCAAATTTTATTTAAATTTAAGAAACTATCATCTTGTCTTTATTTTTAGTTAGCACATACCTTAAACACTTAAAGCTGTAAGCTAATGATAGTTATATAAGAGCAGATGCATGCTGGTGCAATAAGCTGTACGTTTTACGTCCAATGGATGCATGATCTCATTAGTCGACTAATCGCAAAAATAATCGGTGACTAGTCGACTATCAAAATAATCGTTTGTGGCAGCCCTAATACTGATAATAACAAATTAGAGTAGTCCAGCCAATTACCAAGACTACGTGAAGTACCCTCTGAAGGTCTACTAGATGATGTGAATGCAGCATTACAGACAACACCTACTGCAACCATTACAGAAACCAGCCAGCTGATCTACACCACAGAAGCAGTGCTCACTGAGGTTCCCATTTGCCTGTGGGATTCCCCAGTACTTGTAGCTATCCTCATTGCCTGCAGTGTTGCCTTCTGGTAGTTTGATCACCTCAGTTCTGACTACCTTCCCTCTCTTCGTTACCATCTGACTACACTTTGAATGGCATTCCAATGTCCTTGCTGTAGATCTTGTGGTGTGGATCAGTGAACCATGGTCTTGTTCACTGTTGGCATACAGCTTGATGTCATCCATGTACAGGTGGCTGACAGTTGCTCCATTCTGTAGTTGGTATCGGAGGTCTTGTTAATGATCTCACTGAGGGGGTTCAGGCCTATGCAGAACTGCAGTGGAGACAGAGCATCTCCTTGGTAAATCTCAGTGGTTCATCTGCCACTGAGATTGGATGGTTCTGTGGAGAACAGCTGGTTTACTCTCCGCCTTCTTTTTCTCTGGTATACCAAACGGCTTCAAGCGACTGGCCAAGGCTTTGAGTCTTTGCTTTGCAGTGTCCAAAGCCTCAGGTATGGACAACCTGCTGTACTTTTGGGCAGCTTCTTCATTCCACCTTTCTGCAACTCTGAGAGTTGGCTAACTTCCCTCTGTGCTACCTCGATCTCGGCCTCGAGTCTCCTTCTTCATGGAGGGTACTGCTCCTTGTGGCTATTCATCTTATAGCCAAGCATCTCGCTCATCACTGCTGCTGTGGTGTAAATCAGCTGGTTAGTCTCGGTAATGGTCGCAGTAGGTATTGTACATAGTGCTTCATTCACACCAACTAGTACATCTTCAGATGGTACTTCATGCAATCCTAGTAACTAGCAACAGAAGGGTCCAGGTTTCAAGCTTTGCTATGATCCTATCTTTCAGATCAGTTCCTCTCGCACTCAGCTCTCCTTCTTCCATCACACTTGATACCCAAGCAATTGTTTCGCCATCAGTCTGGATGCTGGGTATCGAAGATTCCACAAGTCCCACATCCTATACATGTAGCCCCCTCTGCTTGCATAGTAGTAACAGCAAACCTATTCTCATCTCTTGCCCCTTTGTGCCTTCTTGTTCCAGTAGCCCACTTTGCATCAGTGTGTCCTGGTTCCTCAACACCTGACGTGGACCTTGTTAATCCAGGCGACGTCCAAGCCGGTAAGGCTTCAGCCTACCTCACATCCAAGGTAGGCTTGGTCTGCATGGGGGGGGGTCTAGCCGAGGGTATCCAATCCCTTATTGGATACAGACACCCTGGTCAAGAATCAAACCCCTGACTCCCCTTCCAAAGGCTGGTACTTTGGAACTCCCATTCCATCCAGCTGCTATTACACATATATATATATATATATATATATATATATATATATATATATATATAAAACACCCATCTCGCCCCTGCGGGCGGTTTATCCTTCAAGCTCGGGTCCTCTACCAGAGGTCTGGGAGCTTGAGGGTCCTGCGCAGTATCTTAGCTGTTCCCAGGACTGCGTTCTTCTGGACAGAGATCTCTGATGTTGTTCCCGGGATCTGCTGGAGCCACTCGCCTAGCTTGGGAGTCACCGCACCTAGTGCTCCGATTACCACGGGGACCACCGTCACCTTCACCCTCCACATCCTCTCGAGCTCTTCTCTGAGCCCTTGGTATTTCTCCAGCTTCTCGTGTTCCTTCTTCCTGATATTGCTGTCATTTGGAACCGCTACATCGATCACTACGGCCGTCTTCTTCTGTTTGTCTACCACCACTATGTCCGGTTGGTTAGCCACCAGCATTTTGTCCGTCTGTATCTGGAAGTCCCACAGGATCTTAGCTCGGTCATTCTCCACCACCCTTGGGGGCATCTCCCATTTTGACCTCGGGACTTCCAGGTTATACTCGGCACAGATGTTCCTGTACACTATGCCGGCCACTTGGTTATGGCGTTCCATGTATGCCTTGCCTGCTAGCATCTTGCACCCTGCTGTTATGTGCTGGATTGTCTCTGGAGCATCTTTACACAGCCTGCACCTGGGGTCTTGCCTGGTGTGATAGACCCCAGCCTCTATGGATCTTGTACTCAGAGCTTGTTCTTGTGCTGCCATGATTAGTGCCTCTGTGCTGTCTTTCAGTCCAGCTTTGTCCAGCCACTGGTAGGATTTCTGGATGTCAGCCACCTCCTCTATCTGCCGGTGGTACATACCGTGCAGGGCCCTGTCCTTCCATGATGGTTCCTCGTCTCCCTCCTCTTTCTTGGGTTTCTGCTGCCTGAGGTATTCACTGAGCACTCGGTCAGTTGGGGCCATCTTCCCAATGTATTCTTGGATGTTCGTTGTCTCATCCTGGACTGTGGTGCTGACACTCACCAGTCCCCGGCCCCCTTCCTTCCGCTTAGCGTACAGCCTCAGGGTGCTGGACTTGGGGTGAAACCCTCCATGCATGGTAAGGAGCTTTCTTGTCTTTATGTCAGTGGCTTCTATCTCCTCCTTTGGCCAGCCTATTACCCCAGCAGGGTACCTGATCACGGGCAGGGCATAGGTGTTGATGGCCCGGATCTTGTTCTTACCGTTCAGCTGACTCCTCAGGACTTGCCTGACCCTCTGCAGGTACTTGGTGGTTGCAGCCTTTCTAGCGGCCTCTTCATGGTTCCCATTCGCCTGCGGGATCCCCAGGTACTTGTAACTGTCCTCTATGTCTGCAATGTTGCCTTCTGGTAGTTCAATCCCCTCAGTTCTGACTACCTTCCCTCTCTTTGTTACCATTCGACTACACTTCTCCAGTCCGAACGACATTCCAATGTCATTGCTGTATAGCCTGGTAGTGTGGATCAGTGAATCGATGTCTCGTTCACTCTTGGCATACAGCTTGATGTCATCCATGTACAGGAGGTGGCTGACAACTGCTCCGTTCCGTAGTCGGTATCCGTAGCCAGTCTTGTTAATGAGCTCACTGAGGGGGTTCAGGCCTATGCAGAACAGCAGTGGGGACAGAGCATCTCCTTGGTAGATCCCGCACTTGATGGTGACTTGTGCTATGGGCTTGGAGTTGGCCTCTAGTGTTGTACGCCACATCCCCATTGAGTTCCTGATGAAGGCTCTTAGGGTCCTGTTGATCTTGTACAATTCTAAGCATTCCAGGATCCAGCTGTGGGGCATTGAGTCATCCTATGACTGGATATATATATATATACACATATGCATATATACACAAATGCATATATATATATATATATATATATATATATATATATATATATATATATAGTGGTTAGACTACACGCCTTTGGAACAGAGGATCGCAAGTTCGATTCCTGCCTGGGGCGTCTGTATCCAGTAAGGGTCCTAAGGCTAGACCCCCTATGCTAAGCGAGCCTACCGCAGACATGAGCGAGACAGATAAATATGAAGGCATGCCGGCTCGGACGTCGCCCGGATCAACAAGGTCCGCTTCAGGTGTTGAGGAACCAGGGCACCCTGACGAGAAGTGGGCTACTGGAACAAGAAGGCATCGGTGGGCAAGAGATGAAAACAGGGCGTTGTTGAAATGCTACTACGGAAGTAACCCTGGCGGAAGGGATTACATGAATAGGATGAGGGACCTATGGATTCTTTGATACCCAACATCCACAATGACGGCGAAACAACTAGTAGCTCAGTGTTCCAACATTCGAAAGAAGGGACTGTTCTCAGGGACAGCTAGAGATTGACATAAATGCTATGGCAAGGGGGAGCCAGGACACCAGGCCACCCGAGATTGGGTACCAAGCCCCAAGTGCGATAGGAGAAGGATCGTTGAGTGCGAGAGGAACTGACCTGAAAGATAGGATCATGGCCAAGCTTGAAACCTGGACCCCCGTAGCCGGTTACCAAGATTACGCGAAGTACCCTCAGAAGGTCTGCTAGATGATGTTAATGCAGCACTACGGACAATACCTACAACCACGATTACCGACACTAACAAGCTGATCTACAATATGGCAGCAGTGATCAGTGAGATGCTTGGCTACAAGTTGGACAGCCACAAGGGGCAGTACCCTCCATGGAGAAGGAGGCTAGAGGGCAAGATCAAAGTAGCACGGAGGGAGGTTAGCCAACTAACGGAATTGCAGAAAGGTGCGACAAAGAAGGTGCATAAGAAATACAGCAAGCTGTCCATACCTAAAGCTTTGGAAACTGCCAAGCAAAGACTCACAGCCTTGGCCAGCCGCTTGAGGAGGTACACCTCAAGCGCTTGAGGAGGTACACCAGGCAGGTGCTGGTTCTCCACAGCCCTCCCAGCAGCAGAACCAGCAAAGGTGTACTCTCAGTGGCAAGGGAACAATAAGAGAACAGCACCACCAAGGCTGGAGACGGAGCAATACTGGAGGAGCATATGGGAGAAGGACGCAACCCATAACGGCAATGCTCAGTGGCTAGTGGATCTGAGGGCAGACCATAGCGACTTACCTGAACAGGGTCCAGTAACCATCACAGTGGCAGATATCCAAGAAAGGGTCTCCAGTATGAAGAGTTGGACAGCACCAGGGCCCGACATGGTTCACACCTACTGGCTAAAGAAGCTGACTGCACTCCACGAGCAGCACAAATGAACCAGCTGCTAGTTAACGAGGGACACCCGGAATTGCTAACCGAAGGTCGGACGGTCCTGATCCCCAAGGACCCCAAGAAGGGACCAGTCCCCTCCAACTATCGACCAATAACCTGCCTCAGTACTACATGGAAGCTCCTGTCAGGCATCATATCGGCTAAGATGAACAGGCACATGGGTCAATACATGAGCGGGACACAGAAAGGAATTGGCAAGAATACCAACCTGTGCACTGCCTGGATTGATTACAAGAAGGCCTATGACTCAATGCCCCACAGCTGGATCCTGGAATGCTTAGAATTGTACAAGATCAACAGGACCCTAAGAGCCTTCATCAGGAACTCAATGGGGATGTGGCGTACAACACTAGAGGCCAACTCCAAGCCCATAGCACAAGTCGCCATCAAGTGCGGGATCTACCAAGGAGATGCTCTGTCCCCACTGCTGTTCTGCATAGGCCTGAACCCCCTCAGTGAGATCATTAACAAGACTGGCTACAGATACCGACTACGGAACGGAGCAGTTGTCAGCCACCTCCTGTACATGGATGACATCAAGCTGTATGCCAAGAGTGAACGAGACAGATTCACTGATCCACACTACCAGGCTATACAGCAATGACATTGGAATGTCGTTCGGACTGGAGAAGTGTAGTCGGATGGTAACAAAGAGAGGGAAGGTAGTCAGAACTGAGGGGATTGAACTACCAGAAGGCAACATTGCAGACATAGAGGACAGTTACAAGTACCTGGGGATCCCGCAGGCGAATGGGAACCATGAAGAGGCCGCTAGAAAAGCTGCAACCACCAAGTACCTGCAGAGGGTCAGGCAAGTCCTGAGGAGTAAGCTGAACGGTAAGAACAAGATCCGGGCCATCAACACCTACGCCCTGCCCGTGATCAGGTACCCTGCTGGGGTAATAGGCTGGCCAAAGGAGGAGATAGAAGCCACTGACATCAAGACAAGAAAGCTGCTTACCATGCATGGAGGGTTTCACCCCAAGTCCAGCACCCTGAGGCTGTACGCTAAGCGGAAGGAAGGGGGCCGGGGACTGGTGAGTGTCAGCACCACAGTCCAGGATGAGATAACGAACATCCAAGAATACATTGGGAAGATGGCCCCAACTGACCGAGTGCTCAGTGAATACCTCAGGCAGCAGAAACCCAAGAAAGAGGAGGGAGACGAGGAACCATCATGGAAGGACAGGCCCCTGCACGGTATGTACCACCGGCAGATAGAGGAGGTGGCTGATATCCAGAAATCCTACCAGTGGCTGGACAAAGCTGGACTGAAAGACAGCACAGAGGCACTAATCATGGCAGCACAAGAACAAGCTCTGAGTACAAGATCCATAGAGGCTGGGGTCTATCACACTTTACACAGTGCAGGCTGTGTAAAGATGTAAAGATGCTCCAGAGACAATCCAGCACATAACAGCAGGGTGCAAGATGCTAGCAGGCAGGGCATACATGGAACGCCATAACCAAGTGGCCGGCATAGTATACAGAAACATCTGTGCCGAATATAACCTGGAAGTGCCGAGGTCAAAATGGGAGATGCCCCCAAGGGTGGTGGAGAATGACCGAGCTAAGATCCTGTGGGACTTCCAGATACAGACGGACAAAATGGTGGTGGCTAACCAACCGGACATAGTGGTGGTAGACAAACAGAAGAAGACGGCCATAGTGATCGATGTAGCGGTCCCGAATGACAGCAATATCAGGAAGAAGGAACACGAGAAGCTGGAGAAATACCAAGGGTTCAGAGATTAGCTCGAGAGGATGTGGAGGGTGAAGGTAACGGTGGTCCCCGTGGCAATCGGAGCACTAGGTGCGGTGACTCCCAAGCTAGGCGAGTGGCTCCAGCAGATCCCGGGAACAACATCGGAGATCTCTGTCCAGAAGAGCGCAGTCCTGGGAACAGCTAAGATACTGCGCAGGACCCTCAAGCTCCCAGGCCTCTGGTAGAGGACCCGAGCTTGAAGGATAAACCGCACGCGTGCTGGGTGTTTTTATACATACATACATACATATATATATATATATATATATATATATATATTAATGTATATGTATATATATGTATATGTATATATATGTATATATGTATATATATATATATATATATATGTATATATATGTGTGTAAAAGAAAGCTTTCCCTGTTACTCTATTAATTCCAGAGATTGCTTGTGCAAATGCTGTGAAGAAGTATGTTGAAAAGGCTATTACAGCAGTGTTTCCAAACTTTTTAAAATGACAGGAATTGATTGAATATTATTAGTCCATTCAAGTGAGTCTCTTTGTTCAGCCATGTGCACTGGTGTACAGCAATGTCTGACTTATTAGCTTTTTAATACTGTGCATAAATCCATTTACAGGGTGTATGTGTGAGAGAGTGCGTGGTTGCATTTGAAAGCGATTCACCCTCACCTCTTCTAGACCTTCTAGTGATGCAACATTAGAGACCAAAACTAACAATATATTATGGGGAAAAATAAGCTATAAAGTAGGAAGAGGTGTGAAAATCTAGTATCATAAGCACTGAATTCATACTGGAAGGTTTTGTACATCAGTATACTAGATATCCAGAAAGTAGCATGTTCTTAACACAGTAAATGTGTGGATGGCTGAGTGTCCCATCACATATTTTGTTAATGCCATAACCCAATTCCCATCAGAACATTGACTAATAAAAGAAAAGTTTAGTTTTCTCACCAGCTATTTAGCTGGTAGTTTTTCACTACCATGAGTTACTGGAGCAATAGAAATTGTTACCTCATGTGGCAATAAGAAATAAATCTTTGCATCATAATAATAATAATTAACTTTGTTCTCAAGGTTTTGAGATAGTCTCCCTTTGCCTTTCTCCCACTGTCCAAAGCCATATATCTTAGGTCAATTGACTGTAGGTGTGAATAGTTATCTGTTTCTTCTGTGTCACTGAAGAAAAAGATGGATGAATAATTATCACTGGTTCTTCTTTACAATATCACAAACTTTTAAAGTGGGGAGGGGCAGAAAGACTATCAAGAAAACAATCAAATGCTGGGAATTCCACAGAGGCATTTCTCCCTTTTGTTGGGTCACAAACAGTGAAATCCTGAAAAAAGATGCAGATGTAGTCATCCACATGTAGTGCAGTCACACAGTGCGTTATATGAATGCATATGTAATCATATAGGTATGACTATACAACTATGTATGACCCTATGTGTATTCTATTTATTTATTTTTTTAATTATATGAAAAAATGGATCGCCTTTCTTGAGCCTTAATTGTGACATGGCATGATACTGAAATCTGAGGACTTTTTATTTTGTCCTGACATATAAAAAGCAAAAACCAACTTATTATGACAAAATACATAAACATTTTCTTACAGCTATAGATTGCACTTGAAATGAAAGCAACATTTTTAGTGAGGAAGTTTTTTTCATAATATGCAAAATAGCTGCCATTTTCCTAAAATAAAGTATTGTTTTTTTTTTACCCCTCTGGGATTAAAAAGATAAATAATTTTGTTTTTATAGAAAAGAATTGAACAGTTTTGCTCTAAAGGTTCCCTCTCTCTATTTAATTCTTGAGTAACCCATGGATCCTTGTCAGAACTATTATTATCTCATGTTTCCTAGAACAAGCAATAAGTTAAATGATCTTTCAGGATCTGCCTCAGTAATACTTGCACTGAATGTGACTTCACTAGTCCATCAGCACTCTCATTTTGTTAAATGATTATTTTTACAAGCGACCTTGGTTATGTATTATTTGTATGAGACAGACTTTAACTTATTGACAATGTCTAGACAATAATTTTCCAGCTTACTGCTGAGACATTAAATCCATGACAGCCAGAATTGAGGAACTAATTGGAGAATTAAGAAGATGCGATGAGGGCTGCTTTTACATCATATGGTGGTGAACAATCTGTTTAGCAGACAGAAATCCCAGTGTCTCAAGACTCCATCTTCTGCTTACTTATTTATGATTCTTGCACATTATCAGCAGTTATGAGATATTTCCTAAGTGATTCAATGGAGAACACAAAGTTTTTGTGGAAATTCGGCCTTGTAACTGGGTCAACTCCGTCATCTTCTACACTCAGGACTATTTGGATTGCACCTCTGCTATTCTCGAGGGCAACCAAATTTACTTACTTAAATAAGGTAAACTACAGTAAAGTAACTAAAAAAAGGTATAAGGCCCACTACAATAATCAGTTTGACCTGTGGCCTGCCCAATAATGTGAAGACAGAAGTTAGCTAGAAAGGGAAGCACTTGCTTCACAAAACAATCTACCCTAAAATAACTAAAAGTTTCCTTTGCAGGGCATCTAGTGGTCATCCTTGGAAACAAGGTGCAGAGCTCAGATATCCAGAGGGAGCGCCAAACTGAACCACAGCTCCTCTGTGTCGAGACGAGACAGATGAGGTCGTTTGAGATGGCTCCTGGAAGTAGGTATTTCTGGCCAGCAGGGAAAACGAAAAACCTCAGGGCAGAATCGGAACAAGCTGGGGCGATTATGTTTTCTGTCTGGCCTTGGGAAGACCCAAGGCATTACCAACATGGAGAGAAGACAGAAGGATGGACATCTTAGCCTATCATGACATGAACTCAGATATAGCAGATAAGCTAAAACCACCTGATAATAATGACATTTCTAACGTTTAACTAAACATAATGTGTTAACACACAAGACACCCTGGCTAGATATCATATGTCTAAATCATGTTGACAATGTTTTTCACTTGCTGTCATCTTAAATTTAGGATGATCACAGCTCCAGCTGGTGTGATGTCAGGGCACAAAAACAGCATGACACTCTTGATTGTGAACTTAATTGTTAATGTCAAGTTCATAATGCTAAAATTTAGAGCAATTACCTTTGTGTATGTGTGTGTGTGTGTGTGTGTGTGTGTGTGTGTGTGTGTGTGTATACCTTTGCAAAGAATACATTGGATTTAGTCCCTTGGTGATTAAATAGATTATTGTTCTCTCAGGGATTACATTTTTTAGCAGCATTAATCATCTGTTAATAATGATTCTAATCTGTTTATCCCGAATAATTCTGGGCTAGAGTGATAACTATTCAAATCTTTTTGATCAAAAACCATGCTCATTAATGGAAATGAATTTTCTATCTTAGTTCTTAAATTGTCACTCAGCTAAAGCACAACCAAACTGTGCTGTTTGTTTGTTATCCCTTTTGTAGCCCTTTCTTAAAAGGCAGGCATCTAGACCATGTTATGGCACCTCTGAGAGAGATATCCTTCCCTCAGTACCCAAGCCATGTGTGGGAGCATTATTCTGCAGTGGCCTTGTCATTTTTGGCCTCCTGTGGGCAGTTCTTCCTGCCTTGAACAGATTGGTGGTGGCGTAGGCCAACAAACCTTATCACCTTTTCATCTGCACTACAGTTGACTGTTTTCCCATTGACAGATTTTTATCACGAGTGGTGTCAGTGTAGTATGCTCATGGAGCAGATGTATGAACAGTCCTTTTTTATGAGCAAAAGGTGCGCAAGAGCCAGATATGTAACACCAGCAGATCTAGAATATCACAGAAGATAACTAAGTGGCTGGTTAACAAAAACCCTAGCAAACCCTCACAACATCTAGCAAAGTGAGAAGCATTCTCAAGGAAATATATGTATCAGTATCAAAGTCTACAATCGAAACGTGACTATGAGAAAGAAAAGTTCTGAGGAAGAAAAAAAGGATTAACTTGTATCATGATGATGTAGACAAAACTGCATGTGAAAGGACAGAAAAAGTTAATTATTTAAAGTATACCACAACATCTGGTGGCAGTGTTATTGCATAGTCAGGTATGGTTTCCAGTGGAATTAGGTTACAAATGCTTATTGTATTTAAAATTATATTATTTGTCCAATAGTTTGTCCAATAGTTCCTAAACAGTAATCTCAATAACTAATATTTAGCCCCTAAACAGTTAATTCAAATTTTTAAGTTAAGGTCAAACATGACTCTTCCACTAAGACTCAACATAAAAACTATAATAATACTTATGTCATCACTACTTGTTGCGTTAGATGTTTTTATTCAAGTTCTTGTGAAGTTTTGCACATCTATTTGTTAAGAAGAAATTATCAGATAAACATAGCAAATTGTTTATCACAGACTATGTTGATTCAAAGTTACCAAGGACATTTGTTTTGAAACCATTTAAAATTGTTCACAGTCACAAAAAGTAAAAAGTAATGCCTGTCGGCTTCCCAGTCAATTTTCATTTTATTTGTGTACAAAAGATATTGTCCCAAAACTACACTTGCACTCTGATACTACTGACCAAGAGTGTAGGAGGTGAAGAAATTATCACATGTCAGTATGTCCTTAAGATCTGCAGTCATCACTATGCATTTGCTTCTTTTCAGGAACACTGTCTGGAGGTTTCCCAGCATGAACCTGCATGTTCCCGGTATATAACTTGTCCTGGTATGTTCACATGTTAACATGCTCACATAACACATAACATAAAGCTTGCTTGGCATATACTGTTTGAAAGGGCAGCACCCCTAAAAGTGACTAGACACTCATCCACTGAGACATTTGGACTTGCCTTAAAGATAAGTGGCAGTCACTTCACTCACTTGTCCCAAAACTCTCTGATTACCTTCAGTTTGTCTTGTTGATGATGCCCTGGTTTTGTATGATGTGACAAATGTGAAATTTATGGAGTGACACGGTGGCCTAATGAATTGTCCGACCAGACTCTGCATCCCATAAACTGCTGGTAGATTCATTTCTGGATCTGTACACAACACACTCAAAATCAAGACTGATGTATGCGTTGATGTCTTTCTGGGTAACCTCCTTTCCCCTCCAAGTTGGTATTGTTCACCACTGTGGTTTCAGTGCATTAAGTCTGTTCAAGTTCAAGTTCAAATCAGGATTTGATGTAATCAATCTGGAATACGGTACAATTTGTATGTCCTCTGGTCATCATTCGGATGACCTTTTCAGATGAAAGCCTTCCTTGATCGTTAGACAGGGATAAATTCCCATTCTTTGATTTAAATGTAACAGTGGTTTTAACATGGCCATCCTCTTCATCACTTGATTGCTCCTCATCCGTCATTTCTTGGTCTGGATTATATTCTGGGTCATCTTCAGCTTCTGACACTTGCAAGTCCAACCAATCCTCACTGCCAGTTTCCTGGGCTCTCTTTATTCATCATCATGTGTTGATCAAATATTCAAAAGTTAAAATTCAAAAAAAAAAATAAATAAATAAAATAAATAATAATAATAATAAATAATAAAAAAATTCAAAATTAGGGTATATCGAGCTGTCATTGTGCTACCACACAATGACCTGTATGCAAGAGCTCAAAAAAGCACTATAGACCAATACTACAAAAAAAAGTTTAATGTTACTGAGACAATGTTGCAATTTTATGTGAGAACTGCCAACATAGGTGCTGTTCGGGTGGGAGAATGGCTCTGCTGGGCAAAGGTTCCCATTATGGTTGCCAGGGTACCCAAGGCATATGTGTGCATGTGTGTTTGTGCATGTGTCCGTCTGACAAATGAGGATTTATGTGTACAAAGATGAAAAGTAAAAGGTGAAATAAAATCACAAAATTGGATGTAAAGGAATACAGTTGATTATGTGTTTAAATGCTCTTTGAAAAGTGTAAATAATTTGATTTGACATAAGATTCCACCACTTTGTGCACAGAGATAAAACCTAAACCAGTTAAATTTGACTGGAACACAACGTCAGAATATAAATCCACTTTTGTGGTGTACAGTACAAATATGCTTGCCCAATATAGACTTTAATTTCAAACACTAAACTCTAAATGCTTAGAAACTCAAAAAGATTCTATTCTTTCACATTGTAACATTACTCAGGCCATATGAGAGATCCATTGTGTGTCTTTTTCTCTACTTCATGTGATGTAAAACCACAATAATTTCCAGGTCAAGTGAGGAGCAAGGTATGAAGAAAATAAGACCCATTATACTTTTAGAATTATGTATGCATGCATTATAAATATGCATTTCTTTTGTAGTTTTTGGTACCTTTCCAGATAAATGAGTTTATCAACACAGATATATTAAATGAAAAAGCAATAGTGTCCCTAGATGGTCTACTGATTTAAATGTTACTCAAGTGTGATGTTTTCTAGTGCTCATCTTTGGAAAAACTTGAATAGTGTATTATTGTTATTATTGTTCTGTATTGTTGTTGAGTCTTTGCCTTATAATATAAAGCACCTTGAGGTAAATGTTGTTGTTATGTGGTGCTATATAAATAACACTGAATTGAACTGAATTGAATTGGAAGAATGTGGAAATTTTATCATTTTATGGATGTCAAACCTGTAAGATCTTCTTTTCTCTATGTGTCCAAAGGGACGTTTTGGTGTAGCACATAGTTTACTAGCCTCAATATGTTCCTCTACAGGTTTGTGTGTGATAGACAGAATACAGCAATAATGCAGACCCAGTAACATTAAACCATAAAGGAGAGAGCAACAGTAGAGAGAAACAAATACACAGATTTATGGTTTGCGGTTCTTCCGTCTTACTGTCCTGCCTATTAGTTAGCACCGACAGGCTGATCATGTTGTATAGGGCACTTGCCTCTCCATAGAAAAAAAAAAAAAAACGTGTCTGACAAAGACCATCTGGCATCTTATCAGCATTCAGAGCAACTCCTAGACCCCCAGGACAAAGCCTGACTGTCAAGTAATTCTGAGTGGCATAAAAAATTACAATATAATGCTAAATACTTTAGCAAATAAGAGCAGAACATTTCAAAAGCCTTAGCAGCTCTAATTTGTGTCTTATTTTTAGTAGGGGTGCAAAATTACAATTTCTAAATTTCCCTGCTATAGAAAAGAACATGCAATTTCAATGGATAATACCCAAGACTGCACTGAGACTAAAGGTTGGAGGATCAGAAACCATTATCTGCCTCTTGCAGCAGATTATCTGCTCATATGATCTCGATGTTTATGTATCTATTTACTCTAGATGTATTCCTCTTTAGCTTCACTTACGAACTTCCTCTGTTCACTTCCATTCTTAACATTTTCCTCCATGATTTAAAAATAAATTTAAAAATAAATTACATAGCAACAATAATGACTAATGGTAGTTGTGGTCTTTGACTTCTGTGGTCCGTCACTTACTTCTAACATTTGTAACTGTGCTTTACATTTCAGCAACCATATGATCACAGCCTTATAGTCAGCAGTCCCACAAACAAGCACTAGGCGGGCAGAAAATGAACAGAAAATTTCATCTGATGGCAGCATGTTTCCCTCATTATACAGTGCTATCTCTTAGGGAACATCTAAAATCAGTTTGCAAACTGTGATACTGTTAGGATAAAAGTTTGTTTAGTGCTTCTTTCCAAATCTCCATCTGTTTTTTCTTTCTAATCATATATTTGCAGTTGGTCTCAAATTTGTACTGACAGGTAAATATGCATTGCCTTTCCTACCCCTATGCTGATTTGATGTTCACATTAAAAGAATATTAGAATCTTAGCATGTGTTCAGATAACCAGATTGAAACTGTATTAAAATCAAGAAAATCCCAGTTCACTTAGACCTACTGCTAGAGAGGATGTTGCAAGAAAGACATTAAAGCACAATCAGTGGTATCCTCCGTGTGTCCTTTTCACACAGACAGGTTAATGGTGTTCAGAGGGAGACTTTAGCATTAGACTCCTCGTTAACAGCTGACCTACACTGATCTGTCTGGAGTGTGAGTGAAGTTGACAAGGCAGTGAAATTCAGAGATGTTTTAATGATTCCTTCAATACTGTGTTGAACGTTTGCTGAATCTGAGCCAAAACACCCAGAGTTTGATTAGTAATCTTAAGGATTTATCAGGCTTTAGAAAACCTTACTTGAGGCCAAATATATGATCACAGATGTATGTTGAATTTTTCTGTCCTGACTTACTTTTCCTTCTTCTCATTATTAACTGACAGTTAAAGGTAGTAAGTTTTATTTTTCTGTAATGATGAAGTTATAAAAATAGTTATAAAGTTAAGAAAAAATATAACTTTAAATTTTATAAACTATTTTTTTATTAAAAGAGAAGCATAAAGACACAGTACTGACAGTTGTTACTGCGTTACCAACATCATAAACATAACACAAACGTGCGTGTGCGAAGGACAGAGAGGATGAGAGATGGTTACAAAATTAAAATGAGAGGGCTTACATCTTCCAGTTTCATGTGGAAGGTACTATCATTTTACTTAAGTTATGTTTAAAGTCACTGTAAAGCCATAACCTTTAGACCACAAGGAAGGGATATAACATGATTGTACACCTCATTAAGACAGGTGCTATGGCGTCACAGTTCTCAGTGCGTATGGCAGATCAGAGATGAAAAGAGCGAAACAAGAGATGAAATCTACCAGAGTCTACTTTGATCAGGGAGCACAAATGTTCTGCAGCATGGCAGCCCCTCGCCTCACCCACCCTTAATCTCTGCTGTGCATGGGAGGGAAAGCAAGGTAGTGCTTGCATTTATGTTGTGTTGAGTGACATGCAAGTTAAAGACATACAAGATTTTTGTCAAAATGTTTTGTCAAAGAGGAAGCAGGTCAGAGGCAAAAACATCACACTCAACAATGATTTTGAAGATTAGACATTTTGACAGTTAGGAGGCTTAATATAGTCAGCTCTATGGAGCATTTTATGTTTTCCTTTCATGGCGCTTAGCTTTATTGTTTTGGTTTAGTTTAATCTCTCTTACCAACTTTTTTTTTTTACAGCAAGCGACTGTTTTAAATAAAGAAAGAAAAAAAAAGCACCACACAGTACAAGCTACCTGATGAGCACCAAATGAATGCTAAAAAATGTAATAAGGTGACAATATGCCAGTGATGTGTTTGCAGCTTGTTTTACTGCTTTAAAGCATGGAAGAAGCAAAGCAATAGTCCACAGTTAATGGACAATAGTCCATAATCAAATAATGACTTTGATGATGTTTTGTACATCAGGTGGGGTGGAATTTGTTACCCTGGTGATCTCAAAACTGAATAGCTTGAATAGCACAAATATTAATCCAAACCATGAACTTTAAATAGCAGGAGGGTTTTCAATTGAAATACTGCTACTACATATGTTATTTCAAGAATGAGTACGTGGTCTTTCTCATATGATAAGAATAAAGGAGCAATATGACTTCTAGGACTTAATAACTGTAATGACAAACTCAAACAGTCACATAAACAAAATGATAGGTTACCACTTTTGGTTAGTCGCTGGGAAATGACATTACTGCATTTAACTATTTTGAAGGGAAATTAGCTTTATTATGGAAAATAAAATCAGAATAATTAAGATTAACCATTAAACCACTGCAAAGTGACACAGTCTGAGAGAGTTAGCTAAATTGTTGACTTTCTGTAGATATCACAACCCGTCAGGGACATTATGAAATGCCAGGACTGCCATAATGAATTAATTAAATACACCATTAAATAATTAATTAAATGCGGCAATAATTAATTAAAATAGGAAATAATTAATTAAAATGGGAAATAATTAATTAAATCAATATTGTTCACACATTTAATTACTTATTTATTTATTTCACATTTTAATTAATTATTGACACATTTAAATAATTATTTAATTGTGTATTTAATTAATTAATTTTGGCACTATTGACTCCTTCAGGTCTCACCATGAAATAATTTTATCTGTCAACCTCTCCCATCAAACCCAGGGGGCGGGGTTAATGCTGATCGAGTCAAAACCATTGCTTTGGCTTTGGTTTGTGTGTCACCAAATACAATTTTAATATTTTTTAGCCGAGAATGTAGTGGTTTAATCTTCTGATATCTGGTCGGTTTGTCAAAATAAAGCCTCTTTGCAAAAGTGCTTCGATGATTTCGGAGATGTCTGCCCAGCCCAGTCTCACGGCGTGGGACAGACACGCTTGCCTCGCAAGCAATCGAGCTGTTATTACTGCCGACAAAGCGCAGGCCCCGGTACTCAGCTGTAATAACCCCCGCTGTACACTGACTTCATTTACTGAGGTTATATTTACGGGTTTTTATTTCCTGATGTTCGTATGTATCATACCTGTTTCAGTTGCCAATTCTGAATTATAACTAACATTAAAAACATGTTTAAGGAGGAGAGAGAGCAGATAAATCCGATTAACATCTGATCTTTGGGGTTTTGTTCAATAATCAGTGTGACCTGTGTATAAATGCATAAACTTTATTAAAAGAAATAACGTTGGTGTAGTAACTGTTAGGTTTAACTGTACAAAGGTTGTTTGACACTATGAAACACATCAGACTTCATGATGTTCGGCTAATATTTTTATTGTGAATATTAATTATGAGGGTAAACGGCCCTGTACACCACGGAGCGAGGTCAGCATATCCACGATATCTTCAGCTTTCTGAGTTAACCCAGAGTTTCACAGCTGGGTCACATGAAAGTGTCGGCAGTATCAAACTAGTCTACCGGTCATCTACAAATAATTCACCGGTCATATCTATATGATTTTACAGAAAATCATCCTTATTACTGCCAACTATTCCAGAGACGTGAAAATCTGCAATATAAAGAACACAAAATATAGCAGTCTAACACAACACTGTTGTAACAGAGATGAACGCGTCAGTTTGTCACAGATCAAAGTGTAATGAAAGTGATTGGTTGAACAGGTGTTCGTGATCTGTGTTATCTGCATTTTAATCACCGTAAGAGACTCAGCCGCAGATTAGAATAACATCTGTACATTTAATAAATCACCAAATTAATACACGCAAAAAACGATCAAACCTGTTCCGACAATTTGAGTTTGTATTCTCTCAGCTGCAGACTCGCTGCTGTTTAAATGTTTGAGAGCGAAGATTAGATATAAAACAAACGTCAAACATAGACTCAGTCTACATTCACATTTGATAGGAGGCCAGCACGTATTATGGCTGTGTCCTGTTTTAAGATCATATATGTAAAATTGTTGTCGGACCTGCATCGATCCAGCCGCTCAGAGTCCGTGGTTACCATGGTTACTGCATAAGCAGCTATAATGTAAACAGCTGGCACAGCGGAAACCTACCGGCAGCATGGGTGTTTATGTTTTTCATTGCAAAAGAACTGTCTGAATGGTTAACTGAAGTTAACTTGGATAAATTATAGTTAAGGAGTATCACATATAACGCCCACGTGAGCTGTGTGACTGTTCACCACTACACTGAAATAAGTAGGCTGTTACTGAAATACACGTGCTATATCATAAACTATGATATAAATAGGGAGGTCCTATTAACATGTTTAGTTTTAAAGGACACCGTCCTGCCTTTAGTCTCATTCATGAGCAGTATTAGTTTTCTTCTAACATCCAGAAGTCTGCACGATGTGTTTCATAGTCTCTAACAAGCCTTTGACAGTTAAACATAACATGACCGAAACAGCAAAAAACAAACAAAACAAAACAAAAAAACCCCACAAATTGTATGTTAACCTCATTTATTTTTAGTTAAGTAAACTCTAAAAATTCTAACAGATCGCTGGTGCTTAGAATACAGTTGAATAACTATTAAAAAACAGATGATGCAATATTTCTGTCCAGGTTGCAGTCTTCATGATGAACATGCTGTTGCAAACTCTGCTCCGCTCGGTGGAAATGCGCCTTCTTTTTCCTCGTTGTGTAAAAACATTTTAAAAGCCAGTTTAATTTCAAAATTCACTGTTAAAAAATCCAAAACACACCAGATAAAGAAAAGCGAATGGTTCAGTCTAACACATGTGCCAGTGAACCATTAAACTTCAGTAAAACTATGCAGTTATGAGACGTAACTGTAACCTCAGGCAAACCGATTCGCTCAGTTGTAAATAAAACAGCAAAGTAAATGTGACCCGACAGACAAAACCTGAGTGAATTAAGTCCAGCGTTTAACTACTGAGAGCTAAAACTCAGGTGAGGTTTCAAAGCTGTGTGCCGGTGACTGGACATCAGCCGCTGATACAGTGGGTTCGCCTATAAAGTGCTCTGTTGGGAAACAAGCTCCAGCAGCTCTGCGCTCGGAAAAAAAAACAACAATAACAAAATTATATTTACTTATCTTGTGCAGAAAGATTGTGTCATATCGAGTACCGGCTGCCCAGTTAAACTGTGACTATCACCAGGTAACGTGAGCGTGTTTCTTGAATTAGCAGCAGGTGTTAAACAGCTGACAGGTGAGGAGGAGGATGCATGCAGGTAAACTGAGGGCCTGTTGAGCTGATCGCTGGTGTTGTGAGAAAAATGTCAGCTCGTTCTTTATGTTACAGAAGCACAGAGACACAAGACCAGGCGGAAAGAGACGCTCGTTCAGTGAAAATGAGAATCTGCGAATGCAACATGTGGAACACGGAGAGTGGAATATGTAAGCTAACTGGTTAGTAAAGCTAGTGACATCTCTGAAAACATCTGAGCACTTTTGCAAACATGTTCTATGTTGACAACCTGACCAGACATACGAAGATTACGCCGCGACGTTTGCGGCTAAAACACTATTAAAAGTGTAGTTAGTGACAAAAAAACGGGGTATTTTAAAACTTTAGGCCACCACTATTGCTGCCTGTGATTTGAAATGCATTCTGGGATACCTGGCTGCCCCAAGTCCACACAAGCAATCGATTATCTAGCATCGACCTGTCTTGACTTACTTTGCATGGCAACCAATCAAATGTTAGAGAAGCTGCAGTGGCAGCGTTAACCCCGCCCCCTTAGTTTGATGGGTGAGGCTGACAGATAAAATGATTTCAAGGTGAGACATGAAGGGGACAGTAGTGCCAAAATGAATTAAATAAATAAATCATTAAATAATTAATTAAAACTCAGTAATTATTTAAATGTGTTATTAATTAATTAAATATGTCAATAATAAATTAAATGTGTCAATAATTAACCCTTTAAGACCTACCATAGAACCAAGTCCGCCAGAGCTTATATTATATTTTTACATGTTGTAGTGCCATTTTTGATAGTATTTCAAGTTGATATACATCAATACAACCATTATAGCCCAAATTTTAATAATATGTATGCATTAAGTGCATAGTAAACTTTCTGCAATTACCTTACCTGGATGAATGAGCATGTATCAAGATGAGCAGAAGCGAGACATGGTGTGTCTCTGTGAAATATAAAGTTGTGGCTAGCTGTACAACCATGTATAATGTATTTCAGTTTTTGAGTGAACTCTTTGCCTCAGTTGATCAAAGGTTTTTCACAAATCACATACTAATATACACTGCATTTCTTCCTTGTGTATTATTGCCATAGTGGTGGTCAGTGCTGTTGCTTCACACCAAGAAGTTACTGGGCTTGAATCTACCTTTATGTGTGGAGTACATTATCCCTGTCCCTGGTGGTGTGCATCAAAGAAACCTCTCACAGTCCAAAGACATGCATGTTATGTTAAACTGTAGGTGTGAACGTGAATGGTGGCCTTTATATGTTAGCTCTGTGATAGACTAATACAAGCCTGTGCAGGATGTACCTTTCCTCTATTTCACACTGTCACCTGCAGAATAGATTTTTGCTGGACAAGAGTGGCTATTAACCCCTCTTTCCACCATTCCTCTCGCTGAACGTCTTGGTTCAAGGAAAGGGAAAAGGATGGGAGGAATGGAATGGCAGCCTGTCTCTTTGTGAAAGACTTCTTTTTCTCAGAGATGGCAAGAAAATGCTGGCCTTGAAGAACAACATGTCTTGTGTTTATTAAAAATCTGTTTGAAAGCAATTCCATTAAGAAAAGTTTGACCACATGACATTAATCTTTTTAAATGAAAATATATTTAGAAAACCCATCATCAGCTCAAGATAAAGGAGACGAAAAAGCAGTTTCTCACCTCAAAGCTCCAGGTAGATAAGGCTTACAGTCCAGAGATGAAAAGCACATTCAAATATCCTTCAGGCCTTCCAAATCATGGTTACTATTTGAACTGGTGACAAACCCATGCCCAGGTACTCCAGTGGGCAGGTGGTATGTGTCAAAGTAACTGTCGTGAATCAATATGATTTCCAGAATTAAGGGATTGCCATCAGACTCTAAAAGTCAGGTTTTTGATAGTGATCTGGCTATTCAACACTTAAATCTCAAAAACCAGTTACAGAGATGTCACTGAACAAAAGATAAATGACACTGAGTCTGTCTTTAAAAAACATTATTGTTGACCTCAGGAGGATGGAGAGTCGATTGGGACATTTTAAATATGTACTGTGTGAATTTTCCAAGTGTTTCACAAGATTCCCAATAATTCAATTCAATTCAATTTTATTTATATAGCGCCAAATCACAACAAAAGTCGCCTCAAGGCGCTTCATAGATACAGAGAAAAACCCAACAATCATATGACCCCCTATGAGCAAGCACTTTGGCGACAGTGGGAAGGAAAAAACCCCTTTTAACAGGAAGAAACCTCCGGCAGAACCAGGCTCAGGGAGGGGCGGCCATCTGCTGCGACCGGTTGGGGTGAGAGAAGGAAGACAGGATGAAAGACATGCTGTGGAAGAGAGACAGAGATTAATAACAGATATGATTCAATGCAGAGAGGTCTGTTAACACATAGTGAGTGAAAAAGGTGACTGGAAAGGAAAAACTCAATGCATCATGGGAATCCCCGGCAGCCTACGTCTAAGCACAAATTATTATTTTTTTTGTTTGGTTGGTTTTTAAGTTGAAAAAATATTATCCTGTTTTAATACCAGAAAAATTCTTGTTTTGTTTTTTTGGGGGGTAAAAAAACATTTTAACCATCATATTGATTCCTTTTTTAAACATTAAAATAAAAAAATGTATTTTCACTCACTCCAGTCTATATAACTTCAAAAACATGCGTTAAGAGTTGCTTTCATATGCTGATATTGGAGTGTGAGTAAAATCAAACTGCCTAAGGCCTGCGAGTCTAAACTCCTTTTTGCTTTTATCCATTCTGATATCCCCACAAGCAGTACATATTGTGGAAATGAAATGGTGAACTCATTAAAAAGCAAATGTAGAAAATGTGTGTAAAACATGCTGCTCAAACATTTCCTCATTGTTAATCTATGTGTTTTTAAAATTATTTGGTTAGTGAAAAGCCAGTTGTTGAGTATACTGAATATTTCCAGTGCTACTCGTCTATGATAGCCAAGCAGGTGTTCCCGAGTTTTAGTGGAATGAATGAGGTTGCCCTGTTCTCAACCTGGTACTGCAAGATGGATGTTTAAAGAGAAAGGGCAAAGTTCAGTACTGAAGCAGGTCACAGAAGACGATCAAAGTAGTTCTAGTATACACACAAGCTTATGCCTCATCATTTTACTCTGTTCAAGTTACTACCCAAGGAAAACGGCAGATGCTCAAACACATATTTCACTGCCTTGCCTTTACGCAGACTTAGTTGGTTCACTTTTTCACTTCACTCGGTGCAAAAGTTCTACAAGCAAGACTAGTCTTTTACAGTCGAGCACAATATGCTGATTAAAGTACAATATGTATAAGGGATACAAAACAGTGTTATTGTTTTCTCTACATCCTTGTATATTACTTTATTTATTTATTGCAGAGCTTCCCAAAGTGTGGGGCGGTATGAAAAGGAAAAAAAAAAACAAACGCTTGGACACTGCTAGCACGGGGCTCCCACACAAACGCAAAGCAGGAGATGAAGCATAGCTGAATATGTTTCCAAACCAACTTCATTCTAAGCCAAAGACTAGAAAATATGGTGAAGCATATCTTCCCTTTGGCTTCACCTGCACAAGTGCCGAGGTAGGTCTCCCCTGCATAATCGGTTTTCCCTTTGTTGGGAACACGCACTGGGCTCTTCAAATCACGGACAAACAGTGTCCCACATTCTTGTCCCACATACTCCTGACGTTTGGAGACGTTAACTCTTTATACAGTAAAGTTACAGTGGGATACAAATAATATCAGGCTGATCCTGCCACAATTTGTTCCCTCGGTTCAAATCACAGACAAACAGTATCCCACAGTTGTTTATGTTTTTAAACCCGTTTTGCACAGAGAGGCATTTTTTGAAAAATGTATTGATAGCAATGTTGAATATTATTACACAGGAAAAAAAACAGCTACGCATAAAATAATTACACCGTGACGCCTCTGCCTTTCTAAATGGAGGGACAGTAACTGCGTGTTGTATATGTAAGCGTGTAAAACCTGAAGATTAACAGATTAACAGTAACAGTGTTTGGTCTCTCTCTGCCATTCTGCAATTTATCTCACGTAAACAATAACGTGGCACAAAGCGTGACATGAAAAAAGGCACATACCTTTGACGTTGCGTGACGAGCTCTGTATTCCTCGTCGACACGTAAACGCAAAAAAAGGAGTTTTAAAAAATCTCAGTTTTCAATGCTTCGAAACGCCGTTTACGTGTGGACAAAAGGCCCAAACGCACAGAAACAGCTGCATTTTCAAAAATATGTATGTGTGGACATAGCGTAAAAGAGTTAGTAGTTTATTTTATTACTACCTGTAATTTATTGCAGATTACTTGTATTTGCTTAATTGTTTACTAAATGTTTGAAATAAACCGCAATGGAGCAAAATATGGGTGTGTGTGGTTGGAGGATGTGTTTGTGCGTGCGCGGGGTGGCACGAACATTTTTCTTGTAAAACAAAGGGGGGCCTAGCAAAAAAACCACTGATTTATTGTAAGGAGTACAATCCTTTCAAATGGCTTCCTTCAAATCCTTGTATTAGATTGACTTGCTTGAGAGCATTCATGAGTATGACTGGATGATTGTCACGGTAAGATTTGGTTTACAAATGCATTATAGAAGTTTCTCTAGCAAAGTTTTAAAGAGAAAACTTTAATTCAGTTTGATTCAATTTCATTTATATAGCACCAAAGTTGCTTGAGTGACTGTTACTGTGATTTCCCACAACTGAAACTAAATACACTGAATTGAAAATGAATATATATTTTATATATTTTCAATTAGACATTGAAAATACATTGAATATATATCAATTTGGGATAGACTGTGTATCCCACAATTTGGGATAGACTGTGTCTATCCCAAATTGTTCCCAATTGTTACCCAACTTAAATTTGGGGTGTCATTCTTAGTAGTCCAGACCAGGAAGAAGGAAGAAATGTAAAGTTATAAACAGTATTTGCAGTCGTGTTTAGAACAAGAAAAATAAAGCAGAAGAAATCAATATAAAATAAATAATAAAAAAAATAAACCAAGAATTAAAATAATGAAACATTAAAGAAGAGAAGACTAAAGAAGACAAACTGAAGATGCCACACCTCACCCAAACTTTGTCCATTTTTTTTAAAATGTAGAATAAGAAATTATACATTTTTAATCTTGCTTTGTTTCCTTTGTGCTAAAATTTTAGTGTCTTGACCGAAGTACTGAAGGACAACTATTTAGGCATGTCATATATAATGTGACATGTTATATATAATATATGTGTCATTATATTCAAGGCATTTGCATAACTTGATTAAAGGTCCTGCAGTGTAGAGCTGAATCGATGTTAATGAACACCACTTAGTGAATAAACTGCATATATGCTTTTCTTGCTGAAAAACTTTAGCGATCAATTCTTTTCAATCATTAAAAAAGGGGAGTTTGTCTCTTTGTTCTCTGTAGAGCAGTTACAGATGTCCTTAATTTTGAATGGTGTATTATTGATTGCAGGACAGCTTTATTGCATACACAGAAAGCCACAAATGTATTTTATCAATCTTGTGTCCTAAAATTTCGTAATTTTACAGGTTTTTGACAGAAAGTCAGTATTTTTTTCTTTGTTTTCAAATCTACAACACTGAGCGCAAGCCTGTGACCTACATGTGACTGTATCAAGAAGTCTAAATCCTAATTCATATCAGCACTGCTATGTCAGTGGGCAATGAGGATTGTACGATGGATGTGACATCCCTCGTCATTCTTACACAGTGCAGGGGTTCATTTCTGACATAGCTGTCAGGTCAGATTGGCATATAGGTCATATACTTTGACAAATATGGCCAACTATCAAGAATAATAAAATAAATAAATAAATAAAACAATAATCAAAATAAAAATAAAAGTTGAAATAATGGTGCCAATGACTAATCAATAATCAGTTTTTATACTGAACAAATATATTGTTTGATGTTGAAACAAATACTTTTCAGTCTGGTGCAAAGTAATATACACCAAACAAAGAAAATTTAGACAGTGTACATGACTGCTGCACCTGTACAGCTACTCTCAATCTCTTGAGATTTACACACTCCACCTCCACCCTTAATGAGAGTGCTAATCATCCAATGCATGGGATCGGCCAGCCAGACAGTACTTTGTCTTTCCTCGGGGTATAGACATGAAAACAATGATTCATTAATTCAAGTTAAGAAGGGTATGTGATTAAATCAATCTTTTTATAGAGAGATCTTCCATCTGAACCCTCTTTGGCAAACTGACTTGCCCTTACATGGTGTCTTGTTTTCCTTGACTCTGTAAATTTATATACTAGCCAAAACTGATTGCTTATAGACTTAGATTATCAAACCCTAAACCTTTGTTCTGTTTTGTGCATTGCAAAATCTATTTGATGACATACATAGTTCTGTTCAAATATGCTACATAGTTTCCTGTTATTAAAGTATAGTGACAAAAAAATCAGGTTCAACTAAAGTTGAAAAAGAGGGCTTTCTATACTAAATAATAAAAAGTTTTTTCTATAAAACTTTCATTTTCTAATGCTGTCAGTCTCTTTCATTTTGACAGCACAATTATATAGCACAGCAACTTCTTGGGTTATCACCACCACTTGCATCTAGACTCATATGCATCCTCTCTGTGTGCCAAAAGGTTGATTCTTCAGTCTGAAGAAGTCACTTGGATGAGAGTTTTCAATTGGAGTTTTCAAAGGGCGAAACGTTTCGTCACTCATCTAAGTTGGATGAGTGAGTTTCTCCCACTGAAAACGCTATGTCTAGATGAACAGAATCAACCTTTTGGGATTCTCTTACCTGGATGATTGAGCATGCATCAAGACATCCTTTCTGTGTCTTCTGTCTTTTTTGGCCCATGCTTAATGGGACCATTATCCATCGATTTCATTATCAAATATTGTTATTGCTGTTATTTTTATAACTGGTGTCTGCTTATGAATGTTTATATTTGCTAAGCTCTTGTAAGAAAAATGTTGCTTAACATATAAAAATGGTAAGGGTTAAAGTCAATTATGTAATAAAACTACTGGCTTGGTAATATATTGTGTGCTTTCCAGCGTCAACCAGTCTGCCAGTCAGTCCACTTCCTTTATTGCAACTATTTGAGAAAATGTGATGAGATTGATTTTTAAAATGAAATTTACAAACTTTCAGGAAACTTGGAGGATGACACATAGACTCCTGACCTTGGTAATTCCCCCTTTTCTTTTAGTATCAATGGGACATTGACATTTTGGATTTTTAGCAAGAGGCACAAAATAAATTGTTTAAATTAAAATTCGAGTTTCTAAAAGATGCACAATATGTCTTTTACTGTCTCATTAGCAGGCAGTGTTAAAGTATGTTAATCTTTATGCAATCGTGATCAAATAAATTTGAATGACATAAATGAAGCTGGAATGCACAATGAAGTGAGTGGTGACCTGTCCAAGGTGTATCTACTTTTAATGAAATAAGATTTGGGATAGGCTCCAACTCCAACTTATACCGAGTTGGATAAGCAGCTAAAACAACAACAACAAAAGCAGAGTTTTTGCAGTTACTAAATTCTTTGTAACATGCATTACAAAATGCATTTTTTACATTGTAGATATAATTTCTATATACAACATTAAAACAAGCAAAACATAGCTATAAAAACACTCCAATCCAATCCTCTGCAGGAGACATTGTAATGCATAGTATGTATTGTGGCAAATGCTATGTTTGGTGATCCTTAAAGCTTGCCCTTTACAGATTCAAGCGCCAGTGCACCTATTCAGCTGTGTTACCTCTCTTTGATGCTACAGGGGTGGCACTCTGTGGCCAGGCTCTTTCAAAAGGTGATAATATTTCCATTATTTAACACAAGACTAATACACAGATCAGGGCAGCAGCACAGTGTAGCAAGTGAGGAGAATTTGAGTCTAAAAAAAAACTTCTATCAGAAACCATCCAGATATCGGTGAACAGTACATTAAATCTTATCAGCTGCCTCTGCCTCTCCACCGCTTACAAAGGAGACAAAAATGTGTGCCTAACAAGGATCAATAAAGTATTATATGAGTCCTAGGTAACTTCTTCCTAATGTTTTGAAAAGTCAGTGTGGCTTTGTTGAAAGTCAAGCAGATGATGTTGGCGAGATATAGGCAGTAAGACCATTAGATATAAAGTGCATGGTCAATTCTCTATCCACTTAATGGGTCAATCACACTACATGGCTACTACATGGATATATCTGTCCATGCATCCATTGTGTTTAAATTCAAGATTTGTTAAAAAAATTGAAACAAGACATTAATGGCAAAAAAAAAATTCACTCACTTTTGCTGGTCATGCTTTGTCTCTTGATAGCTTATGCTACTGTCACATTAGGTGAAATAGTGGTTGGAGACTGAGGTACAGCCATAATTACAGTGACCATGTGCAATGAAAAATGAAAAAAGGAGTCAATTTGCTAGTTTCAGGACATTTGCATGCTAGTAGTTTTATTTGTATGGCTTAAACTAGCCAACAATTTTTCAGAAGTCTGCTTTGGCGATACAAAGCATTGCTTATGAATTTTGAAATATGACTGGCTTAGTACTATTTCTAAGATGTTTGTTTTGTTGTGTTTTTTGTATTTGACTTTTAAACAAAAAATGTAAGCCTGTCTTGTCTGTGTATGTCTGTATTATATGATCACTTTTGCATCATGATGTAGCAATTAACACCTAAAGAAGTAAAGGGAATTTTTTTTTTGTTTGGGTTTTATAATTTTTTTTCTACAGAGATAGCAGGATCTTAAAGAGTGACTGCTTTCTCCACAGCACTCCATTCATCATGTTCCTATTGTACATTGGCTAGACAAAGTGGCTGCTCAATAAAGAGCCCTGGACAGCTTGCCTAGAGTTTGCCAAATGGCATCTAAAATGACTACAACAGCAAGGGGACTCAATATTCATTGGTCTTTTTAGACAAAAAATGAATTATTTGGTCTGAATGCATCTGACAAAACAAACACACACACACACACACACACACACACACACACACACACACACACACACACAAAAAAAAAAAACAGATAACATTATGTATAGTCTATGTAATTTAATCCTTGTGGGGAGGACTTACAAAATAACTTCAGAAAGCAAGGCTGTTCAGTACAGAGTTACTTTTTGCTTGGAAATACAAATTATTTTCTTCTTGCTGGTGAGCTAAATTCAAAAATATACTAAACGATATAAGTCAGGTCTCAGTTGGCTAGTCCCACTTGGTATGGCAGCTTGGCAACATTTTGATGAAAAGCAGGAGCACTAAGGATATACCAGTTCAGACTTTTGGATTTACATTCAATTTTATAAAAAAAATTTAATGGCCGTCAAAAACAAAAAGAACTTAACAAAACAAAAACAATAAGGTAAGGCCAATAAGGTATTTGCCTTTTAACAAAACAATTTGTGAATGGCTTTTTAACCACTTAAGCCCCACGCCCCTGGTACCTGGGGCAAAAAGGAGGGGATCACGTTTAATTGGTTATAACACGGGGTGAGAAATATAAGTCCCAACATGTGTGGTATCCACAGAAACCTCTGAATCTCAGCTAAAATCTAGTATACACAATTTCTACCATTTCTACAACCACCAAACACAACGAAAACAAGCCATGATTAAACGAGCAGTTACGTAAATGTGAACAAGTCCGCTAAACAAACAAAACCAAACCAGAAATTATTCAAACTTAATGTAACCGGCTAAAGAAAGGCTGGTTATCTTCCAGAGCTATCACTGACCCCAAACACCAAATTTCACCATGCTCTGACCAAAATTCACTGAATGAGCCGCAAAAGAAGACCACAAAAACACATAGCGGCGCAAATGCGCTAAGACAGAGATTGGCTTTCCGTCCTGATTTCCTCCGTTATTTTCGCCGGTAGCCGGTAGCCACGTGATTATCAGCAGTTACCATGCCGAACTAGCTGTATCAGAGCCAATGCCTCGTAACTTCTGATTGGTTGAAGTGATGTGAACGTGGCATTGTTGGGGCAGGGATAGCTCAGTAGGTAGAGTGGCGGCCCCATGATCAGAAGGTCGGGGGTTCGACTCCACTAACGGCTACCCTGAGGTACCCCTGAGCAAGGTACCGTCCCTACACACTGCTCCCCGGGCGCTGCATTGGTGGCTGCCCACTGGGTGAATGGGTTAAATGCAGAGGAACTATTTCCCTATGGGGACTAACACGCACACTTTACTTTACTTTTTACTTTACTTTACTTTTTGTTACTGTGATCCTATTGGCTCAAACGATTAAAAAGAGGTGTCAATCATGCAAATTGACCAAAAGAAACCAAAGTTATAGGCCCTCAGAGTTTAAAGGGCCAGAGGCCAATTAAACGCTCCATGCGCACGCCAGAAAAGGGCCATTGCCATGTAAATGTGTGGTTAATTCTTAATTTTGGGCCTGTTAATAAAATTAATTAATTTTTGCTCTTGTGTCCAATTGTGTGCCAAAATTGGACATTGTTGTACAACGTCTGGATATTCATGTATTGACAGTGCTGTAATTTTTCATTGATTCACTTTAGAAACATAAATCTTTGCACAGATGATGTTTATATGTTGGTTACTGAATTTCTAGAATGAAATGTGAACTGAAGCGTATTTTTAAAAGGGTTATATGCTAAAAAATAAATAAAAAGAATTAGGCGAGGATAAAATCTACTTACTTTTTCTGTGTTCCAGTCTCAGTAACTTTGATGCAGTAATATCTGCTTCAATATTTCGACCTCTGGTGAAATTTCACAAGTGTTTGCTTTATTTTGATACTAAGATTTTAAGCACAGAGTTTGTAAGTGCGGAGAAATAATCGATTAATTTTGGGCATTCCATTTTCAAGCAGGAAGCTCAGAAACCCCTTTGGGGCTTAAGAGGTTAAGAACACTCAAATCACTACCAGTATTTTTAAAGTATAAGAAATAAAAGATAACCAGAATAAGTAGAAGTTGTTTCACTAAATAAAAATGTATAAAACAATAAATAGAATCACTAAATAATATACAATAGTAAGTAAATCTGAAAAAAAAAATATTTGGGAATTAAATAAATCAAATTATATACAGTTATATCAGTATTAATATAATAATGTACCTTACAAAGACTACAGTTAGTTGCGTAGATGAAAAAAAAACAACATTTTCTGTCCTAGGAGAAAATAAATGTTCTGTGTGCAAATGCATACTGGTGACATTTAGCAAATTGAACACCATTTTCTTGATAGCACTGACATTTCTCTCATGGGCATGTGACATGTAAAATAAATAAATAAATAAAATCAAACATCAGTAAAATTTTGACATGTGGCTCAGTTGTTATTTTCTTTGGTACATATTTTGACTATGCAATAATTATAAGCTAGAGCAACTGCATATGGAAAAAAAGAATTTTATTAAAAGAAAAAAAATGCATTGTCCTGCTAATTTTCACTCATGAACGATTGAAAGGTTAACTAAGAATGCAGATTATTCCAGTACATTCCAGAGTGTTACAATAGTTTTGCACAGATACAGAAGGTTGTTTTGTTTTCTGCTCTGAGGTGTTTCAAAGTTAATTGGCTGAAAGTGCCCTCCAGAATGTTAGTGTATGTGCAGTTCAATAAGTCACGTAGATAAGCTCATCTTAATTTACACACTGAACAGGGACCTTTCCGTGTTTATTCATTTACATTATAGTCTCGTAGTGGGTGATGCCACTTCAGCTCATTTGGTTGAAAACAAAATGTGCAATCACAACAATAACCATAGCCTTTAGCAGACATGCACTATGGTATTTGGTTAGGCTCATCAAATTGGTGAAGAACCCATAATACAAACCTCATCCTATTCGATGAATGGACTGCTGGGCAGTACTCTCCACGTTTCAGAAGGAGAAAACGTAGGTTCATTCCAAGTTTTAATTAAGGACATCTCATGTGTCCTCCTCCCACCTTTTCCACAGCGGACGTGACTATTCACTGTGAAGTAATTAAAAGTGGCACAGACATATGAAAACCTTACTAATGACTCCATAAACCTTTCACTTGGGGGGCTATCAGCTGCTCACCCAAGTGTAAGAAGTTCATTGTGCCATACTGCGAGCTCAAGAGCTGGTGAAACGGTCAAACCACTACCCAGGAGACAGAAAGAGGATTATTAGCAATAGACTACGCCATTCAAAACAGTAAGTTGAGTGGTGTGAGAATGAAACAAAATCCCTTTGCCTTTAAGCTATTTTGTTTACTTTACTGAAAGTAAATTTCCTGAATATATATATATATATATATATATATATATATATATATATATATATATACCTAAAATTGGAGCTAAGGCGTTTTTTTAAATAAACATTTCAAAATATTTACAGAACAATCAGGTGTTCTGCATCAAATTTGATGCCACACAAATTATTTGTGCCACTCCAAAACATAATTTCTGTCCACTATGAGATAAAGGAGAACATCACAAGCTTGTAGGTACCTGTAGGCCTGACAACAGGAGATATATCACTCCTGTAACACCTGTAACATTCAGCAGTCGCCTCATTGTTCTGACACACACAACAAAACTATTGACTACACTACACACTAACTACACAAGATTTGCGCTAAAAGTCGCAAATCTCTCACATCTCAAAACACCGCCATCATTCCTAATACTTTTTTTTTCAATAGGAAAGGCTGTGGGGGCTGTTTTTGCTCACAGGCAGAGAGTGCTTTTGAGCATTTTCCTTATAAAACACAGTTTTTACAGTTTCTTCCCACAGTAAATATAAACAACGATAGGAAAAAAACAAACATTGCATATATTTTTTTATCATAGCTATGGTTTTACGTGGCCTATCAACACAATTTAAAAACTGGTATAGTTTTGGGGGCGATCGTGGCTCAAGTTCGCCTTGTAATCGGAAGGTTGCCGGTTCGAGCCCCGGCTTGGACAGTCTCGGTCGTTGTGTCCTTGGGCAAGACACTTCACCCGTTGCCTACTGGTGGTGCTGAGAGGGCCCGGTGGCGCCAGTGTCCGGCAGCCTCGCCTCTGTCAGTGCTCCCCAGGGTGGCTGTGGCTACAATGTAGCTTGCCATCACCAGTGTGTGAATGGGTGGATGACTGGTTGTGTAAAGCGCTTTGGGGTCCTTAGGGACTAGTAAAGCGCTATACAAATACAGGCCATTTACCATTTCAAATTGTGGTATAGTCCACACTTTTTCCGTCAATTGTTCCGTCTGTCCTGCTCACATCTCCAGTGGTTGTACACGTCATTAATGTGGCTTCACTGTGAATCGCATCATTGGCTGGACTATGGGATAAGGTGGCATCGTTCTAATCCCCTACTGGGGCAGCCAGTCACTTACTGGCTTCCCCTACTGGGGCAGCCAGTCACTTACTGGCTAACACTGCAAAACAGAATTTTTAATGTATTTATTTTAATTTCAATTCAGGTTGAAAAAAATTTTTGTGCGCAACACACATTTTCAGAGATTCAGATTTTCTGTGCGCAGAGACCGTGCCAGCAGTGCGCAATTGTGCACGCGCGTGGCTTAGAGGGAACATTGCCTACAACCTTTGTACAGTATTCTGAAGTGAGAAGGAATTTTCGGACACATTTTACTAAACTTTCATCACAAAGAAATGTTTGTATATTCAAAGATTTTCTTTTCTTTTTCTGTAAGGACTGAGTAGAGGAATGTAAGAAATATCCCAGCATGCAGTACTGTGCCATTAAAAGTATAAAGATTCTCCTCATTTCTTTATATTTTACTAGAAAAATTGGAAATAGGTGCAGCAATCTATTAAAATATGTGCAAAATTAAATGGAAATACAATGTATATGGTAGAACTTATACAATTCTAGAGAGCTGAAATTCCGTTTTTAGTATGACCACTTCATTCTTCAATACAGCCTAACCTCTCATGCGTCCTTGCAATTTCTTCAGGAATTTCTTCAGTAGTCTTCAGGAATACACTCACTGTACCTCTCTCATGACCTCCTCTTCACATGGGGATTATGATTTGACAATTTGAGACAAAAATTTCAGATTTGGATTCAGAACTCCACAGTCAAAAAAAAATAAAAAATCTGTTGATTGAACGTTATTTTATATATCATACTTCCATCTAAAACTTAAGTTTGCTTAACATGACATACATTCGTCAGTTACATTTCATTCCCTTATGTAGCTTTGATTTATTAACGTTTCACTGAATCCTAATATTTGGCTTTCGTAATCCAACAAAATGTATGTGAATTCAATCAACATCAATCAAATACCTCAGAGCAACAAAATATTGTCTAGTTATGTCAACTATTATGTACTTTATGTTACAAGTGTCAGTCTTGTTGAATGAACTAATGCACGGTTAGAAAATATTATGAATATCAATCTTGTTGTTTGAGTTAGATCCATTTATTTGGATAACAAAATTAACCGCTGATAAATTACATTATTAACACATCCAAAGAAATGTAACTTTTTTCTTGTCCTGTAACTAGAAGCAGTTGCAAGCATCCAACATTCTTGCTATAACTAGTTCTTCCTCTTTCAACTAGGGATGGACCGATCCGATATACAGTATCGGTATCGGTCCAATCCTGACCTAAATTACTGGATCGGATATCGGGGAGAAAAAAAAATTTAATCTGATCCATTAAATATCACAAAAGCACCTCTGTAGTCAGTCATTTTCAGTCCAGCTCTCGAGTAAGTTTGCATACATCAGCTTGTTTCTTTTGTTTTTTTCCTTCATGTTTCTCTTTCTTAAGAATAACTTTTTGACCCTTACAGTGAGACCATTTCTGATGAAGCTTCAGTGAACAGCAGATCGATCAACTAAAATGCTAGACGCAGCTCTCATGTTCTGTGTCAGCTGTTTGTAAAAAAAATATATAAACAATTATATATTTAATTGTTTGCCTGTTTTTTGTTTTTGTTTTTAATATATATGTATTACTTTTAAATACTGTTGGTATCCCATAGAACTTTCTAGACCTGCCACTTCTATACTGCACAGCATGCCTAAATGTTGTGTTTTTTTGTGGTAATAGAGCTTTGTTAATTACCTTGTTGGTGTAAAAGATTAATTTATGCCTTAAAAAGCTTTACATTTAGTCCAGTACCAGGACTTAGTGAAAGAAATAAACACTTTGAAAGACATTCAGAAATCATGTGAAACAATTACTTAAAAACCACTGTGTGGAATGTGCCTTCATTCAAGAGACAGAAAATTTACAAGGAGAAAAAACTCCAAATTGTAATTAGACTAAAGACAAATATAGACAGTTTTCATGTTGCCCTGTCTCTGCAGCATACTGGTAGCCTTTAGAGATTGTATATGCTTACTTAAATGTGCATATGTATGCACAATCAAAGACAATGACAATGAGCTCATTAGTTTTTTTTCCAGTGCCTTCTGTTTTTTCCTATTCAAAGGTAATATCAATATATCATTAATGCAGTTACACACATAAGCTTAAGCATGAATGAAAGTCTATAGCCAGATTTGGCCGTCTCTGAAAATCAAAGTGTTTGAGAGAGAGGGAGAGAGGTAGATGGGGTGACAAGTTCATCAGAGTACAAGGCAAAAAATAATGTTCATTATTTAAAAAAATATAGAACATTCAATAGAAAGCAATATACATATAAAGCAGGGTGATGTAACTGAATGGTTTGAAAAGAATAAAAAAAAAAAAAATCAATCACATGCTATTCTCTGTGCAGTCATCCGATAAAAACCCAGTTGAAAATTTATGGGAGATTTTTGGCTGACATGCTTGACAGCCCTCTCCATCTGCTTCCTCTCAAATTTCCAAATGAGGATAAATCTTTTTGAAGAATAGTGTGAAATCCTCTAGTAGAGGAGCAAACAATAGGATCAGAGATTCTTTAGAGGCGTGCTAGACAAGTGTAAAGTATTAATTTACATAATGCCTAAAACGGTGTAGTACCTGCTGTGCAAGATGTCAGATATATTAATGCTAAAATCTTTCCAAACCTGTCTCTCCCTTTAGATTCTACCATGTAAGAAAGAAGAAAGAAGGTCCAAGATATGCTGAGATGTTTATGTTCTTCTTGTGTTTTCTCATGCACAAGTGATCCCTAATTCACAGTCAAGAGTTCAGCTAGACTCTTTGATCCATAATCCGGTGACTGATCATAGCACTTTAACCTAGAGGGTTCCACTTCTCCTCAAGTGACCCTCAGTCATCTCCGTCATATTCACTTAAATGAAGGGATCCTTGCTGTGAAAAATGGAAGGGTGTCATGTGGAAGAGAGGCAGCCCCTATGCCACTGCACCACACACAGTGCACTACAGTGGATGCAGGTTGTAATGGATGTAAGAGGAAGGAATATATTAAATAAGAGATATATTACACCTCATGTTGCTCATTCACTTAATCAGCCATAAGTGGAGCGGCTCTGAATTTTCCAACCTGATATGTTTTTATTAGGTAAAACACACTGGTAGAACACATTTAATTTAGCTGTCAAGAGGAAACTGAAAATTCATTTACATTTGTTTTATTCCCTCTGCTGCTGTGCATGTTATTTCCTAAAAAGCTGATATTATTCTGCACGGTCTTCTAAGTGTGTTGAAAAGCTGAAAAAAAAAACATAATTCTTCCCCAAAGGTATGCTAATACAGATTCTTATGGTCATAGAAAGAACTGGATGATTCTTTTTGTTATACAACCTAACAGTATTATGATTTATGCTCAATGAATAGTGGACTGAACAAGCTGTATTTGATTATCCATTCTTTGGCTGAGGAACACAACTCACTTACAATACGACTTAAGATAGTTTTCAGTAGAGTGCCTGCATGAAGCAAATGTCTGCACTTTGATCAGTGTAATTAGTTTTCAGTGCAACGTCTTAGTTAACCTCATTTAAATGGAAAAGATCAACAGTAAATCTTCTGTTATGATTTATTCATATCATATCCCACCATACATATGGAGTGTGGAATCAAGATGCTTAATGACTGCATAATTTAAAGCAATAGTACTGTCTAGAGCTGGGCGATAGAATGATAACGATATGTATTGCGAAATAACTTTTTCTCAATAGAGAAATTAAACTATTGCGATAGGCCTCACCGCTCTTGTCCTCTTAAAAAAAAAAGAAGAAGAACAGCCAATCCAAATTAACTAGCGCAGAGCCAAACCAATCACATCCGCAGCGTCACGTCAGGTGACTTGTTACGTACAGCACAAGTGCCAAGCCGCACATGTGTATTTGTTTGGGAAGCAGCCAGCCGCCGCCGCCCGGGTAATGGAGGAAATGAGTGCGCCGACTAGAGAAAAATCAACCGAGAGCGTGACCGAAGGTTACCGAAGAGAAAACAGATGATGGTTCCAATGCCGGAGAGATTGTGGAATGGAAGAGCCATAGAAGTTCCGTAGTGTGAAGGTATTTCGGCTATTTCAAGTCTGACAAAAAACAGAGTAGCGCGCACTGTAAATTGTGCCGAAAGCAAGTCTGGAAATACAATAAATCGCTTTCTGACTGAAAACGCTAATTCGTCATTCGGCTTTTGTCAGACTAAAGTAATTGTTAAAACTCTTTGAAAAGCTAAGCTATACAACAAGGAGAGATTGAGAATTTCGTTTTAGTTCTCAGTTTATTTGATATTGACAAAAGTTAGTCAATTTTGTCTGTTCTTCTGTAAAACAAACTAAGATTTATTTTTAGAATTAATATTTTGTTTCTAAGTGGAATTGACAATTTAGTAGTCTGTTTTGTTTGTTCTATTTTGAAACTTAAACGCTTTAGCGGCTGCCTTTTGTGTAGTTTGCAATATTTGCCTTTATTCATCTGAAAAAGTCTCGTGTTCCTTAAGTACATCTACCCTGTTGAACTTATTATGGGAAATAAATATTTAAATCAAAACAAGCTGCTGATTATTTCACATTTTACTTGTGAGCAACGGCACATTTAAATCTTACAAATATAGTTATTTGGCTTATATCGTGATATATATCGTTATTGCCTGAAATGAAAAAAACATATCGTGATATGAAAAAATCTTATATCGCCCAGCTCTAGTACTGTCTATAATCTACTTAAAGTTCACATGAACTGAATGATGCTAAAAAAATTGTTGGAGTAATATGTTCAACATAAGAGTACCAGGTATATGATCTGGCTGGATATTTAAACACTCTTCCTGGCAGAATTGGTAAAGTTCATCTCTAGATGGTTTAAACACACTCTCTTAGATGAACCTTGGATAGATGTAGAACAGGCACTATGTAATAACCTAGAAATTTCAGACCTACCATTTATCAGCTCAAACATCAAATGACATGAATGCTTTAAAAGCATCAATATTAGCTCTTCTCTGACAGCATGGTGGGAGTTTCTAAAAATGACAGTCTTCATTAATCCCATGCAAACGTACACCTATCTGGAACAACCCGGACATATTACAAAACAATAATATGATAAACTTTCCAGACTGGAGTTGCAAAGGAATTAAATACTTGGAACATATGTGGGAAGGAACAGACTTTATTTCGTTTGACAGACTAGTTACACAATATGGGATCAACAAGAAACGATTTTTGGAATATCAACAAATTAAATCCATAGTAAAAAAGAAATTTAATCCCAGTGAAGCTGAATTACAAACACCACCAAGTGTGGTACAATTTTTTAGTCTAAAACCCCCCAAATTATTGTTTAAAATATACAGAACACTTTCTAAAATAGATGAATCAATATCCCTTCCTATTGCAAAATGGGAAGCAGATTTATCAATCAACTTAGACCCAAACCTTTGGTCTCAGATATGCTTAAAAACCTTTCACTGGATCAGAAATCCCAGTTTGCAATTAATACAATACAAAATATTACACAGAGTGCACTATACTGGTCATAGGATGTTCAAGATGGGCTATACGCCTTCCAACAACTGCTCACACTGCACAGCAAATACACCGGACAATTACATCCACGCTCTTTGGTTCTGTCCACCAGTTCAGAAATTTTGGCGTGAGATATGTGAAGACTTATCAAAGTGTCTGAAATGTAACATTCCAGCCTCCCCTTTAGTATGCTTGCTGGGCAACTTGGATGAGGTCACTGCAGAAATAAACACAGCCCACGTTGTTTTTACGGCCCTATGCATTGCCAAGAAAATGGTCCTCATTAACTGGAAAAATAAAAATAATCTTAATTCTAACCAATATAAAAACCATCTAATAGATCACATTAGTCTTGATACAACCTCTGCCATCACATTTGATCAATCCCTTTGGGCTCCTTTGATCGGCTTCATCACCTAGTGGGGGTGGGGGGTCATGGTTTGGTCCTGCCTTCGCTATTGTGGTTGATATGGGGGTAGGGACGGCCTTAGGGCGTCTGGGGAGTCCCTAGGGACGTTTCCCTAGAGGGCCTAACCTGGGGGGATGTGGCCATGACCTGGTTAGGAGCTCTGGGGCTCTTGGATGGTGTTTTCCTTGTGGCTGCGTACAGCGGAGATGGGGGAGGGTCTGTGCTGGCGGACGTTGGTTACTGGCCTGGTAGCCTGGCTGCCCCTGGGAGGGTCCCGGGACGGGCGTGGAGGCTTGGGGGTCTGGGGGTGCTCCGCCCCCCGGTCTGGGGTGCTGGCCGGGCCTTGGGGGCTTGGGTCCTGGCTGTTGTGTCGCCGGAGCAGTGGGCGGGTGGGTGCAGGGGGGCTCAGCCCCAGTGCAGGGTACCTCTGGTGCATCGGCCCAACTAGGGGGCTCTCTAACTGGTGGGGAGGTTGTTATATCTTTGCAGGTGGTCTCCTCACTACAGGAGCTCACTCTGCAGGTGGGGGGAGAGATATAGGAGAGGTGGAGAATGAACTCAACCTGGGTGTCTATTGTCTTGTGTAGTTTGGGAGATGATTGGATGATGGGGTGGGTGCAGTTTTCTCTGGGGTGGAGTCGGGTGGGCTGCCCCGGACTCTGTGGGGCTGGGCGGTGCTGCTGCTGCGGGCCCCGGTCCGGAACGGCCTGGGCCCCCTTGCCCTGGTGGGTTCCAGAGTGTGGGGGTGCCTACTGGGGTCAGCGGGGGAGCTGGCCCCAGGGAGGGGCCGCTTGCCCCTCCCTTTCTTCCCTCCCCATCCTCAGCTGCCTCCCTATTCCCGCTCTACCACACCCACCCACACACGCAGGGCTTGGGGTGCAGGTATGTCACCAGGGTGCAGGGGAGGCACTCCCCCTCTGTCCCCTTCTGGCCGCCTGTGCCTCAATTTTATTCTGCAACCTAGACATCCACATTACTCACATAACACATACATATAGGGCCTTGGGGGTGGGCACGTTTTACAGCATCCAGAGGATGGTCGGTGTACTCCAACCCACCTCTGGCGCTGGTGCCCTACCCTCAATTTTAAATGCATTTAGACACTAAGGGTTTTCGGGAAGAGCCGTGCTGCTCTCTGAGAGGAAGCTAGTACCATGCTCTCCTGAGTTTTAAATGCACTTTAGAACAGCACACAGCAACACTACATATGAGCGGGCGTAGGGAGGTTTGAGGTCTTCACTCACCCCGGTTCTGTTAGCCGTCAGGGCTGGGGGGCTGGGAGGAGGTGCTGGCCGTCAGACTGGGGTCTGGGATGCGGGACCTCCCTGCTACTGCAGATAAGGAGGTGGTCTGCTTGCCTCCACCCCAGAGAGAAGGGTTACATCTCCTGGGTCTAGGTGCGGCTTGCCTCTCTGAGGGCGGGGGTACCTGGACCTGGGATATAGAGTATGTTTGGGGAGTGCGACTGTCTGTGCAGTGTCTATTTGTGTCTGTCTACACGTTGGGTGAGTGCCGAGTATTTGGTTGTGCATATGGGGTGGGAATGCACGTCTGTGTCCGCGTGTGCCTGTTCGTCTGTGTCTATATGTCAGGTTGGGTCTTAGACTCAACCTCTCTGGGTACATCTCAGGCCCTCTAAAGTACGGAGGCCTATCTCCCCTCACCACACTCCCTGCCGGTGGCTGATGCCCTCAGATGTTGGTGTGTTGGTGGTCCTTGTCGTCTGGGGCTGGGCGCTTATGCATGTACCGGCTCACTCCTGGTGGCCGATTGGCGGGGCCGGGCGCCTGTGGCCCGGCTGGGCTCCTTCCGGGGGGTGGGATGCCCTCAGGCCTCTGGCCTCTGGGCCTGAAGCTCGGTTCTCTCTGGCACAGCTGGCTGCCGGCAGAGCCCGCGGGCACGCCACTGCAACCCCCTCTGGCCTCTGCTCCGTAGCTGCGGGGTGACCTCTCCTTTGGGGCTCTACTCAGCTCTTCCCAGGAGGGTGGCACGGTTCCCCCCCCTTTGGTGGTCCTCCTCGGGTCCTTGTACTCTGGGGCCTCTGGATATCTGGGGCCTGGATCTCCTCCATACCTGCTTCATACCCTGGTGGACGGGGCTATGGCTCCCCACACTCCCTAGCAGATCGTTACATGGAGAAACCTTTGGAATACAAGCATGCTGATCCACACAGGTATGCACACAGGTGTACACACGGGTGTTCACAGACACGGACTACACCTTTCTTGGCTGCCGCCTCAAAGAGCACATTGTGCGCTGTCTATCTTGCGTGCTGCACAATATAGTTTATTATTTAGTATCTACTGTTATCTACTGCTAGCTAGTTTATTGTGATGGTGCTGTTTTTTTTTTTGGTTTTTTTTTTTATTATGTTGCTCTTTGTTGTTTGCTTTCTCTTCTGTTTTTTTTCTCCATACAGGTGATCCAGGTGTTTTGTTTGTTTGTTTTTTCTTTCTTTCTTCCCCCCCTTCTCACCGTCTCTTCTCCCCTTTGGTTTTCTTTCTCTCCCTCTCTTTCTTTCTATCTTTCTCCCTGTCCTATCCCCCAGTCATGTCTGTCCCATTTGTAGCAAACGAAAATAAAATAAATTCATAATTATAATAAAGGTCAATCAAATGGACCAATATGGCAAGGCCATGATGATCCACTTGGTAAAATAAATCCGCTTGGCATCTTTCTTGGCCTTAAGACAACAATTCTGATGGCTAAAGGTCCAAACGGGACACAAAAGAGAAAAAAAAAAAAAAAAAAGAATTGGTAAAGTTCATTTTCATGTTAATTAATGTTAGCCTACTTTATCTATTCTAAAACCAATTTTGATGTGTGTTTGGGATCATTGTTCCTCATAATTGTGTTTAAGTTTCAGCTGTCTAATTGTTGAATTGTGGGGAATTTAAAGAATTCAGAGGTAATCCTTCTTCACTATTCCATCCATTTTGTCCAATTGCTGGTACCACTAGCATCAAAACAGCCCCAGAGCATGATGCTCATCATACTTGATATCTGGTACAGTGTTCTTAGGTTTGAGAGCCTACCCTTTACTCCTCCACCTCTTATAATTGTGGCCAAATAGCTCAAGTGACGACACATCCAAAAACTTATATACTTATATACAGTTTAAATGGATGATACTGTAATCTGCAGTTGTTTAGAAATAACTCATTAAGCTTCTAGAATGGATTTCCTTAAGCCCTGACCTCAACCCCGTTTAAAATTTGTGGAAAGTGCTTAAAAGCAACTACTCTAAAAGTCAGTTACAAGACATTAAAACCTTCAAAATTATCATTACGCTTATGTGTAAGTTCAATAAGGAAGCTCTGTAATCACTCATCTGCCTGCTTTCCTGGGTGTTCATCTGTCAATCTCAATACTGACATCATTACTCTAGTCCAGTTATCTTCTCATCCATCTTCTTTGAGCCAAGTCAGCCTCCACTTTAGGCATGGTTTAGCTCTGTGTTCTTCGTCAGTCTCCCTTTCAGACTCTGTTTCGTGCAAACCACCTCTTCCCCATCTCTACCTCAGAGACTTCAGCCAAAGCTCTATTCAAGCCTCAGTCTTCATCTTCACCACCACCACCACCAGCGTCTAGACTCTGGGTGGTCTTGTCCTAAATCCTATCAATGGTGGGATTCTGTTCTGTCATGATATGTCATTGGACTCTAACTGTCAAATACATTAATTTCTCTATCTCAAGAAATCTTGTTCAATTCTTCCAAGTGATCTCTCCTTATTGAAATGACAGTCGAGAGTGTGTAAACTTTTGACTATAATTGTGTCTTTCACATAGATGCGCAGCAGGAAATATCAAAAGGTTAAATCTAGGGGTTATTTTTTTGTTAAGTAGATTTTGATTTTTACACAAATTTCTTTTTCCTGATCTCATATGGAGGTAACCTTGTTAGCATTTGGTTTCTCTTTTAATGGCGATCCTTTCTGTCCATAAAACACAGAAATACAGTATTTCTCTTAAACTGCTTACAAGGTTAGTGATCTGTTTGGTGCCAGGAGGTTTAGAAAGCCATTTTTAATCATAAGCCCACAACTGAAATTATTGGGACTCCTGAACTGTGAAATCAATGTGGTCATGGGAGATGCCACATCATGTTGGTATTTGTCCTTTGATTACCATAAATGGCAGAGATCTTAAAATATCTTTCCTGGGAAAAAGAAAAAAAAAACAATGGTACAACAATGGTCATTTGACCAAACACATTGTTATTTGCCTGACAACATGAAAACAGGTAGCTTGCGGTCATGTAAATAATAACTGTTGTCTAGCAAAATAAAACGTTTAGGGATATCAAACTCCTTTTATCTTTTTCAGAGGGCCACAGTGGGTGATGTACAAAGGTTCTGGCACTGAAACCAGAGACAACTCTGCCATTTACACAGAACCATTAAGTCACAGTCACAGAACCATCATCATAACTGACCATAACCTTAATGGCCCAGAGTTTCTTTCTTTGTTTGTTTCTTTTACTTAAATCACATAACAAAATAAATGTTACATATCCCAGAGGACTTACAAACAATTTAAGTTTTCTTCATAAAACAAGACGCACTGTTACACTATTAAAATAATGCAGTTGTAACGCTTCCAGCTCTTCAAAAATCACAGATGCTCAGAAAGGTTGGCTTTTCACGGTTTATTCCTGCAGAAGACATAGAAAACACTTAACATGTGTCTTCTGGTGGTACCCGCAATTGTAGCTCCCTCACAGTGGAAACGCACCTTGTGTTGACAGACTTACAATCTACTTCTTAATAAAGAAAAGATGGAAAATAATAATTTCTTCAATTTTACAGTCTGTCACACTGAACTTGTATACAAAAAGACATCTTATAACCCATAAAAATACATTTCACAATCGTACAAAACAAAATAACAGGATAACAGAAGTATCACCGGCTAAACATTTCCCTCTAGTGGACAAATTAACAGTAGCACATTACATTTTCACTTGCTTGTGCTTTTCAGACAAAATGACTGTTAACAAGCTCACGTACCTGCAGAAGACATGGAAAACACTTGTGTCTTCTGGTGGTACCCGCAATTGTAGCTCCTACAATGTAAAACAACATCACAAAAAGCACAGAAAAACAGTAAATCCAAACACATTTCCTGCTATGCGCAGCAACCACTAGGGGGCCGACAAAAGCTTACTGCCAAAGAGCATAAATACGGCAGAAACACTGTTTAACAGCAACCAGCCTTTGTTTCTGTTACACAGTAACATTCTAACATCAATATAAACCTATATACATCGACATGTACAAGTTAAGTAACAACATTCACGCCAGAAACCATAAAAATGCCAGAGCCTTTCATTACAGAACTTACCCTCACAGTGCAAACGTGCCTTGTGAGGAGCGGAAGCCTTAGCAGCTTCTAAACCAGGGGTGTCAAACTCAAATACACAGTGGGCCAAAATTCGTTTGACACCTATGTTCTAAACGCTAGAGTGAGATCCGGTTTCTGGGTTTTCAAAATAAAATACAACAAAAATGATAAAATTCACACTTAAAATAATAATTAAGACCAGGTAAGTGCATGTTTTTCAGATGTATTTTTAACTCGGTTACACAGTCAACTCTGTATTCACAAGAAAAGTTGCAATAAACTGGCAGAAGAAATATGCCTTGCATCCTCATACACATCCATGATATGAAAAAGAAAGGGATGTTACTTTTCGAGAATTAAACCTTATTTTAAAAAATTCTGCATTGTAGCTCTAAACAAAGAACAAAGATATTATCATTTATCATTATTATTATTATTATTTTCACAGCAAATTCTCTAAATATTTTTTTCCATTCTATTTCTATTTCCCTTTAACACCAAGTAGAGATTCAAGTAGTTACTGTATATCTTACTTTTCCCTGCCACTTCTCTCACCTTCTCGTGCTCTTCATACAAATTAATGTTTCCCTTTCAATGCTTTAACTAATTAGTCTGACAGTGTATTCTCAAACAGGGGCCCTCTTGTATGATAATGATGGCTCTGTTATCCAAGGAACACAGTCACATTTCAGCAAAGGAGCCAAGATGATGCTGGAAAAATTCAAGTGGATTTAAAGTACTCTCTTGCGTTTCATTTAGCTTGGACAATGTGAATACCTCCTGTTAGAATTGTCGATGAAATGCTGATGCTTTTCTATCATGCTGCCTTCCCACGGGGAAACTTATAAGCAGCATGTTCACCATGGGCATGGGCCAGTAGCCTACTGCCAGTAACACTTTTATGATGTTTTTTTCCCGGTGCTCAACAAGTGGATGCACGCAAATTGAGTGTTATTCATGGACACATATAACTACATAACAGGTGCCTTGAGAGACGTTACCATGGTCCTTCACACCAAGGCTTTTGCCAGGAGTACTTCAGCACTGAGTAAGAGACATAATACTAGAAACTGTATTTAATTTAAAAAAAATTTAAAAAAAAGAAACAGACATAATAAATGACTCAGTATGATTTATAGCTTTACAGAAAGAATGCTATTTTTTTTTTAGAGAAATTGTGTTTTGCTTTTTATTCATGGTCAGTTTTTTAAATGATAAAATTACTGCCTTGTGATTGCTTGCCGGCCAAATGTGCATTAGTGTTTGTTCAGACTCATATAGTTTATGTAAAATAAAGATTGTGGTTTTAATAGTTTGTCTCCATGCTCTGTCTCCAAGATTCTGCCCCTCTGCTTAGCACCCATCGTAGGCACACACTGGTTTCACATACACCATGGTACATCCTGGACATGTTGTCAGTGATGTACAGGTGTATATTACATTGTCAGGTACACCAGACACGCTCTCCCTGGAAAATGAACTGGGTTGATCAGGCCCGAATTTGTGTCCAGGTAGCATGCTCTGCCACACATCATCCCTCTTCAGTCAGAGCCATCATAGCATTATATTTAAATGAGAAATACTTTCTATGTGTTTTATGAGGAAGGGAATCATTCTGCATATTTTCTAAAACTCTGTGGTATACTTAATTCCATTTAAAAAAAACAAAAAACAAAACTCTAAATTTGTGTTTCTTTAGAGAAAAACTCCCATAGAGTTAAGTTTATTAATATAAAAAACACTCCAAAGAATATCTTTAAAGTGCCTGTAATTGACATTTAAGCAAGACCTGTAACAGTGATGTTTAGTGCAAGAAGCTTGTGTAGTCTGTATAATCAACAAGTGCTGCTGTGACTCTTGAGGTAGAGCAGAGTTGCTCACTAGTAACATGGAAGATGGTTTAGGCCTGAACGCCTCTTCTCTGTATGTCTGTGTTCTTGAAAAAGATACTGAAACTAACCTTATCCCTGATACTAAGGGCAGTACTGTGTGTAGTCACTCTTGCTATCAGTACATGAATGGACGACAGGGTAAGTCAGAGACAACAAAATGTAATTATGATTTATATTTGAACAAACCTGTCCATCCTTGACTGATTGTTAACTAAAATGATGGCTTAAGATCAACACTAGAAATGGTTGCTAGTGGCTACAACCTGCATAAACATCAAGCTGGACCTGAGGTGAATCGTCTTGATTCATTTTACTGTTATGAACGAGTCCCAATACTCCCAATAATATCATCCAGTTATGTATATTTATCATAAATCCACTAATCTACTGCTGAGTGAAATGCAGAGTTTGTGTTGCCAATTCCTAAAAAAATTAACTTTCTGTGGATTTAAACTGGCAACAATGGTAATTTTAGGGGTCAGCCATCTTTAAGAAGTAGCCTCTGAGAAAGAGTAGTTTCTATTCCTTGCATGTCTGGCGTTACTTAGACCCGCCCCTAAGGAGCTCTCTGGGTCCCTTCAGATAACACTGTGACAGGTAAAGTAGGGGAGAACACCAATGGCAAACCTGGAACCACACAATGCACTTCACACAGCAGCCCAGTACACTGCACATCTCCACTACACCTAACTGTCCTTATCTGAATTCTCCAGCCAGCCCTCGGAGGCTTGCAAAACACATATCATGGAATATTCCCTACTGAATTAGAGCGAGTGCATGGGAGTGCACATATGCTTGCAAAGTAACACAAACACCATAAATGCACAGTTGTGTGGTGGTTTACTAATTTGCATTTAGATTTCAGAATTTCATTTTCTCTTATTTTCTTTTAACCCTGTTAGGCCCATCAGCTATTTTATCTTTATATTTTTATTTAGTTTTTGCTCTCAGACTGGAGCAAAATTTGACCCAGCAGGAACCCAGATGATATGCAGGGAGGTGAGTTTAAGCTTGTATAATGTGATCATTTAAACTTTTACCAAACTTGGGATGATTCAAGAAAATGTAACTGCTTTATAAAACTGCAGTATGCAGTAATAAACTGTGTAATGCTTGTGTAATACTAGATATTAATAACTTGCCTAATGAGATCCTGCTTCACTCAACCTGTGTTACTGCACAGAAGAAAGATAAGTTGCAACAAGATGCAGCTATGCCAGAACCAGGGTGATTCTACAAACTTCCAGATTACAGATCAAACATTTGTAGGAGATCTGCTTGGCACTGTGCATGCCTGAGATATGCTCAGATCAGTGCAGCTAATTGTAGTTGATCAATTAGATGATCCTGGGCGCATTTTGAGGTTGACTATCTTGTTAAAAAGTTTACCTCCTCACTACGTATGACACTGGATACTGTAGCTACTGTGAAAAATAGAGCCTCAATCAGAAGTACTTGACTCTGTGGTATAATTCTCAAACACGTACCCTAAAGCAGATGACTCGTAAGCTGGAGAGGAAATGGCGTGTCACAAATTTAGAGGATCATCATTTAGCCTGGAGAAATAGTTTGCTGCTTTATAAGAAAGCCCTCTGTAAAGCTAGAACATCTTACTATTCATCACTGATTTAAGAAAATAAGAACAACCCCAGGTTTCTCTTCAGCACTGTAGCCAGGCTGACAAGAAGTCAGAGCTCTTTTGAGCCAACCATCCCTTTAATGTTAACTAGTAATGGCTACATGAACTTCTTCACAAATAAAAAGAGAAAAGAGAAAAAACTATTCATAATCATCTCACAGATGTAATATTATCTTCAGCTACTTTAAGTACCACTGATATTAATTTAGTCTTTTTCTCCAACTGATCTTTCTGAGTTAACTTCAGTAATTACTTCCTCCAAACCACCAATGTGTCTTTTAGACCCCATTCCTACAAGACTGCTCAAAGAAGTCCTGCCACTAATTAATGCTTCAATCTTATATATGATCAACCTTTCTCTAATAATCTGCTATGTACCACAGACCTTCAAGCTGGCTGTAGTTAAACCTTTACTTAAAAAGCCATCTCTAGACCCAGCAGTCTTAGCTAATTATAGTACAATCTCCAACCTTCCTTTCATATCAAAAATCCTTGAAAGAGTAGTTGTCAAACAGCTAACAGATCATCTGCAGAGGAATGGCTTATTTGAGTCAGGTTTCAGTCAGGTTTCAGAGCTCATTACAGCACAGAAACAGCTTTAGTGAAGGTTACAAATGATCTTCTAGTGGCCGCTGACAGTGGACTCATCTCTGCACTTGTCCCACTAGACATCAGTGCAACATTCGTTACTGTTGTCCATAATATTCTATTAGAGCAATTAGAGCATGCTGTAGGTATTACAGGTACTGTGCTGCAGTGGTTTGTATCATATCTATCTAATAGACTCCAATTTGTTCTTGTAAATGCAGAGTCTTCTTCACACGCTGAGGTTAATTAGGGAGTTCTACAGGGTTCAGTGCTAGGACCAATTCTGTTTACATTATACATGCTTCCCTTAGGCAGTATCATCAGAAGGCATAGTATACATTTTCACTACTATGCAGATGACACACAACTTTATCTATCCATGAACACACACCAATTAGTTAAACTGCAGGAATGTCTTAAAGACATAAAGATTTGGATAGCCTGCAATTTTCTGCTTCTAAATTCAGATGAAACTGAGGTTATTGTACTTGGCCCAGAAAATCTTACAAATATGGTGTGTGTGTGTGTGTGTGTGTGTGTGTGTGTGTGTGTGTGCGTGCGTGCATGTGTGTGTGTGTGTGTTTGAGTCACACACACACACACGCTGAGTCCTTTTTTCCTAAAAGGCCACACTGTGTTATAAACTCATTCAATAACAGTAAATGATGAGCAATCTTTCAGAGTTTCAAAGATGTCTCAGTAGCAAGAACCAAAACAAAATTTGACTATTTTTTGGTTCTCACTCTCGCTTGTTTATGCAGATGCACTCCAGCCATGGTTAGAAGTATGAGCAGTAGCATACTGCATATTTTGGTCTCCCACAAAGACTGCAATGCTCTGCTACATCCCGGCAGCCAGAAGTTTGATCCCCTGACCTGCACACCATGCCACCAGCTATGCACAGCTATTGATGGATGAAATCCTGCAACAAATCGTGGTCATGACACACCTGTATGGGAAATACTCAGTGGCAACACAATGTGGAGACAGAGGAACTGCAGGATTATGCAGAGATGTTCATTTTGGACAGTATTTACAGGTTAAAAAATTAATCAATTCAAATCTGCAGGGTGCTGCTACAAGCCCGTCTCATCAGCAAATGTAAGGGCAGTATGACTTTTGCACAGACAGAAAGAGATGCGGTGGCAGCGCCATGTGGGAAGCTTACATGCAAAAACCACAGTCCCTCTTCTTTAAAATGCAAAAAAAACCATCATTAATATTTAATAATTATATTTCATTTGAAGTGGAAAAAATATATTACTTCATAATACTTTTACAGCCATTTGTGGGAAGGTGGCATATGAATGTTTTAGTAAAATAATCTGACACTGTATGAAAATAATAAATCAGTTTTCTTGTCAATTATTGACCCATTTTAGCGCCTAATAAAAATATTCCTTGAAATGTATTTTATGCAAATTATTTTTGTTTTTTGTTGGGTTTTATTTCTTTCTATATGTAAACATACTGGCCTTAAATGGGGCTAAAATCCAAAAGATATAATTTATATAATATTTTAGTTCAGGCTGAATTAGTTTTAAAATACTGCATCATTTAAAGTAGAAAAAAATATTACTCGATAATTATTTTACAGCAGCTACCATTTTGTGTCTTTGGGATCACTAGTGTCATTTTTTTTAAAAATCTGACAAAAAAAAATGCATGCAAGTCAAGTCACTGCCAATCATTAACTTATCTGTGGGCCTAATAAAAATACAAATATAATCAAACACTCCTTGTATTGTATTTTAATTTCTCTAAAATGTATTTTAGAGGAATTATTTTTGTTTTTATTTTTCTACAAAAATCAGTGGCATTATGTAAATATGCCGTCTCTTAAAGGGTTAATATATATATATATATATATATATATATATATATATATATATAGATAGATAGATAGATAGATAGATAGATAGATAGATAGATATATAGATATATATAATTGATATTTATAGTTCAGGCTGAAGTAGTTTGAGTCATTTAAAGTGAAAATAAATCACTATATTATATTTTTACAACAGTTTTGGGGCATTTTGTGGCCTAAAAAGTCTACTTATTATCAGAGTCAAAAAGGATCATCTAAGGGTTCATTTGGGATATTCCGTGTGTCCCTGTCCTATTTTAATCTTCTGGTGATTCAACAAATACTGTGCCACCATAAGAAATGTGTTGTATATCCCAGTGCTGTATCAGGGTTTTAAAAGATTTTGACTTCAAACACAGACTCTCAAATAAAAGGATACATATAAACTTCCATCCATCCATCCATTTGCTTCCGCTTATTCTTTCCAGGGTCGCGGGAGCCTATCCCAGCTGTCATAGGGCGAAAGGCGGGGTACACCCTAAAAATAGAGTGAACAAGATTTACATTGGATTTCTTCATTAGCTAGACTGAAATATGACTAAAAATGAATGATGATGTTTCTGCTACATATACATAAGTAAATCAGTGTTTTCCAAATACAGTAGCCTTGATAATGTAATAGGGAAAAAACATCACAAGGTTGTGTGCCAGAAATCAGAATTGACTAAACACGACTTTAAACAAGAATAATAACTGAAAAGGAAGATACATTGCGCCTTACCAGCACCAAGTTTTTCTATCAGCATACAAGATGTTGTGTTATCATGGCTTTATGATTAGAGGCTTTTTTTAAACAATACCAAGACTTCTTGCTAACATTTTATTTATTTTGCTCTATTAAAATTGATGACGAAAAAGTTCAAATAAACTGCCTCTTGATTATTTTACAGAAATTTAAATCAGGGACCTTTCATATATGTAAAAAGCATTCGCTTTGAATGAAGTCAGACACACTCCTGACAGTAAATCTTCCTGGCTCAAAGAAGCAACTAGGTTATGTTGCAGAGATCCAAGTCTTTCAGATGATAGAACAGTTCCACAGATCCGTGCCTGCAGGCTGGGATAATTCCAGTGCCGATTGAAATCTTTGACTCAAATCCTGGCCCTATTTGAAGATGCATGCCCTCTCACTGTGCTCGCATTTTCTCTGGGTTGCAGGTGTCTGGTCATGATACCGCCCTAGGAAGGAGAAACCGATAAAGTTAACTATTAGCCACAATTTGATTGAACTGTCAACCTCAACTTGCTCTTGCTGTCTCGTACTTACTCCCCCTCTCTTTTTTGACAAAGAAGAACAGACTCTTGCTGTAATGGCCTTGGGGATTTAATAAAAAAAAAGACATTTCCTGCATCTGCTATATATATATAACGTGTGTGTGTGTGTGTGTGTGTGTGTGTGTGTGTGTGTGTGTGTATGTAGAGATTTAGATTGCTAAATTGCTGTTCATCAGCAACAATAATGTCTGTCTTTTGTCCATAACCCCTCAAGAATTTTTAATTGTTGAAAAAAGGTACTATTATAGATAGGGTTTTAAGTGAAGAAATAGTGAACTGTGCTGAAGAAGAACAGAAATGCATACTGACTGATGTACGGTGTTTGCAGAAGTAAAGCCTACCCTTAACAATTTACACTTTACATATTGCAGTGCTGAATGGAGCTTAGGCCATCAGAAGATCAAAGCCAGTTTTCTCACAGTAGAGCTTGAATGTCCTTTTAACTCCATCCAACAGACCACATGACAAATAACGTTCCTTTCAAGGAAAAAAAAAACATTGGAAGGACTTTAAACCTCTGGAAAGGTGTCACATGAGTTCTTTCAGGCATTTGGTTCATTCTGATGCTCAACAGCTTTTCGGTGCTTCCCGAGTCCGTTTATAAATGTATCTGTGCACATGAACAGGTAGTTTTGACAAGGCTACATAGAGCAGAGTACTCGGGGTTACATACATAGCTAAACACTACAGTACTACTGCAGATCTAATGGAAGACAGCTCTATTCATCTTTATTCCCAGTTCTGATCTGGTGCACTTTTTTCCATCCTTTTATCCATAAATATCACAGTAAATATGGAATCCTGCTGTGAGGCAATTGATTTTTACAATCTGTGCAGCTTCTTGTAGAATCATCCAAAGTACAAAGTGAAACTGGAAAGCCATTAGTGATTTATTTCATGTAATACACACATGCATAGAAAGCCACACTATTGCAGTATTAAAGGCAGCTGTCTGATGTACAGATTGAAATTCAGTAACTAAAATGTCTTTCAAATTTCTTTATTTATACAGTTTTGAAAATCCAATTGGGCGTTGAACTCAAAAGAACAGAAAACCTCAAATTTAAAATTCAGCCTACCAAAAATGCTAGCAAATGCACCTCAGTAAGGAGGACACCTTAAAAAAAAGTTTACAAAATAAAGCACAGCCTTGGGTACCATAGAATTTCAATCCAATTGAATGCTACAGATTTAAACTAATATTACCCTGAGATTGTTATTCACATACGTTATACACAAGGTGCAAATGTTGATATCTAGGTGAGCTTCTCACAGCTAATCTGTAGGATGTGCAGGAGAAGAACACAGAGCATCATATACCATCAGAGTCATACCCATACTGCAATATTAAAGTCACTGTTACTGAGGCACGTGCATAAATGTGCATATCACACCAGGGGCTACAGATCTTTATGAAACCCAATATTTCATATTGAAAGACTGCAGCATTTTGACACAATTTTCAACATGTATTTAACATGTAGTTCTGATACTACAGACACATTAAAAAAAACCCTATACATACAGCTTTTTATATGTATACATATACATATATACATAGCTGCTTGTGTACTGCACTGCTGAGAAAGAGCACACAGAGACAACTGCATATAAATATGTGATATGTAAATGTGATGAATATAATAAGGTTAGACTGAAAATTAACTGTAACTGTACCTTTCAGTTGCAAAACTGACACTGTGTCTATTTTTAATGTCACAAGAGAATTTTGCACAGACAGGCCTTTAAAGACTATGTGTTTAGGACTTGTTTTTGTAAATACATTTTTTTACATGTATTCTTGTTTTTATTTGTTTTATTCGTTTTTCTTAGTTAATTTTTATAGCTGTCACACAGGTTTTTTTGTTTGTTTTTTGGGGTTTTTTTTTGTTTGTGTTTGTGTTTTTGTTTTTTTTTGTTTGTTTTTTGTTTAATTTTATTTCAATCAAAGGTCTTTTCCTTCAATGTTACAGCACATGTTATACCATACATGTTTATTCACATATTGTATGGTTATTACCACTGGGGCAAATGAACACCTCTTGAGCATACCCAAGCTGTTGTCTCTCACTAGACATACCATAATGGGCTTTCTGAATGTGTTGTCCTGTTGAGATCATCTAATTTTTGATGTATTATAAAAGAGTAATGCTATGCCATCTGTTATGAGCCTTATGTAGTCCTTCCGACTTCTCCAGAGGATTCATGGTGTGTTTATTATATATAATACAGAAGAGCTAGAGCACTGAAGTCATTTATGTTATTTTTCTTGTTTGCTTTCAGTGATCTGAAATAATAGTCTATTTTTATTTAATAGTTAAGCTTTATACAATCACAGATGAAGGGACACATGCTTTTCATTATAGTTGGCAGATAATACTTGGAAGGTTTTCTTTCCTGCACAAAAATGTAAATTTTTAGATGTACAGTAGGACAACCTTTGACCCAAAAACAGTCTTGGGGAAAAAAGTTCCTGAATGTATGATAGAAAGGTATCAGAATATATAGTGCATCAAAGCTTGAGAGCCCATGTTGACCCTTGTCTATCACCAAAAGCACCAAAAGAACAGTGGGCAGATCACTGTCCAAATGGGACCAGACAGTAATGGAAAAAGAGTGCCTTGATTTAATAAGATAGGTTTTCTTTAAGTCATGTGGATGTGGATGTATCCACACCCTGAAGATATGGCAGCAGTATGCACTAAGTAAGCTTGTAGGAAGAAAGCAGTGTGATGCTCTGGAATATGTTCTTCTGTGGAACCTAGGGTTTTTCCATTCATGCGGATGTCATCTTCATAAGTACCACCGACCTAAACTATGCAAAAGGCCATATACACCCTTTCATGTCAACAGTATTCCTTAATGGCATTGGCTTCTTTCGGCAGAATAATATGTGCAAGCTGTACAGAAGGGTTAAAAAAATCATTTTGCACACCCCTAGGTTCATGACTATTATTAATGATGGCTTTGATGTTTAGTTTAATTCAGGAAGGGTTCCACGAAATAACTTTTCTTTATGGATTAAAATGCCAATATAACTGTAACAGATCTTTTGCTTGGGCTAAAAAAATATTAATAATTATTTTTAAAAGTTGGTCATACAAGGAGACCAACTACCAGTCTGAAATAATTTAAGATTCCAAATTAAACAGATTTTATTTTAGAAGCTTTAACTTGAAAATGTTTGACTCTGATAATAACTAGACTTAAGTATCAAGAATACTTCACTGTAGCCATAAAACAATAGTTACCAATTTAATGGCTGATTTCATATGTCTACTCACAGTTATGTTTACTAAATTTGAACTGAAGTGTTGTGTATCCTTTTTAACACCACTGGTTAAGTTCAGTTATTAGTGAGATGTGGATCTGAGTGATAATCCTTATTTGTTAGTGCCATGCACTAACAATCTGGTCAGGTTGTGCCCCTACAGTCAATGTTTAAATAAGGGGTTAAGGAAACATGTGAAAAGCCAGGTGTGTACAATGGTATTAATATAGCATGTTTGCAATGTGCCAAATTGTTTCAAAATGTCACACACCTATTGGGTGACTGTCATCAGTGCTTTTCGCTGTTGGCGTCCATTCTATGGGCTCAAAATGTGGTCATAAATATTTTGTATGTGTAAAAAAGATTTGTGTGTGCGTAAAAAAGATTTGTATGTGTAAAAAGAATTTGTGTGTGCGTAAAAAAGATTTGTATGTGTAAAAAGAATTTGTGTGTGTGTAAAAAAGATTTGTATGTGTAAAAAAGATTTGTGTGTGCGTAAAAAAGATTTGTGTGTGGACTTAGGCCAAAAAAACCCTGCAAGTTACAAGTACGAATTTTGACCCTATTTTTCTTCCTTTCATCTGATTGGTCAATGTCATGTCAATCACAAATGTAACAATCCAATCAGAGAACAGATGGGTTTGGCTGTCGGAGGGGCACTTTTTTGAACTGCAGGTCCTTGAAGGGTAATACAGTTTGAAGCTGGAGGATCTCTATATAAATATCCGATAGCAGCTAGGTCCCCTAACTTTCAGCAGCTGTTGAAAGGATAAAGTTGTGCTATATCAGTGGTTAGAAATACCATTATTACTTTAGGATTAGTTTAACACAAAGTCAGGGCTGACCCGGGACCATTGCTGTGAGTCACAGTGCGCAGCATAAAAGTCCTTTCACATCAGACGCAGGATGTGCTGCTAATGCTAACTGCTAACTAAAAGCAAAGGATCCAGAATTTGTTGCGCTGGCTGCTGGGCTCTGTGGGTTTTTGCAGCAGCTCTACCTGTACTAGATGCACCTGCTCCTTGTCTTTTCTATCTCTGACTTTATGTCCTCTACAAGAGTTTCTGGTTTTTTTTGCTGGTTCTTCAAATGTTCAATAAAAACATGTATGCTAATTCATAACGAAGAAAGCTTTGTAATGAAGACTGTCATTTCCAAAACACTGCCCGCCCCCACCCCGCGGTCCGCAGCGCTGTTGAAAAGGCTGTGGAAGTCCCTATATTAAACACGTAGACCTGTGACACAAAAATCACCAAACTCAGACGACCACAGATTGTTTTCCTTCGTGGTGATGAAGGAAAACGCTGGGTTGGCATGTAAAAGGGCATTTATTCCCTTCAAAGACCTGCAGTTCAAAAAAAGCGCCCCTCCGACAGCCAAACCCATCTGTTCTCTGATTGGATTGTTACATTTGTGATTGACATGACATTGACCAATCAGATGAAAGGAAGAAAAATAGGGTCAAAATTCGTACTTGTAACTTGCAGGGTTTTTTTGGGCTAAGTCCACACACAAATCTTTTTTACGCACACACAAACCTTTTTTACACACACACAAATTCTTTTTACACATACAAATCTTTTTTACGCACACACAAATCTTTTTTACAAGTACAAAATATTTATGACCACATTTTGAGCCCATACCATTCTCTTTTGTTTCAATTTGTTCAGATGAAAATTGGACTGTTTGTTATTCAACTGTTATCAGCAGCAGGCGTTGTAGCTTTCTCACCCAACCTGCTAAATTCAAGTTGGGTATGGTTCCAAATCCATGTATTTAAGACTGATTCCTGATGGAAAAGGTTTCATGTCAACTCAAGTAATACTGTCTTCACCATGCTATTCTCTTGTCAGCTTCACACTGGCTATGTGTGAGTCTGTATGTATTTGTTGGTTGAGGTTGGAGAAACTATTGTGTTGACATAGATGAGGGCGGGGTGGGGTTCTACTGGTAAAGAAGCCTGTATGGTGGTCTGACTGAACTTTGACATGGACATACACACTACGTAATTGAATGCTAGAAACGTTTTACTATAGTACCGAATAGTTTACCACTGCACTCAACCGTTTCTATATAAAACAGAATATACATTGTATATTGCAGAGTTTTGAATTAAAAATGTATATAAAAGCATTAACAGGATAGAAAGATTATTGAAGGACATACTGCTTGCTTCAATCAAATCATACAGCAGTATGTTCGCAGACTATCTAGACCCATTTTATTGTAAGAGATAACAGCTTGGTAATATGTATATTTGTAGAAGTTTGATACATTTGCAAAACTTCATAAACGAGCACGGCCCTTCAAAACCCTGCATATGTTTAACATGTTAAAATGATTTTGAGGTTGAAAGTTCCCATGGGTGTATTGTTGGAAGAAGTTGGAAGAAATCTGAGCCTGAGGGTGGAAATTATTCTCCCTTTTCACTAAAGGAATTTTATCAGACTTGACCAGCAATCTGTGCTATAATTGGCTGCAAGATACAAACAAACTCAAACAGTCTTCATGGGCCTTACTTGGTAAGTGTATCCAGAGGCTGTATTAAAATCCACATACCAGTCAGTATTGTGTCAGTTGGATACGGTGAAGCCAATATGAAATGTTATATATCCAGTACTTCCAACAACCATTTTGAGGTTCATCTGATTGGACATGCTGCACATGCATGCCCTGATAAAGAACAGCCCTTCAGCTCACAGAAAATACTCCAGAGAACGTAAAATATGTTATGTTCATATGGTGTTTTAAATTAAGTAAACTTTATTAACATTTTTATTGAAATAATGGCCATATGTAACTGAGATACAACTTGCAGTTTGTGGCTAATCCTGGAAATGTGTTTATAGATATATGAAGTTTCAAATATACAGGATTGATTGATTGATTGATTGATTGATTGATGTTCAAAATAAATAAACTTGCTCTTGTAATAATGCAGCCAGGGAAAATAAGGAAAGCATCATGCAGATTTACATGACTAATAAATTTCATATTGTTTTCATTCATCATTTTCATGACACAAAGAGCTGCTGGCAGCTTTATTGTTTATGTTGCACTTTTTTCTGTACCTTGTCCTTCTGCCTTCAGCTTCTTTGGGATGTGAACTTGGTAGATAGCTTTTAGGTTTTGTAAGACTCAGGAAGAAAAAAGAGGCAGAAGACAAAAACTGTTGCTTAATAGAACATTACTAACATAAAACTACAGGTTTAAATATTATAAATGAAATAAATTAGAAGACAAACCAATTGATTAGCATTGTATATTATGCATTTCTAATTGTGCATTTTTTATACTTTTGTTATTAATGCTTTTTTTTTTTTTTCATTTTTAGTTGTTGGAACATAGCTATGTTTTCTTAGCTGATATGCTAAAGAACAAAAATAAGGATAAGGTTTTAAATGTTCCTGTTAAGTTGACTAAGATTAAAATTTATTTGTCAGGTTAAGATGACAATAATGATTCATCCTTAATCACAAAGAAGTTGATGGTTGTCCTGAGAAGCATATCAGATACTAAAGAAGAAGATAGCAGGTATTATTTCAAATATTTAGGATTTACAAATGCATTAACCTTCTATGTATTTTGGTTATTATACTTGTATTATTACTTGTATTATTAATAATAATATGTTATTATTAATATTTTTTTTAATGTCACACGACATGTCACTGCAATAAAATGAAGAGTAAAAGAGGATTTGACCTTTGACCTGGTGCTCAAGTAATTGTTTTTCCTAAGAAGCAAAGCTGCCTGGGACACAGCAACAGGAAATGCACTACTACTCTGACTTCTTCTACTTCTGAATTCTATTCATCTTCGGAACACCAGGTCAGATGTTCCAACACAACTGATTCAAATGTTCATCCTGTTATCAGACAGCCACAGCATTTTATACCCAACTGATCATTTGAATCAGCTATATTGGAGCATGTTGGACCGTAGTCATCAGGGTAACCTCTTTGTTAAACCACTGAGAGCACGGATTGGTTACATAAGTAGTCAGACCACTCATTAACACGATCTTATTCTAATTTACAAGAAGAACATAAGAACTTATTTGGTGGAGGAAAAAAATATAATCAGACTGTAGGATCATTCCCTCTGTCAGTGAGGACAGTTAACTTGATGAAAGTTAACTGTCCTTAACTGAGGAAGAGTACACCCCAGAATCAAAAAAGTAGAATTAAATGTTATGAGATTCAGGGGTACATGTCTATACAGGTTGGCTGTAGCTCAGGAGGTAGAGCAGATCATCTACTTCATAGGTGTCAAACTCTGGCCCGCGGGCCAAATGTAATTAGGCTGCAGGCCAAATCTGGCCCACGGGCCAGAGTTTGATACCTATGAAGTAGATGATCGAAGCCATACCAAATTACTATTAGAGCTGGCCTACTGGTATTATACAGCTAATATATATATGTTTTAGTATTAAGCTTTGCTTGTTCCATATTCAGTTTTTCAGCAAAGCTTGTTTGAGTCCATAAGAAAAGATTCATTCTTATATCTGGAGGAAGATTTTTTTTTTTTTCAATAAATATTAATGTTAGCCCACGACTTTGTTCCAGTTTTGAATTTTGGCCCACTGTGTATTTGAGTTTGACACCCCTGATCTACTTGGTTGGTGGTTTGATCCCTGGCTCTCTCTAGTCTGCATGCAAAATCATCTCTGAGGCATGAAACTGTGTGAATTAGTTAGTAAGTACTTAAAAAGCATAGAAGGAAGTGCTTGTGCGAGTGGGTGAATGTTGCATGTTCTATCAAGCAGAGAGAGTAGAGAAGCACTATATAAGAATCAGTCCATTTACCATATGAGGGGACAGAGAAATAGGGAGGAATAAATGCAAAGAAAATTCTATCTATTTGTAAATTGCATTGGGTACATTAATCAGGTGATAAGCATGTTTAGAATAGATTAACAAAATATTTTCTCTCCGTTATCAACAGGACATGAGCTGTGAATATTATTTGCAGGGAAAAATGGCAGGAGGTGCGAAGGGAATCAGCAGGAAATGGTAATAATAGAGATGTTTTGAGAACTGGTGAAACTCTCATGGGCACTGTGTTTCATTATTGCAGTCATCAGTGTATCCTGATGTGATCTTGTCTTGTAGCTTTGACAAAGCTGAGGCTGAGACTACGCTGAGACTTCTAACTGGGGAATTAAGTTGGGCCTCAGCCCAGTTGTGTGAGAAGAAAGCATAAAAACATAGACCAACAGTTGAATAACAACTATTGGAGAAGGTACAGCAGAGCATGCGTGATGCTATGCTACTGGGTGTTAAAACATAATGTAAAACATACTGAGCTCAGAGACTGACCTAAAGATGTAATATAGAGAGACAATATTTAGTGGATATGGATAAAGGATGTGGCTCATGTGGTCATGTGGAATGTCATTATCAGGTGATAACTCTAGGTAGTACATGAAGCGATACCTCAGGAATACCCACTAAAGCAATCATTCACATAGAAGGCTTTGCTCCAGGATCCAGCTCCCATGAATCCTAAAGTCACTAATGATGGCACATACCATCTGGAAATTATGAAGGCTGAAAACAATGAAGATTACAAAGTACCCCTAATTTATGAGGTGTGATTGATCACAAATGACAAACTCAATACCTTTCTATTTTTAAATCTCTTTTATACCTTAAAACGTTTTTTTCTGTTGTAAGGGATAGATGGATTACAGATAGATCTTATATATATAATGGTTGTGATATTAACCATGCCTCAACCTTCAAACAATGCACTTAAATGCATTCATTTTTATATTTAATTAAACTAAACTTGTTAAATCATTTTATTAAAAAGTGTAATTTCATTTTAATTAGCCAGAGTTATTTCAAAACTGTTGACTCCTACTTGTATATGTTGTGAATTATTTTTTGTTTTTGTTGTTTAGGTTGGGGTTTTTTTTTTGTTTGTTTTGTTTTCATATCGTTAAATTGTTTACTATAAGCTGTATTTGTATTCATCATAATACAAAAATAAAGGCTGACCCCAGTGAGGGTGTTAAGGAAAAGCAGCTAGCTTGAAATGCACAGTGCACTACCCATGATGTCACAGAGGAGAGTGAGAGGAATCCTTTGACAAGGCTGATTCTTTTCATTGCCTGAAACCTTGCTTAGTTGATTCAAACAGGTTGGAAACTCAAGTTATAAATGGAGAAAGGCAGACAGGAGAAAGATAACTGAAGGCAAAAAAATGAGGTGGTTATGTGGCAAGCCAAGAGAAATGGTGGTAGGTATTGTAAGAAAATCAAACCAAGCTTACAATGTGTGGAGGTCTCAAAGTTGAAATATATATTTCTAAAGTGCTCACTTCAACATGTTCTACTGAGCCATAGAAAAAGGGGAAAAAAAGTCAAAGTAAAAATTGGATTTGAGCAAGGCTTCCACAAACACAAAATGTCACTTCTACTATTATCTACTATCTACTATATCTATTATCTATTATCTATTATATATATTATGGATTGTTCCCTGATCTTTGATAATCATTTCCACACTTATTCTTGTACACTGAGTAACTTGTCAGGTCAGGATTTGTATAGTAATATTGATCAAAGAAGAAGCTATTTTGCAAAGAATGCTTTGATGTAAGGATCCAATACAGACAGTGTTGCAGATTAGTGAACATTTATTTACAGGGTGCTTTCTGTCCAAACTTTGGCCAGAGTCACTTTTCAGCCTTCCACTCATGCCTGCACAATCCCCTCCTTCCCCCTTCAGGTCCCAGTGTGCTACAGAAAGAGGAAGGCACAATGGAAGTAATTAGCAAGTACTTATTTGCCAGTTTTGTAAAACATTTTTCTTAATCTAGACATATGTGAAATATTATTAAGCTACATATAACTTTAAAACCACTAGGAGGTCCATCTCTGTCATCATTACGAGTTATATGTTGAAAGGTTTTGCAAACTTATTCACTGACCTGTAGGCATCATATCAGTTGAGTAAAAATACAAACAAGTAACTGCAAAATACAACACTGACTTTTTAAACTCAGTGAGCTTTTTTTGCTTTGCTTTTTTTTTTTTTTTTTTGCACAAATATACTTCTAAATGTGGTTCTTTTATTCCACACTAAACCTGCATCATCTTGCAATGTGTTGCGTTCCTGACAGCAGTGAAATTTCTGTGAATGTACATACATGACAGCCAAAAAAAAAACATGGCTGTATCCATGTTCATATACAATACCAGTTCCAAAAAGTATCAATATTTTATTAACAACATGAGGGATAAATAGTATTTAAATTGAGAAAATTTGCTATTTCATCAAAAATAGTAGAATTTAATTGCATTAACACATCTAAAAAGGAGTAGGACAGTATCAACTAAAGTCAGAAAAGTAACAGGTACTATAAGGAAACAGTTGGAAGAACAGTAAGTAGCTAATTAATTGGCAATAGTCCATTAACATGATTGTGTATAAAATAGCACCTGAAAGAGGCAGTTTCTCACAAGTAAAGATGGGAAGAGGTTCAACAATTAGAAAAAAAAGACATTTTCAGCATCGTCCTGAAAGGTACATACAGGTTTTATAACAACATCGTATCTCATCTAGATGGCTTATTTTTCAAGGAAAGCCTTGAATATTGCAGCAAGACAATACTAAACTGGATACCAACAACAAAAGATGGTGTTTTTTGAGATGTGTCACTGCCACCTCTGCCATCATTTTCTAAAACATGGACACAGCCATGGAATTTTCTTTTTTAAATTTTTTAATTTATGTATTGTTGCTGTCATAGCTAAGATAACGGATAATACTAAATTCAGAAGTTAGTAATAGTTAAACTGTCATGTTGTGCTGGGGTCGACACAATGAAGGACCCAAACGCAGGACTTAGAGACAGAATAATTAACTAAGGGAGGCAGCTGTATTGCTGTAGCAAAACAATCCAAAAATAAGAGCGCTAACCAAACTTCAGACTAGAAGGAGAAACTAGAAACATGGCACTAAACTGGGAAAACTAGAACTAGGACTGTTCAAGGCACACAGAGGAAAACACACAGCACGGTGAGGGTACGACGAGACAACGAGCAGGGGAAGACTGAGGACTAAAATTCACAGGCAGGATAACAAGAGGATGGGAAATGGGTGGAAACACAGCGAGGACTAATCAGATGTAACAAGATAGCCAAAACTCAAAACACTGAACACAGGACAGGACTATCAAAATAAAACAGGAAAACACACACAACAGGCACAGACACAGAGCACAAGGACAGGAGTGACATGGGGAATAAGAAAATAAACATGAAGACAGAACTAAACCTACACTAAACATGAGAGGCACAGGGGAAAAAAACCCCAAGAACTAGAAATTAAGAAATACTAGCCTTCCTGTCTTGTTCGGGTCAAATCTGACCAATTTACAACTTAAAACACTCATAAATATTGTGTTTTACATCTGATTGCCTCAAGGCCTTATGACATTCTCCAGACTGCACATTCTGCACTTGAACATATAAAAGTGATGATCATCCCTTTCATTGAATGTTGACTGTTTTATATCAACCTTGTTACTTCTGTGGTGTTCCCAGTCAAAAGTGACCGCAATAGGAAATAAATGTGACAAAAACTTTGGGAAAGACTAAGACAGTCATGATATAAGCATGTACACACACTCACCCACATAAAATAAAATAAATTATCCATCCATCCATTCGCTTATCCTTTTCAGAGTCGCGGTGGGCGCTGGAGCCTATCCCAGCTGTCATAGGGCGAGAGGTGGGATACACCCTGGACAGGTCGGCAGTCTGTCGCAGGGCTAACACACAGAGACAGACTACCATTTGCGCTCACATTCACACTTATGGGCAATTTGGATTAATCAGTCAACCTATCCCCACAAACTGCATGTCTCTGGACGGTGGGATCACCCTCCTTGCACGAAGCGAGGAAGAGGTGAGCTTATCTTGAATGACGGGTGACGCTGCGTCACACCCTTTTATAGGGAGGAGGGTGGCCCCTCCCTGACGCAGGCGTCACGACTGCCAGCCAATGGTGGCTGGGGTAATGCCATAGAGGCTTCTGAGGACAACGCTGAGAGAGCGTTCCCCATAGTGAGACACCTCACTCATGTTATCAGAGAATGGGGGTTACGGAATAGAGTAACCTCAAGTTATGTCATTTGTATTTCAGTTTTACTCCATAAGGAAATACGTACTAATTAAAAGTAGTTGGACGCTATATCCTGACTTCGCGCATTATTTCAAGTGTAGTTAGGCTACCGCTGAATTGTGTAGTGCACACACAAGGAGAGCAGGATACTCATAGCATTTTATAAAACTGGTATAAATAGACTTTGATTAAAAGTGCAATGTTTATATTTATTCTTTATTCAGCATTAGATATAACCATGAAAGACTTTTTTTTTTTATAATAAATCAATGCGTTTTTCTTTCATTTACATTTGCTCAGTTGATTTCCTACACTGGTGTTACAGCTCATTGCAACCACAATTTTATCACTTTAATATAAGCATCCGGTAGAGGAGGAATTTATTTTTGTTATGAGTCATAACATATTATAGTGAGGATTTTAAAAATAAGCATGACAGGAGTTATTGCGAAAATCCCCCAGGACTGCACTCCTTTGATATTACAATATTCAAAAATGAGAATAAAAGTAAATAAGCAAAGTGAAGGACCTGATGTGTTGCACACAGGGACCATTAGTTACAGGTGATCATTTCTAATGCAAATGTTAACATTTAATTTTAATTCTTTCTTAAATCCTTTGTCCTATTATATTAATGAATATTTTATATTCATTAATTGTCTAACCTACACTGAGCCCCTTGTTGACAGAACATGCAGGCTTGTATGTAGAATACAACCAAACCGCATTCACACACAGAAGATATATCATATATATCTTACTAGTTTCCTAGCCTGTCTATATTTAAAAGGAAAATGCTGACATAGTATCAAAGACAAAATAGCTAAAAATATATAATTCAGTTTGGAATGAGGTTATGCCTCCTAGTTGAACCATGTATTGTGTTCTTTCATTTTGTCACACTGTGTTGTTCCATCATTGTTTCCGCTATGAGCACATAAAAGAGGTAAACTGCTTTGTTTGTGAATACCTTTTATTAAAAGGTAGAAAGGTGCAGTAAATGTCATGTTGCAAGATGAGTATCCCCCCAAAAGCAAAACCCCATTAAATCCTTTTCAAAAGGTTACACTTTTCATAGAAGTGGCCTGAAAGAAAAATCAAAATCAGGGATACTGATTCCCATGGGGTCCTCTGGAAACTGTCACCCTCTGATTAGTTCTTGTGCCTTTGTCCTCTGTGCCAGACAAAGCTTCCCTGCTGTGAATAATTAAGGTGTGCAGGCACTCTGCTCTTATATTTTTGCTAGAAGACTACTACAACCAGCTTATATTTTCTTTACAATTGTTCCAGATTGTACTTGCTAAGATTGGAGATGTTGAAGGAAATGACAGACATTAAAGTGATCTCCAAAAGCAAACCTTGTTTAGTCTACATGCTTATAAACAATAATTCTACTGAATTTGTTTTCAAAATCATACCTATTCATCTCAGCCAATCGGTGAAAACAATGACAAAACTAATAAATAATACACATATAAATTACACTTTGGAATATATGACTATTTGTATGACACATGATCTTTCAAGACCCTCATATGCAGCTCATGACAGATCTATGCAAACATATTAGTCTCATACTGAAAACAGCAATGATAGCAACATAGCAAAATCTTATTTATTCTGTACCCCCAACATTTTTTTTCTGAAGAGTGACTAATAACAAAACATGAACTAGAAAGTGAAATATTTACATTATGGATTTCACCAGAACTGACACTTTTTGTTGCCAAAATTTTGAAAGCTCGACATTACTTATTACTTTTTCGTTTGTTTGTTTGTTTGCTTGTTTTTTCCAGTACTATAGGTAGCATGCAGCAAATATAACAAAGAAAAGGTTGTCAAAGAAAAGGATACTGGAATACTAATCAATATTAAAATTACTATTAGATTAGGAACTCATTTGCAACAATATTGATACCAAAAGTAATGCCTGGTCCAGCTAACTTCAGACAGAACAGCACATTTAGCAAATGTTCTTATGGACTGACACCTCAGCCTTTATGACAGCTTTCGTGAGGTCAGTAGTGCAAACATTATTATTAGCTGCTTAACTATTAGCTATTACCCAAGTTAGTGATCATGTGCATTGCACATTATTACAATTAATGTAGCATCTAGCAAAGGCTATAATTTCTGTCTGTCTGTAATCTTAATAGACAGCAATAATTTAATAGTATAACACAATTATTTGTTTCTAAAAAAATGGTTACATTTCCTGTCTAAAGCTGTCTAGAACTAACAAACTAACAGCAACTAGTAAGAAACAGCAGCAGGGTCCTTTATAAACTCTCTTTGATCTCTCAAAAATATGGTTCCTAGTCACCAGAAGCACAGGAAACAATTAGGGCTGTAACTGGATAAATTTGCATGAACCATTAATGTTCCAGTCTCCATATAAATAACAACATTAGTTCATTTAGTTTTGAATTTTTTCCCCGAAACACTGAGTATTCCCCTAGGTATTGGTATTGAGTTTGAAATTCTTACATTGTGAGATCCCTTATCTGTTGTGCAATTGAAAGCAGCATGAAGACAGAGTTAACCCAAAATTGTGGCTACTTACTGTACTTTTTTGTTGTTGTTGTTGTTATTATTTTCCACTATCTGCTAAATTCTCTTAATATGTGAGCTATTACAGGACTGAAGTCATAGTGTTAAATTATGACAGTGCATTATAGTGTATAGTTTTGTCACAAGGTCTGAATATAATTAGGCCAGTAGGTGAAGTAAGGAAAATAGGTCATGAAGACTGAGTCTAAAGAATTTATTGGTCACTCAGAGTATCTCACTTTTTAAGCGTTCTGCATTTTTGGAAGAACATGCCCTAGCACTCTGTTGACACATGTACAAGTCAGTGCAGATAAATGCCCTCAGTCCTTCAGTTTTTGCCTGTTCTACAGTGTGATGAGAACTTGCACTGTACACAAGTAAAAGTGGAAAACAAGTCAATAATGATGGTATTCTTCCTAAACTCTTCTATCTGTACCAAAGAACAGCAGGTACATCCATGCAATTTTGTTTTGTCCTACGTTAGTGTATTTATTCAAGTGTTGCTAGTGGAGTATGAATCATTGATGGAGAAATCACTGATGTTCCTCAAAGTGCAACAGACATTCCAGTTTTTTTATACATCTATCCATCCATCCATTTTCATCTGCTTATTCATGGGAAATTACTATTATTAATAATGGAAATTTTAGAAAATGTATGTTTATCTCGAACCAGGCCAGTTTCTGCTGAGTATTAGTAGGATATTTTTAGTATAACCCCATTTCCCCCAAAAAGTTGGGACACTATGTAAAGTGACAGCGTTTGTTATGCTTCTCTTGCCTCGGGCTTCCCATGTATGGGAAGGGCAGGAAGGTGTGCTGTCCTCATGTTAGGCTTTTCAATATGCAGGTAGAACAGTAGGGAAATAGCAGTACTGAGCCACACCAAATACACATTACTGTAAATGGGGTATGTTTTGTGGCTCAGCTGCAGGGGAGGGGTGGAGCAATAGGTTCAGGGGACAGTGTCAGGAGAGGCTGGCCGACACACCTGATTTTCATCATACTAATCACACTTTATCCTATTGCAGTAGAATTGTAGTAACAAAGTGTTACAGTGACCCCCAACTTACCAGCCCGACACGTTGCCATAACCTGAGGTGTTTCAGGCTATGGCAGAGGCTTGCCAGTGGCCTCCAGAGGAGTGGGCATTGTGACTGCTGCTACTGCTCTTCTTGTCAGGAGAGGCCCAGACGGCAGCAAGTGTTGAGGGGCCGCTACGCGGATGTCCGCAGGGCCATCCTGGATTGGGTCTCCCCAGAAGACCATCATCGCCGGTTCCGGGGTGGCCCATGGGAGTAAAGGGCTGGCCCTGGTTCGACCAGGGGCATTGTTGGAGGCACAATGTCAGGGGATGCTGGCCGACACAGCTGATTTTCATCATAATAATCACGGGCTACAAGCGGACTGTGGACCAGAGGTGGGCTCAGGCGGAGAGAGAGCTGACCAGAATGATGAACTCTGGACAGCATGTAAACAAACATCAACTAAAATTGAAAATGAGAATTCTGTCCGTGTGTGTATGTGTCATGTCAGGGTCAGGGTTTTGTCATGGTATCAGTCAGTATGATTAGTGTTTATAGCATATGTAACTTCGTCTTATGGTTCAGTGAGCTTACAGATATTTCTGTGATGGAATAGAAGAAAAGAATATTAATAAGTTTATGTATGTTATACTTCTTCCCCACTTCTTCCCTCAAAGAATAGTAACCCCTCTCTGAAAAAGGGGATTTGAGAAAAGCACTAGAGGTAAAGCTAATCATCAGGTGCCCAGTTAAATATTTGTATGAACTTTTTTGTTTAAATATGCAATTGAAGCAATATCTATTTTAAATATGCATCAATTTGCATTTTAAAGTAGAAATCCAAACACTGGGTAAGGCATTTAACTTTGTTTTATTTTGCTGCCACATTAGAGTCAAGGGTTTTAAAACTTTACAGTGTTTTTTTTATTACTTTACAAATCAGAAAATACTCCAAACATACGCAAAAAAGGTTTTGTTTGTTTTTTTAACAATCTTTAAGAAATAAAAATAATAAGTCCGGCTGTCAATAATTTAAGAACAAATCCATCCCAAAGCCTAGTACATTCACTCACAAGCCACTCCATTACTTACACCCTACTAGTACTGGGTTGGACGCCCTGTTGCCTTCAGTATTTGTGACATAGAATCAAAAAGGAACTGTAAACATTCCTTAGAGATTTTGGTTCATATTAACATGACAGCATCACACAGTTGCACAGATTTTTCAGATGTATATCCATTATTCAAATCTCTCATTCCATCACATCTCAAGGGTGCCCTGTGTAAAGCCAGATTGGGATCTGGTAACTGTGGAGGCCAGAGAACAGTAAACTCCCTGTCGTGTTCAGTAAAATAGTTTGAAATGATTTAAGCTTTGCGACATGGTGTGTTGTCTTGTTGGAAGCAGTCTTCAAAAGATGGATATACTGTGGTTATGAAGGGATGGACTTGGTCAGCAACAATACTTTAGTCAGCAGTGGCTTTTAAACGGTGCTCAGTTAGTCTAATGCCCCAACATCTAAGAAAATAGCCCCAATAATATTACAACACTACCAGCATCTAGAACAATTAATACAAAACAGGGTGCTGTCATGCTTAATGTAGTTTAGGCTAAAGTTTTTATTGTAGTCTTTGTTGGCTTTATGTTAAGTTGAGCCTGGGCATGAATTTCTGTTAATGTAAAAGCATATTTCTTATTTTTAGTATGGTGTGTGACAAACAGTTTCCTTAAATTGAAATACTTCTATTTCGGCAGCATGTCTCAGCTCACTGCAGTGACTGTTGAAAACAGCTATTTTCTCTCTGCTCATCAAATCAGTCTTACATTTTGTATTGCTGTGTGCTTAGAGGGGTGCAGCAGCTCCCTTTTCAAACCTTCAAAGGCTTACTGTATGCAGTGTTATACGATATGAGTCAGATGAGCAGAATCAAAGGGCACTGACAGTAAAAGCTGTTCCATGGTTTGTGGTCTTGTTTGAATTGTCCTACAACACAAGTGTTCCTCAGACATCAAAAGGCTAAAAATGCCAGAGTGAAATGTGCTAGAAAATGTGTAAGGTTTTGTTTTTTCCCCCCAAGACTTCGGGGAGGAGGCAAAGTCATGGGAGATTTACGAGCTGGTGTTCTCTGCTCTTTAAAAGGATGCATAAGGGAGTGTGCTTAATGATTTATTACCTCATGCCACCTTGGAAATCAAAATGGATTTTAGAATCTGCTCAAGTCTTAAACCCAGACCTGGAGAAATGTGATTTATGTAAGTGACATCAAGAGCCCTGTATGTTCCGCTGTGTGTCTTAGCAAGCATGTGTGAAACAGCATCTTGGCCTCATTAGGCACACTGAAGTTGTGTACAATGCAATGTGCCCCCCCCCCCCGCCGCCGCCTCCTGTATTACAACATTTCATGAAATGCAACAACTCCAGTATTATTATGCAGTTTAACAAGGATGGGTCACTAGTACATGAAAACATAAAAGTTGTCAATGAGCTGTATGGCAAGTTTTTAGTTATTTTGTCATGTTAATTGCTGTTTTTCCATTGCTTCTATTCTTTAGTTGTACCCCTCTATGACAGCTGTCACCCCTTTTTTTCTGTTTCCATTAGCCATTCAGCACCGCATACAACCGTATGTGTCAGTGCTCAGGTGAGCCATCCATCTCCGAGCCTGGTTCTTTCTGGTTTTCCTTCCAAATGTTGTCAAAACATCAAAACATTTGCTGATAGAGATTCATCTGATTGTTGGGGTTTTCTTCTGTTTTTTCTGTATTATTGTAGGGTCTTTAGCTCACAGTATAAAGCATCTTGAGGTAACTGTTGTTATGATTTGGTGCTTTATAAATAAAATAAAGTTGAACTAAATTGAATTTTTCTTGGTGTTGTTTGTTATATTTGGACACTTTAAGCAATGAATGTTTTATTATATTTATATTTATGCATGCCAAAATATCCTTGGGCAAGATACTAACCCCATGTTGCTCTCCGATGCATCCATCAGAGTGTGAATGTGTATGAATGTTAGATACTTAGCACTTAAGCTTAGAAGTGCTTGTGTGAATGGGTGTGATTGGGTGAATGAATTAGTTGTATAAAGCGCTTTGAGTGCTCAGACAGAGTAGAAAAGCGCTATATAAGAACCAGTCCATTTACCATTAAATCTTCTTCCAGTGTGAATAAACTGGTACTTCAAAACTATTCTTTCAAAGTAGTTTCCCCGACACTGGTTATTTTATTCTGACCAAATAAAAACTGCGAAGACACTGAGGTCAGGGACAACTCTACCTTTCAAAGAGATGATTTAACAAGCAGAGTGATTAAATCTATTTTTGTTTAGGGTTACAGTTTAGAAATGTCCCCAGTGTTTTGTTTTGGTTTTTTGTTCTTTTTCTTCTGTGCCCTCCTGTTTGAAATAAACACCTTCCTTCTGATTTCAGACACTCCATTCAAACAAAATATCAGCAGGAAATGTTTTTTTAATCCAAGAATTCTAATCTATAGTCACTAGTATTTGTTGAAATACCACTGAACCCTTGCATATACATTCATCTCTTTTATTTTTTTCCTGCTATTGTTTTACCTGGAAGAAGCTACACCACCATGCTCAATTCACAAAGATGTTTCCACTGAGCTGATTTCAGCACTTTTTAAAATTGAGGGTGAGGGTGCAGGCTGTGGTTGCTTGAGTGACACCCTACTCTTCCTGTCTTACACTGACACATCAGAGCAATTGACTTTTACAACATCATTTTTGATTCTTGCCATTTGGTGAGCTAACATTATCCCCTGCATAGCACAATTCACCTCCAACCTAAGCAGAGGTCTAATCAGGTAGAGTAAGTCAAACTGAGCAGGCCCATCACTGATTTCAAGTGAGTGTGATTTCAAGTGTGCTCGCAACCATAAAAGGAAGGCACACACACACACACACACACACACACACACACATATATATCTATATCCTTCCATTCCAAGCACATAACTTTTGGGTTTGGGGATTCTCTGCTTTTTCTCATTTAGCACTGCTAGGTAAGTTAACTAACCTTTAACCCTTTAAGACCTACCATAGAACCAAGTCCGCCAGAGCTTATATTATATTTTTACATGTTGTAGTGCCATTTTGGGGAGCATTTCAAGTTGATATACATCAATACAGCCATTATAGCCCAAATTTTAATAATATGTCTGCATTAAGTGCATAGTAATTACATAAATTGCAAAAAAGTGCAATAAACTACAAAAAAATTTAAAATCGTTTTTGTTTTTTTTAACATATATTTCTAATTAGAGAAATTTAAGAGGCTTATCCCTCGAAACTGTAAATACAAAAGTTGCACAAAATAGTTTCCCACCACAGGAAATTTATTTTGAGTGTCTTCATAGTTTTATTTTTGAAATACACCAATTTTTATATACTGCAGGAAAAACGAAAATAGATATTATAATGCAAATTTGCAAAAAAAAAAAAAAAACAGCATATGCATCAAAATAAACTATTTCCAGCAGTGCAATATGAGTCCCAAGCATCCCAGAAACGACACAGACAGTACAGTTTCGTATACTGCCTGTGAGAAGCTGGGGACATTTCTGCTGAAAATCCACCATGCTGCTGCTCACTTTTGTTTTAGCCAAGAGCCCACACCATCTTGGAGATGTCCGCTGATCAGAGTGTTTTGAGGTAACTGTTGTTGTGATTTGGAGCTGTATAAATATAATTGAATTGAAAATGAATTGAACTGATCACGCTGCATTTCTTTACACTCTTTCTGTACAGAAAACATACCCTCCACCTACTGGAAACATGGGACTACAGAGCCTATACATGTAGAAGCATTATAAAAACGACATCTAGTTAGTGTGTAAGTTTGACATTGCACGGAGCCCATGCACAGAGGTCAATACTAGAAGTTCAATATAATTAGAAAAAAAGTTGTTGCCGGGCATTACAAAACAACCCCTTCAGTGAACCAAAATTGTACATCCAAAAATGACTTATAAAATATGTCACTCCGACGTCACTTTGCGCAGTGGGATTATTCAAGTGTTGGGTTTGTTACGCAGCATCAGAGTGGGGTCCAGTGGGATCCCAATAGGGAAGTCTGTTCTCTCCTACTATCGTTTCAGGTTTTGTACATTGTTAATGTTGTTGTTTAAAGTTAGCCAGTCTTCAGAGGCCCCCTACTTGCCTAGGACTGCAAGCAGTTGCCTGGCATGCCTTGTAGAAGCTGTACCTCAGACCTTTGCTAAAAGGGTTCTCAGTGGACTCTTAAATCAAATGGCTGTCAAATGTCACAGAAATCATATAGTCTATAAGGGTGTGACAATCTAATCTTTTGGGCCATGTGCAAACCATTTGCCCATGATGATGGCAGATGAAAAACAAGTCATATTATAAGAAAATGCCAAGGGATTTCATTGCACACCTGGTCCGGAGGTCAATGTAGACTCCCCAAGGTGAGTTAAAAAGAGCTGAAAATGGTTGCATTTGCTGTTCTTTTACAATGGTATGTATCACTGTGATCCCAACCTACATAAAATTCACAGATGAATGTTTCTACATTTAATGAAGCAGTATGGTGATAGGCTGAAAGCTGAGAGCCTGGCAGGGATGTACAGGTGCACCACCAAAAGGCATAGTATAAATCCACCTATACAGGGAGTGCAGAATTATTAGGCAAATGAGTATTTTGTCCACATCATCCTCTTCATGCATGTTGTCTTACTCCAAGCTGTATAGGCTCGAAAGCCTACTACCAATTAAGCATATTAGGTGATGTGCATCTCTGTAATGAGAAGGGGTGTGGTCTAATGACATCAACACCCTATATCAGGTGTGCATAATTATTAGGCAACGTCCTTTCCTTTGGCAAAATGGGTCAAAAGAAGGACTTGACAGGCTCAGAAAAGTCAAAAATAGTGAGATATCTTGCAGAGGGATGCAGCAGTCTCAAAATTGCAAAGCTTCTGAAGCGTGATCATCGAACAATCAAGCGTTTCATTCAAAATAGTCAACAGGGTCGCAAGAAGCATGTGGAAAAACCAAGGCGCAAAATAACTGCCCATGAACTGAGAAAAGTCAAGCGTGCAGCTGCCAAGATGCCACTTGCCACCAGTTTGGCCATATTTCAGAGCTGCAACATCACTGGAGTGCCCAAAAGCACAAGGTGTGCAATACTCAGAGACATGGCCAAGGTAAGAAAGGCTGAAAGACGACCACCACTGAACAAGACACACAAGCTGAAACGTCAAGACTGGGCCAAGAAATATCTCAAGACTGATTTTTCTAAGGTTTTATGGACTGATGAAATGAGAGTGAGTCTTGATGGGCCAGATGGATGGGCCCGTGGCTGGATTGGTAAAGGGCAGAGAGCTCCAGTCCGACTCAGACGCCAGCAAGGTGGAGGTGGAGTACTGGTTTGGGCTGGTATCATCAAAGATGAGCTTGTGGGGCCTTTTCGGGTTGCGGATGGAGTCAAGCTCAACTCCCAGTCCTACTGCCAGTTTCTGGAAGACACCTTCTTCAAGCAGTGGTACAGGAAGAAGTCTGCATCCTTCAAGAAAAACATGATTTTCATGCAGGACAATGCTCCATCACACACGTCCAAGTACTCCACAGCGTGGCTGGCAAGAAAGGGTATAAAAGAAGAAAAACTAATGACATGGCCACCTTGTTCACCTGATCTGAACCCCATTGAGAACCTGTGGTCCATCATCAAATGTGAGATTTACAAGGAGGGAAAACAGTACACCTCTCTGAACAGTGTCTGGGAGGCTGTGGTTGCTGCTGCACGCAATGTTGATGGTGAACAGTTCAAAACACTGACAGAATCCATGGATGGCAGGCTTTTGAGTGTCCTTGCAAAGAAAGGTGGCTATATTGGTCGCTGATTTGTTTTTGTTTTGTTTTTGAATGTCAGAAATGTATATTTGTGAATGTGGAGATGTTATATTGGTTTCACTGGTAAAAATAAATAATTGAAATGGGTATATATTTGTTTTTTGTTAAGTTGCCTAATAATTATGCACAGTAATAGTCACCTGCACACACAGATATCCCCCTAAAATAGCTAAAACTAAAAACAAACTAAAAACTACTTCCAAAAACATTCAGCTTTGATATTAATGAGTTTTTTGGGTTCATTGAGAACATGGTTGTTGTTCAATAATAAAATTATTCCTCAAAAATACAACTTGCCTAATAATTCTGCACTCCCTGTATGTATGTTACATATACATATATTTTTGATTACATCATTTTGGTTCAGTTATATTTTAGATTAGATTAGCTATAATGAAAGATTAACATTCAGGTATATGCACATATATATTTTATAATCATAATGAAGTAAAGAAAGACAAATATAAGTCAAACACATTTTTACTGACACACATACATATAACATTTAAAGCCCTTCTTTAAAGATTTTTTGTTTTTATTATTATTGTTATTTTTATATGAATAGAGTCACAATTCCACAGTGTGATAGGGATAAACCCTGCAATATATCATTGAGCAAAGAGTCAATGACGCTCCACCTGGGTAGACTTGGAGACTTCAACCCTCATGTGGGCAATGACAGTCAGACTTGGAGGGGCGTTACTGGGAGGACCAGCCTCCCGGATCTGAACCCAAGTGGTGTTTTGTTACTGGACTTCTGTGCAAACCACAGTTTGTTCATAATGAACACCATGTTTGAAAATAAAGGTGTCCATAAGTGCACTTGACACCAGGACAACCGAGGGCACAGGTTGATGATCGATTTTATAGTCGTATCACTAAAACTGTGGCTATATGTTCTGGACATGCTGGTGAACAGAGAGGCTGAGCTGTCAAATGATCACCACCTGGTGGTTAGTTGGATCAGGTGGCGGCTGATAATGCTGGACAGATCCGGCACACCTAAATGTGTAGTAAGGGTGTGCTGGTAAAACCTGGCAGAGGCCCAAGTCCACGAGATCTTCAACTCACACCTCCGGCAGAGCTTCAATTGCATTCCAAGGGAGACTGGGGACATTGAGTCTGAATGGACAATGTTCAGCAACTCCATTGCCGAAGCTGCTGCACTGAGCTGCAGCCGCAAGGTGGGTGATGCCTGTCATGGTGGACACCAGTGGCGAAGGGAGCCACCAGGCTGAAGAAGGAGACCTATTAGCCTTGGTTAGCCTGTGGGACTGCGGAGGTACTGACAGGCCAAGGGGACATGGCTCAGGCAGTGGCTGAAGCAAAAACCTGGGGGTGGGGGGAGTTTGGAGAGGCCGAAAAGACTTCGAGACTGCCTCGAAAAGATTCTGGCAAAACGTCAGGTGACTCAGGAGGGGAAAGCGGTGCTCTACCTGCACGCTGTATAGTGCGGGTGAAGTGCTGCTGACTTCGACTGAGAACATTGCTGGGCTGTGGAAGGAATACTTTGATGACCTCCTTAATCCCACTAGCACGTCTTCCGTGATGGAAGCAGAGTCTGGGGATGACTTGTCTATTGACGACTCGGAGGTGAGGTCGCAGTTAAACAACAACTTGGTCACAGGGCCCCTGGAGTGGGTGAGGTTCACCCTGAGAACAATTTTGTCCAGGTCGTGGAAAACTGGACTAGCTCTTTATCCTCTCGAGGATACTTGAGGGTGCATGATAGTTTGCCTAACCAGTCTATATGTGTTTTGTGGACTTGAAGAAGGCATTTGTCCCTTGGAGTGTCCTGTGGGAGGTTCTTTGGACGTATGGGGTGTCTGGCCCTTTGCTACAGACCATTCAATCCTTATACAACTGTTGCAAGAGCTTGTTCTGCATAGCCGGCAATAAGTCGGACTCGTTTCTGGTGGGTGATGGACTTCGCCAGGGCTGCTCTTTGTCACTGAATGTGTTCGCAATGAACGTCTGCAAGGTGGAAGGCTTTTACTTGGGTAGTCTCAGAAACTCTTCTCTGCTTTTCACAGATGATGTGGTTGTGTTGGCTTTGTCAGGTGATGGCCTCCTGCTCGCACTGGAACAGTTCTCAGCCGAGTGTGAAGTAGTGGGAATGAGAATCAGCATCTCCAAATCAGAGGCCATGGTCCTCTGCCGCAAAAGGGTGGCATGCCCACTCTGGGTCAGGGATGAGTTCCTGCCCCAAGTGGAGGAGTTTAGGTATCTTGGTGTTTTGTTCAGGAGTGGCAGGAGAAGGGAGCACGAGATCGACAGATGGATTGGATTGGTGCTTCGGCTGCAGTGATCCGAGCGCTGTACCTGTCCATCATGGTGAAGAGAGAGCTGATTGTAAAAGCCAAGCTCTCAATTCACCAGTTGATCTACATCGACTGGTAAACTGGACCGATCCCTATCCTCACCTATGGTCATAAGCTGTGTGTAGTGACTGAAAGAACGACATCGTGCATACAACCGTCAGAAGTGGGCTGAGGAGTTCGGCCATCCAGGAGCGGCTCAGAGTAGAGCCCGTGCTCCACATCGAAAGGAGCCAGTTGAGGTTGTACAGGCATCTGACAAGGGTGCCTTCTGGGTAAGGTGTTCAGGACATGTCCCACCAGGAGGAGGCCCTGGGGCAGACCCAGGACACGCTGAAGAGACTATCGTTTTTGGATGGCCTGGGAATGCTTTAGTGTTCCCCCCGGACAAGCTGGAGGTGGCCAGGGAGAGGGAGGTCTGGGCTTCTCTGCTTAGGATGCTGCCTCCGCAACCAGACACCAGATAAGTGGATGAAGATGGAAGGATAGAGTTTCTGAATGTGTGTTATCTTATATGATGCATTTCAGCCGTTTGTTCAAGATACATTTCTAGCTAAGGAGACAATAAATTATCTTTTCTGAATCTGACTCTAAATATTTCATGCAAACTACAGGTGACAATCTCCTAATGACACAGCAGAATGCACACCTTTAAGATAAGAGAAGATAAGATGACTCTTATCTCACTAGCAACTGGAGGTTGCCAGGCTTCATGCCTGTGTGACAGGGGCCTTAGTTGGGGTGAGAGCATAGCTGGACTGGCCATCGGGCATACCGGGCATTTGCCCGGTGGGCCGATGGTAATTTTTCGTTTTAAATGGGCCGATGTTTTGTTGTTGTTGTCTTTTTTTCCGTAACCGTGTAAACAGTGAAAGGTGGCGGATTGGACAGATGCTGGCAGACGTGTAAAAATAACTCAATTGTTTGGTAGTGGCTATGGTGGAGCTTTCACAGATTCAGTAAAATTAGCAAGTGGTGCAGGCCAGCAGGTGGATGGGGGAAAGGGGAGGCGGACGTGGAGAGACACAAGGCAGCCGCTGGTCCGACTGTCAGGTGAAATGAGCTTCAGGTAAGAAGTTATGACCTGCAGTCTATCTGGGTCAGATATAAACCAAGTTTAGGTGGAGTTTATTTTCGTTGTGCTAACTTTTTACAGTCAGTTACAATAACTTGTACTGTGTACTAGCTAGCATGACGGAGTTTCTATACAGTTGGGTGGGTGCTATGATGTTACTGGTGAACTTTATTTTATTCATATGGTTAGTTAGTAGAGTTGCCTACCATCCTGTAAAAAAAGGAATCCTCTGGTATTCAGAGTTAATATTACGCATTTCGTATTGAGCTGAAAATAAACGCGATTTTTCCCGTACTTCAGCTACAATAAAAAAGAAAGACAAAAAGTTGGAGTTATTCTGTGTCTTTACGCCGTCAGCTGCCTCTTCTTCTCTCATTCTCCCCCCTCCCTCTCCTGCTGCTACTTCAATCATGAAACTGATCAATGATCAGCTGATCGGCGTTTCTGCTGCAAGTCCTGTCTCTCTTGCTTGTTTATCTCCTGCTTTGCGCCAGAAAGAGGAAACTAGCGGAGGTCGCGTTAAACAGCAGAAGCACCTTTAAACTTGATAAGCTGTTGTTAGAATTTATTTAATATTACTTTCTAGTATCAGCTGATGTTTGTTGGAGCCACGGCCGTAAAAGCTGCTGGTCATGATATTGGTTTGGTTATCTGGTGAGAGGGAAACATGAAGATGAAACCAGAAGATGTCCTTACTGAATCATCAGAGCTGAACAGGTGATGGAGAAACAGGTTTACCTTTTAGGTGACATGAATGGGTTGAAGGAAAGCTATGAACTGTTTCTGAGAGACAAATAACACCAGGATCCTTTTCTACGCAGCTGACAGCTGGTAACTGTGCAGGGGCGGGTCTAGCAAAGTGTTGCCAGGGGGGCCAGGTGGGGCATTAACAGGGAAAGGGGGGCACAAAGAAATGCTTTCTTATTCTCATTTAAAATGTCTGGCTGTAATTAAATAATTATCCGAATCTTACAACCACAGTTTTCATCTGATGTCAAATTTATAGAAATCCATTATTGTACGTAGTAAGTTTTTTTCAGGGTCCCAACATAATTTCTTCAGAAGAAAGTACTGTACATGATGCCAGTATGTTCCCACATTTTCTAGATACTGTACTAGTACTTTGTGTAAAATGCCATCAAAAAGTCAGTTTTATTCTTTCTCACCTGTCTTTCTGTGTCCTTTCACTTTTAAAAGGTTGCCATGTTAGAAAAAATATTTTGCCCTGCCATGCTGTTTATTGATGTGGTAAATAAATAGTTTATGAAAATATCACTAAATCTGTCATTTATTATTTTTAATATTCAGTAATGGTCATGTCTCACCTCTAGTCTTCTCTGTCTTAATTTCAGGTTTCCACCATATGTTGTAGATAGTTCAGGAAGTTCCTCAACCAAGCAGTCTTTGGGTTTCGGCTAAGTACTGTTTAGAATACCAGAATAGGGAGGATGGTGTAGGTTTAAGTTTATTAGATTGATACATATGTACCAACAAGACAGTGTATATCACTGTCACAACAACATTTGTTTTCATTCAAAGGCTTTATGGTTTTTCCTATAATACCTGGTGGGCCAGTCTCTAGTCAAAATGCCCGGGCTGATTTTTTGCCCCAGTCCAGCCCTGGGTGAGAGAAAAGATGAATACTGAGAAATAACAAACAATGTAACAATAAATAGTGAACAAGTATATGGAGCCAATAACCACAGATCAGACACCTAGACTTCTGAAGTTAGAGATCATTTTCAGACATGATATAGAGTCTATATAAAATGGTGCAGAGCATTAAAACAAGGATAATAAAATGGTGCACCAAGGAAACTAGCTATCCAACAGCTAAGAAAGTTTGTCATGCTTTTAAACAGCAGATCAACCGACTCAAATTTCACTGTGCGGTTTATTCAGCATCATATTTCTGTGAAAATGGCTGCACTAGAATGATGTAAATGTCCTTTTTTAATTTGCTCATTATAGTTGCAGCTTTTAAGAAGAGCTGCACGCAGAGAAACAGGACAGTTAGTAGATGCCACTGCTATCCCAACAGACACCATCTACTGTTTCATCGCCTCTTTTTCTTTCACTACTATCTATCGCCTCACAGCTTTCACAGAGGGAATAAGGAGGAGATCAGGTAATGCGCCTGAGACGCAGTTGTTTAGCAAGAATTTTGTCTCTGATCCATTGGACACTGGAGGAAATTCATGCAAACAGTAACAGCAGGCACATCATTTTGCAATTACCTGTGCACTTGCCTTTGAACAAATGACACTTAATGATAGTGAGGGCCTTATGAGGGACATAAAGAAGCTCACAAGTCAAATTATATTCTGAGAAAACACGAGGAACTTATGTTCATGATTTATTTATTCATTATTTTTGGAAGTGGAAAACAGAAGAATTTCTTGTGTAATTAAGAAAACATGTTTAAAATGCAATTATACATTAATGTATGAACAATATCATTTATGAACTACACAAGGAAGAGATGATATTTGGAATTGCAACTTCTGGGTTGTTAAAGCCCAGTCAGATGAATAATATTAGATTTATTCATTGTTTGTCACTTCTAACAAAATTGAAACTATTATGAGACATTAAAAATACAGAAAAAAAGCAAAAATCTTCAAACCTAACCCTACTGCATTACTCATTCCAAAAGCATGGTAAAAGGAAGAAAAGTAGAAGCATGTTACACCAGGCAATGACAGGAGGCAATATGCAGATTGAGTGCAAATTTGAACAGCCAGTTAAATAATACAAATGCACAAAAGTTTTGACTGTGCTCCCACACAAAAATACTGACAGTCAGTTAATAAGCAAACAGTTCTACACGAGAGAGCTGAAGACCAAACACAATTCTAGATAACTGTGAGCTATTATTTTCCCTCATGACAAAATGAAAACTGATGTTTTCCTTCACAGTCACTCAACAGTACAACTAAATGTTACGGTCAGTTTAAGAGTGTTTACAGACCTTTGACAACAAAATCACTGACATTAAGGGACTTAAATAGATCAACAAAAGAGTATTTCTATATGAGTAAGATGGGGTTGTTTTTTTGGGTTTTTTTTGGTCTTTTTTCCTTTTATACAAATTGGTTTGAAAAATCACCGGTAGAGGTTTCAAGATGAAATTCTGAAATCATCACTGAACTTTCTCAGTGTTAAGACTGTATGTTGGCTGTTTACTTGTTCGGAAGAACATTTTACAATAAAACATGTTTTATATGTTTTTAAGCACTATGTTAGTTTTTTAACTGCCAAAAAACAAAAAGAATACTTCTATAATTTTGCAGGCCATGCCAAGAATCTCATTGGGTACAGAAGCATCAACTTGGCATTAATGGACATAATTAAGAATTCCACAGGCAGGAATTTAGCAAAGTCTGCAGGCTCCATTAACTCTGACTACACCACATGCTCCATTTGTACATTTCTGCATTCATAATTTAGATTTTTTTTCCCTCAGACTGTTTTTCTGTTGCTTTGAGCCCTGATATTCACTCACAGGTGTACTCCTGTGTGCAGACCCACATTAACCACACACAGATGCACAGATGCATATACTCTGGACCTGTTTTCAAGAGTTTCCATTTTATTTTTATCTCTTTTTTTCCAAACTTTCTGTCTGTACAACCTTCTGAACTTCATGATTACTGTCTTAACATTGTAGTGCAATCTAACCCCAGGGGACCTTATTACTTACTACACACTTCATACAGAGAGTGGATTAATTATAACATAATATCTTATGAAATAGTGACACCAATGAACGGAGAGAGAACATTTCAGTTCATGTGTCCAGTTATTTGAGTCTATTGAGATCATTAAAGGCTGGGATGCAGGCACTTGGTACAGAGAAAAATATAACTATTTTATCAACAAAGACTAAAAATCAAGGCATTGCAAGTCATTGCACTACATAATTGATTAAGTAGTTTCTAACTATTTATGTTTTCCTGAGTTCATTGTATTTGAGGTATGGATCTGTTTAATTTAATGAATAAAAAAAGCAATTATATGGGGAACAATATATCACACCACAGAACACAGAAATATGATGAAAAGTTGCACACTAAATTTGTACCAAGTTTCCATCTGGACCCTCTATAGTTGCAGCCCACTACTACAAAACGTAAATTATGCTTAATTTTGTCTCCATTAGCAAACAAGCCTACGTGGATGCCATCTGTCTCCCTGCTTACCACTAGCTACAAAATACTGTCAGTCAATTGCCAGGAAGGAAAATGAATCACTGGTTACATCAGTTGTGCAGATGCCAGTGAGCAGTAATCCTGCCGATATCCTGCAGCGGTAACAACAAGAAGCAACAGGGAGCTACATATATTGGACAATAGCAACAAACAATAGGATTTGTTGCAGGGAGTAAATAGTATTCAAGTGGCTGAACAATTTCTCAAAATTTACATAGATAGCTGGTATATGCCAAATCAAACAAAACCACAATTACTGGTGAATAGCAGATCCGGCAGCCATCTGAATCAACCTGAATCATGAAACTAGTGATTATACGATACACTGAGAACAAGAACTACAGAACGGCACTTTCACTCATCTTATGCCTGTAATTAAAAAATGGGGAAATTCCCTAAGTTAACTGGTTGCACAAAATCCACTTGTTATGTTGTGTTCCAAACTTCATATTAACGGAAACATGAAGACTATACCTAATAAAATCTGCATTAACTAGAATGTGTTGCTAGGTGCCATTTTAGCATAATTTACAGATCTTTAATTCTGCAATACATGTAGACCTCATATGGCATCTTGCGGCCCTGTTTCACTATTTGTATCTGCTCACATGTCTTGTTCACATGAGAGCAAGTTCTCTGGAAAGCTTTCTTCAAGACAGGCTCTCTGAGTCTTGTTGTTGAATGGTACACTGATACCCTGACTTTACTCTAAAACAATAACTTTCCTTGAGCCTGTCCAAGTAGTTTACCTCTCTAAACCTAACCATATATATATATATATATATATATATATATATATATATATATATATATATATATATAAACAAACAAACAATATGCCCTTTGGTTTTGATCCCAAAGGATATAAGGAAGTGATGCAGGTGCAGGAGACATTAATCACAACACAATCGACCAGAATACTACAGTTAATAACATATTATGGGGTTTTGTTTTTTCCGTTATAGTTTTTCATTTGCTGTATAGTTTTCACTCTGTGTTTGGTTCAGTATCTGCATTGAAACTGCTTTCCATCCATCCATCCATCCATCCATCAATCCATCTTCTTCAGCATATCCAACTCAGGGTAATGGGTGGCGGGTAAGACTCATAACAAATTAAAGTCCATTTCAGCGCTTTTTAAAAAATTGATCATTAGGTTTGTTTTCTTCCATTCTAGAAAACATTGCATGTAAAAACCAGAAATTGGGAGGATTTAGTTAGCATATAAAAGATGATTAAGCAATGCTTTAGTATCATGACATGATAAAACTATGATTCCAACTGTATAGGTTGTGTTTTTCAAATGGTAAGCGTACAAAATGTGTCTGTAACTTTACATATAATGCAAGTATTGCAGTTGTAGAAAATGAGGCTTCCTTGGTAGTCACAGTAAGATTGAGAAGCTGTATATCTGTCTCACACTGTGTAATACAAAGTGTGGTGTATTAAATGATTAAACATTTAATCAGTTAAAATATCAGAATTATTTTAATACACTTATTTTTAAAGACCTAGCTGTTAATAAGTTGTTCCAGTAATTCCATTAACTTTATTAGACATTGTTTATTCAAGAGGCTTATCTTACAAAAAAAAATATTCTTCAATTGACAAAATGAAAGATTTTGTTTATAAGATTTGATATACTCAATACATCCTTTATTGGCTTTGGTCATTTTAGTTCACTCGCATGTGATGCTGGCTGTTTACACCCTCTGGACACAAGTGTTAAATTGCATCATAAAGACCATTTCCAGCACATCTGTGATCAACATGGGACATTAATCGCTACAAAATGGTATATAGCACATCAGGAACCACAAATGCATGGAGATGTGAAAACAGCTGCACTGCTGCCTGCATTTTTATTCAAACACAATTTATTAATGAAAGAGATTTTTAAAATCGTTTTATTGTTTTACAAAGTTACAGTATAGATTAAATTGATTTTTGATTTTTCAATGTTTTTTGCTGTGTCAGTGTAAAATTGAGGAAATATGCTTGGTGGCTACAGACACTGCATTTGAATATGTATTCCATTCAAAATGACTTCTACCATTGACCTTCGTGCATGTGCATTATAACTGAAAATGACTTCTTGTTAAATATCCCCCAATTTATCTTGGTAGGATAATTAATGAAGTAATTAAGCTCTCAGTGTGTTGCAGAATCATATTTCAAAAAATATGTTCTCTGTTCTCTCCTTTTTTGTCTGTCTTTTCTACCGCATATTATTTCTTCTGTGCACTCAGCAGTTGTACGTTCCGACAAATCACTTATTTTGTGAAACTGTTTTTAAAAAAGCAGCAAAGCACAGAACAGCTATTAAATCTGCACATGAAACACATATAAGTGTAATATTACAGTTGAGCAGAGGGTATGTAACTTAGAGAGACACCCAGTGTTAACTACATGAGACAGATAACTCTTTTGCCTTGACTTAGAGGGTGTACTGTATAATTTAACTTGTATTTGACAAATGACATATTAGAAAATAGAAAACCTTTGAGATTTGTGAGGTAAAGCTGTTACTTAGGTTACCACAGTGTAGCTTTATGTTACTGAGATAGGGGTTTGAGATCAAATGTGAGGTTCTGCGTTTTTCGACCTCATATCAAAACAGCAAACAAACATAGGATCTGTGCTGAGGGGCTGAATCACTCCAGAATTATGACCTTGAGCAATGTTTACAAGTACTGTTTGAACACCATGACCTTACAGCCATGCTATTGGCTCTATGAAGTTGTATTGGGATACAGCAGTGATTTTAGCTAGTGTTTGAAATAGTATATATTTAAATGCAGCCATGTTAAAATAATTTCAAATATCTAGAAATCTAATTGTTTTATGCACATTTCTGACTACAACTGTTTTAGGAAATTTTAGGAGATACCTCCCAAAACGAACGCTTGCTGGCTAATAGTGAGTAACTCCTAGATGATCATCAAGAAGTCATATTCTTTTCAGTCATTTAACTATGTAACATTAACCCAAATTATCCTACAGTCGCAGACACATTTGGAAGCTATCAACCTTAGTATGATCCCTCCTAAGAAATTTTTTTTTCCAGAATAAAAGAAAATGTGAAATTTTCCACTCACTCAGCTAGACTATATAAAGCAGATAAAGACCTACTACTTTTGCTACTAAAAGAGGAAAGTACGGTTAATAGTTTTAATTTTGCAACACTAAATAATATAACGAAAGTAATGACTTCCATATGAGTTTATATCGTGACAAGTGTTTACCTAAAGGTTCACTAAAAGTCGACCTTATCCATAATGCCTAGTTTCCCAATTTAAGTGAAAATTTGATGTATTTTGCTTGTCATTGGGAATGTGGTGTTTGTATGGTTCCCGTTTACCCACCCGTCTACCACTCAGAACTCATCAGTCACTCTTCCATCAGAAATCCAAGCCAGTAAGTCCTTTCTAAACCTAATGAAAAAATATATGATTTCTGTGAGAGCCATACTGATCCATGATATCCCACTCTAGGACCTATTTTGTAAGGTCTGGACTGAGCCACCATCTAGCAGACAGTCAGTGTCAGTATATTTCTGAAGCATTTTCTGATATTAGAGATACAGTTGAGAGTAGCTGGGATGCACAGCTTTAAAGCCATTTAATTATAACTGCAACAAATCTATTTAAAAAAAAAAAAAAAAAAAACTAAAACAAAAAAAACAGAAATTCAGATGTTTTTTCTGTTTGTTGTTGTCTAAATATTTTGGCATGTTACTACTGAGGCCAAACAGTGAAACAAGTGGGCGTTGTGGTATGCGGTAAGATGAGTATGACTCATGAAATTTCCTGAGTGGGCATAATGTGGGCATCTTTAATCCATCTGAGATGATATAAACTGCTAATTTTGGCTTTCATAGCGGATTTGCCCTGCTGCATAAGATTTTCTTTATAGAATATAGAATAGAATGTATACTAGTATATATGTATATATGGTACTGCTATGGTATTTTTGAGCCAATAAACAACTCCACAAAGTCAGTCAGATCAGTATCTGCTGACAGATTTTCAGTTTGTAAATATTCCTACAGCACAGCTGTTATTCACTGACCTGCAAACAGTGTGTGCTATTTTACTATAATCTTAAAGTGCCTTCCAAAGGATTTGATAAGTTCAATTCCAAAAAAAACAAAAAACAAACAAACAAACAAAAAAAAAAAACCTTTGTGTTCACTCTCTGCTGCATCTTAACTGAGCTTGCTTTTACAACACACAAACACACACACACGTGTACAGACACACACACACACACACTCACATGGAGTCCCTGCATGGCAGACCTCCCCTGTTAACTGAGCTTGTAAATCATGTGCACAACATCAATATCAATGGAGAAACATTCATCACCTCCAGCATTGGCCTGACTCAGCATCTCTTTAACTGTGCTCAGGGCGCATTGAGTCACATGGGAAGGGGTGCTGAAGAGGTCAGGGGGTTGATTTTAAATAGGTTGATCAACCTACAGTACCAATTCTGTTTCATGCCAAATGGGATGCTATATGAGGGGAGACTTTATACGTATAAACCGTGAGCTATATGACATTAGTAAAAAGAGCCACAAGGTTCTGTTACAAACCTGGTAGACTGGTAAATATATCCATTCTAACCCACAGGATTTGCACATTACTCCCATAAATTTTTGCCTGGGGTGATCATAACATTTGCCCTTAGTGAATCTTAGGTAATATATCCAGGTTAACCATATGCTATCTTAAATCAAATGATGATCATCAGCTGACAGCTGGCTGGGATTCTTTTTTTTGTCCTTCTAATAGACATAAGTAGAAAATTGCCTTCTGTGAATAACAGCTGAATAATTTAAAGCAATACTAATTGACAAGTGCCAATATTGATTGATTCTCTGTGAGAAGAAGCTTTTAAAATGCATTGCCGACTGCATTTAGTTATAATTTGCTTGTTAGCCCAAAGTGCTGTTAGTATCATTTTCTGACACAGTTTGTTAAGGAAATATATTTAATAAATCTGAAAACACATAATTTATGCAAAGAACAAGTTATATTTTTATTTGAAGTGGATTTGCTTTGACTTGCAGTTTAAAACTGCAAACCAAAGCAAAGGCTAGAAGCTAAAAAAAAAAAAAAAAAAAAAATCTCTGTGCAGCTCAAAGGAGTGAAATTGAATATCCTAAAGTTTGGAAGAAACTGAATGTCAGTCGAAAAAGAATTGCTGCATGGCAGAAAGTCACTTGATTTCTAGTCAGAGCACATTTAACAACAACAAATGTAGTTGTTGGAAAGGTTTTTTTGTTGTGTTTTGGTTTTTATAAATACCTACATAATTGTGAGAAAAATCATTAGTTGGACCATAATCCACTTAGCGATTATATTGAAATATTTGTTTTGAGAAAAGCAGTCCTAGAATTCATTAAACATAGACTAGGCGGCCTTGTAAACCTTAAAAAAAGACAAGAGGTTTTTGCAGCTTTACCTCGCTTTATATTCTAAACCACCTCCCCTCTCAGGTGTTCCCTCTCAACTGGTCCGCTGCCACCATGTGGTTTACATGATAAAATGTTCACAGACTATGTGGTCAACCCCTTTCTGCTTGGCCCTGCCCCACATTGGTTATCTGTGATGTTTAGTCTTCCTGTTTGTGCCATCCAACCCCCCACCCCCACCTAACTGTCAGCAGCTTAGCAGCAACCAGGGTGGGATGTCTTTAATTAAAAACTAGTAATGATAAGAGTGTGTAAGAGGAGGGGGGCGCACTCATTACACTGAGAACAGATGCTCTCAGCAACCTCTGCCAGACTGCCTTGATGCCCACAGTATGAATACATACATATAGATTGCTCTGTCTCTTGCCTGCTTTTGGGCTTATAGTGCTCAATGCCAAGGCAGCCCACGCTTGGCTGGTGTGCGTCAGTTTTTCCTCTCACTCTGTTATTGAAACATTTTCAAGGTTTTGTATCAAAAACTTTTCTCTCTCACTTTCGCTCTAACATTATTATTCCACATCATAGCTGATACCGGCCTACACTTGGCACCCTTTTTTACAGTCACACCCACACTGTATTCTGCTCATGCATTCAAACATGAGTTTCCACGTGAACTTAGAAACTCAAGCAGCATTCTTCAGACAAAAAAAGCTAGATCTTTAATACACATATTTGTTGAATAAATAACAAAATCTTTCACAATTAAAGTTTTGTTTATATGTACCATGCTAAGCATTGCTAACATTGCCTGCTAAGAAGTTTATGTAGCTGGGAGGGACTGCTGTGTACTTTCACAATATAATGCACAAACAAAAAAAAGTAATATTAGAGAGATTTTTTGAACTCAATTTAATATCCATAATAAAGCTACATCATGTAGATTGTTTTCTTTCAATAATCTAAAAATTGCAAACTTAACATTTTAACTTCTGGGGAAAAAAGAGGACACAAATCAAGGAGCCAAAGCTGGCTAGTGTTCTTTTGACTTTGGAAAAATAAACAAACAAACAAACAGAAAACCACACTGAATGTAATGTTTGATGGGACACAATGGCATACACAATCTAGGTGGTTGGCTCAGTTGTCGCACAACATTACATTATAACTCTGGACTTAGTTGTGATTACAGTGGATAAATCTGTGGTTAATAACCCTTTGAAAAACAGAAGTATGTTCTTCTGTACTTCTGATCGGGTCACTGAAGACTGAAAACTGCTTTGTTTGCTGAGTCATGATTTATTTGTTTTCTGTGTAAGTCCTTGGAAAATGGGAAATGTGCATTTGCAGTTGCCCAGAGAGCAGCAAAACCAACAGCACAGGAGTGTATAAGGAAAAAAGCTGAAAGCAAAATCAGTCAAGTACAGTTTTTTGCTATTTTCTTGGCATCTGGTACTATAAGTGAAGAGTTGGGACATCCCATATTGCAAATGCTGCTTAATAGCAGTGTAAACTAAGTCACCATTTCAGCGCCTTAATCTGAGCACAACACTCTAATCATCCCCCTTGTGTTGCCTGCATTATAAATTGTCATGGTTAACATCTAAGCTTTAATTTATAGCTTGATGTTGTCATTAAGGGGCCAAGGCCTGCACTGGCCTCTGCCATCAATCTGATAGCTTGCAGGTAATGGCCAAGTTGCCTATTGTCACAATTCCAATACATTATTTACTATAAGACATTAAAAAGTAATGTGTATTAATAAACAGGCTCAAGGCCAGAGGGTACAACCACATTCACTCTAGTCGTATTTCTCGTTGCTTTCATCAAGGAGACACTTTATAATAAATGTATGGTTAAACCAACACTCAAGGGCCTTTTCTGTTGCCAGTGCTCCTTCTATGATTCATCATGGGCACCACTGCATTCTTATTTGCTGAGACATTATTTAATTATTAATTTTGACTGTTCTGTGTTGTTTTGAACTATGTCATCATGGGTTCCTATCCCTGTTCATTTTCATCCTAATCATGTCCGGTGACCTATCACTGTTCTGAGTTAGCTGAAACCGGTCCAATCTCTGGAATGAAAATGACTGTGTATAATATTTTTCCAAGAGTTCAACATATTTCTCTTAAACCACTCAAGAAATAATCTCACCAACGCTGGGTGAGTGGTTAGGTAAAATCAAAGATTCTGAGGATCCAAATATATTCTTGTAAACTTGTGACTTCAGATTGGACCACAAAAAGCCTCAAGGTACTAAAAACTTTATCATTCAACAGAGCAGATCATTTCCAGCACAATACAAGAAGAACGAGACTGCAATAAATACCTATAGCTTTGATAATTTGGTTCTCAGTATCACAGTTGTGGATGACCACAGGCTACATCTGACATTAGCTTACTGGCATTCAATTATGTTTCAGAAATTGAAATTTTACCAGGTCTTCATTGCATATGTTACATGGTTTGACTATTAAAACTGTATACCTTATAAAAGCAACAAGCATTCAAAGCAAGACAGGTGTAATACTGTGGATGTGAAGAAAACCATGTATATTGCATTCTGATTATTTCAGACTGTTGTAACAGCACAACCATATGCACTGTTGTATCAGTCAATATAGGCATTGTGGCATGTCAATGGCTGGTTATATATGTAACACTTTACAATGCTATTTACTGCATGTTATTGAGGGAGATCAAAAGTTCTAAATAGTAATTACTTATATAGCTAGGACCAGTCTCTTTTCAGGACTCTCAATCCTCTAAATCACTTGCTTAGGGCAAGTGCACCAGCTGAAAATCCCTTGTGTTTCCTGGATCAATATAAAAATAATGAAAGAGACCACGTCAACCGTCCATGTGGCTCACTACCCTTTTTCAGCACATTCAAATATTTCTAGATGTAAGTTGGTTTTGAATGTATAGGTCAATGCTAACTGGGAACAAAAGTTGTATTTACTGTGGCTAATCTGGATCAGTGCTATACTGAAAGAGATGATGAAAATTAAACTATTACCTTATATGGACTTTTCACACCTATGCACATCTGCAGTCTTCTAATGAATATTAAACATTAAAGCTATGTAGGTAATGGAATAAGTGAAGCAAAATGATAAACATGTTGTTGTTTTTTTCTTCCAAAAGGAAACATCTGTGTCCTTGTTACCCTCTGCTTTATGCCATTTTTATGCTGGGCAAACGCTGTAAGTGCTCCCACATCTGCTACAGTTTATATAAGATGCAGCTGCATCATCTGCTGATAGAGAACCCCCTCAATGCTTGAGTTAAGTCTCCTCATCATTGATTCATGCTCTTGGGGAAAACAGACAAATTGAACCTCTTGCTTCTGTAAAGGGACCTTATGGATCTGGTGAGGAGTGTGTGGTCAAAGCCTGACATCAAAGTCAAGTCTGTGGAAGATTATGTGTGTTCGAGGAGGAAAGGTTCTCAGTAGTGTAAAGTTACTGTGTTTGAGTAAAGAAAGATGAACATGTGCATGTGTTAATGCCTCCAGTTTGGTGGATTTTTCCCTAAGGGATTTGCTTAGTGTTTTTTTCTTTCCTTTGTCTTCAAACCACCAGAACAACAAAACAGAAACACCAAAAGCATGAACATAAAAACAAGTATAGACACACACACGCACACACACCCATAGTAGACACAAATAAGATATATTTCTAAGCCAACAGAGCTGAAAGAAAGACATTAAGGAACAAATTAAGTCAGAATGAATTTAATGAAAATATAAAATAATGTTACCACTATAATGGCTTCTGATGGCTTCTTCCATTGTTCCTTGTCATTGTAAGGTCAGCAGGTTTGATAGAACTTTGAAGTTGAGATAAATTAACCATCATTTAAAAAAAACAACAGCATCCAATTAGCGGTTTGCCACTTTGACAGGCACCAACAGCCTTGTAGTTGTAGTTTCATTCAATCTCCACAAGAGCAGGGGTACAGTGGATCCTTCAGACTCATTTATGTCAGTTTGCATCCTCACTGTATCTTTTGCACCATCACTAATTGTTTAGGTGTTTTGGGCCTGTCACCCTTCTGTACCATCTGATCCAACTTACCACCAGGTGCTGATCAGTTGACCGCTCAGTTCCTCTTTTAACCCAAATGGCCAAAGCATATGACTACAGATCAGATGTTATAATTAAATAAAACGATAATGACTGATCAGTGTCCTATACTGTAGAATGTTGTGGTGCAAAAAGCACTGTCGTGCTTGGTAATGGTATCTGTTACATCCCCCAGGAGGATATTTCTTCTTTCAAATAACTCTTTATGTTTTGTCTAGGCTCCACCTCCTCTGTCCTGATTGGATGCTGCTCAGAGTCCAGCTAATTGTTAATCAGCAGAGCACTACTTAAAGCCTGTGGCTTGCCATACCTGTGCGGGCTTGCTCACGGTGACAAGGTGGTTAGCACTGTTGCCGCACAGCAAGAAGGTCCTGAGTTCAATTCCACCATCAGGCCGGGGTCTTTCTGTGTGGAGTTTGCATGTTCTCCCCGTGTTTGCGTGGGTTCCCTCCGGGTACTCCGGCTTCCTCCCACCGTCCAAAGACATGCAGCTTGTGGGGATAGGTTAATTGGATAATCCAAATTGCCACTAGGTGTGAATGTGCGAGTGAATGTGAGTGCGAATGGTTGTCTGTCTCTGTGTGTTAGCCCTGCAACAGACTGGCGACCTGTCCAGGGTGTACCCCGCCTCTTGCCCTATGACAGCTGGGATAGGCTCCAGCGCCCCCCGCGACCCTGAAAAGGATAAGCGGAAGCGGATGGATGGATGTTCAGACTGCCTGTAGGGGAGAGCTGCCTTTTGTTTTGACACCCTGTTTTCTCCTGTTTATATGTTGTTGTTAGGTAGGTTATGGCTATAGGTTGTATATTTTGTTTTCTTTGGAGTTGGGTAAGTTTCTTTTATTTTCATATCAGGGATATTTTGTTTGTTATGTTGGCCTTGGCTCTCCCTGAAGTTAACTCTCAGTCTGCACCAGAACTTCAACTCTGGCATGAAATAAACCTTTTAAAATTACCATTTTGGCTCCTCCTTCACAATTTACCTTTATGTTCATCCTTTCACACCCCCTAGACTTGCCAGGGGACGTAACAGTATCCATTAAAAAAAAGTGATTCAGATCTGTCAAGCCCCAAGCCACATCCCTCTGGGTTTCCATATGAGAATGGAGATGCCCGAGTAGAACAACTGAGCTCTAAGTCCAAGACAGGACACCTTACAACAAGAAACCCAAGGACCCCCAAGAAGACTTAGGACACTCAGCTGGTGTTTGGGACACAAGCTGAAAGCAGTAGTGAAAATAAAAAGGCATATGTAATTTTTTTCTATGCTTCTCACTGTGATGGTATGTAAAATATGCAAAAAACAGACCATGACCATGATATAACATGGAGGAAAATTTATTTATCACTCTGACCTTAAAAAATATTAAACTTTAATTTCAAGGTATTTTCCCAGGAAGCACAAACGCATTATGAAAAAAGAAATGTTTCAGTTGAAGTGAACTTGGATTGATATACAGTGAGGAAGCGACAGCTGAGGTTGCAAAGGTTATCCAGAGGGTTCAGTTCCTATGGAGCTGCTAGTTAGTGATGCGTAGCTACAGCAGCAGTGTAGGTGAAGGCACTGGGTGCTCTGTGAAGCGTGACACACCTTGCTCTAAGGGTGATTCTGGGAAGATAGCAGAGGTGGGAGGGTAAAGATAGAGCAACATTGCCTTCTGGCTTATTGTGCGCAACTGCCCTGCTGTGCACAGTCACCATCAGGGTCTCTTCATGTATGGATCATTTATGGAGTTGAAGTGTTTGTATTGAAAGAGTCAGGCAGTGCATTCAAAGATCTTCTGAAACATAGGGAAAAAAAACATGCTTGAATCTAAAATAGAGCACAATAACATGATCACAGTGGAGAAACTGTGTCTTTTGTAGTCAACTACGTTGAACTGGATTGCATCATATGCTGCAATGTTCCTCTTGCGGATATCAGTTAGCTAAAAAGCATCTCCTGCTGCCATACAGTCGCCTGGATGAGACTTTCTTGTGACAGTGAGCAGAGCTCCCCAGTGACTTCCTGTCCACTGATGTGTTTGTTGCGAGTATCATGAGTAACGGCACTCAATTTCCATGTTTTGACATAAGAGGGGACGTTTGATAAATAGTTGGAGGACCTGAGCACATAAATGAGGCATAAATAATGCATAAATTAAGTGCCATTTTATGGAGAGATGTCAGTGCATTTCTCCAATAACGGGAAGATTAATGACCTGACTGTGGTGGGGGAAATACTGCATAGGAGAGCGACAGAAAGATCAAGGGATGAGTCCTCACTGTGACTGTTTTCAATCAATATACCCGTGTATTTACACAGCCTGGATGGATGATGCAAGCAAAGCAAACCTCAGCTGAAGTTTCTGGGAGGAAGAAAAAGTAGTCACTTAAAATGACGACTTACTCAAGAGAAAAGACTCTCTTCCTCTCTCTTAGAGCTAGATATTTTTCTTGGGTGCGGGGCTTGATAAACCAAAGCAATTTTATAGAACTGATGTGTTGCTTCACATAGCTTCATTTATGTCAAATTCTCCTCCACAGCACAATTTCAAGACCAAAAACAGTGGCTGACAACATGCAAATATGCTCTGTGTATCATATATGTGCTGCAGGCAAATGTTAATAAGTTTTCAGTAAAATGTACACTTAAATTTGCTTAGGTGTGATGATTTTACAATAAACTCAAATCAACAATCTCACTATACTTTCTCTCATAATATACAATACAGGAACTCAAATGCTTCCATCCTGTCAAATTCTGCTAGTATCATAGACATATACTGTACGCACGGCATCCATTGTCATGTCTTACACACTGCCACAAAAGTATTGGCCGCTGGGAGGTAAAGGTCACCACTGGTTCTATCATCTGAAAAACGTCAACTGGGTGTGTACTTAGATTGCAAGCCAAGAAAGTCTTACTAAGATTTTTTATGCCATTCAAAACACAGGCAGAAAATGCACTAGCTATTTTTGTTTCAGCTGAATTGGAAGGAAGTAAGTGAGCTCTGTTGTCACCAACTGTAAGAGGGTCAAATGGCTAACCAACCTGATGGCCTTGGTGTGCCAAGGCATTGAAGGCATTATTAGAACATAACAGTCTGGTATGTTCTTTATAGTGCCAAATAAAAACAAAACAAAACAAGGTATCATTTCTTCTCTGGCATTGCAACTAGAGATTAATGTCCATGCGACTCTAAAGGTGGTGAGACTGTCAGTCATGCTAATGTCAGCAGACAGCTATGTGTTTGTCTCTTAGCTATTTCCTTTGAGCTGGGGCATTCAAACATCGGCAGCTGTCCACTTTGGTTTCTATCCCTGGAGCTCAGACAGGACCTGACACTGTGCCTCACTAACACAGAAACCTCCAGCACTCTTGCCCTATTCTCTGGCCCAAAAACAAAAGAAATAAAGAGATCTCACCAATGGAAGGTCATGAAGAATGCCCCCGCCATCACTCATAGCAGATCTAATGTTCACTGTGGCATAACTGATGACTGATGTAATTGACATTGCATGCCTAATCATACATATTCCACAGAGGCTGATGATAGTTTCCCAGCAGATGAGCTAAAGACTTTAGAAAGTCTGAACACTGCAAAAGGTGACCTGCTGCTCATGTAATCTAAATACCAGGAATGACACTTAAAATTCATGGGGACAATCTCTGCAGTCTTGTTCTTGACTTCTTTCTAACTCACCAAGGAGAGACAGTGTGATAGCAAATTGAAAATAATTGTAGTGATTATGGCAACATTTGTAATCTTCGTTAAATGTAGGTCAAGGGCAAACATCATAATTGGTGGAAACCCATTGCTGGCTCTACCATCTTTTCTAATTAACTGAAAGTTTTGGCACATTATGGTATCTGGGCATTTCTCAATTTATCTTACCTGCCTTTAATCCATAACTAAACAGGTTTTGTCTTTTTACAAAAATTAGTATAACAACTCTTCAAATTCCATACACTTTTTCATGCAAAATGTGACAAAACGGGATGATATAAGAATTCTAAAAACCATGAAGTCTTTGTTACTGATAATATGTTTTATACTTGCAAGTTTAACCTTTCGTCTATTTATCCTGATCAATATTGAGCTTGCCAGATGCCACCTGCCATGGTCCCTACTACAAGAGAAAGAAAAAAAATCAAGCTGGAGTCGCACACTGTTGGAATTTTAGAAAATGCTAAGAGTTTAATACACCAGTGAGCTTTGTCAGTGTTGCAGGATTTTAGTTTCTTCCTTTTGTTGTCAATTTGACAACCAAGAGAGACACAAAATGAGGCTGCTTACATGGCTTGGTTGAGGAAATATTTTGTGATGGAAGAGTTTGAAGGTTTTATTGGAAAAATTCCCAAGAAATAATTGAAACAAATCTCTTTTTTTTCCATTACAAATTGCATCTACTGTTGCACTATCTTTGTGATTGTGGGTTATGTTGGATAGGAAGTAGATTAAAAAATGCTGCACGTGCATTTATTAATTAATCACACCTGACAAGCATGCTAAGTGGTTGAAATCAAATACATGTTGCATGAGCAACAGATACACACTGGGTCCAGCTATCACAATCTGGGTTAATTCCTGTAACGGTCTAAATTTAATCAATTTAGACTATGGAAAAGAAAGAAAGTTAACCAACTGTATTTAAATGATAGCATTAAAAAAAACTAAAAACGTAATGTAATAGTGTAATATGATAGAGCTACATCACCTGTAAACTAAGTCAACTTCACATTGACTGATTTTGGAGCGGTTTTGTGTGTAGAGGAGTTGTACATTTGCTGTGAGTGAAGTGCTGTGCTTGGGTATTGATTTAAGGCAGGTGTGTTTGATTGTGTCTTCACTCTCGTCTAACTAAGCAGCAAAGGCTGTCTTGCCTTTTCTGTGTGCAGGCATGTCATGCAGCTAAAATTCTGGTGAATACTTCCGTGTGAGACCGTGATTCTTTGTGATTACGTCTGTCAATTCAACTGAACATTTAAATGGATCTCTCTTTCCTTTGTCTTTCTGTGCACAGGGCAGGATAAGCTAGCCTGTGGTTATAAGGCAGAATTGGGCTCCCCAAGGGCTGAAGTGATTACTAGCTCAGTTCATGCATGTGATTGGCCAAAGAGTGCAGCTTCCAACTCTAAAGGTTGTCAGTAGTCTGAGGAAACAACCAACCAGCTGATCTCTGGCCTTAAACTGTTTGAGTCACTCCTTGTTTAGTGGGTTATCACTGGATGAAATATACACAATAAATCTGCCTATAGTATTTAACGTTTACTTTTCTCTACATGCAAGCTCACTTAGTGACACGTCCCCCCGTTTTGAACATATGAGGGCTATACCCAGTGTGTCTGAATTGCTGAAACGTTTTGAAAACCTGTGTCTTTTTTGCCACTGGGACAATACAAGGAGTGTAGATCAGAGACCCAGCCATCTTTTTTAATGAAAGCCTCTCTAATGAGCCATCATTCAGGGCTTTCTTTGATGACGCACAATGATGGCTCCAAGGACCTTTCAGGAGCTTTTTTAGCGGGCTTCATACTGAATATAAGATTTTATCACACTTCCAAGATCCATTGAATCCCTCTTGCAAGTTTTGAAACTTTTAGAGCGTTTCAAATACATCCCTTTAATGTAAAACAAAAGTGTAAATAGCATCTATAAACTTCTCTGTCCTTATTCCTCCTCCCGTAAATGTTGTGCTTTCACAGGCTTATTTGCTAACTTCATGTTCACAGTATTTTACACTTTCTAAAACATTCAAATTGGAGCATCTACTTCAAAACTCCAAATGATGAAGAGCTCATTTTCACTGCTCTAAGTGTCATCACACTATTTTGCTTGTATAGAATTGAGCTTCTATAGACAAAGTATTGTTTTACAATGAAATACAATGAAATGTTTTGCACTTTTCTTTTGGGGGTGGCTAATGGTTTAATTACTTTCATATTTGACTGAAGTCACTTCAGTAGTGCACTTTTTCCTCGTGATATGTCTTACTGGATGCAAAATGATTTGTATGATATGTACAAAATAACATAAGTGTGTCAAATGACCACTATAATAAACGATTACCCATGATCACCCAACTATGTCTAATCAATGTCAATTGTAATATACTTTGCATATATGGTAAACATGCATAAATGGCAACTGCAGGAAATAAAACAAATAATTAAAAAAAGCCTAGCAAGAATTTGTGTTTACTTGTGCAATTAGAAACTATTATAAACTCATTAAAATTATTAGTATCAGTTCATATTTATCCAGGACAAATAGGAGATACCCCAAAAGATAAAATGATAAGTGTAGTAACAAGGAATCCTTTCAGTTTGCAGGCTGGGGCCTGCCTAACAGAATTTGTGGCATAGTGAGGGGGTATTTTTCTGTTTTTTTTTCTGTTTACTATACAAGTGCTGGAAAATTATGAGATATTTGAGAAGAGCATAGGGCAGAAAGTAATAAAGAGATCATTTCCCAAAGGTTTCTTAAACTGTAGATGCGATCCCTGGCTGTGGAGAATGATGACAATACCACTTACCACATTACCTTGCTGTAGTACACCTAAGCAGTTTCACTTGCTTCACATAGAAAACTGATACTGCCTGCCATATGCATATGAAAAAGAATGTGAATGAGTTTCCATGACTGATTAAAGTGTTTCCAAGACATTATATATATATAAAATGAATTCAGAAAGTGGGAAGTAAGATTATGTTTCCAGGTGCTTTATCACTTCCAAATCCCTGTTTTGCATTGTCAGAATATAAGTAGATTTTCAGGTGCAGAGTATTTTTTATCAAAGATCTTGGATTCTCCTGGTCTTAATGAAGATTTCCATGCCTCTTTAAATCCTCCTTCCAGGGATTCATTCTCCCCTCTGTCTCATAATTAAGTCGGGATATGAGCCGTAAAGGCTGAAACCTCCTGAAATAAACCCACAGTATTCTTCACCATCTGCTCCACTCTTCTTGTCTCCACTGCTGCCTCCCGACATCTAAGAAGCAGGCGTGATGAGTGTAGGAGCATCCACTGAAACGTCAAGCATGTACTTTGTATTTCAACACTACAACTAAGAAATTCTACATTTTCATTTTAGCCTGTTAGGTGAATGTGTAAACCACGATAATATCATATACCTTGTGCATAATATTATTAACCCTGGAGAACCCATGGGGTCAAATTTGACCCCATGGGTTCTCCAGGGTTAAGGTAATATATATAATCACTGGCCACTTTATGTTCAACTGTGTGTTAATTGTTTGTTAATGCAACCATCTAATCTACCAATTATATGGTAGAATGAAGACATAATCAACTTGTTGAAGTTCAAACTGAAGATCAGAATGGGGAAGAACGGTGATTTAAGCGAGTGCAGCAGAAGACCATACAAGGTTACAAGGTACTCTTGTTAGCTAAGAACAGGAAACTGAGGTTACAGTTCATGCACAGGCTCACTAGAATTGGACAACAGAAGATTGGAAAAACATTGCCAATTTGTGATCAATTTGAATTTCTTTTGCAACATTCAAACACAGAGATGGGCAGTAACAGGTAATGTAAGAGATTACTATTGCAAAAGTAATTAGATTACTGTTACTTTCCCATAAGCACACTGCGTTACTGCATTACTAAACTGCCGTGATTTTATTTGTGAGCGTGTCTCATGACGATGACATAAGCACGTGCAATGCCCGTGGCAGCAACAGACATGTGTAGGTCAACAATAGATAATATGGAGTGCAGGATGGAGTACGACCCTGCAGCGTTTAAAGCGTGGACATACTTACATTACTTTAAGTTTTAGTTTTTGTCACTTCCATCCGCTGTACACTCTGCGTGGGAAGAAACTTCTTTCTACAGTGAAAAATTAAACTTCAAATCTGAGCAAGCACCTAGCAAGCCGCAACAGGAATGTGAAATTCATAGAGAATTCCCAATGACATGACCGCTGCAGCACCGGGCCAACCTCCATCGGTCCCACTCCAGCCAAACAGGTGAAAATAGATTTAAGAGCGACAGGACTTAGTGCCGCTGAACCTTTTATTTTATTTATTTTTTGCTGTGTTTTACTTGCATCTATTTGAAAGAGTGAGTGTAAACACAAAACATTATTTTATTTTATATGCTGGAATATGCAGAAAATAGGTGTAAATGTTAAAGAATTTCTTCAAGTCAAAGAGTTCCATATAATTTAATTTTTGCTTAATGCAATGTGCATAAAGTTAAAAGATTAAAACTCATAAAACAATTTTTAAAAAGAGGCTTTCCATTTGATTCAATTTTATATGATGGATTATGCATTAAAAAATAGAATTGGGCTAAAAGGTTTATTGCTTTATTACGTATTCAGGTTTGGCATCATGTTTTTAAAAAGTAACTAAGTAACTAATTACTTTTGAAAATAAGTAATCAGTAAAGTAACAGGATTTCTTTTTTGGAGAAGTAATCAGTAATTAGTTACTAATTACTCTTTTCAAGTAACTTGACCAACACCGTTCAGATGTAAAGTGATGTCAAGTTGATGTAAACAACGTGAAATAAATGGTGTATCCCACCTGTATCAGTGGCTTTGGCTGCTGCTGGTGGTGTAATTGAGTGGAGGATATTTTTCTTAGCACACTTTACAAGGTCCTTATTACCAAATGAGAATGATCTCAACACCATTGTTTCTGACCATGTACATCACTTTATAATCACAATGTACTCATCCTGTGATGACTTATTCCAACAGGAATTACCTTTGTGACATGGCCATCATCACAGTGTTCAAGTCAATAAACCAAAACTGGGGTCTCGATCAGAACAATTCATTGTAGTCAAATGGCGTCCGCAGTGACCATGTCTCAGGCTAAGAGAGAACCTTTGGGATATAGTGGAATGAAAAAATATTGCATCATGGACATACAGCCAGCAAGTCTCCGCCAGCTGCATTATGGTATGATGTGTATATGGACCAAAATCTCTGAGGAATGTTTCCAGGACCTTGTTGAATCTACACCCTGAGAAATTAAGGTAGTTCTGATAACAAAAGGTTGATCCAACTAGGTACTAACAAAGTGTAATTAATAAAGGGCCTAGTGAGTGTACTTGTAATTATAAATAATAAGAATAACCCTACTAATGAATATTAAATATTTAATTTTAAATTTTTAATGATTTCAGATTTCAGTTCAAGTACTTTTTTTCTTTCAAGTTTTTCAAGTTTCAAGTGGACTTGGAATAAATTATATGAGAATTGGCTTTGCAAATCCATATTCTGAAAAGCACACCCTGCACAGTGTTTTTTCTCTTTTTTCCCCCACTTCTTCTTTTCCCTCCCCCCAATCACTTTTCTTTTTTCCACACTTCATCTATGGTGTTGAAATGGGTGAGAAACTGAAAGCACAGTATGAATGAATGGGCTGTCTCTTGCATAATTGGAAGCGTTCATTGATTAATGATTTTGTGCATGCAGGCGTCAGAATTAGCAGCTCCTACTGAGAGGGAGGATTCTGTATAATCAGCTGATTTGCCAGCATTCTCATCCCTTTAGAGTGCCAAACTTGTCAGGTAGTGACAAACTCACATTGTTTAATATGAGGCAGTCATTCCCTTCTTCCCATCAGAATTAAAATGCCCCCACATGTTACATAAAACTGAATCTTCCCCATTCCAAGATTGATGAGAAGCTTTTCTGTGGTGCACCAAAACTCATTTAGATCTCCCTGAGGCATTGTAGCAGAATACTAATGTTAGTTTCCAATCATTCAGAATTCTGTGGTTTTGGAGAAAATTGGGTGTCATGAGTTTCAGAATTTGATCACTAGTGTTTTTTTATACTATAAATTTAGATGTTTAGATTATTATCAATCACATGGTATCATCAAGAAGGCATCTATTCAGTCCCAAATTCATGCTGTAGCATCACATATCCATCAAACATATCAAAATGGCAATTACAGAGCAAAATCTCAATATCATTATTTTTTTATATTGTAAAACCATACTGAGGACATCAGGACTGTGAGATTTATTCACAGTACAGTACATTTGGAATAGACTATAGTAACCACAAATGCTTTAACAAATCAAAACCTGTTTTTTCTGCTTATTTTTGCTTTTATAATAACTGTCATTTTCTCAGTCAGCTTCATGAAGTTGTCACCTGAAATACTACCAGGAGTCTTGGACGAATTCCCACTAGTTCCTCCCCACTAATTGTATGCTTTTCCAACACTCTGCAGTTAGGTGATTAAGGAGACTAGATCATACAATGCTGCAGCCCATCACCTGCTTCTTGGTCAAAAATCCCTTAAACTGTTACTGATTTGCAGTAAAACCCAGTAAAGCTTGTTTACTACTAGAATGGATGTGGCAGCCCTTCTGTTTAATTGCTGCTTTGAATTCTGTATAAATTTCTGTCACTGTCGACAGCAATGTTATTTAAAACTTCACATATTCACCTCCATTCTTGACCAGGTGATCCACACATACAGGTACCATTCTTTTCTCATCTCTGCATCTCACAAAGAAATTGTTTTGAAACAAAAATCAAATGTATAGATTGTTTTCTGGTGTTTGTTGTTTAATTTTGTCACACTTTGCATATATTTTGCCTATGCTGCTATTAGGGTGGAAACAAAATATCACAAAATATTTGTGCAGACGGTGATAGAAACTTACTGGGTTAACACTTTTGTAATTCCTTAATAATTTGGCATTCAGCGTGCATTCGTTCTCAAACCAAAATTTACAGCAACAGTCTCTTATAAGTGTTTATATATAAATAAATAACAAAAGCCTATATATACAAATACACAATGTACTGATGATGAGTAGTCCTGGTTTAGCACAAAAGACGATTTAGAAATTATATAGTATTATGTTATGTGAGACTTCTTAGGTCTAATCTGGATAAGTAGTACATAATATGCTATATCTGGATTTGCGAAATGGACTAAATGTGGAGTGAGAGGATGTCATCACTGTTGTCACTAAGAGCCCTTTTGTAACTCTTACTCAGCTGGAAACTTATTATTTGCTTCTACCTGTCTTGCATCAAAAACTTCTATGAGACAAGTCAGCACCACAATTCATCCAGCCTCAGTTTAGACTCTAGTTTGTTATATAGAAAAGAACATTTCTGGACTGTAATCTACTCTCCTCACCAATTTTCAGCATATTGACACTAATGCAACATGGTGAAGTCGCAAAACAACTTGGAAAGTTTCTTCTTGTTTTAGTTCAGTCTGACTCTGCTGGCAGGTATTCTGAGTAAGATTTCTAGAGCTCTGCAAATCATCATCTTCTGAATTCAAAAAATTAACAGTGACTCACATGGACTGAGATTTTGTCCAGTCAAGAATCCAATTTGAGTAATATTGAGTAATATCTCACTCGGTGTGCGCTTGTGCGTGCATGTCTGTGTTTGAACGTGAGGCTGTGTATGAAGGGTATCTGTGGTTGGATGCATGACTGCATACACTGCATTCACATTAAAATCACGCATCATGAAATTAAAGCCCCCATGAGCTCAACAGAAATAGAGCACAACATTTCCAACAGGCCAATTCACAATTAACACCAAGTTGGATTGAGCGCATTTTGCACAGCTATCTAATCGTTCACATGCAGATTCAAGCACACACAGTCCTCAAGGCCAGGTATGACTCAAGAACAGATTTAACTGTGAGGCACTTTAACACAACAGTAAACTGTTGATGCATATGGTCGTGTTATCGCCACAAGAAATTATGTGGTTGAGAATATAAACAGTAAAAATTCCATGTTTAACTGATCCATTTTATTTAGACCATACTGGAACAGATCTGATGAGATATTTCATGCTTAGGTAAAACTGATTTAATGTTCAAACGACTTGCTGTTTAACACTGAGCTTCTAATCAAATTCACCTGATGTGGTAAATTATCTTTGCAATTAAATATCATCTAACTGAAAATGCATCAAGTTGCTGCATTCTGTTTCTCCCAGATTTCCAATGTTTATCTGTAGCGACATCAGTCCTATTTTTACAAAGCACAGCCGTTGTTCCAAGCTTGAAATTACTTAAATGGGGCTGGCACCAATCCTAATACAGTCATATGTAATGTCCCAAACTATGCATTTATATTTTATTATATTATATTATATTATATTATATTATATTATATTATATTATATTATTGAATTAAATTGGTGGACTAGTGACCTGTGTTTTCTTGTCATTTTCTTAGAATTCTTACTGGACTTTTGTTTATTTTATATACCCTGGAAGTTCTACGTGATTAATAGACCCTATAGAAATTATTGTATTTGTTTGTTTGTTTGTTATCAGTTGTGCCACTTTCGTTTTTGTGTAACTAAGAATTAATGGTAAGGATAGCAAATTAAATACATGAAGCGCCTGAGTATTTATTTTCTTCTAAATAATGGTGAACTACTGGTCTTTTGAGCTGTTCATATACACATACTGACACACTGATGCTGTATAGATGTATCTACCGTATGCGCAAGCAACAAATGGTACAATTATAAGTAGAAACGTTACTGCTAGGCAAAAAAAAGTGAAAGAGAAGTCATTTTCATTTATTATGAAAAACTAGAGTGTAGACAAATTAGAATTTCTTCATGCAAGGTATCGTGTTACTACAAATACAATAATATTACATTGTATTGTACCAAGCTGTATCATATTGCACCACATCATCCAGCAGACACCAGGACTGAATCAAATTGTATTGATCTGTTGTCTGCTTGGAAAAGTCTCAGTAGATTAGGTTCATACCCCAAGACATAAGCAATACTTCACAACCAAGGACAAAGGTTTCATTGCACAAAAAGTTACCCATTAATCAATCTATATCAGTAAACTAAAAACTTCTAATTACAGACAGATTCTAGTCAATTTAAAATACAAATTTTAAGAAGAAAAAAATGTAACTTCAAAATCTGCAGGACTCAAAAAGTGCAATAATCTCAGGGATGCAAATCATGTGACTGAATACTCAGAATATATACACACGCACGTACACACACACACACACACACACACACACATACACACATAATTCTTTTGATATTACAGCTTCATGCTTGACATTTGAGTGGTGTCCCTCTTGCTCGCTCGCTCTGCCTCTCTCTCACTCACTTTAATCTTCTCTATTACTTTAAAGTCAAACCTAAAAAAAAAATATTCCAGAGTTATAACATCAACTATTCTTTTAATCTGCTCTGCTCTATTTTCAAGTATCAGCCTGCATGATTTTTTTCTTAGTACTTTTCATCATATAGCACAATCTAAAAAATGTATATTCCTTTCCACAATGACATCCATGTGTGGGTTGGAATATTGGAAGGTCTAACATATAAGTGCATAAATTCAGATTGGTTAAAACAAAACAAAAAATGAATAAAGGTTAAACAAAAATATCAAAAGCAAGAAGAGACTGACTGATAACCCCTCTGACATGTGATAGAAAACAACTCCCACAGAGGGAGAGGATTTTCCCACCAACAATGCATGAAAAGTCAAATTGGATTAAATACGACTGTGTCATTCATGTCTTTTAGATATTGGGGGGTTTTTCTAGACAAAAGGCAGTGTTTTCAAAATGAGTTCTATCATCCATATCCACAAGCAAGCTGACACTTTTTTTTGCAAGTTCTGTGGGTGTTCTTGCATGGATGCCTTTTCTTTCTAAGTCAATGCTACAGTAGTATCGCAAATAAATAAATAAATAAATGGATTCAGAAATAAAACAGCAGGGAAGATGCAGCTTTGCATTTTAACACAGGAATCAAGTCATGGTGGCAGAACAAGGAGAAGACACTGAAGAATCCCAAGTTGGCAACTAGAAAGTTTTAAACTGGGACAATGAACAAAACGTCTAATTACAATATTTCTGCATGTTCTCTATGTTCTGATTTATTGAACTGAAGGCTTTCTTTAATACTGGGAGAACCTCTGCTTTGGTAAATAAGGGTGATGCAGAAGGAAGTGACCACTTTAAATGCCTTTTTGGGATGCAAGTATTATTAGTGGTACTATTAAATATATGTATAGTGATAAAACTGTACTGTTTTTGCTAAAACAGGTAGCAAAACAGCAAAATAGTTACATACAATGTATACATGCACTGTGTGTGTTGGTGGTCTTTCCTTGTTCACACTATAGTCAGGTGCTTCTTGCAGCTGACACAACGCTGCCTTGGGAATCCCCAGGAACCCCGTTACCAGTGCAACTGGCAAGAAAATCCATGAGTGCCAGCAATTTCTTTTCTTTTCTCTTTTTTTTTACACACAAAACGGCTCTATCTAAACAGTGCCCAGATGCTTTCAATTTTCTGTTTATTCATTCAATTTTTAAAGGACAAATTTGCAGCTTTTGCTGTGTAGTGGCAATAGTGTCATCTGGCTTTAATTACAGGATCAAGGGGCAAGCCTGCCCAAATACACCCTATTTATTGCTAATACAGTAAACACAAAATCATCTTTTAATCGAGAAAGCAATGCTACTGCCCAGGCATGGAAACAGGCAAGTAATTAAAAGTTTTTAGCTTGCACATCTGTAGCTTAGAGTTTAGTTTAGCTTGTACTATTCACCCATGTTACATAAATCACAGACATGAATAGCATTTTAAATTGCTATTTTATCACGGATCACAAAAGAAGCAAGTTTAAAAAGTTGTATTACCAGCTAAGTAAAACCAAAGCTATTCAGGGACATGCACAACAGTTTCCCATTTGCTTTTGAGCGGAGGTCAAACTTACTAGCGCGTAAACAAAAGACCATACCAAAGTTACCAAATACCAAAGCAAGTAAAACAGGAGGAATGAGAAAAGAGGTAGAGCAGTTCATCTAATAAATGGAAGATCCATTTGTTGAGTCCATATGTTGAAGTGTCCTTGAGCAAGTTCCTGAACTCCAAATTGCCTCTGCTGTATATATATGTCTAATGCGAAGCAAGTGGTTGTTGTGTTATTAAAAGCACTTGAAGTGGCCAGAGTAGAAAAGGAAAGTTGTTTGTTGTATTACAAATGAGATCACCGAAATCTTTTTGAAGCTGTAGTTTTTGGTTAAAATAGTTATGACATTGCTTTAATAACTTACACTTCTGCTGCTATTAATTTTGTATAATAAGACACACTGCAATAGAATCAAAGATTTTAATTGATAGGAGAAAACAATGAAATGACATGGGTGGAAGGAAAGGCTGCTAAATGCAGTACACAAAACGCCGAAAGGAATCGTTTGATGTTTCCCAGACTACAATAAATTCAATATGTGAAGCTTTGACTAAATTAGAAAATGGAGTAAATAAAATATTTATTTATAATCCACTAACCTTTCCTGGATGCCTTCCAGTATTTTGTGGAATATTACAAAGTCAGCATCTCCAAAACTAAATAATACTATTAATCCTAACCTTTTACTGACAATCTAAAAACAGTTTCTCTGGCATGTCCAGTTTTAAAATAGCTTCTATTGTGGAGTTCCAGTGTCTGTCAAGTGCCATGAGAGTTTTCCACCCAACATATCATTTTTATTCTAATGTGTATGCGGGCCACCAGTCATGCATTTCACTAAAATACAGATCCTCTCACTTATTCAGCATTCTGTCAGCGAGAGCTGCATGGCAGAATTCAATTTACTGCTCTGCACAGCCTGCTGAGGGCAAAGAATGTCGCCTGGCTGTCGCTTATAAATATGGATTTGGCCCACACTAACTGCTATCAGAGCATTTTGGAAAGCCCCAGTTTTCCCTTAAATGTAGTAACTGTCATGTGTGTTTACTCATAGGAAGTCTTGGCATGTGAGCAGGACATTTGAAATTGCTGGTCAGAGCGATTAAGAAACCTCGGATTACTTTCACACATTTTGGTCTCGCTTTCCCTCACGCGGAGGGCATTTTTCCCTCCACACATGAGTGTTAAAAGGCCGTGCCAAAAATACTGAATCACTGACAGGCACGATGCCCAGAACAACTTTACGTGATAAGTTCCTCCTATCTGCCGCACAAACCCTAGCCAATTTGGCATCTCTGAGCAGATGGGACTGGAGACTTCCAAAGATGTCCTCCTGCTGTGTTTCTTGAAAGCATAATGGATCAGACACAATAGGTCAAAAGACAATGCAGCTGTTGTTGCAGAGTATTTTCTGTCTTACGACTCTATGTTCAGAAGGTCAAAAGGTTGTGATAGTTTGTGTTGAGAGAGAGTTTAGGGAGTCATATGGAGTTACAGGGAACTACCATCAGGTCATTTCCCCATCCATGCAGTGGACTGAAGCTACAGACTCAGCAGTACAGGATTCAAATGATAACGGCAGCTATGTATGCACCCAGTCGCTTCCTCCACACGGCCATTCCTTCTCATCAGTCTCTCAGAGGGAGAGTTCAGCCGAGTCAGCGCAACACTCATAAAAATGTCACCATGTGGCCCGTGCTGTTCTTTGATATGTTATTTTTCAGCAAAGAACAAAAGACGTGGATTCTGTTGAATTTTTGATTCAACATCATCTTTTTTCTTCCCGTGTCTCCACAGGTTCTAAAAATGTACTTTGTAAATGCACACAGTGAGAACCTATTTGGGAGTTTCTCTGCACGTATACACGCTATATACCCAGTGAGCAAAGACAGAGTTCTGCACGCTCCCACACATTATGTGTGGTATATAAAAGAAGCAACCTCATTTTTTTTTCTGCCTCTTGATTAATGATGTGCAAACAGAAGCTATGCCTATAACTGTTTGCTCTATTTTGTTTGGCCAAGAAATGAAATTTTATCTTGCCTTCCTTTCCTTCAGCTCAGGCAGAACTTCTATCTGCAGATTAGATTATTCATTTCATTTTTATTAAGGGGTTATGGGTTCACTTTTTAATGACGTATATGATCAAGGTCTGATATGAGTATTCGCTTGTTTGAGCTAGAGACAAATCTGGCCATAATATTAAATAGATGAGGAACCTGGATTTTAAGCCTTGATTTGACATTTGATATGAATGAGGAGTTGATTAGCTGTCAGTGGGCAAGTGCTGCTTCTGTGTTCCGGATTCGGGATCGGACTAATGAGAGGAAATTAAGCATTGGGGCATCAAAAGCCTCTCTGCTGATTTCCTGGTCTTTACCAGCTTCCTCTCTTCACTTTTTCTCTTTTCTCACATAAATGGACAGAACCCTTGACAGAGTTACAGAGGAGACTGATGAAGCAAGACACCATGTTTGATCCAGCCAGATTAGTGCCACAGAAAAGGGCTTCCAGTTACAGGTGAATGATGTTGGCTCAGTATTGACTGCACCTGTCACACAGTCTAATGACTCATGTTAAAGTACTTTTTGACTAACAGGATCTATCAAAGATATGCCAGTTCAAGAACTGTTCCATTTCCTGAGCTCTAATGGTGGATCTTTCTGAATGAAAATGGCAAAATCACTGTCTTCTTAAACTAGATTTATGGGCAGGAACTCAAAGACCTGATTGGAGTTTTGGGCCTTGTAAAGACATTGGAACAGCATTTTCCCAGGGGAAACTAAAAGTAAGCAGGGTTTTAATGTATCTTTTTTGTTTGTTTGTTTTTGTTTTGTTTTTAATATAGCATTGACAATGTATTTTGTAAGTCAAAAGGTAATGTCCATATTGCATATGTTCTCTGTATTATCAGTATTGACAAGATAGCATAAAACTGCTTGTTAAGAATTTCACTGCAATGAGAGCTGCAGACTGTGGAAAGTGATTATTTGAGTTAAATAAAAGTAAACTAAAAAGAAAAGAAATTTTGAGATCACATAAGATAACAGTCTGCATTTTCCTCCAAAAATAGTTGTTAAAGATGGATTCCACTATATATATATATACACACACAGTGGAACCCCGACTTACGAAATTAATTCGTTCCCGAGGGTCTTTTGTAAGTCGAAAATTTTCGTAAGTCGAAGCACCCATTGCGCGTTTTGAGTGAGGCGATGCTGAACGATAGGCTATAGGCTAATTGCTAACTAGAACAACAATACGTCATTCAAGTGGAACAGCGAAGCGCAAGTACGGAAGCCAAGGGGTTGTCACATGATTCAGAAGGCATTGTGGGCATTGTGGGCTCAGCCAATAAGAGCCAGTGGATTTCGTTATGCGGGCATTTTGCCGTAACACAGGCAGAAATATTGCCGTTCAGTGCCTTTGTAACTTGAATTTTTCGTGAAACGGGGTATTCGTAAGTTGGGGTTCCACTGTATATGTATATTTTGTGGTAAGCTTTTCTTTGGCTGTCTCTTCTTCACCCTGACCTGTCTTATTTGGCTCAGCAGAACTAAAATATATATCCTGCTGCTTTTACACACGCACTCACATAACGCTCAGCGATTCTCTGCGCGATCAACCGCTCACATGTTTAAGCTTGCTGCGGGAGATTTCACTTGTCATGTTTGCATAGTAAGCTAACGATTGATAAGACGATGTCAGAGGAATTGGTGCGCAAATTATCGTCACTCACCAATCAGTGCTGTCGCTCTCTATACACAGTTCGTGCGATTGCAAAGTGAAAGCAAAAAACAAGCGCAAATTCAAACGCGATTTCAATATGTCACATATTGACAGTGGCTCACCGATGCCAATGACATAATTACCCAGCTACATTTCCGAAAGAATGCAAAAGCATTGACATATATTTTTCCTTCCTACGATAGCCCGACGGGCAGGGCAGAGATAGATTTTGGTAGCCCAACTGGAAAAATCGCTAGCCCCGGGACGTCGGGCTAGCGATTTTGCGAGCCCTGTATCTGATTGAGGAATCACTCATCTTTGGAAAAGAGAGTTTATTACAGAGAAATGGCTCTTTCCAAAATAAAAGCTATACTATACACTTCTTCTGGGCTATATTCTCAGCAGCATATTAAACATATCAGGTCCCCATAAGGAGAATCATGTGCTAACGGCTGTCTAAATGACTCGGGTAAAGTTTGTAGCATGCGTGCTTGTTGTTTTTGTCTGCTTCCACTTGTCTTTGCACTAGGATGATGTCGGAGTAAATGTGCAGTCATATTCGTTGTTCCCACTAGTGCTGTCAGCGTTAATCTCGTTGAAATGACGTTAACGCCACAACACAGCAAATCTCTGTTAACGAGCTAACTGCGCTAACACACTAGTTCCCACACATGTAATTGAGCATTGCGTGGCACATGAAAACCAAAATAGTTCCAAACGCCACATCTGAATGAGGGTGGGGGAGGTTCAATTTGCCATGTTGCAAGGAGAGCTTAACTTCTGTCTCGCTAGCTTGCCCTGCGCTCAGTGAATCTGCGTTCGACTACTCCGCCTAGGCTGCACTGTCGAGCGCAGATCCACTGAGCGCTCAACACAGACAGCATCGTGAGAAGAAAAGTTGATAAAATAAATTAAAAATTTATTTAAACCAAGCACACCATTGTTTTTCCTGTGACATTACCAATAAGTTTGATGTGTCACATGGCCCTCTTCCTATTGAAAAAACAAAAGTTGTATCCAAGATGGCCGACTTCTAAATGGCCACCATGGTCACCACCCATCTTGAGGAGTTTGCCCCCTCACATATACTAATGTGCCACAAACAGGACTTTAATATCACCAACCATTCCCGTGTTATTACGGTGTATCCATATAAATGGCCCACCCTGTATATATATACATACATATACACACACACATATATATATATATATATATATATATATATATATATATATATATACACACACACACCTACACACACACACACACACATATATACCAGCACACTACCATCAGTCTTAATGGAGCTATGTTGTCATGAAAGTTTCAAAACTGTCAAGAGTCCAGTATCTGTGTCCGAGTGTTGCTTTTGCAGTTGCTTGGTTGTCTTTCTTTTTGCCTCAAGTTCCACTTCCACTTTCTCATCTCATGCCTCTTGTCATGTTACTGAAAGATGATAGAGAGAAATTTCCATCTGTCTTCCCATCCCTTTAACTTATCTTAAGTACTTTTTGACTTACAAAATCTAGCAAAGATAAGCTAGTTCAAGCACTGTTCCATTTCTTGAGCTCTAATAGTGGGTCTTTCTGAATGAAAATGGGGAAATCACTGTCTTCTTAAGATAGATTTACGGGTTAGAGCTCTAAGAGTTTGCTGATCAGGATTTTGGGCCTAGTGATATTTGGCTGAGGGAAACTGAAAGTCAGCAGGGTTTTAATGTATCATATTTTTAGTATAGAACTGACAACATATTTTATAAATATAGTCAATCGCATAGACTCAACAAGGAACTAACCACCTTATAGGTCATATTCTTATTCAGTGCTTAGTGTAATGCACCAAGAAAATACATTTCTGGTTGATTATTTAAAAAGTGACTTAAGTAACAAGGCTGAGATCTTAATATAAGGTATGTATGTCTGTATACACCCTAACTCCTTCTTAATGAGTGGGCTGATCTGATCAAAACTTTGCATGAACATCATCACATATAGAGTGATTATTAACATTTAGACATTTTAAAAACATATATATTATTAATCCCAATTCTTTTGATTTCCATACACTTTATTTTAATTTTGTCATCCCCCTGCTGTTGCTTTCTCTGTTTGCGTTTGTTTTTATTGCAAAGGGGTGCGATTAAATAAGTGTACTTCTTCCCACTTCCTTTCGATATGTAACTGAATCAGAACAGAAGCAATATTGAAATGTATTAACTTTATTTTGTATAGTATTTTTTTTCCCTCTTCTTTTCTTTGCTAAATGTACCTTTATATTGTTTACATGATCGAAATAAATTAACAATACATCAATATAAATACGTCAATACGTGTCACAGTCAACATACAAACCCTGTATGTAACTTGACGGTCACCATACTTGGCTGGTACACGTTTTTGCTTGTTTTTGCGTTTTTGCTCGTAACAAAATAATGTGTATAAATGTATTTTCATTCCCTCATTCACAATAGTCAGTCAAGAATAATAGCCATAGCACATTATAATTGCCCCCTCAAAGTATGTAATGGATTAACTATTTGGCATCCAAGTTTAGTTAGGTTGTTGCGAGTTACTATATACTGTACCACATTAACAGAGAAGATGAACAGATGCTATAGTGACAGCATTTTTCTTCCATTAATTAACATGAAAGCTCTTTGACCTGGGCTGCTGGAGGAGGAAAATGGTTTTGCTCACAGCTCATGCCTAAAGCAAGTTTTCTTGGGCATAAGTGGCGTGATCCCTGGAGACCATAAATGAATGCTAGTCATAAAGACTTAATACACTAGAATTTAAACCTCTTTATCTGGGATGAGTGCAGCTTACAATGAAAGGAAGATGATTTGGACTTTGCAGAATACTGCTGATAATGGACAATGATCAAATAACCAGTGAGTATATATCTACAGTTTAATTTCATGTAGCGTTCCAGATATGGTGCTGCATGAAATATCATGAATTTATGTGACTTAACAAAGATAGTAGATGTGATTTGTTTTTTGCCTCTTTTTATGTCAACGATTCTCTTGTTTAAGCGGCATAGAAAGAGGAATGACCTCTCATATAAGCCTAATTAAGGAAATGTTTGAATAAGCACAGGAGCTTTGTGGATACTGATGGAGATAAATGTCTATCCCTTCAAAGCCAAGCTGAAGGTGAATGTTGTCTTTGAGTCCAGGTAGCCAACTGTGTCATTATTCCAGAGACAATAGAGGAGACACTAAGCTGTTGCTTCCCCTGGGGGAAAAAAAAAACAAAAAACAGTAATGAGTTTCCAAAACAGTATGGTTTGTAGCCAGTCTTCTTCTGGAGAAACGAAACGGTGCCAAGTATTTGATGAGATTCAGAGCAATGCACTCAAGCAGACACTTTGACAATTCATTCCCGTAAAGCCAAAAGTAATGTTTCCATTTGTGTTGAAGAAAGACTATCAGCATTGACATTTGAGCTACAATTCCCATGCAACAGCTTGTCTATTTGCATCAAGGGCATGAAACGGCGTGTCTTTCAAAGAACGATCTGCTTTAATTTGACAGTCACAAACATGTTTCAAAAGCGGGACACTTTAGAGTTGTGTCAGGTTTATTCCTCTCTTCACACACACTGGAGAAGCCAGAATATACTCTTTGCTCACGATGCTAAACATAGACATCTATGGTTTATCACAACCCTGACTTTTCAGGCTGGAATATTCAGTGTTGTCCACGCTAAGAGAAACTGAAAATACATTTATCAAAACTCTTGATGATTTAGAAATATACTTACTATTTCATCCAGTCCATGTCATGAGCTTTCATAAGATTATTCTTTTTATGGGCTTGGGTTTGCTCTTTCCTTTAATAGACTCCATACTGAGGCGCTAGATGAGCCTATATTTCCACTCAAAATGCTATCGTCGCTCTCATTAATTATTTCTACAGCAACCTCAATAATTCTTGACTGAGAAGAGAAAGGCAAGGGGGACATAAATCTAAGATATCATCAAGAAATATTAATAATAAGGGAATGCAAACACAGGTCTGTGATTATCAGATGGTGTGACTAGCAAAATGTGGTATGTAATTTGCAGTCAATTTTTCTTTACAGATAAAAAAAACAAAAAAACTGGCAGATTCACATGGGTCTAAGAAAGCATACAACTTCAAGAATTAAACAGATAATACAACGACCACAGGAAAATCTGATAACACATACATAAATAATTCTTTGATAATTGGCAAGACACTTGATGTGTCCTCTTTGTTAGATACTGTCCACACCCTCCCCTAACATCACCGATAATCATAATATAAGTAAAATATAAAGCTTGCACGGTAATTTGTGTTTTAATGTGTGTGTTTGTATTAATTATTGTAGATTCAATTTATTACTTATTAAATTGTGTAAGCCATGCAAAGCAACAGCTCTTTGCAGTGTCAAATATGCAACACAGATTCCACTGCTGAAGATTACTGGACCATGCAAAACTGGCTTTGCACCATCTGGCTCCATTATCATAAAGAATCTATGAAACCACTACTGACTGATGATCACAGGGTACTTCACATTATCAGACTTTCTATCGCTTTGTGTTATCATTCATTTTTTCTTCAGTGCCAAAGAACCACCACCCACAACAGATCACTGTTTCTTCCAGGGCAAGAAAACCGCTGTCAACCTCAGTGTTCTCCCTTCACTCCCTCTTCTTTGTTCACTTCTAATTAACTGAGATTTTGCTTGGCTGAATTTCAAAAGGCCATTGGAGAAAACAGCTCTGCTTGGCTGTGAGTCACTCAATCTTTCATCTGAATTATGGGTTTTTAAAAGTCAAGGCATTATGAGATTGCTAAATGGTGAGGATAAAATACAACAATGTACCAATTATGCAAAAAAGTGGAAGTTATGTGGTCTGAGTTCATGGCTATAGGGCCATTCTAGTGCAACTCAGGAGTATAAAACCTACTGTGATTATAATGAGTATTAGCACATCTGTATGAAAGGAAACTTAAGAGCACCAGCAGATTCATGAACTCCAATAGTACATGGGAAAAAAAGCTAGCTAAAAAAAATACTGCTACTGAAGTCTGTGTGTTTTGCAATATTACACTTATGCCATGCATTTTATATCGTAATGTTGTCTCTTGAAATTATATGCAGGACTGTGAAATAAATTTAACCTGCTCTTGAAAAGAAACATCACGGTCAAACTTGAAATAAGTAGAAATGCATCAAACAATCGACCTGTCTGAAATCATCCAGGTATTTAGCAGACTGGTGGCCAGCTGAACAGCCTAGGATATATCTTATTTTGTGTCAGTTCCCGGCAAGCTCAACATTCACCTGCCCAAAAATGTAAGTGTCACACTGCTGCCACAATAACTCTGATTGTTCTGCTCCATAAACAAACAAATTCATATTAACACCATATTGATTTGTGCAAAGATATTTCTTACTGTGGAAAAAATAGTAAAATGTCATGGGTGATGGTTTTCATAAGTCTGCCAGTATAAACTCAATCTCTTCCAATAGAATTAAATAACAATGCAATTTTATCTGTAGCCTGTAAAAAAAGAAAAACCTGCTCACAGTCTGATCACAGTTACTTCAGCTATGTGTCACAGTAGCCACCAAGAGTGGGCTCCTTGACTGATTAAAAAGGATTATTAAATTCATGCAATACTTGCTACACTCATACATGTAGAATTTTAGATAGCTGAGATCCTGTTATTCGACTTGCAATGTGGAATATCATTACATTTATTATTACATAGTGATGTGTCTGTGAGGGCTGGTTGATGGTCAGGTGGATGTTTCTCAGTTCATTACCCTGTATATCCCCCATGTAAAGGGACCTCAGTGAAATATGGACGCACAGGGGCATACGTTTCATCAAATAGCTAAGGAATGCATACATTGCAGTTCAGGCATTTTATCGTCACTCTCATCCTGCTGTGTGCAGCCTGGTGTTTGTTTGTGTATATATAGCTGAAGCACCAAATATCAACTCTGTAAATGATCTATATTCACATAAATAAATTGGTTCCATGTGGATTGACTGATTGAAGCAATTCCTTGCTGATTTTGTGACATTGTAATTATTGTCAACTTTCACCCAAGCTTGGGGCATGATTAAGTGACGATCTGTAATTGTTTTCTGTTTGTGTGCCTTCTACGATTCTCTTGTTTATTTTCATTTTTGTTTTTTCCACACTTCATTAAATGTTCCCTGAAATTAATGCAGAAATCCCACAGCTGATGGCTGAACTTGCACAATTATTGTCATGCACTGATCATGTACAACATATTTAAACAATGAGGAAGAGAAAAAAAAACAATCTTTACTTTTAATCAGAGGTTTTTCACTCTAAGGAGCATCAGAGGGGAGTTCCAAACTGAGAGGTACTGTGTGGCAAGTGTATGTTTTCTAACAGAAGAGTAGTTTAAAACACATAAAAACAGAACGCATTCAAACCAGAACACATACACATGGTAAGATACACTGAGATTCCAAAGGACTTTTCAAGATGATTCATATAGAAAATCAATTTGGCATAATTTAAATGTTTCCAGTTTTCATAAATGTAAACCACTTCAGTTAGCTTCCTCGCTGCAAGCTAATTGAAGTTACAGTAATTCACTCCTTGTTTACAAATCATGAGAAATGCTGTTCCAAAACTTGCGAGAGGTTTGCTGCACAGGAGGAGCTGCACCTGTCTCAGTATAGTAACTCATATTTTAAACACTCCTGACAAATAATAAATACAATTTCAAGAATTCTACCATCTCAACAGACTACTAATAAAACTAGATTTTTTGTGTTCATATAAATTTTTCATGATGGAATTGTTTAAAGAATCATATCTTGCACTACATTAGCTTATCTGATGTTGGACTGTTAGGTTTGCAATATGTTAATTAGACACATATTTTGCGCTGACATTTTATCAGTCAAAAACAACAGGCTAGACATGCTAAACATGCTAAACGCTAGTTTATGTGCTTATTTTTCTTATAGGCTCTTTTCCCATTCATAGGAAAGAGTGAATCCCACAACTGTGACTTATGTTGGAAAACTAGTAACTGAATTACCAAAGACTGTGCACACTTTTGGAGTTGCTGCCTACTTTCATTTCCTAATTCAGAGATAGAAAGTAAACAGCTACATCCTTGTAATAGTAGACCACTCTCAATTGAGTGTGTGTGTGTGTGTGTGAGGGGGGCAGTAGCGGTTTTAGATACGGGCGATACGGGCGACACGGGCGGTTGCCCGGGGCGGCATCGTGGTGGGGGGCGGCATCACGGGCATCGGCATGCTGCCCCGACATCAGCCAGCGCATATTGGGAATGTCATAAGCACCGATCGGTTTTCTGTCGCCCATTTGCTGGGAGTAAGGGTGCCCTTCGTTTGCGAGGTGCGCCTGCTGCTTGCAGCGCAGAGACCAGAGGGCAGGGGATTCTCTGACCGGCTGGAGGAGCATCTAATAACTAACTCGCAATAAAACAAAATAAAAACAAACCAACAAACACAAAAACACCAGACATTATAATACAGAGTTATAATTTGCACCGATGTTTTTTCGAAATTCTATACGCAAAAAGTGAGCGCGAGAGCCCTCAGTGCGCCTGCTCGCTGCTGAAGTCAAAGTAAACTTTATTGTCATCTCCGCTACATACAGTCCAGTATATAGAGAGACGAGACGACGAGGCTCCAGTTACAGCAGTGCAAGTAAACAAACAATATATATAAGAAGAGTAAGAAAATAAATATACACTTTAGGACTAGTGGTAAAGGGATCAATAACAATTTAAAATTTACAGTTTGATGGTTTAAAGTCTCACACACAAGCCGTCGAAAGGGGAGGGGGGCCTGCTGCTTCCAAATAGAGCACATTTCATTTATAATGTTGTAAATCCAAGCCCATTATGCATTCATGATTTGAATCCTGGGTTGTGTGAAATCTCAGAAATGCACCTTAGACAAAGTGAATCTGTGAACTAAGGTGTAGGTGTGTTAGATCATGCTGTGGTGATCCTTGGGTTGAGGGATGGGTGTTCATACTGGAGTGCAAAATTAAAACCAATGGAAGATGGACAAGAAAAGTTCAAAGCCGTCAGGTCTTCAGTTTAGAAAAAAGAGAAAAGAAGAGGAGGAGAAACGAGCAAAAGATACAGGTAAGCAGATGTGTCATTGGATAATGGCAGGTCATCCTGAAACAATCAGAATCAGAATACTTTATTAATCCCTAAGGAAATGATGTGGGTTACAGCTGCTCCAAGAAGAAATGGTAAAAAAATAGTAACAGACTAAACTCCAAACAATACATTATGTTACAGATTTTAATATTAATTAGTCATTGTCAATTGTTGATTTGTCCTGTTCTCATTGTATGACGAATTATGATGGCTGTTTGGTAGCCGTTTGCATACTATGCATACTCTCTCTCTCTTCATATGTGTGTGTGTGTGTGGGGGGGGGGGGGCGTCAGAGGGAGTGTTCGCACTTAAGTACTCATAGTGTCCATCAATACATGTGGAATTATGTAATGTCTGGCTAAAAATGTCTGTATATAGATTTCTATTCAGAATTTCCAGAGCGAGGACAGAAAGTTAACAACAGACAGCCATCCCTGCATATAGCACTTAGATTACTGACAACATTATATCTGGAAATTTACCCTCTCATGTGATGTTCACAGCCAGTGAAGTCCCTTTGAGTAAATTTCTTAACAGAGGCTGTTGACCATGGGAAAAGTGTTCTCCATTCATTTTCCTTAGGTGATTCATGGATTTGAGCTGTTGACCTCCCAGTCAGAGCTGTACTCTTTTTATCCTTCAGGCCATACTACCTTTAAATTGTATAACAAGCTGTAATTTCTGCTTCTTAGCAGCATTCATGTCCATCCCCCTCAGCAAGTGCTTCATCTTGCCACCACAACACTTTCATCTTGCCTGCAGGGCTAAATCAATGAATCAAGTGAAAAGACGGCAGGTGAGGAGGGACAGACATCATGAAGAAAACCGAGAATAAGAGGTTAATCCTCACAGTCCAGTGTTATTTCATATGTGTTATAGCCCAAGGTCAAGGAAAACTAGTCACCCTTTCTCTTAAGGCCATCTTGGAATCCATGTTGTGGCTAGCTGGGGCATGCCATTGAAGGTCATTCGGCTAATGCTTTTACACACATTTGTCTCCTGCTGTCAATGCCTCTAGTACAGTGCTTTTATTTATCTTGAAATTCAATAGATCCCTTCAACTTGCTCTCTGTTATACTTATTTCTTTTGGCAGTTAACATATGTGCTCTTATCTAAACTGTAACACGTATCAGTCTGAGTTAGTTTGAATTTCCAATTTACCCTTTTCTGCTCTTTCTGAAAATGTTAGATCAATTTGTGCTTGCTTTTATGAGAAAAACATTTATCATGTCAGGGTTTTTTTTTCCCCTGGATCATATTTATTTCCTCTTCACCACTTGTGATATTATATCCAAATTTCTGAGATTGCAAAGTGAGTAATTTAATTGAAAGAGATGTGTGTCTCAGGATGCATCATCTAATAAAAGATTAAAGAGGAGGATTTTTTATTATAATTTTTTTTGTTAAATAATGAAAGAGTACAGTAATGGATATTTAGATGAGCGTGTTGAAGTCAAACATCTGTAGAAATGACACAGCTTAGTCCGGATTGCTTTATTCCTACCATATAACTGGGTCAGTCTCGTCTCTAACCAGCTGGAACTTGCTGGAAATGATTATCTAAGGTAGCTTGATACATATGGTACAAAAATGAGAACAGTTCAGAGGTTTTGGGTTCATGTTTTCCACTGAGCTAGAGCTGCATTCAGGCATATTTAATGCAATATATTTGCAGAATGACTAAATAGCAGTGCTAGCTGTTGAATTCTTTCCATATATAAAATGCTGTGAACAAGTATTTGCCCCCTGTTGTGATTTTGTTTTTAAATGCATGTATTTATGTACTTTTAAATTTCTTTACTTATTTATGCATCCACCTTGTTAAGTCATCAAATCATCATCAGCTAAAGAAAGGAGCACAGAGGCTTGTCTCACGTCTGCCAAAAAAAAAAAAAAACACTTCTTCAAGATCCTCAAACTTTGAGTTTTTTTGCTTATCTTCTATATATATATATATATATAGTATAAAACTAACACACCAAGAACAACATCATACCAATAGTCACACATGCCTGTGACGGTCTAAGGGTGCTTTGCTGCTTTGGGGCCTGGATGACTTGCTTTAGTTGATGGTAACATGAATTCTGCTTTCTACCAGAAAATCTGTATGGAGAATGTCTGCCATCAGTTTGTCTCCTGAAGCTCAAGCACACTTGGGTTATGCAACAGGACAATGATCAGAAACACTAGCAAATCCACCTCTGAGCGCCTAAAAAAAACAAGATGAAGGACTTAATCAAAGACTGGACTTAAATCCAATTGAGATGGAATTAAAACATATCATTCATGCTAGACAACACTCAAATGAGGCTAAATTAAAACAATTCTGCAAAGAAGAGTGGGACCAAATTTCTCTATCTGAATGACTCATTATCACAAATGCTTGAATTCAGTTGTGATTAAACGTTTTTTGGAGGATTGTGCTGTGTGTTTTATAAATTCATTGACTTAATGAATGATTCAGTTATAATTAAAAACTGACATTTGATGTTTGCTCATGATTAGTTGGGACTCATGGGGCCCTTGTAATGGAACACAGTCCCTCGCTTTCAAGGTCTGACTTGAGATTTATTTTTTTAAATAACATTTTTTATCAATATTGTATAATGATCTCAATTAAATCACCACTCATGGGTGAATGTCCACATGCTCTACCCCAACCCTGGTCTGCAGTAGTTATTTACACTGTATACCCTAAATAGTGTTTGCATATACCTCATTTCCATTGCAGGCAGGATCTTTTATGAAATTCTCTGCATGTTGCCATGTATTTCATGATGATATGCTTTACTGCAACAGCCGGAATGATCACTAAGAACAGACTTGTATTTCCACATCAGACTATACTGTGTGTGAGAGTATATTAATGTCTGCAATAACAACATGTCCCAGAGGGTGACATGTTTTGCAAGTATACTAAAATCAAATAAAGTGGAAGGACGAATAAATGATACAAAATGTTTACCAGGGCTGTAATTCAGTTCCAGCTGGTTTGGGCATTTTTTTTAATCTCATTAAATGATAGGTCTGTTTGTTGTAATAGGGAGGACTACAAAACTCAGAATATGAGTCACTGCATATAAATATGAGGGGGAAAAAATTATGTAGATTTTCAGGAACTAGAGACCTAGAAAGATTAACTGGTTTAGAACTATGCTATGGCAGCCATGCTGGTTGACTGTGCCTTAAGTTTTGCATAAATCCCCAGCAGTGTCACCTGCAAAGCATCCCCACATTATCACACCTTCTCCTCCATGCGTCATGTTGGGAACCATGCATGCAGAGACTATCCAGTCACCTTTTCTGCATAACACAAAGACATGGTGGGTGGAACCAAAAATCTCAAATTTGGACTCATCAGACCAAAGCACAGATTTTCAGTGGTCTAATGTCCATCCCTTGTGTTTCTTGGCCCAAACAATTCTCTTCTGCTTGTTGCTTTTCTTTTATACTGATTTCTTAGCAGCTATTTGACCATAAAGGTCTGATTCTCACAGTCTCCTCTGAAAAGTTGATGAAGAGATGTGTCTGCTACTGGAATTCTGTGTGGCATTTATCTGGGCTCTAATCTGAGGTGTTAACTTGCAATGTCAGAGGCTGGTGACTCGGATGAATTTATCCTTAGCAGCAGAAATGACTCTTGAGCTTCCTTTCCAGTCCTCGTGTGAGCCAGTTTGATGGTTTTTGTGACTGCACTTGAGGGCAAATTCAAAGTTTTAGCAATTTTTCAAACTAACTGACCTTCAATTCTTAAAGTAATGATGCACTGTCATTTCTCTTTACTTTGCTGATTGGTTCTTGCCATAATATGAATTCTAACAGTTGTCAAATAGGACTGTCAGCTGTGTACCAACCTGACTTCTGCACAACACAACTTCCACCCCATTAAGAAGACAAGCAATTGCACAAATGAACCCTGACAAGGCACACCTGTGAAGTGAAAACCATTTCAGGTGACTACATCATGAAGCTCATTGAGAGGCCAAGGGTTTGCAGCGCTGTCAACAAAGGGAGTCTACTTTCACGAATTAGTATGTATCTACAATGTAGAAAGTAGTCAAAATAAAGACAAACCATTAATTAAATGAGAAGATCCGTCCAAACTTTTGACTGGTAGTGTATATTTCTAACCTGGCTTTATTTTAACCATTTCAGCCTTACTGTATGTTTTACAACTGTCCCTTCATTTGTTTTTGTATGTTTGTTTTTTCAAAAAAAAAAAAAAAACACACACACACACACATTCTGGGTGCTGGTTTATCTCAGTGGGTGAGCAGGCGACCATATTTCTTATGGCCAGAGAGCAGTAGGCCCGAGTTCAAGTCTGGCCCGCAGCCCTTTGCTGCATGTCTTCCCCTCTCTTTCCCTACTTTCCTGTCTATCTACACTAGATTATGGTCAGGTAAGGGTCTGTCCAATAAATTGTTGAAAATACTCCTTTGGCTTCAACTAAAGAACCCAATTTAAAGTACTCCCATTTCATATAAAACACGAATCACAAATGGTTGCAACACAGTGTGTAGTTAGAGGGAAAAGCACAATAGAGAAATTGTTTATATAAGAAATACATCCAAAAGCTTATTTACTTAGAGGTAGAACAATGATGTATTTCTTCTGCAAGTGTCTGTTTTATTGCTCTTGCTATTTTCAACACTAGTTTCAACCCACACACTGCTTTTAAACATTGTCAAATCTTAACTGTTGGTTGATATACGTATTCTGCTTCATTCTATTAAATTAAAATGATGAAATCAATGATTACCTTGACGACTTGTATGATTATCATAAATCATACCTTTCCCCTAAAATGAGAGGAAATAGTGTAGAAAAGAAACAATTTATCAGCAATTACTGAAACAAGCCCTTCAAGTCATGCATGGCAACACATCTATTAGGTGTCATCTGTGAAGGTTCTCAGTCATCTGGGTCATCTCATTGGGGTCCAAGGAGCTTGGAAAGAAAAGCATCTGGAAGTTTCACCTCTCACCCAAGAAGCTTCTTTAGTTCTAAGAACAGTTGGTGCTAGTTGGTGGTATTAGTTGTGAAGACATTTCAACAAAAAAATACAAAATTAGAAAAAACGTTTAGGCGGCATAAGTTCATGGTCAGAGGTCAACCAAAGTCAGTCGAATTTATGCAAAATGTTCTCATGATGGCAATCCATCAAACTTGAGTTAAAGTGGTCGCCATGACTACCTGTCACTAATGTTTTGTCATTGACTGCATAGATGAGTGTTGCTTCATAACATGCACAGAATGTTTATTATTGTATCAGTCACAAAGATAGTCCCCTAATCTCATGACGGCAGTTATTTTAACTCCAAAAAACAATAGTTTCCTAAACTTATGTTGCCATATCCTATAACAGCTTTATTGCACTAATTTAAAAATTTAATGTTGTTTTATGCCAGTTTGTGTTTTTATTTCTTTAATTACCCATGCTGTCTTTGTTGTAATGTCTTCAGTCCTTCATACTCAGTTTGTATTTTTTTTTTCCAGTTTTGGTTGATTGCCTTCAAGTTACTTCATGTTTTTTTTGTTTTGTTTTTTTAACTTAAGTTTTCTCACGTGGCTTGTTTTAGTTTTACTGCCTGACATAATCTCCTGTCTTCTTAATGATTGTCTGCCCTACTTTTATTGTCTTCACCTTTAGTTTTTTGCTTTCAGCTGCATATTTTCCACTACCTGTGTTTTATCACTTAAAAATTTTTGTGTACATCATCCTCTCTTCCCTTTTGATTTTGTTAGAGTATGTTGTGCTACTCGTTGGTCTTCAACCTAAACTGATGTTAATGTTCAACTATTTTTTAAAAAAAATTTTAAATGTAAAAGTTTTGTTTGTTTTTTGATTGTTCATTTTGTTTTCTTTCTCGAAGTTGCATTTGGGTCATCCCTTCTGAACCATGACAGAAATTGTTTTGGAGGGCACACAAGTGGCATATGTTGCAGTCGAGTTTGAGAGACTTCTTTCAAGGTATAGAGTCAAAAAGCTCCTTTTCTTTGTGTTAGTTCTCATTATTTATGTCTTACAACTGCCCAAAGTAGAACCCATAATTTTTGCCACACATTTCACACTTAGGGAGAATATGGTAACCAGTGCAAAAGCGCCTTAAGCATATTCACGCTATCTGAACACACACAGAAGAGTGATGACAAGCAATGCATTAACACATGCAAGTGGAGTGATTTGCAATCAGAGAGTCAAAGAGTCAGTTAATACAGTTGGTATCTGCATTAACCATGAGAAGATATCCATTCCCAAACAGGTGTAAAATATATATATATATATATATATATATATATATATATATATATATATATATATATATATATATATATATATATATATATATATATCTCACACACACACACACACACACACAAAAAGCCTTGGGCTACATTTTCTACATTTCTGAAAAAGCATGATTGTGTTCTCCATCAAACTGTCATGTTGCAGAAATCAAAGCTTCATATGTAAAACACTTAAAACTTGGTATCACATTCATTACCTAAACTGGCACTCTGATATACTACAATATATCCACCAATTTGTTTATAATGTTAGGGTTCCCACTGTGTTTCTGAAAGTTGTTAGCAGCCCAGTGGAAGGCATACCACCTGCTGAGGTAAAGATGTTTTATAGTGTGAAATTTTCAGGAGGGGTGCTAATTTGCCCTTGCGTCTACCCACAGAACGCAGAAAATAATTTCCCCTTTTTTATGAGTACTAAATTTGTACTGGGTAGGAACATGCAACGTTCAGAGCACATGCATTATTAATGTAGAATTACTTCTAAAAAAAAACATAAATAATGGAGTGGAGTTCACATAAATGAAATTCTTATAAAGTCATGTCACCATCATATTTGACATGGACTATAGTGTGTGTGTGTGTGTGTGTGTGTGTGTTTTATTTGTTTTTGGGGGTTTTGTCTTTTATCAGTTGCCATTTTTGTTCTTTTTCTTTTTTTGCAGTGGGAGTGAAGGAAACATGAAAAACAGTAACAGTGTTTGCTTTTTGTCTGGATCCATCTTTCTTTTTGTCCTCGTATACCCCCTCCATCATTTTAGATCTAGCTGCCAGTCAGCCCTTCTGATTTTCAAAGGCTCCGGAGCATGAAACAGAGACTCTGAGCATTGGCCAGATTTTCATTCTGTGATCTTCCCTTCTCACTTGCCTCTATCTCAGTAAGCCTCTCAGTTTTTGTCTTGTTCTGTTTTCCTGATAGTCAGCAAGCCAGACAGGCATTCAACAGGCAACTATTGAATTTTGGTACCAAATTCTTTCTCATTTCCTAGGTGTCAAATATGGTAATTTTGTCCAAGGCACTGCCATTTCTCCTTTGGTACAGGTGCACTGATATACTGACCAAAGCAATTTTGGACACTGAAAATAAATGCTTCTGTTTTAAAGACAGATAAATCTTTATAATGAGGCAGAAGTCATGTAGGTGGTATTAATGAAGAGACTATCAACCAAAAGAGCACACTTTGTGTCCTTCATAGGGAGTTTTGTTTCTGCACGTGTTTTTTCACTTTTTCTTCTATTGTGTATTTTTTGTTTTTGTTTTTGCTTTCACTCCCTACTTGGTTATGTTAAGGCACCAAGACTACTTCAACTGGTATTGATGAGAGCAGAATTTAATTGCACACAAAATGCATAAAAAAAACTTGCTTGAAAATGTGTTAAATCACCATAAACAACACAATATGTCAGAAGTTTTAAAAGTAAAAAAGTAAAGTAAAAGCAGGATAAAGTAAATAAGCATGATAACAAAAAAAGGTAACATCTCACATTGGTAGAGAAAACTGCTTACCAGTTTAAAGCCATATTTTGTTTGGCCACCTATTCCCACCAGTGTCCTCTCATTGTGGACTTTGGGGCAAATTTAAAAAGATTGTGCCTTTACCCATTTGGCTGCCTCCAGGCTTGAGAGATAATTCCCATGGCCCCTATGGGTAGGATGATGTTCTAAACAAAAAGACACTGATAGAAAACTGTGTTTTGCTGTGTGCTATTAGTTAGGATTTAATGCATATGAATAAAGTCATCATCTTTGTTGTAACCTACTGGTTTGACACCTTATTCTGCTTGAATTTACTGCCAACTATTTTGCTTGTCATCAGTTGTTAACTCTGGGGAACATGAAAACAGGGGGCTGAAAACAGACATCAAATGTCCGGAGAGACATTGCAGCCTATCTTCCTGTGTGTTTTGCTACAAGCAATGCCCACATCATGACAAGCTCTATCTTACAGTGCACTGAGTGAGCTAACCTGCAGAAGGAAGATAAAGAAAAAAATGGGTTCAATTTCTTCCATCTGAGAAAGTGTGCTTGTTAGAGCAGAGAATCCATTCCCGTTCGTTTCTTTGGGACCTTTGATCTGGGATTACACAGGAAGCTCTAAGATGAGAGCTCTACGTTTGGCCTGGGAGAGATCATGATATAGCAGCCTGAGGTGGTCATGGCCTCTGAAGTGAAAACTGCTGCTGAGTCTGCTGTGAGCCAAGCTTCCATGCTTGTAAGTGGATTATTACATGATTGCCAATTCTCATCAGTAGAGAACAAGAATAAATGGTAAAAATGTCTTGATCTAAACTGCCCGTAGTAACAATCTAAGAAGGTCAATTTACGTGAAATCCACAGGATGTAACATTGTTCATTTAGTTCATTTAGTTCTTTTACATTTAAACTGAAATTTATTTGTTGTTTTACAAAGCTTTCAACATTTGTTTCCCCTTGCAGCTGCCTTTTTTTGGACTACTATGTGAAAGCTCATCAGGATTTAGAGGATGCACGTTATTATGACATTACAATTGGAATATGGCATATTAGTAAAGTCCTGAGTTAGTTCAAGTGATTAAAGTTTAGCTCACTTGGTTGATTACTATCTGCCACAGGGGGAGGCTACATAAGAAACTAGGACTGTTGTGGAGGACCAGGACCAGGACCAAACTAATAAGTAACATAAGTTGTTCTTGTCAATATTAACTTTATCTCCTCATAAGCTTAGTGATGTGGCCCTTAACAACAGTCCCGGTTTTTCATACGGCCCCTTGGGAAAATGAACTGCCCACCTCTGACCTACTGTATGATACCAGATATATCCCAGACTCCACAACTGCTGTACTGTTGTAAACTTGTCAAAAGGTGTAAAAATGTTGTTCTATTAAAGAGAATCACAAATAGTATAAAAAAGCACAAAGGGTGTTTTATAATTATTGTGAAAGCATATTTATTGTATATTGCCTGTGTCACTCTGTGGTTTAACAAATGTGTCTATTTAGCCAGCACTTTAAAAAAAATCTGCTGTTGAAAGCTTCCTGCCAAAGATGATAATAACTAAGATAAGCTTTTCACAGCCACAGTGCAGAGAGTGCTTGGCCTATTGTTAGACGGGAAAAGTAACCATCTGCTCAGACTCCATATCTGATGTGATTCAGATATGCCTATTGACATCCCTGTCTCCCAGAAATAATTTCAGCGTGCAACCACTACTATAACTTACGACTCAGGGTTAACCAGTGTTTCTGTGTTTATCTAAATGGTGTGCACAGCTTGTTTGATAAATACTGAGAGAGCAAACACAGTAGTTTGTGCTTCAAAAAAAATGCAGACTTTTTATATGTCTAACCATGAGCACAGGATAAATCCAGTCAACCTTTTTACTAACATTAACGTGGAAACATCATTAATGCTTTATCCACTAGCCCTATAAGATTGAAAAAGTGCAGTGGGAGCAGCAAATGCAGATCCTCCCATGTTGTCATGTGTTTTGGGGAAACAGTTTCACAGAGGCACATCTGGAAAAGTGTCAGGTAGTAAACAAAAACACTGTTTGTGTGGACAAAACAAAACACTCTTCTTAAACTTTTTGTTCATAAGAAGTAGTAGCACACATTACTCCCAATTCCCACTAGGATTCCCTGCCAGCAACCTTTTAATACCAAAGTTACTTTTTTCTCCTCTAACAATGGGGCAGAAGAGTAATGCCTCAAAAAGGCTATAGTCTACAGCTCCAAAGTTTCTACAATTATTTATACACCTGTTACCTTTCTGCCTCAGTCTCTCGTTCTCTTTGTTCCCTCCCCTTTAAAGTCCTCCCTGTGTATTTGTGTTGTGATCTTAACATTATAAATGGGTTCTCTGGCAGAGCTTAGATTAGATTTGTTTCTATGAGATTCATTCCAGCCCTAACTCTGGTCTCGGTGCTCATGTGGCTTGTTTTCTTGATGAATGCCCCCTGCTCTGTCAACAGTCATTTGCAAGATCTCTTCTCATAAACTTGTCCACAGAGGGAGGCCAGAATCCTCCCTACTAAATCCGTACTTCCTTCCCTCTGTGAGCCTAACCCTTCACTAAAGTCATTCAGTCATTAACAAGCAAAGCATAAATATCTGATTCATAAATAAGGTATTATTTTAAAAAAAAAGGTTCAATCTCAATGGACAGGTGATGTATAGCCGCAAGGTTTCTGTGTATAGAGTCAGCGTGGGTGATTGGGTTTTGATTGATATGTTTGTTCTTTTCCTTGGGGACCAGAAAGAGGAGTATTTAATGCCTATTGCTTCATATAGACTAAAGTATTGATCGCCATGGTCTCCATCTTGCCTTTGTCACACACTCATAGATCTGACAGCTCCCATTGCTTCAATAAAATGTCATTATTTCTCTGTTAGTGGACGCCATTTTCAGGTCTGACAGTGTCTGTTGCTCTGTTCTGTTGCTCTGTTCTTGAGATAAAAGAAGCAGATTTTGTGTTTTTATCACTGACATCCCCTGAAGAATCCAAGCCAACAATAAATTTATCCTCCTAACAAGTACTACCCATGTAAGCACAGGTTTATATAGCTTTTGTTCCACAGAACTCCACTGTTAACCAGAAGCTATTAAAAAGACATTGCAGAGCCATACTGCTGCAGCTGGTGAAACAGCCTTTTACTGCAGTAAACATGGCCACTGTGGTTTATTCTGAAACAAGCACGATTGAGGTTTCAGTCTGTATAAAAAGCCTCCGTCACAGGAAGATATCACTTGGCATGCTGAAGGACACAGCTCTATTGACATAGGTGAGCGAAAATACTACATTCATTGTAATTGCTTTTTTATGTCTGAAGTATTTAAGAAGAACAGCCTTTTATTATGACTCTGATTCAACAAAATTGCCTTGTTTGAGACTATCTTAAGTGGGACTAATTCCTAGGGCATTGTGGGTAAATTAATAACGTTAAACTTGAAAGGCGACCAACTAAGCAATTGCTTCAAGCTGTAAGCTAAGCTATTTAGTGTGGCAGGAGTGGGGGATTTACGGATGTTTTAATGAAACAAGTCAGCTACAAGTGCAACAGCTTCAAAGAAGCAAACAAACATACTCCTAATATCTCTCTATAATGTTCTTGTTAAGTATTGTTTTATACCATTAAAATGATTCTGCTTCACTGTTTACCTCCTACTTCAACGGGCTCAAAAAGAAACTGATTTATAAAAAAAAAAAAAAATAGGCCTACTTCTCGGCTGAGTTTTATCAGTTCAAAGTGAAAACATTACAAGGTCCAGGGTCCTAAGCCAAAGCAAAAGCACCTAAAAAGAAGCTTTGTTTTTTTGTTTTTTTTATTTAGAGCTGTGTTTTTCTACTGTCAGGTGTGTAAGTCTAATTCACCGGTGACGCCAAACAGGAGTAAAAGAAAGACAAAAGAAAAAAGCGGGGGGAAAGCTCTGCTCAACCAGGACAGCGTTTGCAAATTCAAAACTGAGGCATGTTTTCCGCTTTTTGACAGCTGCCATCCAGGTATTATTGACAGGAACACAGTTCACAGCGCTGAGACGAGTAGTGGGGTGAATTTTTAAGCTTAAATTCATTTTTGTACGTGCATACTTGTCTTAGATTGGCAAACCTGTGACTGGTTGAATTGTCTTTAGTAAGCCTGATTTTTCATGTTAAACATGTCAATATTCATTTAAACACACTGACATTCTTTGTGATTTTAGTGCCAGACCATTTTATATCTTTTTATATCTTTTATATCTTTTTAATAGTAGCTGCTATGCTTTCACACCATTAAATAAGCATCAAGCTTTGAGATCATTGGTGCAACAAAGTTATTACAGATACAAGCAAGGACGAAAAAACAAAAGTGGAGAGAAAAGGAAGAAAAGAATAGACAAGGACTACAAAAAGCTCTCAGACAGTTACAAAAAAAATGCACTGTGGTCTGTTTCTGGCACCATAGCAACTAGCAGACAGTGTCATTACATCTTGTTCAAACACAAATCCAATGTACACAACAAAGAGGCAATTCTATGGTCTGCCTGCTTTAACGTTCCCCTAAGACAGATAAAGAATTCAGACCTTAAGGTGAGAAATGGCAACTTTGACGAACCACACAGGGGTAAAATAATAGCCCATTTCACTGAGCTGAAAAAAGATAAGCATGTGTTTGTGGCCACCGAGGTGTGATTCAATCAAGCTCACAGAGCATAAAACATCTAAAAGATGACAACGTCGTTTAATTTTATTGAAAGAAAAAACAGTTCAGAGTGATTCAGTGTGAGGTGGCCTGAGGTGAAGCTGTGCTGCTGAGGAAAATGATGGCTATTACAAGAAAATGAGTTATACTTACATTGGATGAACGTGAGCCTATTGACATCTTTTGTTAAATAACTAAAGGTGTATCCCTTTTACGGTCACAGTAGTCGCCATGTCAATCTGAAAAATAGACAGTAATTACACACAGCAAGAAGAGGGGAGCATGTGAAAAAATGTAAATAACTAATCCCACTTAATTCCCCAGGGAGAGGTGTGCATTTTGTTTCCTCTCTGTTGAGCTAATGGGTTGATTACATTGTGGGTTTGGTGTCAGTCATTGATGGTCATTTGCACATCAGTGATACCAATTTGCAATTTTTTTCATAAATTTTTTTTTAAAATTTGTTTTCAAGTCTTTTTTAAGTCAACATTTTGAGAAGTTTGTGGTTTAATCAATCACACCTAGACCCAGGAGATGTAACCCTTCTCTCTGGGGTGGAGGCAAGCGGACCACCTCCTTATCTGCAGTAGCAGGGAGGCCCCGCATCCCAGACCCCAGTCTGACGGCCAGCACCTCCTCCCAGCCCCCCAGCCCTGACGGCTAACAGAACCGGGGTGAGTGAAGACCTCAAACCTCCCTACGCCCGCTCATATGTAATGTTGTTGTGTGCTGTTCTAAAGTGCATTTAAAACTCAGGAGAGCATGGTACTAGCTTCCTCTCAGAGAGCAGCACGGCTCCTCCCGAAAACCCTCAGTGTCTAAATGCATTTAAAATTGAGGGTAGGGCACCAGCGCCAGAGGTGGGTTGGAGTACAACGACCATCCTCTGGATGCTGTAAAACGTGCCCACCCCCAAGGCCCTATATGTATGTGTTATGTGAGAGTGTGAGTAATGTGGATGTCTAGGTTGCAGAATAAAATTGAGGCACAGGCAGCCAGAAGGGGACAGAGGGGGAGTGCCTCCCCTGCACCCTGGTGACATACCTGCACCCCAAGCCCTGCGTGTGTGGGTGGGTGTGGTAGAGCGGGAATAGGGAGGCAGCTGAGGATGGGGAGGGAAGAAAGGGAGGGGCAAGCGGCCCCTCCCTGGGGCCAGCTCCCCCGCTGACCCCAGTAGGCACCCCCACGCTCTGGAACCCACCAGGGCAAGGAGGCCCAGGCCCAGCCGGACCGGGGCCCGCAGCAGCAGCACTGCCCAGCCCCACAGAGTCCGGGGCAGCCCACCCGACTCCACCCCAGAGAAAACTGCACCCACCCCATCATCCAATCATCTCCCAAACTACACAAGACAATAGACACCCAGGTTGAGTTCATTCTCCCCCTCTCCTATATCTCTCCCCCCACCTGCAGAGTGAGCTCCTGTAGTGAGGAGACCACCTGCAAAGATGTAACAACCTCCCCACCAGTTAGAGAGCCCCCTAGTTGGGCCGATGCACCAGAGGTCCCCTGCACTGGGGCTGAGCCCCCCCACACCCACCCGCCCACTGCACAGGCGACACAACAGCCAGGACCCAAGCCCCCAAGGCCCGGCCAGCACCCCAGACCGGGGGGCGGAGCACCCCCAGACCCCCAAGCCTCCACGCCCGTCCCGGACCCTCCCAGGGGCAGCCAGGCTACCAGGCCAGTAACCAACGTCCGCCAGCACAGACCCTCCCCCATCTCCGCTGTACGCAGCCACAAGGAAAACACCATCCAAGAGCCCCAGAGCTTCTAACCAGGTCATGGCCACAGCCCCCAGGTTAGGCCCTCCAGGGAAACGTCCCTAGGGACTCCCCAGACGCCCTAAGGCCGTCCCTACCCCCACATCAACCACAATAGCGAAGGCAGGACCAAACCATGACCCCCCACCCCCACTAGGTGATGAAGCCGATCAAAGGAGCCCAAAGGGATTGATCAAATGTGATGGCAGAGGTTGTATCAAGACTAATGTGATCTATTAGATGGTTTTTATATTGGTTAGAATTAAGATTATTTTTATTTTTCCAGTTAATGAGGACCATTTTCTTGGCAATGCATAGGGCCGTAAAAACAACGTGGGCTGTGTTTATTTCTGCAGTGACCTCATCCAAGTTGCCCAGCAAGCATACTAAAGGGGAGGCTGGAATGTTACATTTCAGACACTTTGATAAGTCTTCACATATCTCACGCCAAAATTTCTGAACTGGTGGACAGAACCAAAGAGCGTGGATGTAATTGTCCGGTGTATTTGCTGTGCAGTGTGAGCAGTTGTTGGAAGGCGTATAGCCCATCTTGAACATCCTATGACCAGTATAGTGCACTCTGTGTAATATTTTGTATTATATTAATTGCAAACTGGGATTTCTGATCCATTGAAAGGTTTTTAAGCATATCTGAGACCAAAGGTTTGGGTCTAAGTTGATTGATAAATCTGCTTCCCATTTTGCAATAGGAAGGGATATTGATTCATCTATTTTAGAAAGTGTTCTGTATATTTTAGACAATAATTTGGGGGGTTTTAGACTAAGAAATTGTACCACACTTGGTGGTGTTTGTAATTCAGCTTCACTGGGATTAAATTTCTTTTTTACTATGGATTTAATTTGTTGATATTCCAAAAATCGTTTCTTGTTGATCCCATATTGTGTAACTAGTCTGTCAAACGAAATAAAGTCTGTTCCTTCCAATATATGTTCCAAGTATTTAATTCCTTTGCAACTCCAATCTGAAAAGTTTATCATATTATTGTTTTGTAATATGTCCGGGTTGTTCCAGATAGGTGTACGTTTGCATGGGATTAATGAAGACTCTGTCATTTTTAGAAACTCCCACCATGCTGTCAGAGAAGAGCTAATATTGATGCTTTTAAAGCATTCATGTCGTTTGATGTTTGAGCTGATAAATGGTAGGTCTGAAATTTCTAGGTTATTACATAGTGCCTGTTCTACATCTATCCAAGGTTCATCTAAGAAGGTGTGTTTAAACCATCTAGAGATGAACTGAAGCCTGTTGGCTAAAAAATAGTGATTAAAGTTAGGCAGATCTAATCCTCCTTTATCCTTGGTCCTTTGTAGTGTTTTTAAGCTGATACGTGGGGGTTTATCTTTCCAAAGGAATTTAGAAATGTACGAGTCTAGAGATCTGAACCAATCTTGTGATGGCTTATTTGGGATCATTGAAAATAAATAGTTTATTTTTGGCAAGATCATCATTTTTATAGCGGCGACCCTTCCCATGAGTGATATGGGTAAAGATTTCCATCTAGCCAGGTCGCCTTCTACTGTCTTTAAAAGTGGGATGTGGTTTAATTTAGTTAATTCTGAAAGTTTAGGAGAGACATTAATACCTAAATATTTTATATTTCCACATTGCAGTGGGGAAGGAGAAGAATTATGGAAGGAGCAATTAATCGGAAGAACTGTTGATTTCGACCAGTTAATTGAATAATCTGAGATACTTGAGAAGGAATTTATCAATGCAATTACCCCAGAGATATTGGTTTGTGAGTTTTGGAGAAAAAGTAACACATCATCTGCATAAAGGCTGATTTTATGTTCTATATTCTTACATTTTATGCCCTTAATTGTTGTAGCCTGTCTAATTGCTGCTGCTAATGGCTCAATAAAAATTGCAAACAGTGAAGGGGAGAGTGGGCATCCCTGTCTGGTGCCCCTCAGAAGTGGGCATCCCTGTCTGGTGCCCCTCAGAAGAGAGAAGCGGGAGGATGTTTGGTCATTTGTTCTGACACAAGCTGTTGGGGAGTTATATAATATTTTTAACCAGTTTATGAAACAGGGTCCAAAACCAAATTTATGTAAAGTTGCAAATAGAAATTTCCAGTTAACTCTGTCAAATGCTTTTTCTGCATCTAAAGAAAATATTATGGTTTCAGTGTTTTTACTGCATGAGTAGTCTATTAAATTAAGTAATCTACGTGTATTTGTTGATGAGTGCCTACCTTTTATAAAACCAGTTTGGTCAGGATGAATTAAAAGGGGGGTTATTTTCTCTAATTTCTTTGAGAGAGCTTTGCAGATTATTTTAAGGTCTACATTAATAAGGGATATTAGACGATAGCTTGAGGGATATACAGGGTCTTTGCCTGGTTTTTGTAAGAGACTGATATTTGCAGAGTTCATATTTGGTGGTAGTCTACCATTTTCTTTGATTTCCTGCAACATCCTGTGAAAAACTGGTGCCAGAATTGTCCAGAATTCTTTGTAAAAATCTGTTGGAAAACCATCTGGACCTGGAGCCTTATTATTGGGCATACTTATCAGAGCTTCCTGGAGTTCACCTGGCGTCAGTGGCGAATCCAGTGCCATTGCTTGGGTGTCTAATAATTTTGGAAGAGTTATGTTGTCGAGAAATTGATCAATTTCGTTTTTAGATGGGTTTATTTGTGGTGTATATAAAGTTTCATAGAAATCCCTAAAAATGTTATTTATTTTTTTAGGATCATATATTGTATTCCCAGATAAATCTTTAACAGCACATATAGTTGTTTTTTCTTTATTGATTTTTAACTGGTTAGCAAGAAATTGTCCGGATTTGTTACCGTGTTCATAATTTTGCAGGCGAAGTCTTTGTACTAAGAATTTAGTCTTTTTATTAATAATTTCATTTAATTCTAGTTTTGTCTTGCGTATTTTGTTTAATATTTCTTGATCTTGGTGTGACACATAGGCTTTTTCTAAGGATTTGATGTTTTTCTCTAGTTCCTGAATTTTTTTGTTTTCTTCTTTCTTCTTATGTGATGAGAAAGAGATTATTTTACCTCTCATCACAGCTTTCCCTGCTTCCCAGAGGACAGATGCTGATGTTCCAGGAATGTCATTAAAGCCTAAATATAGAGTCCATTCTTTTTTAAAGTATTTGATAAACTCTTCGTCTTTGAGCAGTGATGTATTAAATCTCCAGTTTTTTCTTGGTGTAGTATTATTCTTCTGTATTAGTGTTAAAGATACAGGAGCATGATCGCTGACAGCTATAGGATGAATCTCAGTGTCTGTAATGTTACTCAGCAGTGAGCTGCTGACCAGAAAATAATCCAGACGAGAGTAGGAGTGATGGACATGTGAGAAGAAAGTATATTCCTTACTATTGGGGTGAAGGGAGCGCCATGCATCGCAAAGACCAAAGTCGCTCATATACTGTTTGATTATATTTGTGGACTGCCAGTTACGCTGAGTTCCTGCTGTATTGAGCCTATCCATTTCTTCATTTAGTCCCAGGTTGAGGTCTCCCCCCAGAACAATTGTGCAGTCTAGGTGTTCGGAGAGTGTACTAAAAAAACCGTGGAAGAATGAGGGGTCATCAACATTTGGACCATATATACTTACAATACCTAGCTTTTGGTTAAGTATAGATAGTTTGACGATTAGGAATCTGCCCTCTGGATCTATAACTGTATCGAGTACTGTGAAATTAATATTTTTATGTATTAGAATTGCTACTCCTCTTTGTCTAAAATTATAACAGGCTGAGAACACATTAGGAAACTCAGGTGTTTTAAGTTTATTCAAACCTGTGACAGGCATGTGGGTTTCTTGTAATAAAACAACGTCTGCCTGTAATTTTTTAAGTTGGTTAAGTATTTTTAACCTTTTTTCCCTAGAGCCAGCTCCATGCACATTCCATGTGACAAATCTTAGCATGCCCATAGTTGTGTGTTTGTGGCTAATGATGTACGCTGTGTGTCTCGCTTAGACGGGTGAGGAAAATGGAAACACATCTTTTTTTTTTTTTTTTGGTAAGTAAAGAGAAGAAAATGCGCGGCAAGAAGCTCCATAGGTCTGACTATGTGTATGCATAATAACTAATATGAGCAAATGTGTGCATGTGTCCTATATCTGTGTGCGCTGTGTGGCTGTTGTAAATGTGTTGCCTTTAAACGCATGTGTGTGCGTGATCGTGCAGAGTAAGCATGTAGAAATAGACAGTGTCGTTTGTGAATGGATAGGGAAACAGGTGATCGACATAGTGATAGAAAAGAGAAGCAAATAAACCAAAGAGCAAGGTGCGCGACAAGAGAGAGAGAGGAAAAAAGAAATAAAAACAGAAACATTCCAATTAAAGCATTGGCGGAGAGTGACGGTGACGTTATACTAAATTAGCAAACTGAAATTACATAGTTAAGCAAAAGTTAATACAAGAGAGTGTGAGTGAAGAGAATAGTGTAGCGGATTCTTATCTGGTGTGCGGTCAATACAGCCATGGAGTGGTGCCAGGGTCGCGGTAGAGTTGTCCGTCCACGTAGAGCCGGTCCACGGCGATGACAGCCCGGGAGCCTTTCTGGATAAAACTACGTCGGACTGGGAAGAGGACCCTGCGTCGTTCCAGGATCTCTCTGGGGAACTGATCGTTCACGCTGAAATCCGTTCCTTTCAGCTCTCTGCTGCTAATTTTTCTAATATGCACTTTCTTTCTAGTCAACTTCAAAAGTGTATCTCCCTGAAGAGAATAACAGACACTTTTTGAAATACTCAAAGTCTCCTTATCTTATCACAAGGAAAGACTGAGATTGTAGACTGCATATAAAAGATGGACATAGCCATGTTGATATCAGTTGTTGTAGTGATCACACATCACGCAGGACCTAGGACTACTTGTTTAGAGTAAATAGCATTCCCATTTTGCTAAAATTACATCAGAAGTGATATTCCTAAAGGTTGCATGCAAACGTCACTACTAAATCGCTGCTTGAATACAGCTGCACAAACACACACTTACACAATCCCATATAATTAAAGAAAAAAAAATACATATAGTTTCTATAATCAAAAACTAATTCCTCTCAGCTTAAGGGCAAGTATAGGAATATCTTGGATATAGCTTGCAGCGCTTAGGTTTTCTGATTTAGAGAGAGTCATCTTCTGCATTAATGCCACCTGCCATGCTGGAGTGGAAGCACTGTGCTTCATAGCCTACATAGGATTTGTTCGTGGGTGGCCAAACACAACACATCAACTGCGTAATTGTTTTTTCTCAATTGTATAATACTCTTGAGGTATTAATTTGAAAAAATGCCACACAGTATTTCATTTAAAATTTCATTTCAATTTATTTTCCAACCATTGCAATTTTCAACATTATAGAATTAGTGGCTTTGAAAATTTAGAAGATACCTGGGGTTCTATGTCTGTGAAGGTTCTCCGTCATCCAGGTCATCGTAGTCATAAGAGCTTGCAATGAAAAGCGTCTGGACTTCTTTAAGAAGTTGCTTGAAGAAGTTCTAAGGTCAAATTTTTAGTTCCCTCCCCAGACGTCTTAACGCCCACTCACATCCTGGGCCATCTGACCTCAGGAATTCGCATGATAATGTGCGGCCAGGTTTCACAATGAGCTCACCCGAAACGTGTGTTAATAGGGGAACTCTGTTATGATAATGATTCAGTTCCAACTTAAGCATGTGATAAGTAGAAGCTTCATAAATATTAATGGATGGCCATCTGTTGGTATAAACCCCTGAAGTGGAAACAACTAATAATTAATTGAACCTTGGCACATGCTAATACTGTACAAACTTTAATCTTTTGGATAATTATTTCTTCCTAAAACAAAAATGCCAAGCTGTCATCTTGTTTCTAGCTTCAATTTGAAAAAGGTGCTTAAGGTGTTTTTGGTTGCAGATCACTGGTTCAAATATAATCCCCATCACCTATATTTTTTCCAACCTGTCACCTGTACACCGGCCAGTCACAGAGCTAATCTGATGACTCAACTTTTTTGCCAGATCAACCACACCTACACGTTTTAGTGGCAATAGTTCTTACACTCTAAAAACCATGCATAATCAGTGGCTTTTCCTGTCTGGAATACCTACAGAGTTATATCTGGGCCCTATACTATGAAGCAACTTTGACATACCCAGAATATCTTTGTCTTCACCTTCCTTAACATTGGCAATTCCTCTAAGTGGTCTTATCAACTTGATAAGTCAACTCAGGGTTTTCCAATTTAGCTATGAGGGCACTGAGACAAAAGAGACGGTGTTGGCAGGATAGACAATTGCACACGATCAACTGGCAGGAGAGCGGCATATTTTAAAATGGAACAGGAAAAAGTAATGTGTAGAAAAGTCAGAAGTGTTAAAATAGATTGTACAGGCTAAAAGCATCAGCCCTGGAGTTATAACAGTGCCAGTATGATAGGGAAAGTGCTTTACCATATGTAAGCTACAGTGTATCCTAATACCAAACATAGCTGTATGAATTTGTGTGACCTTTAAATACTCTGAGTGAAAGTCCTATGTTATTATTTTGAGCAAACCTGCCAGGGATAGTTAGCCCTCCAGCAAAACTTACCACAGCTATGTGCCCTGGTAAGTGCTAAAACACATTCGTGGCAGATAGTATTCAGAGTTAAACCGAAAGTATCCTCTACAATTCTCAAGCGTATGGTACTTAGCTTTTCAAAACAGCTTTACTGTGTTGCCTCCTGCCATCATTGGAATTTACAGTATATAAATCACCGCTTTAAGATAAGATTAGATAACACAAAGGAAGATAAGACCAAATGGCTCAGTAAAATAAATAAACTAGCACAGGATAAAATATCTCAGAAAGGTAGTGCAATGCTAAAATAGGATATTAGACAGAACATAAATAAATAAATAAATAAATTAGACAGGACATACAAAAAGAGATTATTAAGTTAGAATCTATATATGACAGAGGACCTGAAACAGATGTTAGATTCAGTTGCAAGTCCAGTAAGTGAGGCAAAGGTAGGCCAAACATTTGCATCAGCTGATGAAGGACTCGAAACAGTCTGATGAGTAAAACTAGTTTCAACAGCAACACCACTGAGAAAGATGCTGAGCAAGTAATACATATGCATTCCTCAGCTGGCAGCGCAATGTTATGTCCACAAAAAATGTTCCTTGTCAGTAACATGTCTACCACTTTTCAATCACAGCTAGTATATATAGTATTTTTGTATTAATTTGAGTGGAATTTATATTATTAGCCTTCAATCCAGTCTTTGGTAATTTATGTATTGCATCTTTTTTTTGGTAATAACAGCTACATTAAGGTTGGTGATGAATAGCTCCATACTTTCAGTAACAACCCAATGTTACCCAACATTTGTGTTTTGTAATATGGAAAACGGTTAATCTAAATGTGTGTTTGTGCGTTGCGATCGTCTGGCAATGTGTACAGAGTGTACTCTGTCTTTAATTTATAATATTTTTGTTTGTTTATTTTCATTTTATTTAAAATAGTCTTCCAGAATTCTGTTTTATTTTTTCACCCACTACGTGTACCTAAACACAATAGGGCATCCACACATGTCATGTATTCTGTAGAGATACTGACAAAGGTCGTTGCAGTCTTCATTTCAGCCAGTCCCAGCTCTTCTCTGCTTCTCCCTCCAGACATGATTGCATTCCAGTCACTTTTTTAATCTTTTGCCGCTATGGGGATAACTTGCCATTAACCATGGAGCAGGAGAGGATTGTGCCAATGTTGGTTTGCTCAAATAAGGAATGACGGCAGGGAGGTCACTTATCAACAAGTAAGGCCAGACTAAGATAGTAACTGGTTGTGGACTTTGGGAGGTCCAGAGCAGGTCCACTGCTGGTTCAGATAGAGGGGGAGGAGGTGGAGGTGGTCAACAAGTACAAGTACCTCGGGCTGTGGGTGGACAACAAACTGGACTGGTCATGCAACACAGAGCACCTGTATAAAAAAGCCCAAAGCCGACTGTACTTCCTCAGGAGGCTGAGGTCTTTTAACATCTGCAGGAAGCTCCTGAGGATGTTTTACCAGTCGGTGGTTGCTGGAGTACTTTTCTATGCTGTGGTGTGCTGGGGGAGCAGCACAGCAAAGAAGGACTCATCCAGGCTGGAGAAACTGATCAGGAAGGCTAGCTCTGTGGTCGGCATGAAGCTGGACACTCTGGTGACAGTGGCAGAGAAAAGGACACTAAAGAAACTGCTGGACATTATGGACAATGCTGGGCATCCTCTGCACACGGCCATAAACAACCAGAAGAGCCTGTTCAGTGACAGGTTGCTTCTCCCCAAGACAAGAACCAACAGACTTAAAAACTCCTTTGTCCCACACGCCATCAAACTGTTTAACTCCTCTCTGGAGGGGAGAGGGAGGGGAAACAGGAGGACAAAGGAGGGGGGAACAACTAAGCTGTAGTGCCTCTTCCCCTCACTGTGCAATTACCTTTTGTGCAATACTTTTTGTTAATAGTCAACGGTGCAATAGACTCCATACTTGAAATGTGCAATCCACTTGTATTTTTATTTTTATTTTATTCCTATTTATTCTATTTATCCCCTTTGTATATTTTTATCTATATATGTCTTTGTATTTATATATGTGTGTGTATATATATATATATATATATATATAATATTCTGTAACTCTATAACTTCTGTCGGTGCTGTGCTTATTTGGAACCGAATTTCCCAGAGGAACCCACCCGAGGGATTAATAAAGTTTTATCTTATCTTATCTTATCTTATCTTATCTTATCTTATCTTATCTTATCTTACACAGAGGTGAAACCCTTAGAGTATGAAGAAATAAAGGTCTAATATGGTTGTGATGTCCCAAGGCCAAAGCCATCTGGCAGACTGAGAGTGATAGCTTAGCTAAGGCAATCATACATCACTTTTCACCTGTATCAAACCAAGTGGCTGGCCTTCTATGGACAAGTGCTCCCTTGCACAGTCTTTGACACATTGATGGATAATGGATAGACATAGCCTCCATATGGCAGATATGGAGCAGATTTAGACGATCTAATCCTAAATCCGTTTTTCAACCCTCACCAAATTACTTGGAGAGCATGTCATATACACATGATAATCCATGCACAGACTAGTGAGAAGAAAGTAGCAAATATAATCCTTCAGATCCGGTCTCTGAATTTTCTGCAACTATAAAGATCCCAGCTGTCAAGTGGGCTATTATTCTAATCAACTCCAACTTTGTTGAGATAAAAAGCTGATTGGTTGTAATGATAGCTGCTTTATCATGATAGCAAAGTTCTCTTGTGAAACCTGCATGCTGATAATGCTGCACTTGAGCTCTATCACACTTTGACTGCATGCTGCTGCATGTATTATCATCAGGGACAGACAACAGAGATAAAAGTACAAAGAGGAGCTGTTTTCATCTCTAGGAATTCACATGAATTATAGCTGAGCATCTGGGTTAGTGTTAGTTAACATGCTTTTTTTTTGACTGGCACAAGCAAAACTTGGTATTACACTTAATAGAACACACAATATCAGTCATTCCTCTTCATTAGGACTGAGTGGGCATGGTTTGATTGACAGCAATGTAAGCAATATAACTCCACTGCTGTCATCAGATTTAGTAGTCACATGTTTTTAAACTCTAATGAATGATAATAATGGATGAATGAATAATGCACACAAATATGAGTCATCTTTTTCTAACTCAGTGCAGAAACAAAAATAATGATTGAAAAAAAAACATAAAAACACAGACAAATTTAAAGACATTTTTAAAGTGTAACTAACATTTGAAGGGGAAAAAAGTTTGATTTGTAAAGAAAATAAAAATAAAAAGTGATATAACCCTTACATTTCTAAAATGTTTAAAAGGTAATGTATCTGATCAAGACTTTGTAAAGCCTTAAAATCCTAAACCTTACACTACATTACACTCCATAAAATCCATCCATGAAAATCTTTTTTGTTGTTGTTTGTTTGTATTAATGTCTACGAGCTCATTTTTGGATTAGTTTTAAGGAGAAACAACATTTATTAAATAGTGATTTTCCCAGATTCTAGGTAGCTAACTTTTTTAAGGGTGTTTGCTTATGGAAATCCAATGGGGTGCTATTCACTTAATAATTTTTTCTATTCAGTCTTTAAGTTTTTTGTTGGTTTTAAACAGAATAATGAAAATCTCTTGTTTGATGAGCCAGAAAGAGAGCATACTGTATGACTAAAGGCATTTATTTGCCTGAAAGAAACTAGCTGCTTCTGCTTGAATAATAATTTATTTTACTTAGTTAACTTAGTAAACACACAGTATGATCTGGAAGTTCATTACACCATTTAGTTGGGTAGCAAATACAGAAAACACACAGCACATCTAAAGTGGGTGATCTGCCTCGATCGTTTGATACATGATGGAGTAAAGAGAGCTATGCAATATTTATTTGCTTAAATTGAGAATTGAGCAACTTGAGCTTATCTCCCCTTTTGGAAAAGAATATTTGATTAGTGAGGCTTAAATTTCATAAGGAAATTCCAAAGTGGTACTACAGTGTCATAATCGAGAAATAAATTGCCAAAAGTGTTTGGCCCTTCAGAGGGGTGTTTTCCTTTGATAATGCAAAGTGAATAGCCTAAATGAAAATGAATGATTAGAGAATGCTTACCATGGTGTGTGCATTATGAGCGCTGTGTCACCAAGGTGGACTGTTTCTATTAACCCTTACCTGTGCCATAAACAGGTCAGCTCTCTAGGGAGGTGATTATTCTCTAGCCTGGTTAATGGTCCTTACTGACAGCACTTAATGAAAATTAATGACCAGCTTTAGGACAGTGTGCACACAAACAAGAAGGCTACTTCCTTCATCAATGTGTATTTATTGCCATTGTTTAACTACAATTAATTGTGGGGAAAGTGATTATCTATATTATAACAAAAATATACATCACAAGGATTCATTTGCAACCCTGAATTGCTGATGTTTGATGTTTTATTTGTTTTATTTATTTCACAATGGTGATGAACATAGGACTATCTCTATTTAGGACATGCCTATGCTTAATACAATGGCCTAGAATATAAGAATATTTTATACACTTCATTAGGTTTCCATTATATTTTGCTCTGGGTGATAAGGCTGAAATGAACAGTCAGATTTGCCTGTTTCTGTCAGTGATATACAGACAGCAAGATGACATGATTAAGGGGTCATTTGGTTAATTGCACAATGCTGCCAGTATGTTCCATTCTTGGAAATGAAATAGGTGCCAGGGGCTTAGTAATTCATGCGAGTCACATCATGAAAAACAAGCTGAGCAAGTTATCATTGCTTTTAGCCTCTTGTTTTTTTGTCCTCTGTCCACTGTCTGTATGCAAATGATTTATAATGTACACGAAAACATTATGCATTAGTGTGCATGAAATTTACTCAAAGTGAGTGTGGAGGTGGCATGCAGAAAGAAACAGGGGGGTGCTGGCGTGTGGATGACGAGCATACTGTAGCTATTTATTGCACATTTGCACAGTGACTGGTTTGTTTTTGTTAAATAATTTAGCATGCCACCTGGACAAAAAGTCTCATAGGTTGTAGGATCATATTTGTGTGACATTCACAATGTTATCAACAGGCATTAACAACTAAATTACATTGAATTCACGTGCAAGTCTATGGATAAAGTGGTCCAAGGCCATGGTAGGAGCCTACAAATTTGCCCCCCCATCCCTCACTGGATCCTCATCTGTATGAAACTAGCCGTCTGTTCCTATCCACTCCGTCTCATGTGTTCCAGCCCCTTTAATCTCTGTCGTTCACACAATCTGCCCTTCTGTCCGACCTCCAACCTTCATTCCCATTTTATCCTTCTGACACCCCATTGTTTCCATTCCTTCCTCAGATTCTGCTTAGTCTGAGCCAACCCTGTGGCAAGACTGCCATCTCTGGTCAAGTCATTATTTTCTTTTTGCCATTGTCTTCCTGTTTGTCTGACGATGGATTTCTCGGTATTCCCTAGAGTGTCTTCAAAATCAACCATCCAACAGAGTAATGAAGCTAGACTGCCATCTACTGCCCACTGGAATTTTACCCCTGTCTCAAGAGCTCTAGCCTGTTTCAGCAAAGATAGAGCAACATTGCCATCTACTGTGGCTGCAGACTGAATTTGTCAGTTAAAATCAATTCAGGGTTTTTTTGCATTACATTTTACCTTTTGTAAATATTTCTGCAGCTGGCTCCAAGTTTCCCTATTAGTTTGCAGAAAAAAGCTGTTTAACTTGCTGCTTAATATGATTATGCTTGCAATATTTCTTTCTAAGAAAGACCAGCTGAGGGTAAAAATACCTAATTTGGTCCATTCTGAACTGTTTTCTACTTGTAATTTTCTGTCAAGAGCACAAAATGTGTTGATGTCCTCATCAATTTGTGTCATGCAAAATAGGAGAGATTAGAGAAAATGCTTTCTCTGGTTTGACACGACACTGTTGGATGAGACAGAATACACTGTCATTACACCAGAATGCATCAATCATTGTTTATTGCAGCTTTTAGGTACATGATAAATAATCCTTTAAAACAGTGGATAGAATAATAAACGTCATATATTAGAATAATAAATTCTGGCACATGCTCTATAACTCAAAGAATGCCAACTTTGTTTCTTTCTTTGAAAAAAAGGTTGTGATTAAGCTCTAAGGAAGTCTTTGTGTCAGTCATATTTTTGATACATAGCTGCTGTGCTGAAGTTTCCGTGCTCAGCTTCTATCACAATGATAAACCTCAGTCTTCACTCTTACAGTTCTACCTGAAGGTAAACCTCCAAGGTCAATCAGCAAAATACACCAACACAATGACACTGATCTGTATCTATTTTATTAAAAGATTTTTTTTTTCTGTTCAGCCCACACAAGCATAGATGTTACAGCTGCACAACAACAGACATACAAGCGATTCAGCTGTTTAAACAGAAAGTCACAAGGTGCCTTGTAACTTAAGACGTTGCCATAGGAGCAACCTATTTTACGAGAAACGTATTTTACGCAGGCATTTCAGTTTATGACTGGTACACTGTAGCACTGTAAACTCAAACTACATATATATATATATATATATATATATATATATATATATATATATAATGTTCTTCCTCTACCCCCCCATTTTTGCACATGTCGAGGAGCGTGTCAGGCTACATTTCACTGTGTGTTATACTTGTATAACTATGCATGTGACAAATAAAGAACCTTGAACCTTGAACCTGTAAATATTTAGATGTTATACTATACTCACATGTCACTGGATTTAGCCTGGTATTGTTTATCTTCTAAAAAGCAGAACAGGGAACAGGCCTGATTCAAGCAGTGATTGCCAAAAATTATTACTGCTTCAATTAGGCCAAATTTTCAGCCTCCACCCATTTTAGTATCTTAATGACCATGAGTTAAATCATGCTTCCTTCTAACTGTGTGCATTTTGTAGCAGGTGTGGATATGAAGTTCTAATGTTGTCATTGCACTGCAATTTCGACTTTGATATAAAATGTAGAAAAATATGTCAAATGGGAAAATTGCAGAAACGCTGAGGATGGATCCTTATGAAAAGATAACAATGGAATAAAACTGGAACAATGCTGTAGCATGACAGCAAGATACAGCACCATGACTACGTGAGTGATTGATTGTGTGAGAGAAAGCAGGGTTTTGTGGGCACCGCAGTGTGCATGTCAACTTGTCAGGTTAAGAGAGAGTGAGAAATTGAGTGGTATTATTGTATTGGTACTGTGAAAAATATGAAACTGCTTAAAACATTCAGCATGGAAATATTCATATTTTTGATAACATTGTAGTGTAAGAGGTGTATTTAAATAATGAGCATTTAAAGCATCTTACAATGGCCTTGTCTAGATGTAACAGCTATTTAAGCATGCATTGTCACTGAAAGAACATACACATAAATGCATTCATAAAAAATGTTCACTAAAATTGTTGTGCTTGCTGCTAGTATTTTAATAAGGACACATATCTTTTTAGATTTCTTGGAAGGATCATACCTTCCCTACTTGTGCAAGAGTCCATGCAGGTAAAGATAGGAAGGCATGAATATTGGGAATTGAGCAGGAAAGGAAAGAGAAGATGGCAGCTTGCAGTAAGGCTGATTTTTTTTATTTTAGTTGACAGAGTTGCCTGAGGTTTTATATTCTTCTTTCCTTTCATTAAGATTTTTCTTAATAACTGGCACATTTTCTTTTTTGCACATACTCTTGCCTTAAGAACTTTTTCTTTAATATTATTTCAAAGTTTTCTGGAGCCTAACAATAACAAATGTACCTTATATGTTTATATGGGGTTTCAGCACAACAGGGCAGGAAAAGTTGTTTTTATGAACACTGAACAATTTAGACAGAAAAAAAAGTTTGGGATACTTTCTATAGTTATCCTTCCCCAAATGTCACACACTTTTACTTTAGAGGTGCCCACACATCCACACAAGGAAGGGTGTGCAGGAGGAAACACATATGATGCCAAGTCATGTGTGTGAATGCACTTCTTTTGAGTGATTTCTAGAAAAAAAAATTGTTGGGGGGGGGGCTCAGTTCATGTTTTGAAAAAGTGGTTGTCCATGCTTAAGTCAATCCACCACTATATTATCAGCTGGATTCTTGATTTGTTCCCATAGTAATTATTGCGGGAAGTAATTGTCACTTGTATGGAAACATATGCACTTACTCTGCAACCATTATTCTTTTCCTGTTTAAATGTATCAGCAATAAAATGTTTAAGCTAAATGACAATATTTGATTTGATTTGATATACCTTTATTAGTCCCACAACGGGAAATATAAAGCTTTGAATAGCCAGAGAACCTCCCCTAATTGACAATACAGGAATTTATAATGAAAAACAATTTATCTTTATCTGACATTCATCATTAGATTTGCTATTATGGTTTCTGATTTTATTGAATTGTTGTACTGTAGATTTAAATTAGTACCTGGTTTCCACAACCCTTTTAAACCATGTATGGTGTGTAATTGTGGTTGTATTTGTTCTTTGCTGATATTGAGAGCAAAAGCATATTTGGTCACCTTTGCAGTGATTTAGGGAATTAAATATTCAGTAAATGTCAGCAGCATTTACATTTTGATTGCTATGCAGTTAAACCTTGCACAATCTAACACAATCATTCAGTGTGCACTGTAACCAGTGTTGGGTGTAATGCATTACTAAGTAACGCGTTACTGTAATTAAATTACTTTTCCACTGAAAAAATAGAGTAACTAAATACTGTTCATTTTTAGGTATTTTAATTACAGTTACTTACAATGTATTTGCGTTACATTGTAAAATAATTAAACTCGCTGAATATCATTATTTAATTTCAATAATTTGTCTTCCAAACGTAGAAGTAAACTCTGCTGCTTTAACATCGCTGTAGTGCAGCTGCACATCATTTCGCGCCAGTTTGCTGCATAGTCGTATTCTAAAGTGGAAGCTGTCGGACTCGGCTGAAGCGTGTGGCTGTTTTTTGAAATGGACATATTCCCGTCTCTTCACTTTTCTGAAACAAGCAGACAAGAACATTACGGTAATATGTAAGCTATGTCCTGGGGAGAAAAAAACTATCGGCCGCTGTTAATAGCACGAGTAATCTGCTGAAAGCACCTGACACGAGAGCATAGACGAACACTTCTGAGTGATCCTTGTTCATCATCCATGGATAACACCGCGGCAACTCCTGCTAAGCAGGCAACGTGATTTTACTTCAGCAGCACAGAAAGCGTCTGAAGGTGAGCTTAAAAAATAATTGCAGCCTACATTGTGGAAGAGATGCTACCGCTGCGTACTGTAGAGTCTCCATCTTTTAAAAAATGTATTTATTATTTAAAGAGTTTGATTTCTATTGTTTTTCCACTCAAGGTATATAGGGATTTTAAAAAGTATTTAGTTAAATTACTTATTGAGTAATTAAGTTACTTTTCTGACACAGTAATTAGATACGTATTTTAAATACAATATTGACTAAGTATTTAGTAATTAATTACTTTTATAAGTAACTTACCCAACACAAGTACAACTACAAGTGCCAGGGGTTCATTTTGTTTATCCAGTAGTTAAAATATCAGTTTGTGTTTATTATGATCGATAAGAGTACTCATATTGTGTAAGGTACAGTGATGGCGTTACTTACGGTGGCCCCTAGAGACAAAGCACGTACAAACTCCAAAACACATGCAAACTCCAAAACACATGCAAACTCCAAAACACTTGCAAACTCCAAAACACTTGCAAAATCCAAAACACTTGCAAAATCCAAAACACATGCAAACCCCAAAACACATGCAAATTCCAAAACACAACGGAAGTGCTCCAGGACGCTAGGGGCAGTGTTGAGCTTTTGTTACCTAGTAACTACACAAGCCAGGAAGTACCAATGACCGGATTTGGGCTGTATCCCAATTCAGGGTCTGCAGCCTTAAAGGCTGCATTTTAAGGCCGATTACGTCACAGCGACACGACGAAGGCTGTCCCAATTCAAAGGCTGCTCGAAATGCGGCCCTCAAATGCGTCCTTAATTTCCCTGAATTTTAAGGATCGGCCCAACATATCCCAGATTTCATAGTGCAGCCGTGGTGTGGATAATTTTGCCGAAAAAAAAACGGCGGAAGCGGAGCCGCCGAAAAGTAAACTTTCAGAAGTAAGTACTGAATATTATGTCACTTATTTATGCGCAAATACTTTATAATGAAGAACATTAAAACATTACTGTTGGCCACATGTCGGGAAAGTTATGTGACATTAGCGATGTTTGTACTAACTTGGTTTTAAAGCCTTTACTTCAAAATATACGCCGTTCAATAGTTGACTTTAATCTTACAGAGAATGTGATGATTTTATGGATAATTAAAGTCAGTCATATATCCACAAACACAACAAGCTGAAAGTCAGTGATGCTGCTCGGTTTGCAGTCCTGAATATCACGGCACAAGCAGGATTCACTGCACTGTTAATGTTAGCTATGTTATATTGCTGCCTCTGTTCGGTGGTGTCGAGCCAAACGGACTTTAACGTGTGTTTGAACGAGCTGACGGTTCACTCGTTAAGCTGAAAGAAAGATGCTTTAATCACACACATGTGTCCACTGTACCATCTGGGAACTCTTTTTGTTTCGTAATAACACAATCCTCCTTCTTTTGTGCTGTTTTGTAGCAGTGTGTACACCTGAGACTGTCACCTGTCTGTCTGTCCTGCACTCTCTCTCTGTTTCTTTCTCTCTGATTGTGTAATAAAAGTATGAACATGTATTTATAAGTTACACTTGTGTTTGAATCCTGCAGCTTATCACACATTTGATTTCCATGTGTGACAACTGCAAGTGTCCAGAGTGAGGACAGACTGAGGGACCCACTGCTGCACATCATCTGTGAGGCTTTGCACCCCTGATGATCGACCAGGACAAACTCAGCAGTATGTGAGGGAGAGGAGGAGGAAGAGCCAGCAGCAGCTGACAGATGGAGAGAATAGACAGACTGTTCCCTGTTTGTGAAGGACTGCTAGGAAAGTTTAGAATAGCTAATTGTCTGTCCTGAATCAGTCTTATTAGGTAATGTTCAAATAATTTTATCATTCCAGTGTTTTCAGTGTGGGAGAAAGTACTCAGGGCCTTCAAGTTACACACTATGAAAGGCAGCAACAAGTTTAATATTCAGAAACCCAAAGTATGTATCAGCAGCAGAATGGACCTAAAAATAAATGTTTGTTTCAGTTCTATGAAGCTTTGAGTATTTTGGATTAGTAGTACTGCTGTGTTTGTTGCATCATATTGCTGTAATTGTTTATATGCTTTATATATTCTGAGGTAAGTTGATCTATAGTGTTACATCATATTTTATAAGGATGTTATGTGTTTGGATACTTTCTGCCCAGTTTGACCCATTTAGCAGAAGTCAGCCTGTTTAAGGCTCTGATATCTTTTCTGTATGACTTAAAGCAGTTATGACATGGTCTGATTTTCTCACCCAATAAAGGAATATTCAATATATCAGTCTACTCTTCATTTTTATCAGAAACAGTTATCACAGCTTGTACATTTTCTTTTTATAAATATATGTAAGCAATGAGCCAAATTTAGTAATGCCAACATACTGAAGGAACAACATTTGTCTCTTATATATGATAAACCTATATATGCACTGTCAAAGACACTTGTCTTTGAGTGAAGATTTAAGGTGATAAGACATATAAATAACTGCAACTTGAATCTGTACTGAGGCTCAGTATTTGACACAGAGTTCATGTTCACTGCTGTAATAGCTAATAATGATTAATATAATAACTATAATATTGGCCATATTATATTTACATTACCAAAGTGATATGACTTTAGTCTCATGAACAACATTAGCTAATTGTTATTTACTAACTAATCTTAAATGACTGTTCAGTACAGAAATGAAGCCCAAAAATCATGTTTTACTGTCCTGTGGTCTCAGCCTCAGATACTTATCAAATCACACAAAGCTCTTGTAGAAACAAACAAACAAATTAACAAAATATGTTCTCCTTCATTTCTGTCAAACAAAGTTGTATGACACGTTTCCAGCGGTTAGTATCATGGTTGCTAGGCAACCTGGGAAGCCAGACGGAGACTAGACCGTCCCATACACACTGCAAAAAACGATTTTCAAGAAAGTAAAAAAAACCTTGTTTATGGACATTTTTTCTTATTTTTTGCCTAAAAAGAAAATATATTCTTAACAAGCAAGTTTGGGGCAAGAAAATAAAGCTTATTCTAGGAAAATATGTCTAACTTTTCCTTAAAAGGATATTTCAGCTCATCTTGAGCTTTATTTACCAGTTACAAGGCATGACAATGGTTTGGTTGAATTTCCAGAATAAAAATAAGATTATTTTTCTCATTTCAAGAGTAAGGGCACTTAAACAGCTGCTCAGTTTAAGAAATGTATTTATTGACACTAAAGTTTAATATAATTGCTGTCAAGTTTGACACAATATGCAGTATATGAACAAAGGCAGGAACTAAAAGCATATGGTAAACATGAAATACAGACCCATTTGAAAAACAGAAACAGCACAACTCATTCACTTTAGGCCATGTCAAACAGAATAATAGATCAGCATCAGTATATCTATACTATGGCAATGCTAAAATCGCATTCAACTGTCAGAATTTATAGAAAAACAACAACTTCATTTTAAAAATTGTCACAAAACTGTCCAAAACAATAACCTGAAAATACAGTTCAAGCATGTAAAGCAGTGTACCTTTTATAAAACATATGTTGAGCTCACGTGTAGTCCAATTACATCACCCAGGTAATATTTCATGACCGCACATGTCATATCTTTGTGTGTGAAACTGTAATATGGAATGAAATCTCATATCATATCATTGTTGGCTGGCTTTCCACCACTGAATCAGTCCTGTATGCCCACATGTTACTCAGATTTCTGTTCACTGCTGATGAGGGTTCCCTCCTAGAACTGCAATTGAGATTAGTTGATTAATTGACTAGTTGCGGATAAGGAAATTAAATACAAGGTACATTGATAATTTCTAAATAATTCTAATGTCAGAAATATACTGCATTTTATAATTTACTCTAAAATATGCATGTTTTCAAGCTGAGTTTAATAAATGGATATTCATTTAATGCTCATTGCTATTTGGCAGCTTAACTGTAGTTTAAAAGCCTTGAAAAATCCTCAAAAACCTAAACTGGGAAAGCTAAACTAAAGAACACAGGAAACATGGAAAATGTTGCAAAAACCTTACAACCTTGAACAAGGAACATAAGACATGAAAACATCAGGGAGGGAACACAGATGATAACACAGGACAGAATACAGACGATCCGACAAAGAACACACTAAATATACACACACAAAAGGAAACGAGGAATTGGCAGACAGGCACGAAACACAGCTGACACTAATCAGATGAGAAGAGACCAGGAGGAAGCAAAACAGAATACAACGATGCAGGGCAGGGACAGGAATAAACACGAATATCGAACCAGGGACAATACACTGAAGACAAGGGAGGTACAGAGAACACCTAAACACTGGAAATAATTAACAAATAACCAGGAAACTAACTGACACAATGAATATTAACAAACACAAACAACCAAGGAGACTGCGGACCATGACAATTGGTTTATTTAAAACAAAAGTTTAAAAAAATACAAAATGTTCTTTTCTCTAGTAGAAGAAATTAAACACTATCAGAAGATTCTTTATAAATAGATAGCATTGTTGTGGATTATAAGGAATAAGCATTAACATATCTACTGTTAAGCTGTAAAAACAAGTAGACATCTAACATGAATATTTTATATGATTATTTTCAAAGATATCAAAGTATATAGTCAGTCTCACCTTACAGATTTTTGTGTCCTAATCGATCCGCTGCATCGTCCATTGGCAAGGTGGTCGGAGTGTGTTCGAAGAATGTGATACCAAAATTAGCTGTAAACACGATATTCTTTGACACATCCATCTATGCCACAAACTTCATGGAAATCTGGACTATGGCTACGTGCAGAATTAATATGACTCAGTAGGGATTTGAGGGTCAGACCCACAAAAACGATGTAGATAACACAGCGCCAAATCATTTTGTTTTACTGGTCTGTGAACTACTTTTCCGTAAAGTCAAGATAACCAGGATTATTCCATTATGGGGTAGGAATGGCTATCCTAATTCAGTGCCTTATAACAGCTGTAGTAAGTAATAGTACCCACACGTCAGTATTTACAGAACATAATCTAACTAAATAGTCAAATATTTAAATATATATCATTTTATAGGTATAAAAGAGCGAACTAAACCATTTCCGTACACAACCCCATACTCCTGAGTTGGTACAGCCCACCTTCCCGCCTCTAGCTCCGTGCCTAAGCGGTTGGATTGCAGGATCAGTAATATTTTGGGGTCTGGGTGTAGATGCGATACAGTTGGTACAGTGTGAAGAAATTAAGGCACGCTATGGAAAAACTGGACGAAATAACAATTGCCAACCTGAAAGGTATGTGACTGTTTTGTTTTTTCTGTGTTTTGTGTTCTGCTATGTTGCATGTTAAGTCGCTAGCATGGCAGGCTATACCCGGTTGTTAGCTTAGCTTAGCTGTGCGGTTAGCTTAGTTGCATTAGCATTTTTAAATATGCTAGTGCAGAGAGTTATGAAAGAATTCATGTCCAGTTATTAGTTTCAGTGTCTGTGAATTTATTCAACAAGTGTGCAAAGTGCCATAAGTTAATGCCAGTTTTACAGAAATTGTGGGAGTTTCAAATTTCCATTAGTGAAGTTATTTCATTATATACTTTAGCCCAGGAAGCAAAAAAAAAAAAAACATTTATATGTATACATGCATTTAATTGATGTATCACAAATATATTACTTTTACCAGTCAATAGGAGGAAGTTAATTTAGAACCTGTGGAGCAGTGAGGAGGGAGAATAATGGAATAGAGTCATGGTTTTAAATGGTAAATATTAAATTATGTTTCCTATGTATCCTGTCTGTTACCCAAGCAAAGCTGTCAGCTGGCTTGCACATGAAGATAATGCAATGTAGTGATAATTGGAAACTCCTATTGCAGAAGCAAATGTTGGAGAAGACCTGCTCTCATCACTTTCACGAGATGACATCAAAGATCTGTTTCCTGGTCCTGAACAATTCCTCAGGCGTCGGGCTCTATGGCTTGCAGTGCACAAATGTGAAGAAGTAAGTTCTGTCCTGTCGCTGTGTGACAAAACTGAGAACACACCAGCTTGTTTTATGCAGTTTCAAGTAATTCCACCAATACTCACTTAACAGATAGACTGTAGAATCTTCTTTAGTTTTGATTTAAATCAAGTGGCCTACACATTTATTAAATATACATATTTTTTATTGTTCAACACTTTACTGATATTTTGTTGTACTTTCTTTCATATTTAGAGACCTAAAGTTCTTGTGCAATTTTATGTGAAATTAGCCCTATGTACACTGTATTTTAGAACAAGACTGCTGCTGAAAAAACGCTAACAACTACTAGAGATGGTGACTTCTCCAGAGAGGAACCCAGCACTTCTAAGTTTGTGACTATGTCCAACCCAGAGTACATAGTCTTCACAGACAGTGAACTTGAGCAAGCTCGACATTCCTACTTTGAAAAGAAGTGGCTGGGGACAGAGTGTGCTGAACCTTTGTCAAAGGAACTCTTTTGTCGACTCGTAAGAAACACCATGACAAACATGATTTCGATAGCAAGAGCAGCTGAGGACTCCAGACACCCCAGCAAACATGAGGTTGATGCCATGGCAAAGCGATTAATGGAGTACTACCCAATGCTTAAAGAAACGTGTGGTGAGTGGGTAAGTAGCATTTGCTCAATACCACTCTGTGTTAATCATGAGTGATGTATCTTATCATCTTAATTTTTATCGTTTGTACCTGTTAGGAGCATGTTGCTAAAAAGCTAATGAAGAGACTCTCCAATGTCAAAAGTCCAAAGAAGGGCAAAAAACCTCCTGCGAAGAAGCCAAGAAAGGATGGGAATGAAAGCGTTGCAAAAAGTGACAGCAGTGGGGAGTCCAGTGCATCAACTATTATTCTAGATAAATCACCAGTTAGATCGATGGGCACCCCAGTGCACCACCAGGATGGCAGTGATGAAGAATGTAAGTATAATATAATGCACCCTCTTATTACACCCTGAGTGTAAATGTGGTTTGGACAATACTTTTTGTTTTTTTGTTAAAAATTCTGCTAACAATGGAACACAACTACTTCACTGTTTATCTTGGAATCTTTGTGTTCCATTTAATAGTGACAACTTGACAGGATGAATGAACAATTTTAAGATAAGTGGTTAGTTAATTTGTTGATCTAATTTACAGATATATTTTGGTATTTTTGTTTTATTGTTTTGCACCAATAACAGATATATAAAGCCTTACTGTGGCAATAAATGATTTACACACCTCTGCTCTATGTGTTTAGCTGGTTCAGCTGACTTCTTTGACAGCCAAAAAACCCAGGCAAGACACTACAAGACACTTCAAGAAATATACAAGACCAAAAAAACCGAACAAAGCTGCTGTTACCCAACTGCTGAACCTGGAGTTTGAGTCTAGAAGACAATTCATTAACTCTGATGCTATAAAGGAGCAGGACAGAGCAGTGAAGATACTAGAGGCATATCCTTGTTTCAGAGAACTGGATCATGTAAGCAGCACTTATTTCTTTTAGCCATCCTGTTATTCCTTTGGGGACATTTTGATATGATTTTCAAATTTCTTAAATACTGGCCCTCATGTTTAAGTTGTTATCACTTATTGTCAAGACCAGATACAGAGCTAGACAGATCTATCTCAGTTGGGTTTCTGTCTGTATTTTTCAGGTCCTTGATGAGCTGCGGAGAATTATTCAACCATCCAACTTGAAATACATTTCTAAGATGAAGGATAGATGGGAAATCTTCTACTCGAAGGTGCAGTTTTATGGTGTCATGAAGAAAGTTATGAAGCTGCCAAAAACTTTGGATGCTACAGTATCTTGATTTGTCTACATTTATGCTTTTCAGATTACATTATTTGCAATGCTTAATGGTGTTGCCCTGTCTTATTTTTCTTTTTTCAAACCAGTGGAACATGCAGCAGCTGTGTTCAGAGCCCTTCCTGTGCTTTTCCCTTCCAGCACAGTACCACCTAAGAAGCTGGGCATCTGCTTTTTTCCATGTCCTAAAGGTAAGGCTGCAATATTCTATGTGTATATATTGTTGAATTTTGCAGTTACTCATGTTTTCATTTTATATATTTTACTGTGGAGTCAGTCAAATATTCTTAAAGTTCAGATCCCCATAACATGTTGATGTTAATAAAACCTACAAAAAAAGTTGATCCATTTTAAACTGTAATGCAACTCAAAAATTGTGTTTCTTACGGTCTTGTTCTAATCCTCTTTTTTTCTGTCATGTAGACTTCAGAAGACCCTGAAGGCTACCTGCGTCAGCGATCCCTGGCTTGTCCAGTTCTGCTTGTCTCTGAAGGCAACTGCATGATAGCTGTTGGAACCACACCAGTGAGCACTTTTGACCGGAAGGATCTTAATGAGGGACTGCTCTATCTGATGGCATATTACTATGCCCTCCACCTCACATATCCAAAGTGCATTTCCACGCTGCTGTCTGTCTTGCAAACTGAAATACTCAAAGACTCCATCCATGACCGAGATTCAACCCCCTCTTACAAGAAGGCGCTTGGTGAGTGGAAGTCATTCATTGAGTGAGTCTCTCAGATGACAGACTCCATCTGCCTTGTTTATCAGACTCAGTGTTAGTCAGTGAGGTTGTTTTTTTTTCTCTAGAAAAGTTGTTCAAATGTAAAACACATGTTTGTTTGTGTGGTCGTTAAACTTGTTCTTCTAAAATGTTATGTAATATAGGATTTGAAATAGTGATTGTTTTAAGCTTCAGCAAAATTTATTTTTGATACCAGCCATGAGTGTGTTATACTGTTATTATTCATGTTAAGAGTATCTGGAATATGCACTTCTTATATTGGCCATGTTACACAGTACCCTGCTGAAATGTATAATTTTAGACATGATTCTCCTGGAACAGACCTCAGTGAGTTACTGACCCATTGCTATGTCAATAAAAGCGCAAAATCTAAGAGTGCTTTTGCTGTCTTAATTTAAGATGAATTCCCTTATTTTTAGTAGCTTTTTGAAGAGATGGTGTCTTATTCTCAGGAATTTTTGCTGATTATTGTTCTCAGAGTCGAAACATAATTCTTATAGTTAGCTCAATCAAGAAAGAAACAATTCAGTTTTAAGAAAATTTGTCCTATAGTAAGATGTTTTTTTTATGTGAAAAAGCTAAATTAAGGTGTAGAATCTTAAAGTAAGCAAATAATTCTTGAAAACAGCTTGTTCAAGAAAGCATAATACTCATTTTAGGTACAGATTTTCTAAATATCAAAGTGTCTTTTACTTATAATAAGTCACATTTTCTTCAAATAAGCATACATTTTAGACAATTTTGTCTAGTTAAAAGGCATATGGCAGTTAGATTAATTTGCTAGTTTTAAGAATTCTAGTCAAGCAACTTTTGATTACCCCATTGGCAGATTTTTTTGCTCAAAACAAGAAAATTTTGTCAGATTTAAGAATATTTGGCTTGTTTCAAGTATAGCTGTTTTTGCAGTGCAGACAAACTTGCCGTTTATTTTGCAAATCGAGCTCAACACTGCCCCTAGCGTCCTGGAGCACTTCCGTTGTGTTTTGGAATTTGCATGTGTTTTGGAGTTTGCATGTGTTTTGGATTTTGCAAGTGTTTTGGATTTTGCAAGTGTTTTGGAGTTTGCAAGTGTTTTGGAATTTGCATGTGTTTTGGAGTTTGCAAGTGTTTTGGAGTTTGTACGTGCTTTGTCTCTAGGGGCCACCGTAGTTACTAACAGCGTTACTTTTTTCAGTAACGAGTAATCTAACTAATTACTATTCCTATCGTTACAACGCCGTTACCGTTACTAACAAGAAAATGCGGTGCGGTCGCGTTACTATTTTTCAACAAACAGACGCTTAAGCTGTGTTCAGCTTACCGCATTTTATATCAGTTGCACGGAAGTAGCTGTAAGTAATCTGGGTGCTACAGCTTCAAGCAGCTGCGCGTGCTCCCGCAGACGGCAATCACTTTCTGGCAGACGATCACTTTTTGGCACAACACCTGGAGCTAAGTGGGCAAAACAATGGCATGAGTGCTGCTGTTTGACTGAAGAAGAATAAAGTAGTCGGGGTAAGCCAATCACATGACCACTTCAAGACAAAGCAACAAGGTGATATAGTTTTTAAATTGTGTTGATAGGCCATGTAAAACCAGAGTTATGATAAACAATATATACACGTGTTTTTTCGTCACGTTTACTAAGGACAGCACTAGCAAGCACTCTCTGCTTATGAGCAAACAAAAAACAGCCAGTTCGTGTTGGTGAAAAAATGCACCATGTCCACCAATCAAAAAATAATATGGCAACATGACATTTGGTTGTTTAAGAAGAGGGGGAAGTTTTAGGAGTGACGGGGAGAGAGAGAGAGAGCAGAAAAAGAGAGTGAGCGAGTTTTGAGATGTGAGAGATTTGTGAGTTTGGAGTGTATAGTTAATGTGTTGTCTTGTGTAGTTAGTGTGTAATGTTGTGGATAGTTTTGTGTTGTGTATCAGAATAATGAGGTGACTGCTGTCTCCACGTAGAGAACAGGAGAGTGATACACCTGCTGCTGTCAGACCTGCAGGTATCAGGCTGTGATTCTCCTTCATAGTGGACAGAAATAATTTTTTTTGGAGTGGCACAAATAATTTGTGTCATCTTATTGAATGCAGAACAGCTGATTGTTATGTAAATAGTCTGAAATGGTTATTTTAAAAAAAGGTAAAAGGTAAATGGCTGCAAATAACTTTGTTGTTTGCAAAACCTGTGCATAGGATTTTAAAATTGACAATTTATATTTGCATTTAAAGTTATGAAATATGATTCATTAAACATGTTTGTGGTTGTTACAGTAAAAAATATAACTTTTTCTACTCGGATTTTATGTTTTTTGTCTGATTTTAGATCAGTTGTGTTAATGCAGTATATCAGAATGAAAACATAACTGTAAATTCAGACATGTGAGGTTATGCTGAAAAGGATGATACCAAACAAGGCAAAGTAAATAGTTTTTAAAGGTGAAATGTAGAGGTAAAATCAAAAGTGGTTATAAATGGCCAATTATACCCAGAGGCTTAAAAAAGAAATTTAAGTAACGCAATAGTTACTTTTCAAGTAATTAATTACTTTTAGAATCTTGTAACTCAGTTACTAACTCAGTTACTTTTTTGAAGAAGTAACTAGTAACTATAATTAATTACTTTTTCAAAGTAACTTGCCCAACACTGGTAAGGTACAATATGTTCATACATTACAAGAAATGTTTTGTTGTATTATATTGCTCATTTCATGCAAATGGATTAATAGTTAGAGGGCACAGAGACAACTTTCTTTTGTTTGTTTGTTTGTTTAAGGGGTTATTCAGCCTTTTGCTGAATTGTTTTCAGTTTTTACATTTTTTATTTTTTATAATTTATTTTGGTCAACCCTACATTTTAATGCTGTAATGGTGTTAATGGAAATGTAAGTAATTATGTTGGGTTAAAACAAAATAAGAAATGGTTGAAATCTAAAGGTGAACTAGACCAAGATTAAATTAAATCTTGGGCCTAAAGAACTAAACTTGATTTAAAATAACACAGTGTTAATTCAAATAGATTAAAGGGTAAACTTGAACTGGGAACTTAAAAATAAATAAAACAATAACCTAGGTTGAAAATAACATCCTTTTAAAGCCAAATAAAAGGTTTTGAGATAAATAGGATAAATTAACAGAAATTACTGAACTAAAAAGGGAAAGAAAATATCTTGTTTTCCTTAAATGTGGTGTTGAATGTTTTATGTAATGTGTGTTAACTGTCTATTCTCTGTCTTTACAAAATAATAAGCCGGCAATTTAAACGTATTTTCTGGTCTGTGGTTTTTATTACACGCTACACTCATTACTACTCTAGTAGTCGAACCTAACTGGTCCTAAAATACTCCAGAAGTGTTATATTAGCAGATAATCTGAACAAACAAAAAATAATTCTGCTTACTTGCTATCTAAAATTGAAGTCAATCATGAAAATGGTGGTGCAAAAACACAACTAAAAGAGACAGAAATGTTTTGTCGTCCAACAACAGTTACAAAAAATTACAATATGTGATCCCAGGTCTGAGGCTTTAACAGTCACACGAATTCAACATACCTAAAATATATTTTCCTTATCCTCCTTTACCTAACATCACCAATCAGGCTAAGAGGTCACGTGATAGTGTGCTTATCAACTTCATAAGCAAACCCAGTGTCTCCCAATCTACCCACAAGTGCATTCATAAAGAGGTGGAGTTTGAAAAGGGCTACCAGCATCAGAGAAATTGATTTTACAATGAAAGATAGAACTATAATAATAAAAAGATATATGAAGAAGTTAAGCACACAATACAGACTGAAAGCAACACAGCTGCTGCAGCCAAAGAGGTGGAACCTGGGAGACCATTAGTAATGCAATAAAGTCAAATAAACTATTTGAAGCCAGGAAGGAAGGCCAGTAAAATCCAGACTGTGTACATTAACAGACTTTTCAGTAGTAAAACTCTGTCATTAAGACAAGGAGAGTCTAACAAATTACAATAAATGAATATTTGAAAGTGCATAGATGTTTTTTTTCCCTCCAGATGCTGCATTAGGGGTGTTTAATGATCTAAGATTAAGTTTAAGGACTAAATATAAAAACATAATCCAAATGTAAGCTGTACTTGCAAATTTGAGGTCAGCAACTACAAATAGGTGCCCTGTTTTAGGAGATATATTAAGTCTTATGGTACTTTTTGTTTTTCAAAGAATAAATTTGTTTCTAAGAATACATTTTTTTTGTACTGATGCTCACCAGGAAAAGACAAGGACTTTACAGACTGTCTTTAGACTATCTTACTATCCATGACATACTAGAAATCTTCTAGGAATGTTTGCACTTTTTTTTTCTTTTCAGGAGAACTGATTGGTCACAGATTAAGAACTGATTAGACCGTCACTTCTTAGTTTAATTTAACCTTCTCTACCAAATGTACTTAATGCCAGGGTAAGAAGTTTTTTAAAGAAGTTTCTTGTGCCTAAAATATAACTGCAGACTCTTCATTATACAGTGTACTACTTCCTTTGGCTTTGTGGGGTAATTTTAATACTTTGCCCCTTCAAGTAAAGAGAAAATGAAATTCAGCCTTAGCCCTCATGCAGTAAACATTCAAAGTCCCTCTACCTGAAATCTAACTGCCACACAATATTGCATTAGCTTTTCTCATTTTGCTTTTTCTTCCACATTCAGTGATTTTTTTTCATTTATGATCTCAGTAAACAAAATAGTGTAAATTAAGAAAAGAAAATCATGTATTTTCCTAATAAAACTGTTTTGAACAGTATTAATGCCTTATGTCTGAATTGTCAAAATAAATGATACATTTAAAAAAAATGCCTGAGTAATGGGTAATTAAAATATGAAAAAAGTCAAGTCCTCCTATAAACTCGACTATCTAAGAAGACAAATTAAAAAAATTCACATCACAAAAGGTAACTTGTGACAATTTCAGAATAGTTTTTAGTTATACTTCACAATAGTATACGAATACTGTGGATGTGTAGAACATTTTTCAACATAAAAGTCTTAGTCACAAAATTAAAGAAAATGGATTAGGGGGGTAAGGTGTCATATTTGCACAATGCAGGATGTGTCACAGCGGGGTACGCCAATGTGTTGTGAACTGTACCCAGAAGCAGATGTAGAGAGTGGAGTTGCAGGTAGAACAAAAACTGAGCCTTTATTTGGCTGGAAGTCAGCAGTAATATGAAACTAAGAAAAACTATGAAACACTGTGAAACTATGACGAAGACTGTGGAGACTATGGTAAGTATAACAGACAACCTGACAATGAAACACAGAAAACAGAGGACTTAAATGCACATGAGGTGATCAGGGGAAGTGAGAACACATGGGGAAACAGCTGACTGAAATTAAACATAATGACATCACAGGGAAGTGAAACTAAACACAATGACAAAAGAACACAAGACTCTTTCAAAATAAAACCGGAAAACATGGAAACATAGACATGATAACACCAGCTTGGCACCTAAAATACTAACAGAAGAGATTCAAAGATACAGAATAAACAGCCTGTGACAGGATGAAATTTCAGTGAAAACAGCATTTTTGCCCCTAAAAATTGTTTTATTTCATAATATTGTGAAATTGACCTATATACCATTCAAAAATTGCTACTAGTTGTCTTATGCAATGTGTTTTTATTGTTTGTTTATTTTATTTTAGGTTTGTGTGGCTTCTCAAATATGGCATGTAACAGGATAGGCTGAATTTTTATCATATTTGATAGTAAGAAAAACTTTCATTGTACGATGGACCATTTTTCAACAAAATATGTCTTGAAAAGTATTTCATAAATGAAGTTAATATTATTGCTGTAGTTGTCAGTCAAACAAAATGCTACCAACAGTGGTTTTTGTTGCAACCACTAGAGGGTGCAAGTCTACTATAGCTAACTAAGCTTCGAGGCATACTCCATCTCTGTACCCTGTTTTACCTATACCAGGGGTAGGCAACTCCAGGCCTCGAGTGCCGGTGTCCTGCAGGTTTTAGATGTGTCCGTGATCAAACACAGCTGATTCAAATGTCTAAATTACCTCCTCAACATGTCTTGAAGTTCTCCAGGGGGCTGGTAATGAACTAATCATTTGATTCAGGTGTGTTGACACAGGGTGAGATCTAAAACCTGCAGGACACCGGCACTTGAGGCCTGGCGTTGCCTACCCCTGACCTATACCAACATTAAAGTGAATACATTTCATATTTTTAATGGCTACTGTTTTCTTAAAGGTGAGTTGTCCCCACAGAAATTGCAATAACACATTGCAAGAGATTGGTATCGGTAAAGAAACATACCAGCTATATGCTTGAGTGCATCTTTGTAACTGAATGTAATTTTGTTCTCCAAACCTATGTTTAACAATGTGCTGTATTTATTCTCCACACCTGACAATGCAATTTTCTCCCAGGTGTAACTATATTCTTCATTTGGCATACATTGATATGATTAACCAAACCAGGCACTTCATGCAGATGTTCACAAGATGGCTCTCTTTACCAATTATTGTCTAACTCAACACCATGACGCTATAACTGTAACTATGACATTTTGGAAAACTAAAAAATAATCATTGTACACCAGCTGCTGTTTTGTATTGTTGATAATTTGTTATATATGGTATAATTTTGTTGTTAATATTTACACTTTCAAAAATTGCTCACTAGAGTGCGTGCTCAGTATAAGAGATATAAGCATTAAGAAAAATGGTAATGCTTTCAACATGGAGGTTGTTATTCCATATTCTGCTAATATCAAACAATGTTTTCTCTTAATGATGTGTTCTTTCCTTTCCTTCACGTGCATAACTCCAGTCAAACATTAAGCACTAAGGCAACAGATCAAAACACAGTTTCATCACAGGGTTTGTGAATTTATATGTGTATGTATGTTCATTTCTGTCTCTTGAATTTGTGATAGCCTGATGGTAATCTCCCCCAGCCCATTAGTCAAAGCTTTTCTTTGGCTGATTAACACCAAAGAAGATGGCAGAAAGCTGGAGGGAGGACAGTAATTTGGTAAAAGAATGTTGCTGAGAGAGGGGAGAAAAGGAGAAGGGCATAAAAATAAGGAATTATAAATAGAGCCCTCATTACCGTTGTTTTTTATTTATTTATGTAAGGATTGATAGGCAGCAGCTTCTTTGCCAGCTGAGAACGTAGCGGCACTATAAGTCTAAGGGACATGTGGGAAAAGTATCAATAGGAGAGTGCTGTAAAAATTATGAGTGACTTATTGCGACATGTTCACATTTCCATTCCCAGCAACATAAAGCAAATGGCACCATGAGCTTACTTTAACACACTCACCCACAGTCTATCCCGCTTCCCAACACCCCCCCTTCCCCTCCTCCGGACCCCATATTTTGGGGCCTGACTGTGAGTCTGTGGCGCCACACTTACAACTGACAGCTTAATACTGCAGCAGAAATTGGTTTTGTGGAGTGGGCAAAAAATAGATGGGATTTTAAAAGGCTTCTTTTTGGGGTGGGCTTTGCTGCGCTGTCTTCCTCATCATCTGTCATATTTGCCTGTTTAATGATCTTTAATAACAGAGTAGGGCACAGCACAGAGAGCAAGATACACTGCCAGCTATTGTGCCTTCATCTGCCTGATGATGACTTGAGGTAAATGTTATGACGCAGAGGAGTATTTCCACTCACAGGCAATAATCGTTCAAGCCAAGTTAACTGTCTGTCAAACAGATTCCGGTCAAGAATCAGTTTCTCACCGCTAAAAGTATGGATTTTATAGGTCTCTTTATATTACGGGTTATTTCTGTGCTACTGTAAAAGTGTTCATGTAAAACTACCCCAATCCTGGTTTATCGTCAACTGCACAGACGCAAGCTAAAAACAAAGCATTATTATCAAGATAGAAAGTCCACCTCTGCAGAAAGCACAGCTGTTTTTATTGTATGAGAGTGTGCTAAAACACGTGCATATGCATGTCTGATTTAGAATGCAATCTCCTCATGTGTAGGCCTTTCAATATGATATATGAATGTGCTTCTAAGAGAGCACATGTGAATTCATGCCCTTCAACACTCTTCAGCACAGTTGGCTCTTTCATTGCACACAGTTTGAGTCACAGAGCCACATAAATGCTTCTCTTTTCTCTTCACAATATAGCCAAGAGCCAGAGCCTAGCTACAGTTCAAGCCTTTAATTATTACAAGTGAAGCCTGTGGGTGCATTAATCATATTACCCAAAGTGATCCAAGACCAGTCCTATCTTGTAAATAAATGCCACTTTCCACAAGTCAGGAAGAGTGCAGACAGGTACAGCTTCCACATTGTATTGTCTTTGGCAGCAGGGCAGCTTTGTGCACAAAACCCTCTTTGTCTCACTCACAGAGATGGTACTTGAGTGGAAAGTGGGGTTTGCTCAGAAGCAGTAATGATGTAGTATCTGTGTTTTCCATCAATGTGAAATAATGTTGCAGTGGAAGCTTGCTGATGATTGCCATCTTTACCATTAAAACTACATGTTATGCTATTTATGTTCTGCCAGAGGTGCTTACAACCTCATAGCTCTGTCACAGTTTAATATTTTAGGCCCTTTTTTCATATTTTTTTTTCCATCAGTTTCTAATTAACTGTATCTATATTCACCCATATTAGCTTCTCGTCAGTGACTACCTGTTAAAATAAAAACGAAATTTAAAATCCTTCTTCTCACTTTCAAGGTTTTGAATAATCATATCTTAAAGACCTCGTAATACCATATTGTCCCAATTGAGCTCTTTGCTCTCAGACTGCTGGCTTGCTTGTGGTTCCTAGAGTTTTTAAAAGTAGAGTGGCAGAGACAGAGCCTCCCTCTTGCAGGTCGTCTTCTGTGGAACAGCAGACACCCTCTCTGCTTTTAAACTTCATTTGCATATCAATAAAAATAATTCGATCCAAAGAAATGTAGACCAGTAAGGGGGAAATACCTCCCATCAAATCATGCTCCATATATAAGCATTTTTTAATACATTTTTTTAGTCTCATGTTAATTTATTGTGACTGCTAAAGCATTCTTTGTGGGAATGAAGAGTGAAGATCAAAGATGTGTTTAAAGGATGACTCTTTGTATAATAATGGTAACTTCCCTTTAGGTATGAGATCAATCACATATTTAAAAGCAATGCTGAATGTGAGGAAAATCTATCCTCCTCTTTTTAATTGATTGGAGCAAAATGCAAATCTGCTCTCAACTACAGTACAATAAAATAAAGTGTCGGCAGCAGGGGGTCTAAGCCCTGCAGGTTGTACGTATTCTTATGGTGTGGTTGCTTCATTTCAGTCTGTGCTATGTTATCTTCCTCTCTTTCTTGGCAATAAGAGCTGATAAACGCTAGAATAAGACAAAGAAGCTCTGACAGGGTTTTGAAGTTGTTGAGTTTCTCACTGATTCCTTCATTTGTCAGGCTGTCTTTAAGAGCTATTGTACTTTCAATGTCTTGCACTGTTTGTATTGTAATGTGAAGAGGGATTATCATCCATTTGTCATCTATTAGAAATCTATTAGTGAGCAAATGCCACTATTTTTGGTAAAGGTTTTGGTTTGTGGGTTAATTCAAATTTTTCATTTAAACTTGTTGAATGCAGACTTAAAACTTAAGCTATGAGAAAATACTTAATTTCACTTTTGAAACAAATTAAACAGAGGTATTCATAAAGGTGCAAACAGATGTTTTTGATCATCTCTGGACTAAAGCCAGAAACCTTTGGAATATTTCCAAATAAGCTAAGATTTTGTTTCTCTCTACTTTTTGAACCGTGACGTCCAGCTTTGCAATATGCCAGTGGTTCCCAAACTTTTTTTGTTAGGCCCCCCTTTGTTTTACAAGAAAAATCTTCACCTTTGCCTATGAATGTAGAGGATCACAACAAATGATTCCTGATACCTGAGCCTGGCTCTGCTAGTGATGTCTTGCTATTAAAACAGAGGTCTTCCTCCCCTCTGTCAGCAGGTACTTGCTCAAAGCGGATTGTCACTGGGATGAGTGTTTTCGTAAACACAAATAAAAATGTGCTTAAAGTTTAATTTAATTGAAATTAAAGTTTAAATATTATGTGAGTTACTCAGCATTACTTCTGCAGCCTAAAACATATTTTACCAGGGAACACAATTACAGACTAGACATGTTTATTTATTTATTTGTTGGCTCGAGCAAGATTTAGATAATAGATAATGTATACTAGAGTGATTTAAACCTGCATTCTTTCTAATGGCCAAAATACAGTGACTTCTCTGGTTACAAAAACATAGAAATCACTCTACTGCTTTGTTGATTTATTACTTCAAAAAATTTTCTATGTGACTTTATGGTTTAATTTTCTAGTTTCAAGTCTTCTCCAATATAATAGATTTTGTTAAGTATGTTCAATAAACATCAAACAAGCAAAACAAAACATGTGCTTTAGGGTATGTGTTGTTGTTGTTGTTGTTGTTGTTGTTGCGATTGACAAAAAGCTCATATATAAGGAGGTCCTTAGTTCATAGACTCTGCATTATGATAATGTCCTTGGTCTCATTACATCAGCTTTCAAAAAAATGAGAAAGAAAACAAACAACATGGTACCTGGAGGCCAGTGTGGAAGCCTAAAGACAGTAGTTCAAAAATCTTTCTTTTGTGTAACATTAGCTATCTTTTAGCTGGGAAAGTGTAAATGAGCATGCAACATTTCTGATTGTTGTTTTTTTTTTTTTTTTTTTACATAGTGAGTGTTATTTTTGACATGCAGATATCCTTAAAACACTGTAACAGCTTAAACGGTCAGTTACATTTTAGACTTTGTACCAGAGGTGGGACCAAGTCATTGTTTTGCAAGTCTCAAGTAAGTCTCAAGTCTTTATCCTCAAGTCACAAGTCAAGTCTCAAGTAATGTCAGGCAAGTCAGAGTCGACTCTCAAGTCACTGGTGTAAAAGTCCGAGTAAAGTCACAAGTCTAAAACTTTGAATTTCAAGTCCTTTCGAGTCTTTAAAAAAAAACGAAAAAAAGAATGTTGCAGTTATATGCTAAATGTAAATATTAGACCATGTGATTTTTAAATCTGTTTTTCTCAACACATGACGAAATAGTGAACTTAGAAAATATACACAAATTGTGAAATTGCACCTCTATAAAATGCAGCTCAATTAAACTTAGCTCCAAGAATAATTTTCACCGACAGTTCTGAGATAAGCTGCTTGTTATTCTTGGATGCGCTTGTAGGGCCGGCTTTAAAATCGCATGAGAAAAATATCATACACATTAAAAAAAACTGCATCACCAACGGAGCCTGGACAAGATTTGCTAGTTAGATTAAGTCAGCTATCTCATCGTAGCAAAAGAGAAGCACCACCTACCGTTCTTTATGCAACTTCAGCTGTCGGAGAAAGTTGGAAGTTGTTCCATCTCTGTCTGTGATTCTCTTCTTGCATGTTTTGCATATTGCATTTCGGTTTTTTGTTGACTACTTCATAGTTTATGTACCTGAAAAAAATAACTCCTTGCAGCATTTTTGAGCGGTTTTTTGTTGTTGTTGTTGTTTTTTTTTTTTTAAATCTGGTTAATTTGATTGGCTGCGCTACAGCTCACGCACACATACGTACGGAGTGTGGTTTGAATAAATGAATCAAGGAATTGAATTAATGGTGCACACTTTCTATATAATATGTATGTTAAATTTTATATTTGGGGTGAAATATCAAGTCTTTTCAAGTAAACCGGTTCAAGTCCAATTCAAGTCCCAGGTCATTGGTGTAAAAGTCCAAGTCAAGTCACAAGTCTTAGAACATTTTTTCAAGTCAAGTCTAAAGTCATAAAATTAATGACTCGAGTCTGACTCGAGTCCAAGTCATGTGACTCGAGTCCACACCTCTGCTTTGTACATAGCCACAGGAGATGCCGTGATATACCAAGGGCACACGCAGCACTCCCCATAAATGTCTCTTTTTGTGAGAAAGAAAAAAAAATCATACGGGCCTCCAAACCACATTACTGTGGGAAAGAAAGAAAAAAAAGTTATGATTTTAATCAAGGGTAGTACCAGGCCACAAGTATAAATAAATATGTACAAATATATAATTCCCAATATATTCCAAGTCATACTTTTTTAATTGCTTAGCCTGATTCATTTGTGAGCTCAGTGGTCATGCATGTGACTAACACCAATAAGTTACAGTTTGAAAAATATGAATCAACAGGTAACATTTTTATGTGAATCAATCAAATACTAGTTTTTTATACTGTTTTGAGAGAAGCAAGATTTTATCTGTTGTCCAGTATACTAAATAGAGAAAATTTATGGAGATAAATGGATATTAAGAGAGAAGAGTCCTTGTCGTATTGTCCAGTGACGTTATACACATAATGAAAATGGCGTAAGTACTGTCGTAAGGACAGTAAGTACTTCTGTACCTCTTTCCAGTAGCAGAGTACTTTATTTTCAGTAGTTTCACTGCAAGGCGACCTTGCAACTTACTACAGTTTGAGGGAAATTATAAGGTTTAATCCTTTCTTTTACTATGAACATGACATTTTGCACTGAAAAAAAGCAGATTTTTGCTTGTATATACTGTCACTTAAAAATAAATCAGCAGGCTGTTGGGTTAATCTGAGGTGGCTGCAAGCCAAATGCTGTGAAGTAAGCAGGTTCAAGTTTAGGCTTCATGAACCCTAATATGATAAGGTGAAGGGCCAGGAAAATGTAAGGAAGCTATTGTTTTTAGAAATTCCAATAATTTGACCTTTTTTATCAGTTGGGGTTTGCACCCCCGACCCAGTCATCTGCACACTATCATCACAGTAAGCACATATGTGCCAGAATGCTGGAAGAGTGGAGAAGAAAATGCAATGATAACAAAATGAGAGAGTGTTATAAAGGCAACGACAGGGTGACTGTAATATAACTTAGGTCTGAAACATAAACTATGAGTTGCGCAATGATTGTGCAATTGGATATCTATTATGAAAAGACTACATGTAGACTCTAGTGTAGTGAACTTGCCACACTGCCTTCATGCAATATTGTTTGCTTTGCCCTTAGAAGACAGAAATCCACAGTTAGGGGGCCACTGTGTAAGTTAATAGTTGAAGCCTTTTTCTGCAGTCATTTCATGTTTTCTTTTTTCAGTCTTTCATGCTGCTACAAAAGCTATGTTTTTCTTATTGCTACTGTCTTGTTACAGAAGGCACAAATAAGCCCTGGGTTCGCCTAAACATTAAGGACTCGCTTGTGAATCTATTATCTCCCCAAATGAGCAGTTAAAGATCCCAGGCTCTATCTGACCTGCTTTTGCCCTGATTTCCATATGTGCCGATAGACCACGAATGCAAGTACTGAAGCTTGTATCGTATGGTCTGCCAATATTCAACTTTCAAACAGACAGTTCACCAGAGAAACAGAACTAAAAACATTCAACTGAATTTACAGATGAAATTATCTACTGACATTTTACTTTTGATTGATTTCTTTGGCTCACAAGAAGACATTCAGACTCCAGCTACTATGTTTCAACAAATTGTGCGTGTCTTAGTAAGGATTGTTTCATGTGCAAATAAACAGGGAAAGGCAATAAATAAGATGAAACGACTGTGATAGCCATATAAAGGTACATCAGAACAATCTGCATAAGACAACACGAGTACAGAGCTACCAGAATCAGTGTTCATCAAAGACACTGGCCCTCCCAAAGGATTCAACATCCGGCCCCCTTGGGTGCAGCAGCGACTCTTGTCCCGACTCCTTATATCTCTGTTTCACTCTGCTCAGTTTTCTGTCATATACTGTAGATATTTTCGAGCTATGAGCTCATTTACAAATAATATATATCTGATAAGTTTCAAGTTAAATAGTAGAATAGGATCAATGCAAAAAGGACGTTTGATGTAAAGCATCATTTTAGTTCTGTCCCTTTAAGCACATCCATTTTCCATATGCATTTTCTTTCTTTTTCTCTCTCTCTTTTTTTTTTAACCTCAACTTCATGTAATTCCTGAGGCTACATGGCCACATTCTGAAGTGGGCCTCTTCTTGGAAACACACGTTTTTCCATTTATTTGTTTATTTTTTTTTACCTTGGCTTTTGGACAGGCAGTTCCCCTTTACCCCTTTATTTTACTCTGCCAGTACCACAGAAACCTCATCCTTCTGTTTAGATGACTGAAGTCAATACAAACCAAAAAGCAAGAAGCCTACGTATAGAATGAGTCTTTGCAAATCAATGTAAAATTTTACACTTCCCGGAAAATGAAAGCATATTTTGATCATAAAAATAAAAAATGCAAAATAACATCAACCTAATAAATCTATTTTTTATAGCATACATATCTTTGTCATATCCCATAACGATTATGTGCATTAGTTCCATTCTTGTTGTTTAATTCATCCTTAAAGCCATCTATCATATTACAAAGACTCAGCCTGTGGTATGCAGTGCACTTGAGATGTGCTTTGCCATGCTCTTTTTCCTTCTGCCAATGTGATCAATTGTGGTGAGTTTGGCATTACTCTTATCCACTGCTGTGATGGATGGAAAAGTGATTCTGCCGCATATGTCATATTGATTCAAATCAATACTGAATCTGAAGGAAGAAGGCAGCGGGCACTCTCACTCTCTCTCACTTTTTCTCTCTTCATGTGAATAGCAAATGTTATAAGAGAGATTTAAGCTATGTGCATCATACAAGAGCAACAATGATATAGAAAAAAAAAGATTTCAGTATTGATTACGTTAGCTACATTACTGCACCAACCAGGTTTGAATTTACAGGTGAAAAACTTGATGTGTTAGTAAATATTCATAAACAAGTAATTATAACACAGGCACAATACAGGTTGAGAAAGTAAAGGATACTCTTTTTTTTTTTTTAGCACTGCACCTTATTTATTCAGCCTGGCTTCTGTTGCACAAAGGTATTAGCACAATTAATGTAAATGAATGAGTGGGGAAGTGGGCGAGTGGAGAAACTGAAGAAAATGATGATGCTATTCATTTTAAAATTACATGTAAAAACAGATGAAAAAAACAACAATTTCACTGTCATCATATGTAACAGCAAACAAACAATTTTTAATTTGTACTAAGATAACAAATTGCCATGTTGGGTAAATAATTCAGCTGTTTTGTTTTTGTTTGTTTTTTTTGTTTATTTTTAGTTTAGTTTTATTTAGTTTCGTTTTAATTAACACCACGCTCATCAGAGTTAGTAAAGCATTTCTAGCTATTGCTGCCCTGAATCTTAATTATTCAGTTCATTTATTAAAACCCTGGACTGCACAGTTAAATACTCTCATTCAATTTATCATTTTAAATAATATTATAGGCAGAGTCATAAAGTTTTCAAGGTTACTTAATAGAAATAAATATGTACAATAACATACATCCATTGGTGTATAATTACATCCAACAATGAATGCATTCTAATAAATATAAGCCATGAATTAAAACCATTAAAAGCACACAGATTTGGGTGCTAGTTTATAAAAACCTCCATGCTGCACTGTGCCATGTTGAGTACAGTGGCCAAGATGGATATCACTATTCTGCCTAATCACATTTTATCTACGTGACTGGAGACTCGCCAGATGTATAGTACACTTTAGGAGTTATTTTTATTTTAAAGATTACCATTTTTTTAAGTATGTACTCTCATAAACTGTTTGATTCCATTCACACATGGTATGACGTTTTACTCGCTAAGCGTCCAGCTATGTTAGATCCACTTCAAAGAAAGTTTCACTAATGCTTCGTAACAACAACCAACAAAAACCAGTAAAACCAGAAGTGCTTACCGACAGAAAAATTCAAGATAACCTCAGCAATGATCTAAACAGTGAACTGACAGCCTACACTCAATACAGATGAACAGTGGTCAGAGTTATTGGTCCTACAGTGGTCACTGTAGCTAGGATTATTCACTTGAATTAAGAAGGACAAGAAGAGAATTCTGTTGACTGCAGTCTGCCATCTACTGACATCTACTGTAGCAGTGACATTTTACACACTGTAAAGAAAAAAACTTGAAAAAGGCCTGTCATCAAAATTGAGTGATTAATTTGTAAATACTGTAACGGGCAGTGATAAAGACAGGACCCTAACCAAAAAAAGTAACTTAAAGTGAGCTTAGGCAAAAAATTCCACTATTGCAAAGGAAACACCAAGAAGATCACTAAATGATCAGGCTAGGTAAGCAACCATGAGTCACAGGAACAAAGACAAACTAGTAAATACATGAGAGAAACACAGGTCTATAGCCTAAAAGGGAAAAGGACACCAGAGGAAACAATTGAAACAATTACAAGCATGAAGGCTGGGGAGAGACAGTAAATAAATAAAAGTTAGACACAAAAGAAAACTAACCTTCAACTTAAAACTGGTCATAAGCAAATAATAATAATAATAATAAATTTTATTTATGAGCGCCTTTCAAGTCACCCAAGGACACTTTACAATAGGATAAAACAAAAGGCACTAACACTGACATGAAAACTAACGCTTAAAAATGCGCCAGGCAAGGAAATACAAATAGACCGAGGCCTAAACACAGAAACCAAACAGAGAACACACAGAGAACTGCAATTACTCATACAACAAATAATAGCATGTGATTTATTTTTACTTTCGACACATGAAACAGGTATGGCACACAGCTGGAATATACAAATCATGGGGAGAGGTGGACTTTAAAAATTGCATCCTTTACAAATATGTGTTGATTTAGTTGTTTAAACAATTACATTCTCTTTGCATCTCTGTGCAAATAAAGAAAAAAGTTTTATATCTTGTCACATGGTGCCATGTTGTGAGAGTTCGCCTAATCCTTAACTAGCCCCTTACACTTACATCTCTAGTAAGAGTGACTAAGATGAGAGAAGTGTCGAGGAGTGGAATGGAGGACGTGCAGTCTGAGAAATAATGTTAGTTTTTGCTTTTTGACATGAAAAATAACATCATGTTTGGCAAAGACGGAAAAGCTAGAATATCAAAAAGACTACTGGACTGATAGAAAGAGACTTCTCACCTTAAACAAGGAGCTTGTATTGTATGTCATGCTGCCTCTTATCAAAATAGTTGTTGACAACATAACTTGATGTAAGTATACAGAGGTAAGCATTCCTTTCATGTCTGGTACAGGCACTGATTTCATTTTCGGAGCATTTCAGATATTCACTTACCACTTGCACAACATTTTCAGGGCAGGACAACAATTCACTCAGTCATGCATGCAAAAACACAGCTGTACAGGATTGGCAGAGACACACTACAGTGCTACAGGCACAGTGTAGATGTCTGTGAATGTTCATTATCCACGCTCCTCCTTAAGAGTTTCTGCAGGATGTAATTTTTGAATGCAATTCCACGGCACCCCACGCCCTCATCTGAATAATGTCTTATGTATTTGATACCAGTGCTTGTAAGTGCAACTCTTCAGGGGGCATTTGCCACACAAGGGGGTGGCTGTCAGCTTCCCAACAGTCTGTGCACATTTGCTGGGAAAGCAAACATTTACTATAGGAAGAGAAGAGCTGTCGAGGGGTATCAGAGGGAGGGAACGGGTAAAGGAGAATGATGATGACTTTATCAGCAGCTTTCAGGTTGGTTGCTGTAACCAGAATGGATGGAGGTTAAAGTGGAAAAATAGACTGTGAGGAGTACAGCAGGAAATTGAAAGAAAACAGAGAGAAATAAGAAAAGAGAACAGAAAAGAGGGAGGCATAGGTTGAGTAATGTAACAATTTACTTATCAAGAGAAAATCAAAAGCAATTTCAAGCAGGATTTACTTACTTTCCTCTGTTACGAGCATGCCCTAAAAGCCCACAGTATAAACTACAGATTGTTTTGTGCTTGCATCAAGTGCTTGCAGCATGTGCTTGCAGCATGTGCTTGCAGCATGTGTGCAAATGGAATATCCATGTTGCACCGTTTCCAGAACTTTCAGTTTTACACTACAGGAAAGCCCTCACTTCCTGTCTGTTTACACACTTTTGGTAGATTTTTGTGATCTGCTCAACTGCTCCTTTTGGTCCCAGTAGTTTTGATTTTTGCTTTGGGCAGAGTACTCATAAGGGCTTGTGGTGTGAATGATCAAAATCAACAAGGACAAAATAGTGTGTAAAAGAAAAAAAATATCATAATTATTTCATTTTATTTATTTTCCCTTTCATCACCTTCATCTTTTTTAACCCTCTTTATGTTGGCCTATATGACAGGATGTTGTGTCAAAATCATTCCTTTTCCACTCTTTATGTGCACAGAACTTCAAAACGCAAATTTTGAATATAGTTGCAATTGTGGAGACAAAAATGACCAGTTTTTGTAAATCATACTTCTAATAACACAGGATTTGCTTACTGAATGACTGATAGACAAAAAGATAAAGAAAAGTAACAAAAATGAAAATGGAAAATGGAGCATCTCTACTGAAACTGAAAACACGTGATATAGTTAGAGGCAATTGGCAGGTTTTTAGTGAATTCAGTGCACATTTAACACAAATATACAGAAATTTGATAAAAACCAGAAAATACAGTGCACATGTTTGTCTGTTGATGTTTGAGTTCAGCAAGATAAACAGGGATACTAATTCTTCAGTCTGATGCACCTAAACCACTGCAGAGAGCAATTTATGTTTGATTCATGGGAAGATTAAAGAACACTCTCTGGGTCCCACAGAGGTGGGTATTTTAGTCTGCTGCCAGTTTTCTCGGTTTTCTCCAATCAATCAAAACTTTTTTCTTTTCTTTTTTTTTTTTTTACCTTAAGAGAAAATGCTGTGTTTGAATCCATTCTTTACTCTTCATGCATGTCTTGCTCAGTTTTCATTTTGTCCATGGATGTAAATGAAAGTAAAACTAAGGGGACTGAAATAGTACAGTGATCATTTTGAGGATCCTAAAAAAATTTGAAAATTTACCGAAGGGAAGAAAAAAAACATAAAACAAGGAGGGTGAGTGTTGCATATTTCCAATGGCACCCTTAAGCCTTTGGGGCCTATTTAAAGAGCTAATGTGTGGGTCCCTACCCCAGCTGTATAAGCATACATCACAACGTGAGCAGGCACAGAGAAAATCAAGGGGTCCTTACCCATCCAAGATCAGTCCAGGTTCCTAAACACATTCATCAAAATAAGGTAACACAAGTGTACCTACCTGAATGCACCACAGTTTAATCATACAAGACTTACAGATAATGTAACAGGCACTAATGCAAACATTAACAGCATCACATAACTTGGCAGAGTGCCCTCATACTCACATAAACAACCACCTGACAGATACAATAGCTTCATTAAGGTTTTCAACAGCTTGGCATGAGTAGAGTAATAGGGCCACAGGACACAATTTATTGTGGAAAATCTGCTGCATGGGTATGCATCGAGCATCTTCTCAAGTGATGATGATGCATGGGCAGTATTTGAATTGGCTTCTGCCATCACATGACAGGTACCCTATTTCTGGCATGCAGTGGTTTATATAGTCACTGGAAAATAATGTGAAAAGTCACATGCTGCTGCTGACAGGGAAAGTGCTGAATTAGCAGTCACATACTCACATACTGACAATCATAATGACTGGCTGAGGAAGACCTTTTGGAAGCTGTTTTGTGCAGATTAAAACTAAATGAAAGTGTGTGTGTGTGTGTGTGTGTGTGTGTGTGTGTGTGTGTGTGTGTGTGTGTGTGTGTGTGTGTGTGTGAGAGAGAGAGAGAGAGAGAGAGAAGAAAGAAGTGAGGACTTCTTTACTTTCCTTTGTTATGTAGTCAAATAATAGATAGGAGAATTGTTGAACTCTTGCTGGTCAGTAGCGGCTCTGAGGGCGAGGTCTTTTGGCTAAGGCCTACACTTGACATTTCATTCAAAAACAGGAGCTTAAAAATTGGGGTTGCATGTAAAAGATTTGTGATGGAAATGAGGAAATGATATTCCACCACGTCAGTGTTTCTTATTAACAGACAGAAGATTTAGGTAGGCTTCTGGAGAAGGTAACACATGAATTAAAGCAATTTTCTTTATCCCTGTTCTACATTTTGTTATCCCTCTGTCATTTTCACTCTCTGCCTAGTGCTGGAGGGAGTCCAAACCCTTTAAAAAAGCTGCTTGCATCATATGCAAGAGCTGACTATTTGGGAATTTGGAATACAGTAAGCTGGTGATGGATTAAGAGATTTTAGACGCGGTCTCAAAAGGGTAAAGCACTCTTAGTTATCGATATGTTGTCATCATTGTGATTAATTAAGGAATTACATTCTTTTTATATTCTGGGTTTTTTTGCTTTATAAACCAAGAGGTTTACAGTCACAAAAGAGAACAAATTAAATCATATCCAAATTAGGATTGTTTGCTATATAACATTGTGTCACAAATCTTGAGTATCTTGGGTATTATTATCATACCATTGTCTATCTGTCAACTATCACTCTGCTTGTGATCAGATGAAGTAATCTTATTTACTTGTTTTGACTTTTTTTTTTTTTAAGCTGAGATGAATCTAGGGACACAGGATGCAGTGTAGGAACCAGACCATTTGGAGAGCTATTTGCAGCTCATTATATGTTCATTAGTGTTCACTAGACTCATCACGCTGTGCCCCAGAGGAAAATGAAAGATTCACAGAACTTTGGCAGATGTTAAATTTTAATCAGAGTCTAGTCTAGACTTACACAACGCAGGAGTCCTTAGCTTAAAGAGGAAGATCTGTATGGTGATGGTCTGTATTGTTTCAATTTACTGGTAAATAGTGATAAACCATTAAACTATAGAATCCATGTCTGGCATCAACTACCCATCACCAGAAAAGGTACTAAAACAAAACGAAAACAAAAAATAAAGAACGATGTAAAGAAAAAAACAGTGTATTCTGCAAGTGCAATTTTGTTTAATAGATAAATGGAGAAAAATAATTGCCATGTACAATATAAAACTTGTTGTACTTGTTTCTCTGCACATACACCACACAGAGGAACACACATATGCCTTCTCTGGCATGTGATTATTTAAAGTCCACTATATACCTACTCTTCCTTCTAGGAATAATCTTTTGATCTCTACATCTTGCTAAGGTTTTGAATACCATCATTAGACACTGGCTTCCTTTGATCTCGGCTTTATGCTTGGCAGGTAGCATGCAGCATGCCTGGTATATAAGCTTGAGGCAACTACTGAAAAGTTTTATCCTGTGGTTCAGTGAGGCTCATTTTAATTCAAACTTTTTACAGTAACTAAATAGTAACTAGAAGCAAGTGAAAGCTGCACCAAGCTTTAGAGTTTTTCCAAGTCCCACAGTTAGAATAAAAGTATAAGCAACAAGCAATAGTTTTATTTATTTACTTGAAATAAAATATCAATTAAACATTTTTTTTTATATTTAAAAAAAAGTATAAGCAACAATTTCTTCTTTATAATAAAGAAACAGTATAAAACATCTTTTACCGCTTCACTCTGTTAGAAAAAAACATGTAAGGGAAAAATAATTTAAAAAAACAAACAAGGTACAATAAAATGAGAGTACTGATACATAAGCATGTGGAATGATAATTAATGTAATGTCAAACCTAAACTGCAGTTCCCTGCTATGCATATGCCTCCCTTCAATAAAACAACTTATTCCCCTTTTGTATTGTCTTTCACTTCTGGGTTGTGCCATACAGAACAAGAACGTCAGGTGATTGCATCCCAGCTAGAAGTCAGGATAAGGACCATTACCCAGCTGTCCTTGAGGGGAAGGGTGGAGGATATCCTTCTCCCACAAGAGGAGTGACATGGCCAAGTGAAGGTGATGATGTTATGAATGAGGGTGGTTGGCAGCACAAGGTAAGGCTGCATACTCTGTCACTCAGGGAAGAGTTGACAGGGTTTATGTATAGACAAGGAGACGGGCCTTGGGAATGCAGGCAAGGTTAATCTGAGTGATATCTTGAATGGATAGACTAACCATCCTCAGAACACAAGGATGCCTATAGGGCACCACAGGGTCTTATAAGAAATAATGCGGAATTCTGGCAATGCGTGTGTACCTGTATGGTATAGCAACTCACTGAGAGGTAAATGTCTGAATCACATTTCAAAGCATGGTTACCAGCTCACAAATAATTGGCATTTGGGAGAGACAGTAACCAGGCAGATATCCCCAGCAGAAAATCCTATTTTCCTTGATGCCTCAGAGGAAAGTAGATTTTACTCACAGCTAGCGAGTTTGATCTGCTATGTCCATTCGTTTTAATACCTCCCTCTGGCAGCACAGTTTATATGAGCTAAGCTGGTAATGATGCCACAGCAGCATTTTTCAACAGTCTGTCCCAAAGAACTGTTCCCAGTGATGGCGATTACCTGGACGAGAACAGGTCTACTGACTTCAGCAGCCATTTCACACCTAAAACTGTCTATTTGGGTTCTATAGCAAGAAGAATTAGATGTCAAGACTCAGCACTGTGAAGTGCTCAGTGGGCAAACCTTTCTCCGCCACCACTACTACACCCCCCCCACCCTCTTCTTCTCCTCACATGCCCAGCACTGGGGTCCTTTGAGGTTGGTTAGCAAATGCTGAATGGCTGGCACGTGCTGGGTGTGGTGGAGACAAACTTGTCTGAAGCAAAAGAGGCAGACGGTGCCTGATTCTGATGTGTGGAGCCTGTGGCTGATGTAATTGAAGTGGGCAGAGTGAGGATGGGATGATCCCCCTCCCCCCTCTCCTACACTCCCCTCACAGAGACACACTCATCTCCCCAGCACTCCGTCCCCCTGCTAGAACCGCTGTGCAATAGAGCTGTCGAGTAGTGAGTCTACTAATGGAACACCCAGCTGGTTAGAGACTTCATCATGCTGCTGTGAATTATTCAGCTTCCAGAGGGCTCTCCTCAAATTATTTAAAAGCCCACTTTGGGATTCCAATGAACTAGACCGGGTCTTAAGGAAATGCACAGAATCTTTTTTTGTTAGGTTTCCATGAGTTTTACCTTCAAATGTCTAAAAGAGACAACTGAAAGGTAATTTGCTGAGACAAAGCTGTTTATTCAAGCTTTGAAAAACTTTAGACTGCTGAGTAAGCCACAGCCTGGCAGTGTTGCCTTGCACACATCAGGCCACATGTATAAGGCAACACTGCCCCACAAGGCAAGTTTTACACTCTGTTGCTTTTATAACAATAAGTAAGCAGCGAATGTCAAAAGATTTGCCGACCTACCCTTCATATCTTTGGATTTGAACCATGTAAGACACTATGGGCAATGACAGAAAACAGTCTTGACATACAGCCATTAATAGTGAAATCTGTTCTCTAATCCAGAATGTGAGGACAAGTTTCATACTGTTACAGAAGACAGCCTCAATTCAACATGCTTTCAGGGTAGGTGTCCTGGCAAGATTCACTGATTGGAATTCCATGTCCATATACATCACACTCTGTCTTCATCCACTCACCAAAGAGTGGATAAATCACTGCGTCTAGGCCGTCCCTCAGCAGGCCCCAGAAAGCCTTTAATAACAGGCACAAGCTGCCTGCAGTGCTGGTCTCTGATTGTTTTGAGTGAAAACAGATGTGGTTACTTGCTTCACAGTGCAGCCTGCTCAACTGAGGTTCTAAACAGGCCTCTGTCACAAGGCCCTTGCTGTCATATTGCCCTATTCAAACATCCGGCACCAATAGGAAGCCACCTTAATTCCCTCCCTACTCCCCATGGCCTCCGTTATTCCAGCACTTCCCTATTGCCACACCCTGTTTAAAAAAAAAAGATTTCAAACAAGGTGGAAACAGGCTTCCCTCCTCTCCCTCATAAAGACCACTTGAGAGTCTGGATGAACACATTAATGCCCCAAGGCTGTGATGAAATAAAACCCCAGCGCCATGCCCTTTATGTGAGCCAAAAACACTGGCCATGTTTATTACATCTGACCATCTGTGTTTTACACGTGCATGTCTGCTAGACAGATCCACATGCACTCACACAAATGTCAGAGGTCCTACAGACAGCCAATAGCTTATTAGCTGTATTCAACTTAAAAGCCAGCTACATGTGATTGCAATAATTTTGCAGCGTGGTTTTATGCTAGGAGAAATAATGTGCAAGTACTTTGTCTTAATATATTGAGAAATGTCTCTCTCTTTCTTCCTACTTTTGCAAATGACAACATAGTCAATCAAGTGGAGACAAATGCCTGTGCAGCAGGGTAAGAGACTGAATGACAGCAGGAATCTAAGTAACTGATATTCTTCACTGATTTGTTTAAACAGTTTCAAATTTCCTACATTCACATGTGGTGTGTGTGTACTTCTGGAGCCCCAAGCAATGGTCAAGAATCCCTCAAGGCCAGAAATTAATTGAAGCAGCATGGACCTTGCTTTTTAAGACGATTGACATACAGAGATCTTCCTTGGGCCAATCATCCCACTCCTTGGTACATTAAGAAAACAACCAACCAGCCTTTACTACTTCTTTTATCATCTTTTTCGTTTTGTTTTGTGTTTTTTCCTCAAACAAGTCTGTCTGGCTCAGCCCCTGGAATCCAAAGCCAGTCTGTCCCACCCAGCTGAGTATGCTTTGCTGAATCAGGAAGGAAATATTTACCCAGTGACCATGTAAAGGGGTTGTGACCTCCAAGTCAAGCTGTAGGTCAGAATGTGGGCGTTAAAGGTAAGGTAATACATAGCACATCAACCACAGGAGGGCATGAAATAAATTATCAAAAGTTAGTGCATGGTTTAGTAGCATCATGAATCAGGGTTTTGTTTTTTGTTTGTTTGCTTGTTTTTTCACGGCAGTTCACCCAATGGGGTGAATTAATAACTGGCTGCCCGGTAATTTGCAGAAAAGACACAGGTTAGTTAATTTGGTTTATGATATTGATATAGTCCAAAAATATAAAGTAGTAGAGTACTTTTGATTTTATTTTTTAGGCCAGACTATCACAATTATTGTGTGCTCACACTTTTGTTTTGTTTTTTAATGTTATGTAATAGAATTTTGGGTATTCCTATTCCAAAAAATGTTCAGATATTTATTCTCAATGAAATTCTATTTTTTGCAATTTGTATTTCAGCAAAATAACTGCGGAAGTTTGCAAGGAGGTGCTGGTTCCAGGGTTTGGATCATTAGCATAGGTGCCACATGCACATATGTATTTTACTAAGTAAGTTTCATTTAAAAAAATCGACAGACAAAGATATTGTATACGGAGCATCTTCAGTAGTGTGGATGCAAAGAATTTACAAAAAATATTAGCAGAGCTGATAGCAGCAGCTATAAGATAATTATATACTTTTGATGAAAGAGCAGAGAAATTATTTGACATAAGGTATAGTAAAGACACATGGCAAACATTATCAGTATTAAAGAATGAGTTCTTTATATTGCAGTGTTGGATGGAGCAAGGGGAGATATTGAAAATGCATTAAAAGTGAGTATGCATGAAATATTTTATACTTAAACTGTATTATTTTTAAGTGAAGAATTGTTATTTCCCTGCATGGTGAATATATTCATCTATACTTTGATTGAGAAGTATGAGACATTTGTGAATATGTGAATATCACAAAATGTTTTTAATTACTGCCACTTAGGATTAAATTGCTTAAAAACACTTTTAGCCAATTACTGACAATTGCTGACAACCGCACAATTGACTATTTAGCAGTATTATAGGTGAAGCTTCCTGACTTGTTTTTTCATGAGAAATGAAGCAGAAATAACATCTTAAGTGCTGAATTATATAGATTTTTAACTGCAATTTTAAATATGAAGCACAAAGAGATATCAGGGCAAACCACTGATTACACTTAAGAACAAGATGAACAATATTAGACTTGACAATTGACAAGAAAACACACGCACACGCGCACACACGCACACACACACACACACACACACACACACACACACACACATAATCTTCACAGAACCTGTATCCATCTAAAAATTACTTGGGAGGATGAAAGTGAGAATAACTTGTAGCAGAATGATAGGAAGCAAAAAGCATGGAGAAGAGGGTAAATGTGGGGTTTCTTAAGTCATAGAGATTGTATATTCTCCAGTGGCCATGTCAGCCATCTGATCTCAGCCTGTGGAGCATGCTTTTCAATTTCATATTACATAGAAAAACTTAATGCAGAAAGACCTACAAACAAGCAGAAACTAATGGTGGCTATAGGAAAGTCCTAACAGAGATTAGAGCATTTTCATTGACTGCAAAGGATTTTCATCCATATATTAAAACAATCCCAATAATTAAAATTATGGTAGTGTATCCAATTAATTTTGAGCCTTAAAAAATGTGGGAATTTATGTAATACCTAAACTTCATTACATTGCAACATTTTTGTAAAATCCCTTGAATAAAAGTTAAAAGTCTGGACTTCAGTCACATATTGATTGTTTGATTTAAAATCAATTATAATGGTGTACAGTGGTAAAAAGGTGGATCTAACTGTACACCTCTATGGATGTTGAGAGCGAATAGGTTTTGACATAGCAAGAATCTCAAATATTAAAAGCATCATTATGGATTAAGTGACTGCTGGGATGAACATGACCCAAATGACAAAATTGATGGAAGGAAGGAAAAACTACCTTGATTTAGAGTATAATCTAGTTCTGAAAATGAACACGGTAACAATGAACAAGAACTCTAGAAAGACACAATAAGCTCATTGAACTGGGCCATTACAGTTCAGGGACTGAACTGCTAACCCTGAGATGTCTAAACATCAAATAGGCTCATACATGTCCATGGCCTTGTGCCACAATTTATATGATGGAATGATGTTACATATCATTCCAAGACTGCAAACTTGTTTGACAAATGACCTGTCCACTGCCTTAATGGTGGAAATTTTATTTTTCGATATAAGGTGTAGCTTTTGATGTGAAACTGAATATTAGCAATATTTGAAAACTTTTTTTATTAATTTATTTGAGTCATTGTTAATTGTTCATTGGGGGGATTTCGTTTTTATTTTTATTTTTTTTTGCATTTTGGATTTTGCATTTTGTAGTACCGGGATGGTTTTATATATATATACAAATTAGCATGCACCACCAGTGTGTGAAGCCCTGATAATATTCATTATTGTGGTCTTGTATGATGGCATGCGCAGCACAAAGTGGTGTTGAAGCATAAAAAATAGTAAAAACAAACCCCTGTCACCAGTGGCATTGTCCTGGAAGGTACCAGCAAGCATGAGAAAGTCCTGTTTAGGAGTTTAGCCATGCACTGCTCTCTTTCGGTTGCTTTAGACCCAAAGAAAGCCAGGATTTCCTAATGCCCAGAATGGAGAGTTCTAAACAGATTGATCTGCATCAGGGGACTGTCCATTCTTTGCAAGTGAGCTAGCCAGGAAAAAAAAAAGATTAAAAAAGAGTTTGTTGGGAGAACAGTCTGACATACATAGACCTTCTCTGATCTCCAGAACAAGTTATCACCTGAGAGTGGAAGACGGAATTCTAGTCTGTCTGGCAGAGACAGCTCACTATGGACCCCTTCTCTCTGGACGTTAGCATGGGTGAGTCAAGCAGTGGTTTTATATATCACACATCACAGTGTATTAGCAATAATAGAGTTTCTTTTGCTATGCAGAGTTGTGCTTGGCATATCAATACTACTCTTTTCTTCTCGTTTCATTTTTTGTGCACGCATGTCTATGCGTAGTATGCATTCCTTATCAAAATTCTTGTCTTAAGTTTGTTGATAAATCTGATGTGACCCGGCCCTAATTATAATTCTGACCACAATTTCAACAAAAACTTTCATAGTCATTAAAACCTCTAGCAGGATTTTATAATGATTTGAAAGTAATTATAAATGACAGAATGTATTTGTTTTGGCACTGAGCCCTACACAGTCTTTGTAGTTCAAAGGTGAAAGTCTGACTTGGAGCTACTACAGTATATCTGTACTCTATTCGTGTTTGTGGAACAAAGCTGAGTTTGGGCACAAGTCTGTAAGCAAACCTTTGGATTTTTAACATCTAAAAAAAAGAAGATACAACTTCATACACAAGTTTTGGAACCAAGACTTGGCAGGATGGAAAACCCTCGTACCACAGAGAGGCTCTGGTGTGCTTGTTTGTCAAGTGAGACTGAAGATTATTGATTTTACAAGTGTGTCTGTGTGTGTTCCTGTGTGTCTGTGTGTATGTGTGTGCATCTCACTGTATGTGTGTGTTTTAAGGGCAAGCTGGCTTGTAGCCCTGGAACACAAGTAGCTGATGTTGCAACAGATATGGTAACTTTGACAGCAGGCTACACTATACAGACTAAACTCCATGGCTGTACTTTTGATTGCCTCATACATATAATTTCCATAGAGACATTTGTACTGTAGGCGAAAGGTCAAAAATCTTCATTCTCATTTCTGGCTTTCCTGGTGCATCTTTAACAAAATGAATATACTTCAGTTTTGCATTTGCAAATTCTGAAAGTAATGTTTTGAGGAGGACACTGTAGCTATTCATCAGCCAAAGCTCTGCTTTAATTACATCAACTTACTGCTAACTTTAAATTTGTGAAAATGTTCAACAGTGCGTCAGCACTAACAGTCCTCCAGAGATAGATATTTCAACACTCTAAAGTCAAGGTTTTTAAAGTTCAGCTGATTTTATTTGGTGTAGTTTTTCATTCACAATAAGCAACAAAAAAAAATGCATAAATGTAATTGAATTAAAGCATATTTAACTTCACTGCTTTTAATGTGTTTCTTCTCTTGCGAGTGTACATTGATGTACAGTTAAAGCTCAAGAAGCACTGTGCTGTAGCATAAATAGTATTATTGTATAGACTCATCCAGAGCTTCCTAAGTTGAGCCCTATGTCAAAACTTTTTGGAAAGGCTTAAGCATTCAGGTTCTGAGCTATAAATCACAGACTTTGAGCAAGAATTGTTGCAACAACTTGTAACATTTCCAAAATATCCCTGCTTGCAACTTTAGCAGGCAAGAGAAAATAAATGTTGCATTTATGTGGCGCCATGGACAAAAAGCATTAAATAATTCCAAACTGTGGGAATTTGTGAAATAATTTCAACACTTTGGTGTTGCAAAACCCTCTGATTTGTTTTTTGTCACTGTTGCCAACAAAGTAGGAATGAACAGACATTGCGTTGTCACTAAAAACGTTATTGTTCCCTCGTATATCCTTTGCCACGCTATCCTTTTACTGAGCCTCTTTGTGGTTAAGAGTACGAAATAAACAGGAGTGTGTTGCACTAACACACTCTGTCAGGAGGCTGTAAGGTATTGATTGCAGGAGTGTATGAAGATGATGGTTTTTGACAGCCCACTGTGTGGACCTGAGCTGAGTCAGACAGGAGCCTGTTCTGTCTTCCGTCTATAAGGGCCTAGGGCCATGTTGGTGAATGACTGCATCATTCCATGCGCATGAATGCTTTCGGACACAGGCTTCAAGGCATCAAGGAGACCAGAACAAAAGAGAAATATGGCTCCAATCTTTAACATTTAGATAAGAGCATCAGCTAAATGTCGACCTTGCAGTGAGAATAATTTCCCAGCGTATAGCCTCACTGCCAGCCATCAGATTTAAAAATTGAATTCAGTTAATTCAGTAATAGTGTTGTGTAATCCATTCTTCAACAAATTCCTTTTTTAACTATCTCTAGAGAACATTAACATGAATTAATATGTTGGTTTAAGTGCACATTAGAAAATATTAAAATTGCCAATCTTACTTCCAGAGCCAACAGCACACCTTATTTTATCCAATCAACACTCCAAAACAGTCCAAAACCTAAATACAGTCCCGATCAAAAGTTTAAGGTGCATGGTGCAAGCTTCCAAGTAATGTTCAACTTGCAACAAGAATAAATGGGAGTGAGACAAAACATTTTTTGAGCATGCAGTTTATTGAAAACAACACTTAAACAGGCTGTTTTGCAGCTGATCAAAGGTTTAGGACCACATGCCTTTAAAAGACCAAATCTATCCAAAAATGTGGATTCACTGTCATGACGTTCTGATGGAAAAGGGGAAAAAAATTTTCCTTTTTGAACGTGGTTGGTTGTTGAATTGCATAAGCAGAGTCTCTTGCAGTGCGCCATCACTGCTGAGGTGGGACCCAGTAAGACAGTCATTTGGAATTTCTTAAATGATCCTGAGGCTTATGGAACAAAAAAGTCAAGTGTAAGACCCCAAAAAATTTCACCAGCACTGAGCCGTAGGATCCAACTGGCTGTCCGTCAAGACACCAGACAATCCTCTACACAAATTAAGGATGTTACCGGTGCCGACTGCAGCCCAATAGCCATCAGATGGCATCTGAGACTGAAGGGCTTCACAAACAGAAAACGTCTTCAAAGGTCTCGTCTCCTTGAATGCCAAAGAACTGACCGTTTGGACTTTGCAAAAGAGCACCAAACATGGGACATTGAAAGGTGGAAAAAAAGTCTTATTCTCTGATCAGAAAAAAAAGTAACCTTGATGGTCCTGATCGTTTCCAACGTTACTGGCATGACAAGCAGATCCCACCTGAGATGTTTTCTACGTGCCACAGTGGATGGGGCACCGTAATGGTCTGGGGTCCTTTTTCCTTCGGTGGAACAATGGAGCTTCAGGAGGTGTAGGGGCGTCAAACGGCTGCTGGCTATGTCCAGATGTTGCAGAGAGCATCCCTGATGACTGAGGGCCCTCGTCTGTGTGGTAACGACTGGGTTTTTCAACAGGACAAGGCTACAGTACACAATGGGGTATAGGTTATTTGGAGGTGTGGTCCTAAACTTTTGATCAGCTGTAAAACAGCCTGTTTCAGTTTAAGTGTTGTTTTCAATAAACTGCATGCTCATGCACAGCACATTTCTTCTTGCTGCATGTTGAAGCTCTATTTGGAACCTTCACGATCCAGCCATGCAAAATATTATTGATTTTTTGCCATTTTTCAACTGGTCTTAAACTTTTGATTGCGACTCTATATTCAATTTACAGGCCTGTTCTTCATTGGTCCACATATCTATAAGGATTGAAGTAACTCAAAACAACCCTGTACACTCAGAGTATGCCTACATTCACAATTTCAATAGATTCTCAGAAACACTGGGAGCCATGTTTTTCTGGGAAAGTACAACAATACTGCTCTGGAGTGGATGTTAATAGCGTCTGGCTTTAAACCCTTTTGTGTTAAGGCTTTTCAATTCTATTAAAGGTAATGGTGGAAAATGTCTTTCTTATAGCACAGTGATGCAGTACCGTGTACAGGAATCAGAGACAGAGGTAGTCAACTCACCAGCTATGGGCCAAATACTCAAAGTCTGTATTTAAAGGTACCACTGCCCTAAGGTATTTTTGATACTTTAGTTCTGCATGTGGAAATGTTTAAAGAGAATTTCCAAGTGGATATTTGTTTATTACTGACAAGCAAAAGTTGAACAAAAAATCTTTGCTTTAGTCAGAATTTTGCAAATACTCACCATTTACCCTCAGACCAAAAACAGTGACAGCTTACCTTCAAAGTAAAAGCGGTGCATTTCATTCTCCCCTGCAACAAAATACATTTCAAAAAGCTTTTACTTTGAAGGTAAATAGTTTGTGAGTGTTTGCAGTCATGTTAGCGCCTTCCATGCTGCTATCGGCAACCACAACAACCAGCAACTCCAATATCCACTTGCTAGTTGCGGAAAACAATTTTTTCCCAAGGTGGTGGTGACCAGAGGGTCAGTGACAGGTCTCTCGCCCCACGTGAACAGCGCTTTAGCTTGCAGCTGATTGGGGAATACACATTTTTGCCTAGTAGCCAATGGTTGCCATATGGTCGGCTACAAGTCTTCAACTTGTGTGAATAACCAGCAGGTTAACAATATTCTTTTCAATAGGATTGCTCAAATTATTACACATTTTTAAATTATTTCTAATATAGGCTTGGTGAAACATTGGCAGTGAAAGCTTTTTTTTTTGCTTTTTTTTTCGCTAGAGTTGCCTGAAATGCTACCCACATATTGCTTTTCAAACAGCAGAGTGATGTTGAGGACATGTGCTATGCTTTCTGAACATATTAGTTGTTCTGCTTTAGATTTGTGCTTCTACTGAGTTATTTATGTAGAAATAAATGAAAAGTAAACCCTCTGGCATTGGCGGCTCAGCGCAGGCCCACAGTGAGTAATCTCAGAATGTGTACAATCCAAGGCTCAAACTAATGAGTTGGACTGAATGAAAGCTTTCATCAAATCCACTTTAAACACTGTAAGCAGTGTTTCAGTCTGTTGGAGTCACTCAGCATGACTGGCTCTATAATGATCTCCAAATGTGTTTTGTGTGATTGCTGCCTTGCAGCCTCAGTCTACCCCACACTCCCTCCTTCCTTTCACACTAACCTCACCTCAAAGGAAATTTGTACTTACTTGTTTGAAGATAAATATGTGGTCTGTGCATTAAAGAAAACCTGACTGTGGTGGATGAAAATATTATACCATTTCAAAAAAACAAGCCAAAAGAACATTATAGTTATTTGTCTTCAGCATGTCTAGTAACACTGTCACATCTGTAGAGTGACAATCAAGATAATCTTAGTAAAATAAATAAACCAAAATACATCAGTGTGCACCAGCTATCTTACATAACTATTCAAAATATTAAAAAAAAAATGAAAGCATGTGGCAAGAGCTAAGGCAGGTTAGAGAGGGTTAGAGCAGTTAACTTGCCACAGCACCTCAACATTGCAGTTAGCCTGTTAATGATTTTCTGAGGCGCACCTCGCAAAGCTTTTTTTCTTTTTTGTCATTAAAAAAAAAAGAAGAAAAAAACACCAGTTACACAAAAGTACAACAGCAGTAATAACAGCCTGTAAACATGATTACATTGAAAATAGTAATATGTTGTAGATATAATGTTTACCCTGCTCAACATTCTGGTTTAGCTTGTTAGCAAAATGACATCTGTACAGCTGAGGCTTAAATTGATGTCATAAATCAAAGTACTATATGCGTTTCACTGTTGACTTTGGTTCCAAATAATAAAAAGAATGATCAAAGTTATTGCAAATCACCCTGAGCTTGATATAAATGTGTATTTATGAATGCAAAAAACACTATAACAATGCATCCAGTACAGTCATTGTCAATAAATTTGACAAAGAGGATCTTCAAAGCCCATGACCATGAATGCAAATGTAAACTGTCATAGCAATGTATCCAATAGTGAGATATCACAGTGGCTTTGAAGAAGGAAAACAGTGTATATCAGTTTTTTTTTTTCTTTCTGTCTTTTTTGGGGGGAAGAAAAAAAAAGAAATGCAGGGTAGGTCTTACTAGAAATTGACTGTTCACATGGCTCACATTCTGCAACCAACTAAAAGCTCACTTTTTTTTTCTTTTACAGAATAAAGATGCTAAGTAAAGATTCTCTCTGAAGAATAGTGTTATCTTTGACAAGATAATATTGATCTATGATGAGCCATCACAACTGTGATAAAGCATACGGTCTCTAGTTCTGCTGAAGTAATAGAAGGCTCTTGCTCATGCTGTGATTGTAAGGAGTTACTGCAAGTTGACCAAAGCAAAAATAGAATATAATTCCAAGCTGACAGCAATATATAGTAATAGCCATGAAGCAATGTGAAGGACAAACAGTGAACCCTGCCAATCAGTGTGATGAGGGCATTATTTACTGCTGATTTACAGCTTCCGTCTTTTTGTCTCTTTTGGTTATTTCTTCTAATATGAATTGTAACAAATTAGACAGTGTCCTTGGTTACTTTGGAATGTTTCTATCAACAAGGGTCACTACTCATAAGAAAAAGGCAGTAATGAATTATATGTACAGGGTTTTTTTTTTCAGCTGTAAACAGAGATAAGGTCATTAACATAGACTTTGTCCTAGCAGTCACTGACCCAGTCTAAACAGACTTTCTGCACAGACTTTGACTCTTTCCGCAAGCAACATTTAAATGTAACTTTCTGCAGACATCCAATATTATTAATAATATTTTCAAGGTTGTTATATTTTAATGGCATCCCGAAGGTGTGGGAAACAGGTTTTTCTAATTCATAACATGGTCTCATGGGTGACAAACTGAATGGTTGAAGCACTGCACACCCAAGTGAGAGAAAAGAAGAGGCATGATTACTGTTTGAAGTGGGAATGTTAAAAAATCCCATAGAAATTCACTGTAATCCCAAAGAGTAATGAAGCAATTAGTCACTGCTCATTAATGACTATATGTCCCATATAGCGGGCTCCAGCTGTCACTGTACCAGTGACCCAGTCTTTTTCCATTTGACATTCTTATTAGAGAGTCAGTGAAAATTTACATTATAGGAAAGTTGTTATACTAATGGCATAATCCATGATATGAATATAAATAATACTACAGCTTTTTATTGCACTGTATAAAATTATTTGGGGATATCTGGGGATAAATAGGGAATAATAGTAAATTAGCAATATTATTTTACAGTGAAAATAACACACATTTAAAAACAAATAAATAAAAACAAATGGCCTAAAATAAAAACTACTTGTTCCTTTTTTCAAAAGAAAAAAAATCACCTGGAAAAAGTACTCCTTGTTTTGGTTTGTTATGTGTTCTATTTTTTTAATATTGCTGAAAAAAGAACAGTGATGCTTAAAATTAGGGGCAAAAAAGAAAAATATAAATAAAACTCAGTTGAATTGTCAGATATTTTTAACATAAATGTTAATGCATGTTATACACTAGTAGATACCACCTACTTTCCACGCATTTATCCCTTAAGTACACAGTTTGTTTGTTTATTTATTTTGGGGGGTTTTATTATTTGTTTGTTTGGTTTTCTGCACCATACTTCTCTTCTCAATGATACATACTTTTATTCTCAGTTTTACAATACACCTTGTAGAACAGTGTCTGTTAAATACAACAGTTGGCCTTTAAAGTATGTAGTTTTCATTTCTGGTCAGTCTCATGGGTCCTCCGTGTATTTTTCTCTGTGGTTCTTTGCAAACAGAGCAGGCAGCAGGACACATGAGCAGCTCTCCAGTGATCTACCCCTGGAGTTCTCAGGTGATCTGCCTACAGTATGTGGATCCATTTACCAGCCGAGCAGCTGCCGTGGGAGGCTTGAGCCCTCTTAAAAGTCCACGTCAGGCTATGGTTACAAACTGCAAAGTTGGTGAGGAGGCGGGATAGCTTAGGGCCAGGCGGTGCTTGAGGACCCTGCTGCAAGTTCAAAGAGAGGGCTTCAACAGCTGTGGATGTTCAGAGGGCTATTTTGGCAGTGAGAAGAGTGGCGTGTAAGGTCACATGGCAACTTAATATAACCTCAAAACCCAAGTTGGTGTATTTGTCTTAACTTCCAATTTTTTGAAAGAAAGACACACTTCTTTGATTTCATTACAGGAAGAATTAGGCTAATTAGGCCATTTTTCATGCACTCCTAGAGTACAATTTATTTACTAGGTTACACATAGCTGTACTTTCTGAAGTCCTATTGGGTGCAAATATTGTATGCCACAGCTCTATAACATAATCACTCAGTACTCAAGTGGGTTTACAAAGGATGTTATTTTGCATGAAAATGGTTATCCACATAACCATAGTACTGGTTTCTGAAAACATTTTGAATAATAAATATAGGAAGTTTCTTCACAACATCTCCAAGACACGTCTCCATTTCAACAGAATTTGACATAATTCTGAGGATTTCAACTGGCATTTAAAATTTATGCTGTTCCTTTACATGAATGCTGAATTCAAGGTTATTTAGCAGAGACATGAACAGACTGTAAATGTAGTAATGTTTGTAGTCCAGACAAATGTCCAGCTCCCTCTTCTTTTTTGCTAACGTTTGGCACCAGCACATTTTATTTCCATTTTATTTCACTCTTTAATATACTTATTGTCTTCTCTGATCTGAAGAGACCAATGATTTTAAAGCCTGAAAACAGAGCCCTGACAAGGTGCACAAGTTTATCTACTTCTCAGACTAATTTCATACAAAAATAGGCTGTTTACCTCAGCTTTGAGTGTCACAAATAACAAATCCATTTTGATACATTTCTTTATATTAGTCACTGTGGTAATACTAAAACAGGTGATTTCAACCGGTATCAATACTATTTTATATGTGCCATCATCTGACATAAATCAAATAAGCGTACCCTAAAGCAGAGCTTCCCAAAGTGTGGGGCCTGCCCCCCAGGGTGGGCGCAGAGCCATTGCAGGGGGGACGTGGTATGAAAAGGGAAAAAAAAACAAAAAACGCTTGGACAGTGCTAGCACGGAGCGCCCACACAAACGCAAAGCAGGAGATGAAGCATCGCTGAATATGTTTCCAAACCAACTTCATTCTAAGCCAAAGACTAGAAAATATGGTGAAGCATATCTTCCCTTTGGTTTCACCTGCACAAGTGCCGAGGTAGGTCTCCCCTGCATAATTGGTTTTCCCTTCGTCGGGAGCACGCACTGGGCTGTTCAAATCACGGACAAACAGTATCCCACATTCTTGATTTTTAGTTCACAAACACTTGTAATGACTAACTACTCCTGACATTTTGGAGATGTTAGCTCTTTATACAGTGAAGTTACAGCGGGATACAAATAATATCAGGCTTATCCTGCCGTAATTTGTTCCCCTGTTCAAATCACGGACAAACAGTATCCTACAGTTGTTTACGTTTTTGAACTCATTTTGCACAGAGAGACATTTTTGGAAAAATGTATTGACAGCAATGTTGAATATTATTACACAGGAAAAAAACAACTACACACAAAATAATCACACCGTGATGCCTCTGACTTTGTAAATGGAGGGACAGTAACTGCGTGTGTGTATGTAAGCGTGTAAAAACTGAAGATCGAACATTTTTCTTGTAAAACAAAGGGGGGGCTCAGCAAAAAAAGTTTGGGAACCGCTGCCCTAAAGTGAATTAAAGATATATTACTGCTGAATGACCAACATGGGCTGTGTTGTAGTGGCCAATCAATGAAGGCCAAAAACATTTTAGACACTATTCATCTATTTCTCTATTCATTTTCTTAATTGCTCATCCAACTCAGGTTTCATGTAGACTTTCTTTTATATGTTTTTGTTGCATTCTTACATCCACTCTAAATGTCATGCCATGTTATAAAGATTGATGTGAAATATTTTAACCTAAAAGAAACTGATACCAACAAAAGCAAGTGTGCTTATTTTTGGACAGATGGACAAAAATAAAATGAAAAGGCACGAGAAGAATTAGTAATGAAGATGTTTTCATGAAGTGCGCGACACTCACATAATGCAAGCAGTCACCCACCTGGTAATGGGCTGCACATGCCCGGATCTGCTGTTCAGAACTGCTTTTCCATTGCTGGATGCATGTATCCTGCAGCTGTGCAGTGGTCAGTGGTTGTGGCTGGCTCTGATGAACACATTGACCCAGCATCTCCACGGCATGTTAAGTAGAAGACATATCAAGACTAAATACTGACCACGACAGTGTTTTGAACACTGTTTTCTTGTTTTTACTACTTTACCACTACTCTGGCAGCAGAAGGGCATGGATTTTTTGCTGAAACAGCCAAGTTCAAGTTGGAGCTCCTTATTATAGTATTACTTCAGTCTGTTGCAGCATGATGGGACTAATAAAAATGTTGTGCATACACAAATGTTTTTCATTGACTAAAAGCAATAGATCAAAACCAAAAACTACTCACAGAATATGTTTGGGTTTTCTAATAGTTTAAAATTATATACTTAGACATGAACTTAGCCTGCTTAAACAAAAAGACCAGCTCTTTGCAGATAATTGAAAACCACTAAATACACCTGTCTTCAGTCCTTGGTGGAGTTTGTGCTGCTGGGAACTTAACACATAATGTGTAGTACTACAATAAAGTATTCATTATGTGTACTGACTTTGGTTGATGGCAAGTGCTCTTATCTTCTCAGTTTTAACAAATCACATAAATTGTCAGCTGAGTGCACGGTGACGTGCCTAACAGTATAACTGAACAGTATAAAAGCTTTCGAGAACTCTGCTTCTCACAGTACCTTAAAAAGAAATACTCTTTAAGTTTTAGGGATCACATTCATTAATGCATTTCCTGAACTTTGATTAGTGAGTGATCCAAAAGTAGATCCTTAGATAAAGTAGAATTGGAGTACATGTGTAGCTGACTTTTCAATCACCCTGCCTATTCTTGTCTCCTCTAGTTAGAATGTTCTAGTAACATTATACTGTATAAATATTTGTCCGACATAACTGCAGGCTCATTCAGCTTATCCTGTGGCTTCAGCTCAGGCACAATGGACCCTTATCCCGACCAAGTAACTCTACACTCACCTCCCTGGTCATTATTGATGGCCTAGTAAGTGTTACTGTTACAAAGCAATTACTCTGCCATTAATGTTAGATGAGCTGCTCTACAAGTACAGCTTGATGCTTATCAGTTTTCTTCTGTTGCTTGCCTCTTTACTTTCACTAAACTGCACACCTTCTACTGCACATCGTTTCAGTCTTTAATAAGTGGGAGGTGAGAATGACAGCTGGCAGTCTTAACCTCTATCAAAGGAAATTTCTCTAAGTTCAAGAGGTAAAAAAGTCAAAAGGCGAGCAACATGGCCCCAGTGTGACTTTGGGAAATCTGGTGACCCGGTAAAATGATATCACGCCACCGAAGAGAAGAAATAAGCAGGAGGAAAAAAGAACAGCACAGAGGTGTAGGGATCGAATGAGCTGTACTGCCACCTCCACATGTGGTTTTACCAGTGCACAGAAGCAGTGCATCTCCAGGTCACTGAAAGGTAGAATATGCACATGCACACACACACAGCAGTTTTTTCCCCCCCTCTGATGTGTGTTATGTAAATTGTGCCAGACAGGTAGCTTGTTTATCTTGAAGGCAGAGGGGAACGATGGTTCACATGTCAAGTCGACACCTTTTACATATCAATCAGCAGCAAATGCTGAAAGAACTATTAACACAACTTCAGTAACAGTTTTCACTCATATTTAGTCACTCAAACTGAGGATGCAGTTTCATCACTTTGTTAATTTGCAAGGCTTTTGTTCATGTACATGTAGCACATGTAGCGATATTCGACTTTATAAGGAAAGTTACCATTGAGAACATGTATTCCCTTCAGCACTCACCAAACAGAAACCTTTGTGCCTGTAGTGGCTGCTTTGCGCATTATATGTGACCAGTAAAGAGGATGAAAACAATGCCAATTTCCCCTTGATGATGATGTCCTTAGTGACTTAAATTATTAGTGATAAGTGATTTAAAAAGTGATTCTGAAATTCTTCGCTAAACATCGGTATCAAAATAAGTATTAAGCTAATTGAAAGTAATATGAATTGTGAAATCATTGAACGTTACCTATATTAAAGGTGTTTTTATCATTAAGAACCCTGATAGAGGTGTTTGAGTAAGATGGAGAAAATAGCGAGCTGACTATGTATGGGCATCCATCCTAAAAATAAGTAGTCCAGTGGGAGAAAAGAGACTCCAAACTCAACTATGCTGTCCTTTCCAAAGAATAATGAAGAAACAGTCTGACAAGATTGTTTTTCTGAAATCTGGCTACAAACAGAGTAGAGTTAAAGCCATTAGCCAATAAGAGTTATTTGCTTGCCTGGTATACATGGTACATACAAAGGCATTTAAGTACATGCCAAGAAAAAACAAAGACTTGCATACAGTTCTTATAATGTTAGTACGTTACTGTAAATTTACTTTTGCTGGATACAGTGTTCATCAATAGCGAAATATATTCAAAAAGATTCAATTTTTTCTTTTAATTAAATTCTTTTGGGGGGAAAACAGCTATAAATTGCACCATTCTGTCTCTCTGTGTGTCTCTTTCTATTCTTTATCTAACAGATGCACATAAGCACTCACACATTACCTATTTGTCCGTAGGTGGTGGTCATAAAACCATACATCAGCAGCTTTGCAGAGGAGCATGTCCTTAAGAATATGATAAAGAGGAAGCAGGCATTTCCTTCTCAAGAGGGATGTTTTCCGCTGCACATCCTGTCTGATTAGTGAGACCAGAGAGTCTTCCTCTCAACTGCTCTGCTAAATAATATTTTCTAGATATTTACATAAAAAGTGGTTTCATGTCATAGACATGCTGTAAAAATGGTCTCTGGACCAAAAATATTCCTGTTACCCATAAATCTGTCCTAGCTTGCCATCTATCATGAAACTGTCCTGACAAAGGGCAGTCTCGTATTACCCACCTCCAGCCTCTACACGGTTAGCTTGCTTTTTTTTATAAAGTGATTGACTTTGGTGCTTAGATTTAAACACTAAGGCTTATTGGCAGCCCAATAAATAGGTTAAGTTTCCCAAACCAGAAAAAAAAGCTAGTATTGCTGAACAATAAAATCTTGAATATTTTCAGCAGCGCATCATATCAACATTGTCCAAACTTTCTCCAATGTGAATTATGGGCTTTTCTCCAATGAAAGACTTTGAGAAGGAGCTGTTTAGCTGTGGGAAATTTCCTCATCTCCTCTCAAGTCCATATGGGGGCTTTAGTGGCAGAGATGCATTATCTGAGTGTCCAGCGAAAGTAGGGGGAGAGTGGGTAGCTGAAGTTTATGGAGATTTATTGCTCCTTCCTCAGACCTTAATTGCCTCCTCCTCTGTGGGTACTCCAAGGAGGCCTGTGGTGAGCAGCGACCAGCACCAGGGTTCTTGCAGGTGGGCCCACCAAAGCGCTGTTCACTAAAACTTGTTATGGAGACAAATGGTGTCATGGAGCACTCCTAAACCAGACAACAAACAAAGGAGAGGAAGAGAATAGCACAGAGACGGACAGTTGGTTACTGAAAGGGCTCAGGACTTCAACTTGAGCTTCAGATGGAAAAAAAAAAGTAGAAACCTAAGATTTACTTTACTGGCAGCAATTAAATATCAATCATTAAGGAGTACGGTTATAATATAGTGGCAGAAAGAAACATCTGAGCTTCATCTCAGTACATAAATTTTGCAATGCCTAATCCAAAGCCAGAAATTAATCTTTTGCTTTGAAGCATAAATCGTTTCTTTATTTTTATTTTAACCACGTTTATTTATTCAGATAAAAGACATCTGGTGAAGAGGTCAGAATAAAAGGACTGTCGATATAAATAATTTGCAGTACCATCAAGCATGCTCATTCATTTACAAGTATATCCATTTTTTTAAAACACAAAAAAGCATCTGTGCAACCAACAATGTAGTGATTAAAATTTGACTTTAATATACTCAAAGCTATATATTCTGCTGAAATATAGTTTTCTACTTCTTTTGTATATTGTTGCTTGAGAAAGAAGCTGCATTTTGGATTTTTGTTGTTGTTTTGTTTTTGTTCTTTGTTTTTAATCAAATGCATTTAAACACCGAGTACCAGTATCTGTGAATTTTAATTAATTCCTGTTTTTTTATGTGCTCCATTATAGAGAGATTGATCAGAACACTTCTTTCAGTGATCATCTAGAAATTGGGTCTAACAGAGACTCTGATGGTTGAGGAGGAGGAAGGGACTATTGAAGTTTACTCAGAAAGATCAATGAGATATGCTGAACAATGTTTTATCTATGCTCTTACCTTGCAGTGACAAGTGATAAGTGGATAAGCTAAAAATAAAAACAAGTGTAGTCTAGATTGTGTTTTTCCTGGAAATGTTAAGTAAAAGTATAAAATAAGCGCTTAACAATAACCTAAGAAACTTAACCATGTGACTCTTCAGGAGCCTGCATAATAATTACTATAAATAAAAGTGAAAAATATTTTCTTCCTCAAACGTTCCACCTTAGGTTGAGCTTTATAGCCATTGGTTTTCCCACCATATAACCACATCTGTATTTTCCATTTGCTGTTCTTGTTGCTCTTCCTGTCTTATGGAGTCCAACTAGTGAGTGCAGCTATCGATGCTTGGCTGAGTCATTTGTTTATATTTGGGTCACACATCACCAGCTGCTAGTACCTCCTCCTTTGTACCCTGGTTGTACTCAAAGCTGTTTTGAAAGAACTTTGTTGTTTCCACATTTAATGGGAACACTTTTCCTGCACATTTTGCAAAGTTCTGTGCTTTCTTCAAGGTTGTAGAAGTTTCTCCCCCTTAAGGTAATAAATTGCAATAGGAGGCTGATACCTGGCTCTCACTCTCAGAAATGTCCAGGCTTGCCTCTGTGCTACATGCAGTAGGGAAACTAAATGCACAATGTTTCTATAGCAACAATATTGTGCAGACATGGTACAAACCTACTCTTAGATATATCTTGTAGCCCTCAGGAGGAGTTTATAATATTTATTTATCTCATTCAAAATTCTCACATCTTAATAAGACTCATAGCACCTTTTTCATTTTTAAAGAACTTGAAGAGGTGGCGGTTTGTGTAAGGTGAAGGGATTGTTAGAACTGATGGGCTCATATTTATTGCACGAGAACATGTCTTGAGTTACTGGCTCTATGATGAGCTGCCGAGTGAGATGGCAGAGAGGCAGTAAGTGCACTAATGACTGCGAATAGTCTGGCCTCTTAAACCATGAATATTGAATGCCTATATAGCACAGTTATACCTCTCCTCCTACCTGGTTCATGAAGCTGATGATCTCAACTCGTTACTGAGTTTAGATCATTCACAGAGAACACCACATATATTGTCGTGAAGAGGGTGTGAAGAGGAAGGAATGGTGGAAACTGTGACAATAATTGACTGAGGTCTACAAACAGAGATAAAACACAGAGGAAAATTATTACAGTGACAAACTGCTGCTTCAGTATGGAATAAATGCATAATCCCCATTGTAAGAGTGATTTAAAGGTAAGAAAAAAAAAGATATTATTTCATAAGAAAACCAACAAATAAGTAATAATATGCACATTCAGTAACATTTGTCTTTGGAAAAAAAACCAGGCATGCTTATCAGCTGCCACCTGGCTCCTCAGTAAACCTACAGCCCTAGAAAAATAACAACCTATTTCTGTGTTGCAAAATTCAGTGGAGTGGTCATTAGAAGATTAATCTCTGCCATTTTGTTTGTGTGAGAGAGAAAAAACACTCGGAACATGGACTAGGTTTTAGTTAATAAATGAAACATGTATATTGGGCCATCTGGTTACTTTTTTCCATTTGCGGTGAGCTGGAGACTGGACTTGTCCTGCTCCATTATTCTGTAGATATCTCAGATCATCATGTCAGGGCAATTTTGACAACAGCTGCAGGAGCTAATTGTTTATTGTTCCCAACATAAAAAAGGTAGAAAATGTTTGGTACACATACAGATTTAGTTTGCCAATAAGAAGTATAAATTTACTAAATTCAGTTCCCATTTTTATATGTAATTCCTTCAAGTTTACAAGACAAATTACGCAGTTATACCAAATGTCCACATCTCTTAAGAAAGGACCACCTCAGTTAAAAGAACATCTAATAAAAATAACCAAAGGTTGTGACCGCTCTTCAGTGTAATATTGATTGTACTTTAGCCAGAGCTTTTCCACTTTTCACCTTCAATGTGTTACATCAAATTTTCTGGGCTATACAGAGGAAGTCTCCATCACTCACCACACTGTGTTTACTTCTAGGCTGGTCTGTCAGTGAAAGGATTTCAAACTACTTCATGTGGATGCTTTTTAAACAAATAGATGTTAAATGTCTGTATTTCTACTGCACTGGCTCTATTTTTATTTAAAGTGTCAATGGTCTTGCACCAGCATATTGAGGTAGATATGCATATCCATTTACTAATCACTCTTGACCATCCCGTGGTCAAAACTTATTTCAAAAGGAGGTTGTGTCTCCGCTCCTGTTCCACAAACACAGACTCTGGAGTGATCTCCCAGAAATGCATTATACTTTTTTTCAGAGTCGCGGGGGGTGCTGGAGCCTATCCCAGCTGTCTTAGGGCGAGAGGTGGGGTACACCCTGGACAGGTCGCCGGTCTGTTGCAGGGCTAACACATAGACAGGAGACAACCAGTCGCACTCACATTCACACCTAGGGGTAATTTAGTGTTTCCAATTAACCTATCCCCACTAACTGCATGTCTTTTGACTGGGAAGAAGCCGGAGTACCCAGGGAGAAACAAAGGCAAAAACAGGGAGAACATGCAAACTCCACACAGAAAGACCCTGGCCTGATCGTGGAACTGAACTCAGGATCTTCTTACTGTAAGGCAACAGTGCTAACACCACCCTGCTGATTAAATATAAATATAAAATTATTTAAATATAAACTTTACTTACTGCAATCAAACATTATTTAAAATATGTTCATTTTTTGTTAGGAATGTGAACCAGGAAAGTTCAGCACAATTAGAGCATCGCTGTTAACATTTTGCTTACTTTACCCATTTGGTTTATCTGAAGCTAAGTTGTCTAACTAAGTCCTTTAACTGTAATCAAATATTCATCGCCACAAATCTGAACTGCTGCTTTAATTTCTAATCATATTAGAAGATTCTTACAAATATAGACTATGACAGGTAACATTGGCAGAAACGCAAAAATAGTCTGTGTTTCACAAAATGAATGAAAAACTTTCTCAGATTTCCAATTCTAAAGCACACCAAATACCAGAATATAAGGTCCCCTACAAGACAGCTTTATTACATATACATGTATTTTACAGATAGATATAAAAACTCGAGTGTTGTCTAGTGCCCTCAGTTAATCATCTACACATAAGTCCACAGCAGAGCTATTGAATAAGAATAGCAGCAGCCCTTATTCTAGCTCTATTCTCATTATGCCATAGTCCCTCTGGCAAAGAACCCCCCTGCCTTCCCCCATTCCTCTCTCTAATGAGGACCAGAGGAGGGAATATCAGGACCTCAATCAGCCACAAGTCCACTTCACATATGTTTTGATGGATCTCTGCTTATGTGCCGAGTCCTCCCAGCTCAAGGGATCACACCGCCGAGCCTTATCGGCATTCCTCAGAAAGCACAGTCAACAAAACCACGTGGCCTAACAGTGACAGGCAATGCCTTGACAAAGACAGGCAACATCTCAGTGTTTGATCATATGATATCGTAAGAAGTCAGAGCTTGACTGCATAGTGCAATTTGTTAGAAGGCTTGGTGAAGGCTTGGGTCTTACATTAGGGTTAATGGAGGATTTATTTTTCAGTATAACTCGTGTCATTGATGCAATTAAAGGTTGATGAGGACATTTCCCTTTAATTTAGCAATTATATTTTAGGTTATATGCATATATTTTGCATATATATATTTTAACAAAATGTAGAGTAGTCTGCCTGGTTTGGCATTAAATGTGAAATGATGTGAAGAGGTGATGTTTTCTCCCTTTTCTGTCATTGCACCCCCAAGGACATATGTCCTTGGGTTTTTGATTGTTACCAGTTTTTGGAACACAAGTCTTATCACTTCTGACTACAGGAGTTATTTCATAAGCAACTTTTCTCTCTCCTGATAAATATAATTCATCACCTATATTATACAATCGATGTAATTGTAGCGGGACTGGAGCAAATGTAAGATATCAGTTCTACATTTTTAAAAATTGATCTTTTAATCCATTTATGATCTGGGAATGTCACAATAAAGATTATCCATTGGTTTAAGTTATAGATATGATTAAAGTTACAGAACATTTAAAAGGTTTGAAACAGACTGTTCTCCCTTATTGTGTTCTTGTGACTCAGCCAACAACCCCAAAAATACGGTGATTATTTTCTCCCATATAAACACTATTAAGCCACTAGGGGGCTAAATATAGACTGCTAAAGAAATGCATGTAGCCTTTCTAATATCGCACACTGGTTTATCAAGATCAAGATCAAGATAAACTTTATTATCCCCAAGGGGCAATTTGCTTTGTAGCCAGCAGCCTAGCACAACACACAGTTTTGATATGTTATGTTCAAGCAAGCTTAAAAGTCAGTATTTGGTATGACTGCCTTTATTCCTCTTGTATTTTTGTAATTGTAATTGTAACAAAAGATTATTTCCAGATGTTACTGCATGTTTTTTCTGCATTCATAATTGCATAAATTTACACCACTGGCTGAAATGCAGCCCCAAAGCATCACAGAGCCTTCCACCATTAAGATACAATTTAAAGAAAACAATACTCTAAAAATGATCAGATGTAAGGGCTGTACCAAAAATGAGTGAAAAAGCAAACAGTTGAATAGACATATTTATATGTTATACTTTTTTGTAGTGCTGCACAGATGTTTAAATTAGCAGTATTGCTCATTTTCAGGGAATCATTTTCAGGGAATCGTTTTTTGAGATGTGTTATGGAGAAGAGAAGGAAATGCAAAGAGGAAAGAAAAATACAGAACTGATAAAGGGAATAATGAAGTGATGCAAAAATTCATTACTGTCTGCTCAGGTGGTTTCATAGGGCGTTATCATCAAGAAAAATCTGATTTGTCATATGTCCTTGTTGCTATGCTGCTATGTCACAACCTGCCCTATAATCCACAAGCGTTTGCATTTTTAAATCATTAATTTCACCAGCAATGTAATGGACGGCTAATTAATAGAAAAACGGTGCTATTAAACAAATGATCGAGGCAGCACTGGTAGGATCGCGAACACACTGTTACTATTCTTATTCAATAGCTCTGCTGTGGACTTATGTGTAGATGATTAGATAACTGAGGGCACTAGACAACACTCGACATCTTGATATCTTTCTTGGAAACAGGAGCATTATCTTTTGCATGAAGTATCACATTCATTTCTCAGCTTTGTGAAAGCACTGTAGCCTTACAAATTCTTAGAGGTGTTATCCACAGAAGCACATTATACCACTAAATGACCTGCTCACCTTTTCTAAGTAGGAATAAGACAAGTTCTGATGTGAGGGAAACATTCACACTTCAACTTGGAAAAACTTGAACATTTTCTTTATTATATAATAATAACATAACATTTTACCTGTACAAAAACACACATAATGGCTTAAAGACTCTCAGTGGTGCATTCTGTTTAATTACCCTCACATGTATAAACAGTATATACTTTATTTGGTTCTAGTCTAGAAGTGGCAGGCACATTTGAGAAAACAGGATGTTAGCCAACTGAGTGGTTTCTTTCTTTTGTCTGCACTGCACTTTAACCCATAGACGGAAATAGAGCTATGGAAAGTGTGACTTGTGCCACAGAAAAACAAAATGTTCAGAGCAAGTAAAAATGGAGAAAAAAAACAAGCCGAAGGTCTGTTTGGTGTAACCAGCAAGGACCTTACTATAAGTAACTTTTTCTTTCAAATTCAGAATCTAAATTTTTAGCCAAGCAGTTTAAAAAAAAAAATGTTTCTTGTGCATTTCAGCTTTAATCACAGAGCCCAAGTTTTAGCCACTCCTGCTGGATTTCCACAAAAGGAGGCGAGCTGAAGTGAAACCGCTGTCTCTAGCACTCTGCATGGCTGCATGCTGTTGTGCAACAGTCACACACTCTATTTACTTGTATTTCCTCTGCCAGCTTGTTATTTTACACTTTCAACATCCTGCGTGCCGGGTGCCACGAGAGGCTGACACTGCTGTTTTAACTACTGCTTAATTTAAAGTTTAAACCTCCTGCTTATTATAAAAAAACCTGAACAGAGGAAGTAAAACATGCTTAAAAACAGTTTTATTAATAGCAATTTTTTTGCTGCCCTTTGTGAATATTCAGTGTAAGAACACTGTGATGGCACTTTGATGGCTAAGAAGTAGAAGACAAAAATGCATGCAAACACACACACACACACACACACACACACACACACGCATGCATAATAGAGATGAGTGCATAAGTGAGCCTTCAGATAGAGGTCAGAGTCTTCAGTAAACAAATGGTTATTTAACCATAAACAAACCATTGTGGCTAAAACAATGAAAGATGTTACCTTGGGTGACATTACTCTTTAGGTTTGCTTATGCTTCCTTAAATAAACACTGCATCTAAGCATTTGTTACTATCTATCATCTGTAGCCTAGACTACAATTACAGTCTAATTTTCTGGTGTCTGGCTGTGTTCTCCTTGTTTATACTTTCCACATGCATTAACTTTTTTTTTTTTTTTTTTTTGTAGAATTGGACCCAGCAATTTACTTTCAGGCTCTAAAGAGTTACAGAACGTCCTGTACAGCTTTTTGAACCTTTTTATCGACGGAAGCCACAATAAGATGATTGTTATCTTAAAATAGTATATGGCAATGTATGGTGAAAGCATTCAGTTCTGACACGTTCCACAGAGGATGGTACTTGCTCGCAACTTTTACAAATGTGTGTCTGTGGTTGATTCTATGTGGGAGTGTGTTTCTGGGGTGGAAGTGTGGCTTTTTTAACTAGGCGGTGCTAGTGGGGTTTTTGTGAATAGAGCAGCGAAGCGCTAACTTGTGGTCATGGGGTATGTTTGCTGTTTATTTTGTTCTGCTTGACTTGGTGGACGGGGGTGGCAAAGGGCACAAGGCTAGGAGGTCAAAACAGGCAAGACTCTCCAAATGTATTTCAGTCCTCTGTTTGAGTCTAACGATACGCATGATCATGTACAAAGAATCACTGCACATCAAGATACTTAAATATTTGGTGGACTATAGTAATTACAGTTGTGGTCAAAAGGTTACATACACTTAGTCATGGGCATGAATGTCATGGTAATCTTCGGCTTGTAATACAGTGGTCCCTCGTTTATCGCGGGAGTTATGTTCTAAAAATAACCCGCGATAGGTGAAATCCACGAAGTAGTCAGCTTTCATTTTTACTGTTATTATAGATGTTTTAAGGCTGTAAAACCCCTCACTACACACTTTAGATATTTTCTCAGACAGGCATGAACATTGTCACAGTTTTTTCTCTTGTTTAAAAACTCTCAAAGTTCAAACCTTCGTAGAAAAATAAGTCCAGTATTATAGAATGAAATCGAAGATCAAACCCTGTTTTCAGGTCCAGAACATGGGAATAGAGCAGCTGCCAGAGAATTCCACATTAATGATTCAATGGTACGGAAGTGGAGGAAGCAAGAAGAATGAGTTGAGTAAAGTTTGACTTATCTGACTGTTTTGTTTCACTTAATGCGCCTTATAATCTGGTGTGCCTTATGGTCCGAAAAATACGGTAACTTCTACCTTCCTTTAGCATGTCCAGAAGTCCAACATTTTGTGCGGTGGTTAGCATCTTCCTCTGCCTTTTGGGTGCTACCATAGGTGCCTTTAAATGTGCCAAACCTTTCGTGGACAGTGTTGTGTTTGTTGGGGAGACAACTTACAAACATACAGTACAGCACTTCAGAGTCACACTGCTAGTGATTGAAGATTTATGTACATTTGACAAGCTGAACGCATTCTGTACTGTACAGGAGACACGGCACGGAGGAGATTGATTGACAATGGTCAACAGCAAATCAGGACACAGAACACAATGCGCTGTTAAAAAAAAAAAAAAAAAAGCATGCAAAATTGCACACAAAAAAAATCTGCGAAACAGCGAGGCCGTGAAAGGTGAACCGCGTTATAGCGAGGGACCACTGTACATTCTTTGAACTTTAAGTTCTTTTTCTAGGGACAGTGATTGTGCAGCATGCATCTTTAATGACTTTTTTTTAAAAAAAGGAAAAAAAGAAGAAAAAAACCTAAAACTTACAAAAAAGAATTGGATGCACAAGTCTGAGTTTTCTCTAATCCACACAGGGTGAAAAGTATAGACTGAATAAGTTCTGTACACACTCACTTTAATCTTTTAATAAGTGGTGCTGAACATTCTACAGTGTCTTTTAACTTGACAAAGCCAAGGCCTATTAACTTCTCATTAGTGACTAATTTCAGCTGGTAGTTTCTCTTTGACAGCATAAAAAGAATTTGTTTGACCACACTCAGTAGAAAGAATAATTCAGTATGCACTATTTTTTTTAAAAAGCATTCGCTTATCTGCCTTTGCACAACTATAAGTTTGAGTTGCATTCTTAATCCATAGATTTAATATGATGTCAGCTCACCTCTTGCAGGTATAACAGCTTCAACTCCTCTAGAAAGGTTTTCCACAGTCCTTTGCATTGGACTTGGTGATGTAAGGCTAAGATGTACCTGCTCAGACACAAACCCATTCCATGAAACTCTGTACACACTGTTCTTGAGCTAATTTGAAGGCCACATGAAATGTATTGGTCTGTAGCAACTGAATCTGCAGAAAGCTGACAACCAATGCACGCTGTCCTCAGCAGCCGCTGACTCCACTCTGTGATTTTATGTCGCCTGCTGTACCATTTCATGGCTGAGCTTTTGTTGTTCTCAACTGCTTCAAATTTGCTGTAATACCACTAACGGTTGACTGTGGAATTTTTAGTAGCAAGGAAACTTCACAACTCAATAGGTGACATCCTATCATGGAACAAGCTGAAGTTAACTGAGAGCTGAGAGCTACCCATTCTTTTAGAAATGTTTGTAGAAACACTCTGCATCCCTGGATGCTTGATTTTATACACCTGTTCTCATGGAAGTGATTGGAAGACTTGAATAGAATTATATGGATACCTATTTGCCTATTTATCTGCATGAATCACTTTGGAGCTGACAGATGGTCGCTTCCCTACATTCCCGTGTCCAGTTGCCTCGTTGACTGCTATATGTCAATAAATGATATCTTGCACTCTCATTGATTATTCATCTCAGGGTTGCTCACTTTGCATCAGAGGTGTCTTGTTGGCCATTTGGCTTGATGTCACCAAATATCATTGACTTGCTGGGGTCTCTGTTAGCTAAGTCACTGTAAAACATGTCCTGTATGAACATTTCAAGTCTGCATTATCTATTCTCTTGGCAACTTGGTTGCAACAGAAAGAAGAAAACAACACTGTCATTTATCATCTTTTGGTTAAAATGGCAAACTGGTTAACAAATGAATTTACACATCAAGCTGTTACAGAGCAACATCAGCATTTATTTGGAGCCAAAATTGTTTCTCATAGCTCATTTCTATTCCCATATTAACTGTCTTATAAATGTGTGTTTGATTTATGCCAACTCTGTTGGTAAAGAACTCTTTCTGTATCTCTCCTCATAAATTTATCCCTGTGAAATGCTCTGCTGCTTAGCAGAAAATATCTGCTTGATGCACCTTGACTGAAACAACACTTTGCTAAATATTACAGTGCACATATATTTTGTATAGTCTAGACCACAGACACAATGAAGCCAGTATTTTCACTTCAGATGGTGAAAGACCGACATAGCTCATATAATGTTATAGGAAGAAGAATCCATCAAGGACTCCAAGTGCATCCAAACGTTATTCACACGTAAGGGTGATGCTGGTGAGGGAAAAAATGAATATCCTGTACTGTTTTTTTCACCCTGCTAATGCATTATTTTTTTTACTTTTGAAAATAAATACTTTTTTGTCACCTACCCCCAGGATTATGTTCATCCTTTATTTGCATTTTATTGAATTTTATGCTTGAAGCCCAGATTTGTCCTCTTTAATTTTTGATAATCATGTAATATTTATGCTCCATAAACAAAAAGGGGGAAAAGACGAAAACAAACTCTAAGACCCCACCCCTGAGGTCTTGAATTATCCTGTAAACAATGAAAATACAATTTCCATGCTTCTTGCTGATTGTCCTTCAGGCACCTTGCCAAGGCATGCCTGGCCGGCGTCCTGCATTGTCAGACAAAATGAGTGGGATGACACCAACACTGATGTGACCATGCTGCAGGTTTTTGAAACATACAATCATATCATAAATCAACCACCAAAGCACAGAACTTTGTTGTCTAAGAATCCCACTGAGCTTCAGCTAATGCTTGTTATGTGTCAAGAAAACACAACAGGCGTTGTTCAAGTGTGTAGGAGATGTGAAAGAGTGCAGCTACTGTCCAAAAGTCTGGGGGATGTTGTCGTTGTTGTTGTCACAGTCTATGAGGATTTTGTGCTGCAGAGTTGATATTGTGGACACTATGCTCTGGAATCATACAAAATGTAGAAGGTTTCTCAAAAAATGTTGTATAATAATGATAGTAATTTGCTTTGGACTGATCCAGTCTGTACCGTAATACTGTAAAGATAGAAAAACAAGCCATATATATATATATATATATATATATATATATATATATATTAGGGGTGCAGCGATACACAAAATTCAGGGTTCGGTTCGATACTTTGGTGTCACGGTTCGATATTTTTTCGATACAAAAAAAATGTTCATGCCTTTTTAATTTATCATTTATTACAATTATAAATATATATTTTAACTCAAAAGTACAGTTTTTAAATTTAATGTTGCTGAAACAACAAAGTAATAAAAAATAAATAAATCTATCTGATCGAGAAATCACTCATCTTTGGAAAAGAGAGTTTATTACAGAGAAATGGCTCTTTCCACAATAAAAGCTATACTATACGCTTCTTCTGGGGTATACTCTCAGCAGCATATTAAACATATCAGGTCCCCATAAGGAGAATTATGTGCTAACGGCTGTCTAAATAACTCGGGTAAAGTTTGTAGCATGCGTGCTTGTTGTTTTTGTCTGCTTCCACTTGTCTTTGCACTAGGATGCTGTCGGAGTAAATGTGCAGTCATATTCGTTGTGTTCCCACTAGTGCTGTCAGCGTTAATCTCGTTGAAATGGCGTTAACGCCACAACACGGCAAATCTCTGTTAACGAGCTACCGCGGATCGCCCCGTGCGTGGGGCTGGACGGCCAACACGTTAACGAGCTAACTGCGCTAACGCACTAGTTCCCACCAATGTAATTGAGCATTGCGTGGCACATCCAACATACTGTTTTACTTTTGACCATGACGCGCTTACCTTCAGGGTCGTACGTCACATGAAAACCAAAATAGTTCCAAACGCCAGATCTGAATGAGGGTGGGGGAGGTTAAATTTGCCATGTTGCAAGGAGAGCTTAACTTCTGTCTCGCTAGCTTGCCCTGCGCTCAGTGAATCTGCGTTCGACCAGTGTTGCCAACTCCTCAGTAAGGAAAATCGCTATTAGCTTACTTTGGTGTCACGGTTCGATATTTTTTCGATACAAAAAAAAATGTTCATGTCTTTTTAATTTGTCATTTATTAAAATTATAAATATATATTTTAACTCAAAAGTACAGTTTTTAAATTTAACCCTAACCCTAACCCTTGTGCGTGTTTTTTATTTTGACAGCGAATGCGCACCTGCGGACCACTTATGTGCACCCCTGGTTATATAGCTCATCATATCGCAGCCACAGAAATTATTTTGTCCATGAAACCATAAAGCTGCACTTTCTTTTTGCCTTATATATACATATATATTAGGGGTGCAACGATACACAAAATTCAAGGTTCGGTTCGGTTCGGTTCGATACTTTGGTGTCACGGTTCGATATTTTTTCGATACAAAACAAAATGTTCATGCCTTTTTAATTTGTCATTTATTAAATTTTCACGGCACATTCTGCACCACATCTCTGTGCGTTCATCATTTGTTTGAAGCCAGCTCACCTCCTGCAACTACTTTTCCGAGAATACGTGCTTCTTTTGTGGTTCGGACTCCTGACATTTCTTTGGAGGTGGAGGAACATCACAGTAATTGCTTAAAGGAGCTTGCTTCTTCGATATCTTTAAGAGTTCTAAACAAATGTCTGTCCTCCTCCTGAAAATCTTATGTACGCAAACACGCATTGCAACTTCTTATCTTGTGCGCGTTTTTTATTTTAACAGCGAATGCGCACCTGCGGACCACTTATGTGCAGCCCTGGTTATTTAGCTTGTCATATTGCAGCCACAGAAATTCTTTGTCCATGAAACCATAAAGCTGCACTTTCTTTTTACCTTATAGTCTGATTTGTCATAACTTTTCCGTTTTGTGGTAAGCTTTTCTTTGGCTGTCTCTTCTTCACCCTGACCTGTCTTATTTGGCTCAGCAGAACTAAAATATATATCCTGCTGCTTTTACACACGCACTCACATAACGCTCAGCGATTCTCTGCGTGATCAACCTCTCACATGTTTAAGCTTGCTGCGGGAGAGTTCACTTGTCATGTTTGCATAGTAAGCTAACGATTGATAAAACGATGTCAGAGGAATTGGTGCGCAAATGATCATCACTCACCAATCAGTGCTGTCGCTCTCTATACACAGTTCGCGCGGTTGCAAAGTGAAAGCAAAAAACAAGCGCAAATTCAAACGCGATTTCAATATGTCACATATTGACAGTGGCTCACCGATGCCAATGACATAATTACCCAGCTACATTTCCGAAAGAATGCAAAAGCATTGACATATATATTTCCTTCCTACGATAGCCCGACGGGCAGGGCAGAGATAGATTTTGGTAGCCCGACTGGAAAAAATCGCTAGCCCCCAGACGTCGGGCTAGCGATTTTGCGAGCCCTGTATCTGATTGAGGAATCACTCATCTTTGGAAAAGAGAGTTTATTACAGAGAAATGGCTCTTTCCAAAAGAAAAGCTATACTATACGCTTCTTCTGGGCTATATTCTCAGCAGCATATTAAACATATCAGGTCCCCATAAGGAGAATCATGTGCTAACGGCTGTCTAAATGACTCGGGTAAAGTTTGTAGCATGCGTGCTTGTTGTTTTTGTCTGCTTCCACTTGTCTTTGCACTAGGATGATGTCGGCGTAAATGTGCAGTCATATTCGTTGTGTTCCCACTAGTGCTGTCAGCGTAAATCTCGTTGAAATGACGTTAACGCCACAACATGGCAAATCTCCGTTAACGAGCTACCGCGGATCGCCCCGTGCGTGGGGCTGGACGGCCAACACGTTAAAGAGCTAACTGCGCTAACACACTAGCTCCCACCCATGTAATTGAGCATTGCGTGGCACATCCAATATACTGTTTTACTTTAGTCCATGACGCGCTTACCTTCAGGGTCATACTTCACATGAAAACCAAAATAGTTCCAAACGCCACATCTGAATGGGGGTGAGGGAGGTTCAATTTGCCATGTTGCAAGGAGAGCTTAACTTCTGTCTCGCTAGCTTGCCCTGCGCTCAGTGAATCTGCGTTCGACTACTCCGCCTAGGCTGCACTGTCGAGCGCAGATCCACTGAGCGCTCAACACAGACAGCATCGTCAGAAGGAAAGTTAATAAAATAAATAAAAAATTTTGTATTGTTCGATACATATGCGTACCGAACCGAAAGCACTGTATCGAACGGTTCAATATCGATATGAGTATCGTTGCACCCCTAATATATATATATATATATATATATATATATATATATATAAGTACATGTCATTGAAATTGTTCTGTTTTATAAAATTATAAAATAGAAGCTCACCATTGGCCCCATCACTCTATCACCAGTTTGCTGAATAGCTTAACAACCTCTTTATGCTAAATTCATTGAGATGTTTTAAGGCCATTTCGTTTTCTTCATTTTCCATCTATTTATTGACCATCCACTTCTACTTCACTTCACTCAGCCTTGCATCATCTTCAAGCACACTTTGATATGATGCAGAATTCATACTTGGATCAATGGCAACATACTGCCTAGTCCCAGCAAACCACCCCCCAAAAACCATAACATTTCCACAACCATGTTTGACAGTTGGTATGAAGTTTATCTCCTGAAAAGTTGTCTTTGGTCTGCAACAAAAATGTCTGCCGCTACTGTGAACAACAATGTTGATTTGTTTTTCCCAGGGCACATTATTCTAAAAGACTTGATCTTTGGCTTTATATTCACAATAAAGTTATAAAATAAAACTGTAGTGTTATCTAATGTTCTCTGAAAAGCAGTTGCCTTTTCTCATGGCAGGTACGTTTTGTGCAATCGTTTTTGATTGCACTTTCACACAAAAACGACAACGTAAAAAGCTTCCATGTGATGCCATTGTGGGGTTCTTCTGGGAGAATATTTTGGAGGTGTTTTTGAAACTTCTGGCAGACTCACAGACATTCACAGCCTGATTTTCTGTAAATCTTGCTGTGATTACGCCACATATTTCTGTAGTGAAGAAAACACTAAACCTTGAATGCTCCATCTTTAAATAAAAAAAAGATCCACCTGGGATTCCTTAAAGGGTGTTTTAGCCCTCATTCCCGAGCTGTCAGATGCGAGTGCCATCGAGCTGAGTGCAAGTGGGAAAAGGACAAACTACAAGTGTCATTTCAGATGCTAAAGGACTGTTGGCGTCAATATCAAAAAACTGTAAAAGATGCCAAAAGAAAACACTTATCTGACATTATTCTGTCAAACTGTCACAACCTGCGTGTTTTATTTAAAACTATTAACTCTGTTCTTAGTGCAACACATACTGACTGTATTGAGCCCTCGTCTGAAGCCTGTGAAAATTTTTTACACTTTTTTATTGAGAAGGTCTCCTCCACCAGGGCTCAAATCTCTCCTTGTGCTCATGACCCCTCAGTCTCTACTTCCTGCTCTGCTATCTTTGACAGGTTTGAGCCGGTGACTCTGTCCTTTTTAAAGGAGACTGTTGGTCGTTTTAAGCCTGCAAGATCTCCAAATGATGCTGTCCCTCCTCGGCTCTTAAAAGAGGTGTTACTAGCAGCTGGACCTTTGGTTCTCAAGCTGGTAAACCACAGTTTGAGCTTTTCTTTCCGAAATTCTTGAAAAGATAGTTCACAGCCAATTAATGACCTTCCTGGAAAAGAAAAATGTTTTCGATTTTCTGGTTTTAAACCCGTTCATAGCACTGAATCAGCCCTTTTAAAGGTTTTTAATGACATATTTTTAGCTACTGATGCTGGGGACTGTGTTGTTCTGGTGCTTTTAGATTTGACAGCTACGTTTGATACAGTGGATCATGCCATTTTACTCTCTTGTTTGGAGCACTGGGTGGGCATTAGGGGCACAGCACTGGAGTGGTTCAGGTCCTACTTGGCGGGGCAAACTTTTTGTGTCAGTCTCTGTGACCATGTGTCGTCCTCTGCTCCTCTCTTGTGTGGGTTCCCACAGGGCTCAGTTCTCGGCCCCCTCCTCTTTTCTTTATATCTGCTCCCTCTTGGTTCTATACTGAGAAAACACGGCATTGTATTCCACTTTTATGCTGATGACTACCAGATCTATGTCCCTCTAAAGAAAAAAGGTGCATATTCCACACAGCCATTACCTCAGTGTCTTGATGACATTAAGGTCTGGATGTCTCTTAACTTTTTAAAATTAAATGATAAAAAGACTGCTGGCAAAAATAAAGCCAATTCTTTCACGGCAGCACTTTTAGACCGTTATCCACGCCTTTGTTAGCACTCATCTGGATTACTTTATATAGGGGTTAGTGCATCATACATTACTCATCTACAGAGGGTGCAAAATGCCACAGCTCATCTTTTAACTGGCACTTGAAAGTTTGAGCACATTTCCCTATTTAACTTCACTTCACTGCCTGCCCATTTCTTTTAGGATTCATTTTAAAATTCTTTTATTTGTTTTTAAAGCTCTCCATGGCCTAGCCCCATCTTATCTCTCTGAGCTGCTACAGCCTTATATGTCCACCAACTCTCTCAGGTAAGCTGATCAGCTGCTCCTGAATGTACCAGGACTGAGCATAAACTTAGAGGAGATCGTTCTTTTGCTGTAGCAGCTCCAAAACTGTGGGACAGTCTCCCTTTAGAGATTAGACAGGCTTCTTCCGTACCTGTTTTTAAATCACTCCTGAAAATCCACCTCTTTACCCTGGCCTTTGACACAATGTGAGATGTTGGTTTTTAGTTTTAGTTTTATTTTAGTTGTTTTTAGTTGACTCTATGCCGTTTTATCTTGTTTTTTAATATAGGGGTGTTTAAATTTTTATGTATTATGTGTTTTATTTATTTATTTTTGCTGTTTTCTGTTATTCTATTGTTTTTAACTTATTTTCTGTACAGCACTTTGGTCCTGTCCTGGGTATCTTAAAGTGCTTTATAAATAAAACTGGATTGGATTGGATTCTAATTTGAATGTAGAGAGGGTATTCTTCTATCTGTTTGTTCTGTTTAAAAAATCTGTTTGTTTATTTTATTGTATAAAACTGACTAAAAGCTATCCATTTTACATCTTATATTTTTGTGTATATTAGCTTGATTTCATCATTATTCATTCATTCATTATTATAATTTGTGATTTATCTTGTTGATTTAAGTCATTTATCATGCACTGTCACCTTATGGCTAGATGGCTTCGAGTTCAAATCTCCTGTTTGCCTGAGGCCTTTCTGTGTCGAGTTTGCATGTTCTCCCTCTACCTATGGAAGTTTCTTCCCACAGTCGAAAGACATGCTCACTATGTTAACTGGGCATACTGAATTCACCATAAATGAGGATATGAGTGTTAGGTTGTCTGTCTCTCTGCATTTCGGATAGCATCTCCATAGCTGTAAGAGAGATGGATGGATTTGTGGATTGTTGGTGAGACAGAAGATATTTCAAGGTATCACACTGGACTCCAGCACACTGTGGTGCACACTTTAAAGCTTTAAAAGACTGATAAAACAATAAAATAATCAGCTTATTGTATAGTTATGAAAATGGTACTTAGTTAGATTGTTGATGACTTCACCAATTACAAAGGTTTGGTTTTTTTTGCCATTTTGCTTCTCTTGGTTGTTGTTTGCAGTTTGTCATTCTTGACATTTGAATGCTCAGGTTTGAATCACACCTCCAATGAGGTTTTGACACAGTATGAACAAAGCGACAAAGGCTAATTCCTAAATCACACATCACATAACCAAAATTAAACCATTTTCCTGAGTTATCAAGTGCAGTTATACAACTATCTAATCAATGTCCTTTATTTTTAAGTAACTGCCGGCCTCTCTCATTTTTCCTCTCAAGAAAATGTCAAAACAGAATGTTAAAAATACTGTAAGTGAATTCAGAACTGCTATGAAAGTATTTGTAAGCTCCAGAATTATTATTTCCATTACCGTTAGTATTAGGTTAAAATGGCCTAAGTGAATCGTTGAATTTCTTATGTCCTAGTTGGAAAATAAATAAGTCCTTGTTGGAACTGTGCTGTCTCATGTCTATTTTAACATTAAAAGGAAGATTCTAACAAGGATTTAATCAGTCATTCATTCAACACAATGCTTTTTCTTTTCAAAAACACTGCTGCATTTTATTATCTCTTTCATGTCATCTGGGGTTGTACTCTGTGGTTTTACAAAATCAAAACACAAAAGAGATAGAGAGACAGCAAAAGAGAAAGAGAAAACAGTTCTGCAAACTGACTTTAAAATGAGTCAAATGTGTTACATAACTACAGTACTTTTATAATCTGTTCAAATAACACTGCCTATGAAGAGTTGTTTTTAGAGCATGGGGCTTATTTCTGAGAAGGAAAAGGCTTTCACAAGAAAGTAATAAATGGTGTTTCCATTTTGAAATCCATCCTGTGCACACCTGAGTGGATGACAACCAATGATAAGGTTAAATAAACACCTATCCGCTATGAGTCACGGACTATTAAAAGTCAAATACATGCTAAACACCCACATACACCTAATTCTAGACTTAGCTGAACCACCATGCACCGCCATTTGCAGCTATTTGTTGGCTATTCAATGCCACTTTCTGTCAGCTGGTTCCTACCCATATGAAGATGTACCTGAATGGATCTGAGTCTGTTTTAGTCATTTAGATAAAGTCATGCTACTATAAAATATATATTTTTCTTGTTAAATCATCATATTATGTTAGCTAACCTACTTTAGTGAAAAGAAAGATGAAAATGTAAGCTTAAACTTGCTATTTTATTTGTTGGTGTGTTCTTTGCTGTGTTGCAGTATGTGCAGGAAAAATTCACATTTAACCCTAGTGTTTGTTTGTTTTTTGTGTTTTTGTTCAGAAAGTAGGGGCTGTGAGGTTTTGAGTGTGAAAGACAGTAACCTTGTGGTCACAATTTTTATTTTTTTCACACACACGGATTAGTAGTTTTGATGCCTAAACCAAACCAAACAGTGAAAATAGAACTAAACACTAAGTAAACAAGTCTTAGAGCAATGCTCCCAAAGAGAACACATACCAAATTCTCCTGGGTTACAGTTTTATGATTTACAACCCTCTTCCAACCATCCTGTCTTCTAATATGTTTTTGTCAGCCTTTGCACAGGACTGTTTGCTTCTAGTGTCTAATATAATCTCATCTAGTGTTTTCAGGCACTGAGGTGTACCCTGAAGGCCAAACTGTGCATATTCGATGTCATGCCAGTGAGAAAAGTTTAGGTATTCCAAAGGCATTTAGTCAATTTTATCCTTTGGTCAACATGGAAATTTTAGTTCAATTTGTATTATATTTTTCAAGGTATTTTAATAAAAACAACCAAAAGAAATGTTCTTTTAGGAAGTAACTAGTTCATTCTGTATAGCATGATGGCTACATGCTGTAAAGAATAATAATTTCACTTAAGGGTTCATGACAATACTGAGATATGGAGGCATTTTGGTCTTTACATCCAAGTGGTGGGCATACCAAAACACCAAGGCACTTTTGGCTAAAGTGAAAATCATGGATTTTGCTGTTATCTTTGCTTCTGTATGCATGAGGGACAGGAATTTAAAGTCTTTTATAGTTTTGGAAAAGCTTTGGCAAGCTGGTTGGAGTCATATCCAGTATGCAGGAGCAACACCAGCTACGATGGGAAGCATGAAATGGGATTTTTAGCAGCTGGTAACTGCCAGTCTCACCTCTTCTGCACCACTGCCTCTCATAAACTATCACACCTTGTTGAGAACTGCTCCAATCTTGCAAAGAGAAAGTTAGAAAGAGGAAAGGAGGGAGGAGGTAGAAGGGAAGGAGGGGAAGACGAGCAGAGGCTTCCTCGCAGAGCCTGGAGCTGTAACTGTGAGAAAAGACTGTTACACTATCTTCACAGAACTCCCTAGACCGAGGAGGGATTCTATCTCTCAGTCCTCTGGGACTAAAAAAGGCAATAGAAGGTTATTTCCTGAGAAGTGAAGCAAAGCTGAAATGAGTGGGGAGAAAGAGAGGGAAGAAAGAGGTGGGAGAGGAGACTTTCTGTATTTGCAGGATGGAAAATGAACATGAGTAAAGGAGCAACTCAACGTGACAAAAACGCAAAGCAACAACAAAACATAAACAAAGCCCATTGTGGTAACCCTCTGTCCCACCTTTTCACACTCCAATTTCCACAACAAAAACATCCTCACTGCGTCTGAGGCACTGCTAGGTCACCGTCTAAGATACACAGAGTTAGTCTCAGTGAAAGAAATACAGTACATGAAACATTTTTCAGACTTTAATGTCCTGCCACCTTCATACAAAGCTTTTTTTTCATAGTCAAAGCCACACAGAACAAACATCTATCAAAGGAGAGTTGGGAGGCAGAGGCACAACGAGAGAGCGCAAAGAGAGAAAAAAGCCTTCAAAGAGACCAAAATGCATGGACCCAGCTTTGGATCTGGGTATTCCTTCTTTCCCCCAGCTACATACTTTACACAGCCTCTGGGTATACCCTACCCAAAATCACTTTCTTTTTACTATGTGGTGCATAATATTTACAGTGACTGGTTTTATCTGTCCAACGTCAATGTATTCAACATATAGGGCCCTCAAAAAAGTCAACAATGGACCAAAAAAGTTGCAGTTTATCACTACTTTTTATTCACTGCTAATGCTCATGCTGTAATCCTCACTGTGATGCAAATGAAATAGCCAGTGTTGTATTAAACGAATCACTTGATGTCTCTAGTGTTTATAAAGTGAAAAACTTAGTGACTTTAACCTGTTGAAAGTTGTACCTCATCCAGGGAATTATGGGGTTTAAAGAGTGTGGATTACCTGTTTTCAGGAGGTTACTGGCTGGGCAAACGCGAATGGAGAAGAAGGGAGAATGACTGAGTTATGGGATCACATTTAGGATGATTATGGATAGAGTCCCCTTGGATAAGTCAAATCCCAAATTAATTAGGAAAAAGTATCAGCGATCTCAAGTTATCATGAGCTAACAGTTCAAAAACCACTGACATTTTTAAGACCATCTGCTCTTTAATCCAAAACAGTGAAGGATTTTTAGACTGTCCACGTTTAATAAGCAAGTTGTGCTTTTCTCAAAACTACTGGAGCATCCGGTTCTTGGACATTATTGAAACCTACTGAATTTGAAAAATCAAGCATAGCTGGCACAAATATAAACACTAAATATCGCTATGAGTAATGTTTTTTGTTGTTGTTTTTGTTGTTGATGTTAATAAATCTCAACTACTCTTGGCATTATTTTTTAATATATCCCTTCGTTCAGTAACTACAATATTTGCACAGCATTGTATATTCAATATATACGATCTACGTTAGTTAATGTTAACATGTAGGTTAGTTCAGGCTGCAACTGGGTCTAAAGTTGATAACAAGAGAAGATGACTACCTATATCTTTTTCTTTTGAATCAAATTGGTATTGCAATATCAACATTAAATAGCCTTTGATCTCAAACTGAAAGTAATGCAGAGAAACACTTAAATGACAATTACAACAATGTAACACAAGTTATTTATATATTGCAGATCTGATTTAAATTTGCTCACTATTGTCTTCAAGGCAGTCTCCATATGAAAGTGCAGCACAGTTTCCTGCTAGATTGGACTTCCTTTATGTCCCATTACTGATAGTAGCCCAAAGACAAAAGTATTTGTCTTTGGGCTACTATCAGCCTAAAGAAGCTGCATTGAGTCCATGAAACCAAAAACTTTGCTTTCTATTTTTTTGACAATTACAGCATCAATATTCTGAACTGAGCAATCCCATAATAACCTACCAGGCAAAACAACCTAGTAAGCATAGAAACCTAAGTAAGTAAACCTAAGACCTATGTATTATTGCTAGCTAAACAAAGCATTATGGTCATTTTCAGCTCCTTATTTTTATTCTTGGACTCTATTTGTTCAAAATAATTACTAAAAAAAAAAAAAGTTTGTTTTGTTTATCTTATTTGCTTATTTGCCTATTTGCAGCAGCCCTTCACAGCTGGGCATTTTGCCTGTAAATGCCCATCTTGTCATTCTAATTTCATCTGATCCACGAACAATTGTTGCCTAATTCTTAGATCGCTTTTTAACAAAAATAATAATGTTTAAATTATTCCCTGGAACACTGTTTTTTAATACATTTTATTAATTATGGGACCACAAAATAAGTCTAAAAAATTCAAAGGTTTTCAGAACATGTGACAATCCTGCCAAGTTATCTTGCAGATTGCACTTATGGCAAAGAAAGACATCCAATAAAATAACTATATAGCTAACAAAACTGCAATAAATGTTATTCCGGTTCTGAATGGTAATGTTGACAACACTGATTTTCAAAGAGCTTCTGTTTTCTCAGCGGGTAAGATGCTTCATAAAAGACACAAATATACTGTGGTGCAGGAGTATATTTAGCAATTTGGGAGTAGTTTTGTGAAACATTCAGCTGCCATCACTTTGCCTTTAAATGTCATATTCTGGAATGATTCAGAGTTTTTTGATAAATACTGTATGAGTTTTGCATCACAATCACAATTCATCACTTAAAAGAGCTACAAACAATAGGAAAGTATGAAAGTTTGCAGTTTGGGTTGAATTCACAGCAGTGTAGGGCATGTGTCTGTATGCATGTGTTTAGGAGGAAGGGTGGGGGGTATCACCTATCTATTTCTTAACATCCCCCTTTCCTTCCCACTACACACTGATATCCTGAAGCAAGGGTGACTTTGAGTGGGAGATTTACTGTTGCTGCCAGTAGCAACGCAGCAGATGACAGTGTGCCGTCTCCTTTCCTCGTTCATCAGAAAGAAAAATGGACGGGAGCAGTTGGGTGCAGACAGAACATTCATCTCGGCAGTAATTATGCACAAAGCCTCTACATGTCTTCTTGTTGCTCTTCCTACTGTGCTGGGATCAGGACTGTGTGGATGGATGGAGTTATGGTCACTGCTTTTTGAGCATGAACACCTCCACCCTATAACTGTTCAGTCATTGATGAGAAAATAAAAGTGGGGGATAAAAGCGACCATGGTGGGTGCGCCATTATGTTGGATGACTCACTCGTTTAAATCTGTTCGGTAAATCATTTATTATTTACTTCTCTGATACTCCTCAGTATCTCTGGGGTCTTTCCAGTTTTAACCAATATATTGGTTATAGGAATATTTCACATTGGTTGCTTGAACAGCAACACCTATGTTTCAGGAAGTCTGTGTTATTATGATTTAACATTGACTAATACATCGATGTATTATCATAAGAGCTACATGAAGTTTTTTTCTACTCTACATAACTCTATAGAAACACAGTCCCTGTATTTATGAACATATAGATATTATGGCATTTTCTATCTTCAGTATTTGAAAAGCAGACCTATTTTCATGAGGGGATATAAGACAGAAATACAGAAAATTCTCCTTTTTTGCACCTTTGCTTTATGTATGCTGTACTATACTGTATGTGAGTTTCATGAGTTCTCCATCCCTCCACACACTGCTTCGTCTCTGTACTATTCATTCGCGCAGGCTTACCAACCATTTATATGTCCACTGTCACACACAGAGGAATTTTCCATATGTTTGTTGTGTGGTTTGGGTGTCTTCCCTTTGCAGAATATTGAATAAAACACTTCTTTCTGCATGGCTGCTCTGTTTTTGAAAACTCTACTATATAGGATGCTACTTGCCAACAATGAGCAGACACTCTGTGGTGGACAAACAAAAGCTTGAGTCAAACTGTATGGGAATTCAAATAGAACTATCCTATAAGGTCTATATTCTCTTCACCCCCACGCTGTAGCACAATCTTTAGAAAGAGGACAGCAGGAGAAAGAAGATGGGTTAAAATTCTGCCATGTGTTTCTTCTCTGGATCCTACCACAGAAAACATGATTAGCTTTTGTCCGAAAGTCCTTGTGCTTGAGTTATTGTTCCTCTGTATTATGGCTAATCTTCTTTTTTTCCATTTCTTACTATTCTTTCAAAACATAAGAACAAAGGAAATGTGATGTATAAACTTCAGCTTTTATATTTCTGAGCATTACATTGTCTATTCGAAGAATCTGAAATAGGCAATGATATATTTAGAGTGTAAGAGGTCAGGGTTGAACCATGTGGCTGATACAATTAATACTGTGCATTTGTTTCTTTCTGTATGCCTTAGATGGGTGGAGAATGGGATGTCAAGGCAAAGACAGGCTTCCGAGGATTTGAGTTATTATGCATTTGCAGAAAGTGCCTACAGAATAGATAAATATTCCAAACAATAAACTGGTAAAGCATCCTCTAAAGTAAGTCATTCTGTACATATATTTTTTTAGCACACATGGTTCAACAAAGCAAGAAAATGAGAATAAATTAAACAAATATGGTTGTTGGTATAGCAAAAGGACTACAAAGGACTCCAGCCCTGCAGAATATCTCTACAGTCTGTCTCTGACTAATTTAATTGTTTCCATACAAACAAAAGCAAAACAAAAGAATAAGTCCGACTCCCTCCCATGAGCTCACAGCAGGCAAACACAAGGGAGACAGCAGCAATCCATGGCCTCCCTGGCTGGATGCACAGCACAGGGTCTGACACTTTTTTTAATCTTTTGAAATTAAATATTCTCTCTCATCCCTGATGCGGAGCTATAAGCGCTTCAGGTTGAGAGTGGGGAGGAAGGGAAGAGGATACAGTGTGCTGTTTTTTCTTCCCCTCTTTAGAAAACCAGATATATTTAGAAGGTGGTACATTAAAGAATAAGCCCTCAACACCAAAGACACAAAACACTAAAATCCCATCTCTGATAAATCACATTATGAGAAAACACTGAGTAGAAAAGAACACCTGGGAGGGATATTTATACGCAGACTGAACGTTTAGTCCATCTCCTTTGAAATCAGTTCTGTGCAGGTGCCTCAGTTCTGGCTTCTACAGCTGCTAATGGACCTTTAGCCACATATGTCACCTGGCTAAATCTGCTGACGGCAGATGTTTAAATAATTTTGCATTCAGTGTAACTGTGTGTGATCTTTTTCTTGCTTGTGACTGCTCAAGACATTTAGTTGCCTTGTGTACAAAATTCCCCTTTATATACATTGGTACTCCAACAATTAATTTTATAGCCTCATTTTTACAGTACAGTTAATTGAAAATGTTGGTCTAAAGCAAGCTGTGAGTATAGGCCAAAGCTTGTCTTCCTCCTTTGGGTTACATAAGGTTATTTAAGCTTCTCGCAGAGCTGGATTTACACTTTCACATCATCCCATTTGAAGTTTTTAAAAAGGATTACCTTGTAAAAAGTACCGTTTAGATGGTAACTTCATATAGTGTAGTAATTTCTAAAGTATGAAGATAATTTAAATATCACCATCATAAAAATAGATGTTTTCATTTTGTTTTTGTATCTTTTAATGAAAAATAGAATATCTGATTTAAAATGCATGTTTTGGGGGGGTTTTTGGTAAATAAGATGAAGTTCTGGAGAAAGGCACAACATGCAGTATTCATTTTTTCACCAGTGGAATTGGTTTACTTTATAAAACTCCGTTCTGCAGCAGCCCATATTTGCTTTCAGTATAAACTGCTTCATATAAAGTGTTGGGAATGACCTATCACATTACATAATGCAAGCATGGAGCTTGTGAATAATGAATGTTTCTGCTCCAACTGACTTGATGCCAGAGGTGGAGCAGGACCGCTTTGTGTCCAGCTTTGCACCTCAAGTTGTCATTTTTTTCCAGCATCCATCGGCTACACAGCCAAAAAACACGTTAAATAACGAGACCTCAACATGACTCCATGTTGTTTTTATTAATGTTGTTTTGTTGTTGCTTTTTTGTGTGTGTGGTTTTTGTCAAAGCTCGTATTGTGCTGCTTTCCCCCTGTACAGCAAAATAACAAGAAAGACATTTGCTTCACACAAACTGAGGAGTCATCTTTTAATCCATCATGCTGTTCCCATCAGACTAACTGTCTATGTTAATGTTTTATTAGCCCTTTTGGGGCCATTCATCACCAGTCTTTGTCTGGATGCCAATGAGGTATCAAACCATGGGAACCCAGTGTTTCTATAGCCCCAGAAGCTACTTGTTGCTGGTATCTGCATGAACCTGAGCTTTATTAATAAATAAAAGCTGACGTGTTTGTGACCTTAGACTCTAAAAGTGACCCCCCAGAAGAAATTTGCCACGACAGGAGTCGGGTAGTCACAACCACCAGTGGTTTCATTAGCTGTGGAGCAATGGATCCCAAACCAGCCCGGGGCTGCTCATCAGTACTTGTCACCAAGTTGGCTTCATTACTCACTGTCCAGATGACAGGAGCTCTTGTAAAGGATATCTCACCCCCTGTGAAGAGCCAAGTGTCCTCACAAATAGGCTGCTGACCTCCAAAGCGTCTCAGGTCCTGAGGGTGCAGAGTGGGGAGGTGGGAGAGCTGAAGATAAGAACAGGCTAGGAGTTTGGTGGTAGTGGGGTGAGGGACTGCAGACCACAGGGCAAAGCCAGGCCAGAGCCTATCCTTTCTGGATAAGCCTGGGAGCTGACCTGTCCCTAACCCCATCTGTACAATGAAGTTAGCTAACTGGTGACTCCCTCATACTCCGATGAAGTGGCTGATTCGCTCAGAATAAAAGAGAGAGAGAAAAAAAAATCTAGGGGCCCCTCTGAAGGAGAACTGGATACCCAGCAGTGACATGCTAATCTGCTTGGCTGATGATTAGGAGTTGGGGTGAGGAGAGCGAGGTTGAAAAGGCAGAAATGAAATGATGGGAGGGGAAAAAAAACTCTTGGCAGCTTTTTGATGTGTCTGCTTTTGATTCTGTCTCTCTGGTGTGCTGTGTAAATGACAGCAGTGCTGTCAGAGTAGAGGTATCTGTCCAACAAGTGGAAGCATAACGGGTGACGCTTTGATGTTGAGGTTGTGTCTGGCTCTTCAGTGAGACATGGTACACAAGTGCTTTTTGATATTCATTTAATCCACTTCTTTACAATTGAGTTTACTTTCACTGAAATACCAGGAACTTTAATGGTAAGGTAAAATCAGACCAAAGAATGCTCAGCTGTAAATTCTTAACCAATTCCATTCATATCTTGGTCAATATTATTTTGTTATGTGACCTTTGTCAGGGAATTTTACTTTTCTAAAACCTGTCTTTGATTTTGTAGCTGTAGCGTGAGTTGCGGATGAATAGAAGGGCAACGACTAATTCTACAAAGGGCTTACAATCACATAAGATTGCACTGTTTTACTTACCGTACCATTAACATTGGTTCCAGATTCAGCACTAAACAGCTGTTTTAACCAGAATCTTTCCAAAAGCATTACTGTACACTTCACTTATAATATACTGGAAGTCCTACACATGACAGTTCTTGTAGAGCAAGAGAGTGAGAGGCGAACAAGACAAACAATAGGGGGTAAGAATCAGAATAATACAGCAGGCTGTTCTCTGCCCTTGAAGTAAAACACATGTTTTAATATATGTACTCTGTGTGCCTGATCGCTTGCACATTAACTCGAACCGTCTCTTATTAATGTGCCCCTTTGTGCCTGCCACAAATAGTGTGCACAATCGCATTATCATTACAGAGGAAATCACTCATATTAAGCCTATGCGCTGTCACTTGCCCTGCAATCTCAGCTGTGAGCAGCCAAGCAAGCATGGCAGGACACAAGACGCATGTGAAATGAGATTTGCATAAACACTGTTACTCTGTCATTTATTTATTTTGACCCCACCCCCACCCCATCTGAGAGAAAGTAAAGAAAAGATGCCAGCTGTTTGCTGTATATGTCCCCATGGGGTGCATCAAACAGGTGTTGTTACTGGGGCTGGGACGTCATTGACGGCATTATCGGAATAATGACATAATGACCTCATCACACTTTCAGACGTAGGTGGTGAGGTAGGGCAATTCAGGGGGGGCAAAAAGAGCATGTGAGCAGGTGGCATCTCATTCGTGGGCCCTTTGATTGTAAATCATTACATGGCTAATGGGCTCATGACATCAGTGTTTTTCCTATTAGCAAAGGAAAGGTGGGAAAGAGGGGGCGTGAACTAATTTCTGATCAAAAATTTAGACAGCAGAGGAGCATGACTCTACCACCCACACCTAACCACACTGGGCCTTATTTATAATGGAAAAAAAGGACATGAGAATTAGTCATCAGGATGTCCGTCATACACTGAATCTCTAATGCTTGGGTGTTTGCTTTCTGCTTTGGCATGCTGATAATGTTTTTGCTCTCAAAACCTGGAGAAATGGATTTGTTAAAGGACATTCAGGCTCTGCAGCTTTTTATATGATGTCAAAGTCCTGTAAAGTCAATAGAAACACTTACAGGGACTGCGTTGTTGTTTGTTTATTCTTACCTTTTTTTCATTATCACCATCATTGTACTTAGCTTTTTTTTTTCTTTAAACTTTTCACAAAATGAATGAATAAATCAGTGGAATGATATCGTTAACTCTTTGGCATTACAGTTGTAGTGGAGTAGATGTGGAATATTACCAAAATAATATATTATAAAAATTCAATCACTTTACAAAACAGATTTTAAATATCACACTGCAACAAGGTTAAAAAGAATAAATGCATAGGAAATAGATTTAGGAATACTTAATGCATTAGACTCTTTAATTGTTGAACTTTTTTTGCTGGAGGTCATACTTGGATGTTATAGAATAGTTACCTCATAACTGTTTAGTCTTGTGCAGTCTGTATACAATATCTACAGTAGCATCGACAGGATTTCCTATATTGATTCGGGCTGCAGATATGTTATCCTGAATGTGATTCAAATAAAATATTTTGAACTTACAAGACGTAAAGTTCATAGTACATATGCTTTCTTATGATGCCCTATTGTAGTCTAAAATTTCTGTTAAGCAGGTAGACAGACACTTAATATATACAGGAAATAGTACAAACAACCATTTATTTAGGCTGTGTTATAAAAAGATACATCTCGATATAAAAGATTTTTGTTGAAATCCTCTAGAAAATGTGCACCACGTTAAATGTTAAACATTAGCACATGCTAGTTAAAAATGTGATACCGTTAAACTGGTGATTTCAGTGAGTGGTTTACACATTCACCTAATAAGTGAAAGATCCCCAGTTTGATCCCAGGAGGAAATACAAATCCCTTTGGGATTCTGTCAAGAAGAGCATCTGGCATATAAAAAACTAATCTGCCAAATCAAACATGTGGAGGTACCTGCTGTGGTGGCCTCTTATGAATAAGGGAATAGCTGAACATAGTTCTTGTACTGATGATTGTATTCAGTGTAGCTATGCAGGTTGATAGAGGCATTTGTTTAATGCAACTAATGTATATCAAATCTTCCACAACCAGTTAATTATTACCAGCCAACAAGCCATACCACTGTAATATTTTGACACTTTTTTTAATAGATCAGAATTCAAAGACATTTGACAGCCACAGCTTGATTGGCCATATAAAGTTTTTCAAAGAATGTTACATCAGTGTCCTCAGCTGGAACCCAATATAAAAAAGCCTGACTGACAGCAAGGAGATCAAGCATCTGTGTGTGCTTCTACATTATTAATGATTGCGCATGTGGGTATGCGTACATTTGAACCTGCATGTGTGTCTTTATGTGTATGTGTGTGGGTGTGAGTAGGCAGGTGGTCGTATAGTTAGCCTCCCAGTGTCCTTTTGTGCGCTCAGGGATGATTATTATGAGTATGTGCTTCATTTGTGTGTGTGTCTCCTCTGGTCATGGGTAGACTGTACAGGCTGGGACTTCAGCTGGAGGCTCAGGCTATGGTCTGCTGCCCCAGTTCACTGAAGGACCCGTTTGCTGCTGACAGCACACCCTCCTCCCTTTTTCATCTGAAATTTCATAGATGTATTCGGGCAGCTCAATGACAACATGTCTTTATTCTGGCTCAGAAAACCTCCCCGCACCAAGAAAACTGCCTTGCTAAGCTGCAAATTGGCATGCTGGGAATATCGTTTCACTCATCTTGAAGAAGTCCTCTGGTTCTAAATCCCTTTGAAAACTTTTTTCTTAAATTGTCATTGGGAGAAAAGTTTTTTTAAAGGCTTTAGCTTTTATACCTAGCATATTGCAGGGGAGGAATGCTGTAACTCCTCAGATTAACTGTTTTGTTTTGTTTGTCTTCACATTATTTGTAACTATTTATTTACCCACAGTGTTTACAGGTCTGAAGCATTATGTAAAGTTTAGCCTATGAGCCTTTCGGGTACCATTTTCATCCTTCTATGAATACTTTTACTGTTTTGCTGTTAAAACAATTTATACATTTAGGTTTCTTTTCTCAGTTTTAACATCTGACAGCCATAGTCTAACATTAATGGTTATTTCCTGCATGGGGAAGGAATGGCAAATCTGGAGGGTTCCTCGCCTCAGAGGTGTGAAGGACGCCCTGCTTTTCCCTGCAACAGGGCCTCTTTTTGGGGGAAAAGGAGACAGAGTTTGGAAGCTGTGTGCAAGGGGTTGTGGACAAAGAGGAAGAGGGTTAATCATGTTTGCAACAGGACAGGCTTCCCCTTGAAATGGGAGACAGTGGTAGGAAGTGTCCAGATTTATGGTTCTTCATAGCCGTTCATTGTAGATGCCTTTACTGTGGCAGTTGACCAGCAGACAGAAGGGGAGAGTGTGAGAGGAGCTATAAATCACAACAAGAGTGTGGCCCAGACACACACACACACACACACACACACACACAAACATCGCCTAGGCTCACAGTTCACAGGCAGATAATGTGTGAAGGAAGAGCAGCTCTCCAGTAGTCAGCTGACAAGATAAAGCTGTTTTTAAATGAAAAGTCTTGAAAAATGTGTGATTGTTTCTTGTTTTCTTTTTTGAATTTTGAAACTTTAAATTCACTATATTGCCACTGAGTAAAATAACTTGTTCTTTGCTAAATCACTCTTACTTTTACCAAAGACTCATGATGTTCTTAATTTTTAATGTTACAATGATACTTTTGAGGATTTTTTGGTGTGTGTGTGTGTGTGTGTGTGTGTGTGTGTGTGTGTGTGTGTGTGTGTGTGTGTGTGTGTGTGTGTGTGTGTGTGTGGCTAGAGTCAGAACTGAATCAAAATATGAGTAATGAAAGCCAGCTATACTGATTGGCTTATGGTCTCCGTGACTTTTGAAGAATGTCAGAATTCCTTCAGGGAAGAAAAAAAAGGCTTTTGCACAAGCAAGAACTGTGTAAAATTAACCAGTTAGTCAGAGTCATGGCCTCCGGCTTATACCTACCAATTAAATTTTTTGTTAGATTACTGTAGTGACACATGCAGACAAAATGCCAATGTAGTGTTCATATATATGCAAGTGTATGGATGAAGAAGAAGAATTTTCCAGCAAATTACCCTGCGATGTATCGAGTAATAACTTACATTTTACCCATGACTGGACATTATAGGAAAGAAAGTGGCTGCCCCTCAACATACCACTGAAATAAATCTGTATAATTTTATGTTAAAAATTGCACTGAGGGAACTGCTAATTGTGTAAATGAAATATTGCATGTTTTGTGTGCCTCTTGCATGCTTCTTGATGTTTGTCTATGGAATGTGGAAGTTTGTTTCTACAACAAAATCTCTACAATACAGTTACTCTCTGTAAATAGGTACTATTTGTTTTTCTTTTCTTACTGCATGTAAAAACAGTTGACTTTATGTAACTTAGTTTATAAGTTTAGAAATAAATGTCATTTTAATTTTGAGAAATATGTTTAAACGTAATAATTTCTAAGAAAAAAGTTGTATGTCTTAGTCTTAAGCAGTGTTGGGGAGTAACGGAGTACATGTACCGCAAAATATGAGTAACTGTATTCCATTACAGTTACTGTTTAAAAAGGTGGTATTCAGAATACAGTTACTTTGGTGAAATAAATGGATTACACAGCGGCCTTTTCCTGTTTCATATATTAGGCTATGCCCGCTCTATCTTTGGTAATTCCACGCTGGTGGAAACCCAAACAAAACACGCATTAAGAGGCTCAAATGCCTGTGTCTCAATGACGTGAGGAAATATTTTTAAAAATGATTTAATATGAAGGCAATAGCAGAGTGTTACAGGCATTGTCCTAAAGAATGTAGCCTCATGGGCAGTGTAGTCCGTGCTGCAGGGAGAATGGACTGCCATACCCGTTATGTGTCTGTGAGCGCCAGGGAGGGAGAAAAAGGAGAGTGGAGTTGTCACCGGGCAGAAACGGGAGCTGGAAGCATGTAAATATAATAATAACCACTGCAGCCAAAAAGAGTGCCTGACGAGCCCAGTTGTAAGTAAGCTATTAAGACTCGACTGTACACTTTTTTCGTGTTTTCCTCCGAAACAATAAGTTCTGTTGGAGCAGCTTTTCAACGCCTCTCTCTGTCTCTCGCTAGCAAAGTTGACCCAGACAACAAAGTAAAGCTAGTTCCCGGCTACGAGCCCGACACGGACCCGACATGTTAGCCAGAGGTCCCTTTACTACGGTTCGGAGCCGCGGACCTGTTTTATATAAGCGCGGAATAGTTTCGCTGCAATGTCCACCCTACTGTTACTCATTTTATATTAAGATTTAAAATCTAGTTGGTATTGCTATGGCGAGTAGTCTTCAGTAATAGTAATAAATCACATTCATGTAATTGAAAAAAAGCATGATAATATGTTAAGTAATCCAAAGTATTCAGAATACGTTACTGTCATTGAGTAACGTAACGGAATACGTTACAGAATACATTTTGGGGCATGTATTCTGTAATCTGTAGTGGAATACATTTTAAAAGTAACCTTCCCAACTCTGGTCTTAAGTGTGTTATCTAAAAAGCTCCTGAGATCTTGCTGCTTTGTTTGTGGGTGTGTAAAGCATACTGATATTTTGGACAATATTGTTTACTTGCAGTATATGTATTTTATTATTATCATTGTGTCATATCATTTTATCTTAGAATTATACTGAAGAGAGATAATGATCCTTTTCTGTGTACTTCAAAAGAAAAAAAGAAAGGAGAATAGACAGCGACTTACTGAGAAGAAGCTGCTTGCATGTCTCTTGTTATGTTTGCCTTGGCGCACTTGGTTGGGGCATTTCTGAGACTGAGCTGTCCCTCCCATTTCATTATTTTGCAACTAGAGTTACTGTTGCATCAGTGCCAAAGGAGACCAATGAGGAGACACAGGAGTCCTCTCCCATAACAGCATCTTTTTACCTAGACATTACACCCTTTTTTGTTGCTCTTTAATCTCGTACCAGTTTTGCATAGATAGATAGATAGATAGATAGCATCACTTGGCTAACTGGACTACCCACACACTAACACTGAGGCTTATCTCCACAGGTTTCCTTTTAAACCCATGAAAAATGACTTTGATTTTAGCAAATAAAAATGTATTATCGGTGTCACATCCACCACAGTTGACTCACAGGGGTTTATTATTAGCTGCAACTGACGGAACTGGTCTGAAGGTGAGTGTGCAGGAAGCCAGAGAAGAGGGGTCCTATTACTCCACTTCATTCTAATGTTGCTTTCAGTGAAATGACTCTCTTTCAAGCACCATTGAGTCAATTTCCTTGACTGGGAGTCTGAGAATCTCTCAACATGTGATGTGTGCATTTTGCATCTTTGTAAACAGGCATGTATAAGCAGGCAATAGGTGTGGAGCAGACACATCTAGACCCCAACCAAAGCCTGTATCTGCTCATCGGGGCTTAATGGTTTCAGCAGATGGGGTGGTCTCTCGTCATATTTTGACTGCTCTGGCCTTGTTATACCATCCATCCTCACAGCGCTGTGAGGCCCCCCCTTGCTGAATGTGTGCTGTGCCCTGTGTGTACACAAGATCTCTGGCCTCAGTAGGGAGTGTTTACCCAGCTGAAGTCCAACAGAGTCACACTCTCAGTCAGCTGTACTGTGCTGACTGGAAAGGAAGTCACTTTGAACACATAAGAGTTTCGAAGAGGGTTATAGCCATATTAAATAATTTGAAAATGTAAATCCTAGCTCTGGCTAAATATTTATTCATTCCACTTAATTGTTATTTTTAGATTGTAATGTGTCCAAATCGGTGTATTCAGTTACACCACACGGCAGCTACAGCATGTTAAAAAAGTTATTTGTCACAAAGATTTTTTTAAATATACAAGCATTAAAAAGACTGTTATCCAGCTAATCAAATGCCACCTCCAAATTATTCAAACTGTGTGGGACCTATGCTTTGTTGCAGGACATGCTCTGATTTCTAGTTACAATGCTGCAAATCAAAGCAGGATTAGGAAGCAGGACTGGCAACAATGCGATACGAAGCAGCCAAGCTTTGCAAAACAAAATGGCAGCATTGCATTGAAAAAAATCCATTGGCAAAATCTGTTCAGTGAACATATTAATGCTGCAAACAACAAAAAGATGTGATGGATAATATAGTTGAAATAACTGCTGATCTAGATGGCTGTCAGATCTGCTTTATGAGTCTGTGCAGATACTTTTTTACCCACACTTCTTAGTTTCTGTGCACAAAAGACAGACGGGTTCTCTGTTTTGGATGGATTGCTGGTAGAAATGGGACATTCTGCAGGTGACAGTTCATGCATCTATGACTAAGGGGAGAAGGAACGAAAATATGGCTTATTCTATCAAAATAAATTCATATTTTTTATATTTATTGGAAAATAATTAAACCTCATCACTGAAAATAAAATCTAACACATCTATTTTCTTATTTCGATCATCCTCATCCACACCATTACAGAGGAAGAAGGGGATGGTTAAAAAAAAAAGAAAAGAAAGAAATGTTTGACTACACCTTCAACCCTTTGCACAGCCATAATTTAACCTCTCAATCTGTCGGCTCCAGGAGCACAGTAGCTCCATCATCATGCAATAATGCTGGATTCAATCGCAGGTGAGAAGATGATGCTCTTCAGGGAAGGTGATTCTCCCCCCTCCAAGATAAAACCTGTTTCGGCCAACTGCATATGAGATTTATCATCATGTCTGTTTAAATGTAACCAATTTCACTTTAATATGATATTAAAGAATGATGCATGTCTGAGCTTCAGACTGTTCCATTGAGGGAGTTTCATCTGCCTGTGGCAGCATTCAAAACCCAGCATGGTAAAACAGTGATAGAGCTGATGTAATGTTTAGTATTGATAACAGCCCTTAGCAGAATGTGCTGTAATAATTTAGGAAAATACTGGGTTTTTTTCTACCATTTCTTGGACATATGCCTAGATTCATTCCATCTATCAGTTTGATTTGATGGGCCGATATCCACAAAGCTTTTATCTACCCCAATGAAATGAAAATAGAGTGTTGAAAACTGGCAATGTATATATGGGATGAAATGAGCACTGCAGACGTACGACTGCAACTCAACGATTGTTTCAAAATAGGTTTATGTTTTCATTTGTGATTTGAAAGGAAAAGTGTATTATAAAATTGCTGAATCAACATCGCTGCTATCATACACATACACACACACACACACACACACAATGTCCAACTGTAATCCTGGTACAAATGAAGGTAAACGTAATGATATATGTCTTGTGTACACAACACATCACAAGCATGACTCCTTTTTTGTTTGAACTGTACAGAAATTATGGTAAAAGGATGGATATGTGCACTGAATGTAATGCCTTCAAACATACACACACTCTGCTGTTATCCTTTTACACATTGCCTTAAAATTTGTCTCATTTTTTTAAGAGAAAATAGGCAAGATTGACCATGTACTTGCTTCTTTGTGTGTAGTGGTACTTCTTCCTGTCTCTGTGAGTGTCTCCAGCCTTCAGTGTGTCAGCTGCTCTTGTTGATTTCCGCAGGGGAAGTTGCCTCAGTGCTATCCTCAGACAAAGCCCTGACCCCGAGGGTTAAGGAATGTGAACCCGGGGCTGTGACGATCAAGACCATCCCTTGGGGTGGACAATGCTGAACACCTCAGCAAACAGGCTAATGATCTAAAATGCTTTTGTGTTCCTCGTAGCACCCCCCCCCCCCCCCCCCCCCCCCACTTAATTGAAGTCACATTTTTAAAAAAGACAAGTCACAAGTCCTCCAGATAAGAACAAATTCTACTTTTTGTGTGGCAGCTTGCTTTCTTTTATTTTGTTAACAACCTTGGTTTAGTTTTTTGTTTATTTATTTCACTAGTCTTAAAATATTTAGTTCCTTTCAGACCTTCAGGATCTGATGCTGAAATTTTTCTCAGCATTAATCATTTTTGAGATTTAAAAAAAAAAATCTGTATATATCTGTACAATCTTCAGTTTTTGGTATCCATGTCACTGCCACTAAAGGATGCCATAATAACTTTTATGGATGAGTTTGTTGTGAATGGTCATACTATAAAGGAGACCTTGTCTCATTTATCACTCATTTCAAGGGAGTGGGAAAGAGGAGGGGGGGCTGTCAAAGCAACCATAGCAGAGTGTATCATATCAGTGGTGGTCTCTCATCCCCTGAGGTTCAAACACATTGCATAAAGCGGAGAAACAAAAGCAGAAGGCAAGAAGCAAGAACTAAACCAAAAGATATTTAGAGAAAGTGTATACTCCAGGCCTCTAGGAGGAGAGGTGTGACAACTTTGGAAGAGCCACAACAGCCTCCAGAAAATTTATATGGATGAAGGTTAAGGGTCAAAGTGCTATTAATCACAGCCCAAGCTGAGGATTAAATAGCCTGCTCTAGCGGGAAGATGAGAGAACCCAGCCTGATCGAGGTGTTTAAAAGGATTGTGTTATGTCTGTCTTATATTACACAGTGAAAGCCCAAGGCAAAACTGTCTACTCAGCTAAGTACAAACAGGATGCCCAATTGCTCTCTCCAGCCCCTTCTGGTGCGCATTCACCCAGCACGTCAACTCACTTAACATCCTCAGCAGTTATCAATAATCAGATGGAGCTGTGTTTGCATAATGTGGAAGAAAGATGATAGAAAAATTCACACAAACACAACGGACAATCTTCTGGGTAGTCCCCCACCACCCCCACACACAGACACCCCACCCATGCCACTGTACACCTACACAGAAACATAGATGTTCTCTTTCACACACGTGCACAAACACACCTCGAATCAGTGCCCAGTCAGACTTAATTTCCCTCTCCCTTTTTTTTTTTTTTTGCACAACTGTCTTTGATCTTTGATGTGCCATGCATTGCATTAATTATGTATCTTGCCTCAGTACAAACGTGTCGAACACCTTCAAGTTTGTAACAGGAGCAGGCTCATCACAGAGGCCTAGAGGATGGCTGCAGGAGGCGTATGCCTACATTCCACCGCTCCAATATGCACCGCATAAGGGAAAATGCAAAGCTTGCATCTGAGCTACTCCCCCTTTCAATCTGTGCCAAAGAAAGGACATTTTTCACCTTCCTGAAACATGTTCCTGGTTCATGTGTGAATGTTGAGGGGGAGGAGGAGCACACAAGGTGGATGTGACATGAATCCACTGGCACTGCACAGATATGGCACAGAGAACAATAACAGAGGAATGATCTAGACTGCACATTGAGCTAATGCACTGAGGGTTATGCAAATGAGTGTGCTACTGCTTGCTGTAAAGCTACAGCCTAGAGGGGATTCTGTGAATCTAACCTAAACTTTTTTTGTATCTGTGATAAATCCATATTCTGTCCTTTCTAATTTTTCCTTGTTGGAAAGCTAGAGTAGGAATTTAATACATATGACCAGATGTACAGTGGAAGGAGTTGAAGGAAGTAGTGAGAAGTCTTTCCTTGCCCTTTTTTCTTATTGGCCTTCACGATGTATAAATATAATAACTCATTGTTAAGAGTTGGAGTGTGTAGTAATACTGTTTCCTTTTTTTTCACTGGTTAAAATTTGATTTGTTGAGTATCTGGTGGCAGGAGAAGAAATGTATGGCTTTGGTGAATTTTTCATTCACCATTTGAATGCGCAGAACATTGAAAGAAGAATGTTAAATGTCCTCCTACCAGAGTTCCAAAAAAGTGACTTAAATCTATAAAAGCACATATGAGATGGGACTTAGATTGGTTACAATTCCACCAAAATCCCAGTTACGGTTGTGTAGCTCAATGTGCTTTTCGTGTTTTCATTTCGTGTTGCCCTCGGCAGTGAGTAAATGCGTTTGAAAAATGTGTCTGCTGAGCCAATAGCCGAGGTTCAACACGTGTGACCAGGTTAAAATAACAAGAGATAAGCGGTGGAAAAAGTAAGTAGCTGCTACTCAGCTGCTGAACTGATTCCACTTGATTTCGAAAACTTTCATATTCGGGATGGACTGCGCCGTGCGGTCTCGTCCACCCTTCTTTACGCGCTGCTCATTTCAAAGTTCACGCAGCGAGCCTCCAGTTTCTCTCCGTGTCGCTGCAGCCCGGTCTACGTTTGTGGGAGTACCCCCTGCGCAGGTCCCTTTTGCAGTGCAGATCCAGTAGTTGGAGTTGTACACCGAGCGTGAGAGGGAGAGGAAAGGAGTGTGAGCGCAGCAGCAGAGTGAGCAAACAGAGGTAGAGACATTAGGTTATCTTCGGAGACCATCACACATCGATCTGTCACTTTTACCGCTTTGAGCAAATTCTGTCTTCTTCGAGAAGTCAACAGCAGCAGCAGCAGCAGCAGCGCCCTGGTCTGGTCTATTCGAGCAGCCGCCTGTAGAAAAAAACAGAAAACTCCCAAACGCGGTGGTTTCAGCTGGCATGAGCTAACCTACGAGTTAGACATGGAAACCAAACCATTCTTGTCATTGGGTAAGTTTGTTTGTTTAATGACATTGCCTCGTTTTAATATGAACGCGGTAGTTTTGTGATCGCACTTGAGTCCGTATATTAGTGTGCAACGTGTCTTCGCTCTGCGTCTCTTTGTCTTTTTCTGATATTTTTTGCCCCCTTTTCTGTCTTTTGACAGCGCGTGGAGCGAGTTGCCAAAATGCATCAACACGTTTGGGGCTGTTGACGCGGCGGAGCGGCCGTGGCTGTACAGAATTTTACCTCCGACGCGGACTTGTAGTTTATCTTTGAGTCAAAGCAGACTTATCCTCGCGGTATTGCGCTTATAATTCAGCCGTTTGAGCTGATGACATTTGGCTGTGATACAGATGACAACGCTCGCTGTAGAGCGCGCATTCCTCGCGTGCGCTGCTGTGAAATCAACTCTAGAAAGAAAAAAAGAAGCAAGAAAACTTTATGCTTTGACTTTGGCCGTCGACACTTTTGTAAGTTTCATGAGGGGAAAAAATGCACACCGAGGTGAAGCTTTAAACTACGCCCGCAAGCAGGTATTGATAAATTATACGCGTAACAGACACATGTACCTTTTAAAGGACGGGCAATGTATTTATTTGTTTATGTTTTTTTTTAACTTATGTTACCATCCTTAAAGCAGCATATGCCTCGCTTTTGCGTTGTGGAAGTCTAGTGGTGCGTTGTGTTGAAGTGGCAGTCCTTAATAAAACAAAGGAAAACAAAAAAACGTGACTTGGTTTACCTCGCGGCTAAATTGACTTCCGTTTGTACTTGTGGTTTAAACAGGCAGTATAAAACTTGGCTCCTGAGCTTAAAACTCTCCTAACATTGCCTGACATCTCCTAGCACACTGCTCAGGTAAAAGAACTACTGGCAACCTGAGGCCAGGCACACACAGGTGACACAGCTGTGGGAACCTCTGAGTATAGTTTTGTTTGTGTTTTTTAAAGGAGGTGAATTTTCCACTTAAGGTCTCAGTTTGTGAAGGGTACTGTATGTGACAAATGTCACATTAGTCACATTAATTTTCCAGAAAGTAAAGGAGAACAGGGTATTTACACAGGAGTAATAATTTCTAGTAGCTGATGCAACATATTTTTAATAAGTACCTGTGTTTTTGTTTAGATCTAAGGTTTAAATATTTGGGTCATTTAAATTTTTCCAGCTTAAAGACACGGAACAACGTAAATCATTAATTATGACTGCTACTGTAAGTTTGTCAAAGTGAATGAAACAGACCCTTGTCCCCTGTTCCAGACGGGCACAGAGCTGTAGGCGAGCCCTTTTTATTGTGTCTGCTGCACTTTCATGGGGGCATCGTGTTACACCTTGACACATATCATCAGCTGCCTGTATGCACCAAGGAGATTCACAGGGACTTCTGAGGCACTGGGCGGCTTTCTTCAGTTACAGGCCTCGCTTGCTGACACTGTTGCCACAGCGCCCTTTATGTGGCTTCTCAGAAATACGCTAAACCGCCAGTGTGACACACACTGACAGGCTGTTATTACAGGTGCAAGTGTATTGTGTGTCCATGCTGAAAGTGATTCAAGTTTCACTTTACCTAATTGAGCACCAGAGTGGTCCGTGGAGCGTATATGGAAAACAAAGTGGTATCTGAAAGTCTGTGGTATCTGGCTGGTGTAAGGCTCGACACTTTCCCATCAGAGTTGGCCCACATCTTTCCCTTCAAGCTGCTCTACGTGCTGTATCAGCAACTTCTTCATCGCCTATAGTCTTAATCTGTGTGTCCTTAAATTGCCATTTATTTTTGCACTTGCTCTATCAAACGTCCACTTGAGCGCTGATTGTTAATTCAAGGACGCCGTTATCTGCAAAGTCCTTGAATTTATTGATTAAGCGCTTACCCGGGTAATTATCTGTCATACCGCATTAGAAATTGTGATACTGTTTCAGATGACACACGGTACATTTTACAATTATAGATCGCTTGTTGGCTGCGATGACGACACCTCTCTTTGGCACCGTATGCCCAGTACTGGATGCTCATGCGCTGCCTAATCCCACTGTCTACCATCCTGCATTCATATCTGGCAATAAACTGTGGCGACTGAACGGATGACATTAAAAGGAGAATGTGTCCTTTTGTCCGAGAATTACTGGGCTTAGAGTCTGTCAGTGAAATAAACATTTTTCCTGTGAAAGGAAAGGAGAGGTTTTTAACCATGCCGAATTCAAGTCTTTTTTCCTCTCCAAGTCATTTGCTCCATAAGTATTGAGTGTCTGTTTGGTTGATTATTTCATGGCTAATATGTCAACATCTAGGAAGTTTTTCTTAATGAAATCTCACCAGCTAAATGTTGTGCGTGCCCGGCTATTATTGGTCATATTGACTTTTGTTTATCATTAATTATATCAGTGGTCGAAAATGAGAAGGTGCTGTAGAGTATGTTATTCACAGTGTAGTGCATTCAGAGGCACATTTGGACAATTAAATAAAATTGTCCTGATTACAGTAAGTCACAGACTACTGTAAGAAATGTAGAGCCATATTTATAATTAATTGTGTATTTGATGCATCAAATATATAGCATAGCATCTTTACTTATAACGCACTAAAATTAAAAATAATATAATTAATAAGAAACGTAATAAGAGACATCAGCAAGTCCTGCTGTGCTGAAAGCCAAGGTAAATAGATATGTTTTAAGACGTGATTTAAAAACAGCAAATATGTATATGATTTCATCTGTTTCCAAACAGAAAAAAGTCTTTAATAAAAGAATTGATTTAATAAAAACAAAACTAATTGACAAGTATATCAGTTTGTGGTTTTCACATTTACCTAACAAGTGAAAGATTCCTGGTTTGATCGTGGGAGCTGTTCACAAAGTGTGGTGACTCTTTGTGAATAAGACAGCGATAAAGTTCCTTTTTGCTAATTTTAGTCTGCCTTTCAGATCACTCAGATCAATTTTTTAAGTAAGTTTTGGCCTGCTTCATTTTAGATGTTGTCTGTATAGTGAGTTGTGCTTCAAGCAGATGCAGAATTTAAAAAAAAAAAAAAAAGAAAAAAAGTTTGGTGATAGACGTTGCATGTAAGGTGCAGGGTGTTACTTTTTATAATGAAACTTTGTTTTATTCAGACATGGTAGTCAAATTACTGTCTGCATGGTAGCGATGGTGTAGAACTGAAAAAAAGTTCAGTCAGACCTGTATTTCAAACAAGGCTACCTGGGCATACATTCCCAATAAACACAAGCATATTCCTAAACTATGTTGATGTAAAATTCTAATTTCCCTTTGTAGTCATTAATGGGACTAAATTTGATATCCTTTATTTAAAGCCATGGTTGCGTGATGCTTTGATCACAGTGCACATGTTTACATTTGGGATTGACTTGACTAGCTGCATTCTTTTCCTAATTAATAGGTGTCACTGCTAACAATAATACACTACTGCATCATTGGAATCACAATAGAGAGAGTAACAATATGAAGTACATCATTCAGACACACACACATCTTTAGGTTTTCAGCAGTTTTCTACTAAAAAGTCTCATCTTTTCCAGCTGTTGCAGCAGTCTCCCTCCACTACTCATGCACCGTTGCCTTTGCGCCACCTTTTCTGCGCACGAGGGTTCAAAAATTGGGAGATATCTGGCCAGCCAAAGTGCCACCAAAGTGAGCTGTAATCACATGGTGGCAAGCACAAACTAAGCTTAACACTATTGCAAAGCGTCTGATTGCTCACTCTAGGCCTGCTGAAGAGGTGTTTGTTGTTTTTCCCGAGTTCAATGGAGCTAAACTCTTTGGTGCTTTCTGTTTGAGGGAACATAAGGTGCCCCCATCATACAAAGTCACAGATGTGCACAATCAATGAAGTTCATGGTGTTTGATGAAAAAGTGAGATTTGCAGTGGTAGTGGTTGATGAGGAGGCGGGGTGGGGGTTCTGAAGGCTACATTCCTTTTCTGGCAGTAACTCAGGAACAAAGCGAATACTGCAAGAAGCTGTGCGTCTGGAGGGTGTGTGTGTGTGTGTGTGTGTGTGTGGTAGTGGTGGTGGGAGTGGGCTGATGGAATTACACTGCCAAAAGCATTTGGCCAAGTTTGTCTTTTACGGCCGTCCAGTTTTTTGTTCCTGATGTGATGCTTTTGCTCCCCTTTTGAGGAAAAAGGGGCTGCAGCTGTCATTTTTATTGGAGGGGTTTTATTGCAAGACTTAATGGCTTAAAGTGACATCTCTCTCTCTCCAGCTCCTTTCTCTTTTTCTCCTCTCCCAGTCTCACCCACAAGGCCTCTTACTCAAGCAAATCAAAGAAAATGTGCTCACCTTCTACGTGCCCTTCACTTTCCCACCCATCACCCATGCCATCATCCAAACCTAACTATATGAGAGGAAAAAAATAGATTTATGTTCAATTTTGAGCGCACCAAACACATGTAGACCAGAAAGTGTTTTGTTTTTTTGCTTTTTTTTAAAGGAACATCTGTGCTGATCAGTAATTATATTTCATGACTAAGAAGCCACACTGGCTTCAGATAAAACCGTGCATATTTAGTCTGTCACGCTTTTCTCTCCATCCCTATTCTGCAGCCCACACTTGTTTATGTTCTAAACATAGTACGAATCAGAAAGTGCTTGGAGCCTTTCTAATGCACAAATCATGGAATGATTCAAAGGCTCGTTAATTATTTGTGTAAGAAGCTCCTTGCTCACAGGAGGTCTTTATTGATTGTGGCCACACTGAACTTTGCACCACAGACCTTGACCTTTGCTCCCCATATACTTGATCATTTAAAGAATTTGCCTTTGGCATTTGATCTGGCCTTTTAAAAATTTTAAAGACAGTAGCGCGTAGTTTTTCTTTATTTTCTTCACCTTTCTTTTTTGAGTAACCTTTTCTTCATTTTTTTTATATTCCTATCTTTTTGATAGGATCTTAGATCGACTAAGGATGAGTCTATTTATAAAATGCTAATAGACGAGTGCCACAAATGCTCAGAGCCCAAGGTGACCTTGACCCACTGCTTACATGTTCTACTTAATCAAAGAGCAGAAAGGTGCTTTTTTGCTACTGCGCTTATATATATAAGCGCAGTAGCAAAAAAGCACGTATTTTAGTGACTTCATCATTTACAGCCACACTTTGTTCAGAAACTTGGTCATTACTGTGAGCACTTGTGTGTTCTGTATTGCAATCTTGTGAGCTCGACTGGTCTCGGGGTTTATTGCAGGTCCTGAGAGTGTCTGAATGGCTTTTCTGTGGGCTGGCATTATTCAGGGTGCGTACAGCCACTCTTTTGAAGTGGAAACGGAGTCGCTGTGGGGATTTGACCAGATCACACTCATAATTCGAATTGAGAGCAAGGTCGGTTTGCCCTACTCAAGCCAAAACTCTCTTTTCTGTGTGCATCGCAAAAAAGAATAGGAAAAGGACAAGAAAGTCAATGCAGGCCGAGACAGTAACAATTAAAAGAAGGAATAACAAAAAGAGCGCTGGATGTTAGGCTTCTGTTATGAAATTAAGATGCTACGAGAAAACGGGGGGGCTGTCAGAAGCTAACTACCCTGTCCTCTTCTGCGCATCCCTCAAGTTGGCATATTTGCAGTAATGAAAACAACTGTCGACTCTGCTTCTGCGATTGCAGTAATGCATGAAAATAACTTGTCTGTTTAGCGGTTATGATGTGTTTATTAATTATGCTATGAGCACACATGCTTTGATGAGTATTCGCTCGGGAGTGAGGACGAAAGGAGAGAATCCTAGATATGCTGTGCTCCTCCATGTCATTATACTTCCTCGTGCCCACTTGCTATTCCTCAAGCCACTAGTAATTGGCCCCAATGAGAACCACAGAATTTTTATTTATTTATTTTTTAACAAATTGCTTAATTTGTTGAGTTTCATTTATACCTTTTTTTCCTACAGATCTTTGGATGGGTGTATTACCATTCATTTGTTAATTGATCAATAACCAAATGTATTTGCGCAGTCTTTTTCAAACATGTCCCACATGCGTCCGTATCTATAATATGTATATGTGCACACAGGCTGCCACAGCAGAAACGGAGTAAGATGATTAAGATTGTCTCATGCTGCTCCATCGCAGTTTCTTTTGGAGGTCACGAGCAGTGAAAGGTGTCCCAGCGTGTCCCACGCTCTCCTTTCTCCTCTCTCCTCACCAACACCATCACCAACCCTGTTACCGTGTCTGTCACCTTGCCAGATACCATGGGGGTGGACTTTCATGCACTGCTGGGCGCAAGGCCACGGAAATCCCAGAGCGTGCGAAACTCCCTGGTTATGTTCTGTATGTGCAAGTATGACTCTGTGTCAGTGGGCGGATGTTTGGGTGCAAGACAAGGCAGCAGTTTTGAGAGCAAAGAGTGAGAGTTATGTCCATTCTCACCTGTGCACCATCAAATGCGTATCTTGACTGACATCGGCCTCCTCCGCTATCTACTTTCTTGTGCTTGGGATCGCCTTGTTTGGCTTGTTTATTTTAAGCCTAATGTTCAAATGCTGTATTTGCATATGTTATATGCATAGGTGATGGTTTTAAGTTTGTTTTTAATTATTTGTAATTTTTATTTCTTAAGTTTATTTACTTTTAAGTTTACTACACTCTGTTCAATGCTGGTTTTGTCAGCATCACTAGCAATGACAGGAATAGCTGGGATTTTTGCTGCAATCTGATTTTTTACAGAGTGAAGACATAAATGTATGTATCAACTGGTGCTCTCTGAGACTCTTAAGCTGTAGTCTTAAAAATGAAACTGGCGATATAACCATTACTTTCAGGCAGTTTATTTCACAAAATACTTAAAAATATGAGTAACACAACATTTCATGAAGCTACCAGCTGACTCCACACTACTGTCCTCTGAACCTTGTGCTACTGACTGAAACAACCCCAAACATATTATTCTACATTATGTCTTGTTAAAAAATATATAGTGTGCATGTGCATTTATGATGCATCAGTGTTATATTTGAATTAAATATAGAATATAGATATTGGTCTGATCCTGATTTCCAAAAGTAGAAAGTTTGGGCCTACAAAGCTGCACATCAGCAGTAGGTGCAGGTGAGCTTGTACAGCATGGAGGGTGACGACAACAAAAGGCTGAAAACAGTTTGGAAATATTTCATGGTGGCATTTCTTTTTATGCTTGCAGATTGAGGTTAACTGAGTTGACACGACTGAAAAGCTCAGACGATGATGCTTTCCTCGCCGGGCTTCTCTCTCTATCTCACTCTCTTTAAAATGGGAGTAACACTTTTTTTACACTTAAGATTACATAATGAGTTTTTGTCAACTTGTTTAATGTTATTTCACTTCCTCTGTCTTTTATCAGCTTTACTCCACACACGGCTCATGTGTTGGAGAAACAGTGATAGTAGTGAAAAGAGAAAGGTGCAGTTGTAAATAACAGTCGTAGTCACTGCAGTAATGTGACTCCCACTGAATAAATATCAATTCACAAATGTATATGTTTGGATATAATTTATATGTATATATTCACACATAAAAGAATGATCCCCAGATTCTAATTTGAATCACAAACTTTGTCCCTCAGTTTTTGTTCTATTCCCAGCCAGGTAGTACTGCCATGAAATGAAATGAGCCAAGCTGGACTCACAGTGTCAAATCTGAGACAAGCTCACACTCAAACCTCAAACTTAGTAATTTCTTCTTTTTCTTAGAGAGACAGAGAATCTGTATGTGCTTGCTTTGAACACACAGAGAAGCTTTTGAACCTGGAAAATTAACTTGTATGCGAATAGTCACAATATAAAATAGACCCAGACAGAATAAGGCATAGTGGCCCATGGGTGCAAACACGGGTACCTTATAATAGCCAGTGACTCACTTTTCTAACGTTGTGTTTCTGCCGTCTACACATTTTCAGGGGACCTCGTAGATTTAATGTTATCCCAGTGTTAATCAGAAAAAATGGCATTATCAAGTATTGTAATATTCCCAAAATAAAAGAAAAGTTCTGAAGCTTATTTTCTTCCCTGTCTAGAAAACTCGTTAACTCCTCATAAGCCCTTTTTATTTTAACAGTTCTTCACCTTAGGAGCTCAAGCATCTTTTCAATCAACTTTTATTAGGATTTATCCTAAATTTTAGGGGGAATTGATGGAACATTGTATAATTTTTTTTGGATTTGCATCATTAGCACTAATCGAAGCACTATGATGCCACATTGTACTATCATATTACGAGACCTACTCATTAATAATTTGTGCTATTGTATCAGAACAAACGCTTCTGCTTACTTGACAAATATGACATTATGGGTTTTATTGGTCATTTGTTTGGGAAATTAGCAGTGGTCACTGGAAACAATGAATGTCCTCATATCAGCTAAATGACTGTGCTTGCTGTTCACAACCGCCTCAAATGCAGAAAATGATTATATTGTTGATAGTGGCAGTTTTACAGTAGCCACGAGCAAGACTGTTCTTTTTTCCCTGTATTGATTATTATATCCTATACATTTGCTCCCAGTTGCCACACACTCCAAATGTCCACATTTGCATTAACTGCCATCCTGTTCAGTTTCTCTAAATATGAAGATTACAGCACTCTATTTTCTTTGTGTTATTGTACAATATAAAGAGCCTTGATGCAAATGTTGTTGTGGTTTGGTGTTCTATAAATATATAAAAACAAAATTTTTGAAATATAATATAGAAATATGTAAAAATCGAATTCCATTGAATTGAATAAATCTTAAAAAATAAAAGTGATTTTATATTGCCAGTCTTGTGATGCCAGTTACTTACAGAAATCTGTAGTTTATTATTTTTGTCTTTTTGTTTTTCTTTTCCTTGGAGTCTTTCCTGCTTGAATTGAGGATAGTTGAAGCTGCTGTCCAGCTAGAGTAGTTCCTCATCCTATAACTGTGAGCTCTCAAAATACCAGGCATTAGGAAGTTTTGTTCGACTTTCATGCCCACCTTAGAATAAAAGAACTGGATTTGGGCACAACTTCTGCAGAGGCCCTTTAAATCTGCCTGGAAGATTAAAGGCTGTGACTGCAATTATGATAAACAGTAGATCTATTACAGGAACTACCTTCCAGTCTGTGTTACTGATGAGTTTGAAGATATGGAGGAATATTAGCATACGGAAGAAGATTGACAAAGGTCAGCTCAGATTTAGACTCGCAGCCTAAATATGTCTAACAAGTCGGGGCTTTCGCACTATTGCCACAGATCAGATTTTCATGCATGAAAGATACAAGTGCAGAATGATAACATGTGAGATAACAGGGCCCCTCTGTAGGCTTTTCGTCCGCCTGCGGTAGTGAAAGACCGATTAACTGTTTGTTGACGCCTACAGGTCTAGCATGTTCATACATCCGCCCAGACTGTGGCCTCCTGGCTTAACAACACGCACCTGTGTGCATGTGCACATGTAGACATGAACATGTGCAGATAGTCTGGAGGGTTTTGTCACCTGTGGTTACAGACCATGCTACAGCCGTCTGGTTTTAGGATTGTACTCAATGGTGCAAAGGTGGAAGGCTGTTAATAGCGCAGGGGGAGGAAGGGCTGTCTATCTAGAAAGGATTATAAAACACACACATGCACACACACACAAGGGCAGTGCTAATATCACATAAAGACAGATGGATTTAGTGTGCTAATTATTCCACTTTTGAAAAGCACCGCATGCTTTCAAATATAACATTTTTCTACAAGTGACATTTCATCAGGAGCACTTAGGTGGCTGTTCACTCCCTTCAGCCTCAATATTCAGTGTATTTATTATAATCTATTTTAGTATTTTACTGTCCCATTTGGGAAATTTGCTTTGCAGACAGGCCTCGCAATAAAACCACACCGTAGAACCATTTAATACAAAACAATAAGGCCGCATATAACTAGACAGCCATGAAACGCATAGTAAATTGCTCTAATATAAACCCCATCTTGACCACAGTGAGTCCACAATGCTGGGTGCACTTATTTCTTTTTTTTAACTGAGCAAGGCTACTTAGCTACTCTAAAGTAGAATGAATAAATGCAGAAAGCGCATCAAGTGAATACCGAGTTAAATGCTTATTTAAAACCCCCTCATTGTGCAACCAAGGAAAACATTCAGGATAATGTAAATGGATTATATACATGGCTTTACATCTCTGCCTGAGTAAGGGAAGTAAGATTTTTTTTCCTCTTTCACTCTCCCACACAATCTAGAATATTGTTTGTGCTATTTAGGGGAAGAGTGTTGAAAAACCAGGTTTACTAGACAGACAGACAGGCAAGCGTGCAGGTGCTGGCCGTGTCTTTGTCGTCAGCATTCTGCATACCAAAGTGCTGACAGTTGCCTGCATGAACGGCTCTGACAAGTTCAACTATCATTTGGGATGCGTTCTTCTGTTTTTAGCCCAGAACTGGAAACGGGAGAAGGCTGACGATTGAGTTGTTGTTATTGGCAGTGTTCAGCTGTTTAGATGTGTCTGTGTGCGCAAGCATGCACTTGGTCTTCAGCTTTCATATCAGATATTTTTCACTATATACATTGACTCATGTCAGTTTTTCATGACGAGCTGAAGGTGTTATTCTCGCCACTTTTTAAAAAATATATTTGAGGATCCTAAAGCGGTTTCTGCCTGTGGTTGAGCATGCACATTTCATTGTGTACAAGTCTACGCATGTTGGCTTTTGTATGCCGTCGGGATGATTAACTGATGCTACAGCGTGTATGTACTGCGGGTGGAGTCCCCAACGCTGATTCATGAAGTGGTATATGTGGAGCAGATGGGAATCAGTGTGCTGTCTGGGAGAAGTAAGGTCAGGGGTTGTGGCTGGGTCACACTCTGTGGGAGAGGAGCATGCTCAGCAGAGATGACAGTGATTGTATGTAAGTGAGGGGAAGGGAGAGGTGATGGTAAGGGTGAAAATGAAAAAAGAAAAACAGATCAGTGTGAAGTCAGGGAAGAGAAAGCAGGAAGCATGTTGCCTTTATTTTGGTCCTGCTTCGCTCAGTGCATGACTTTTTTCCTCATCAGCGCAGCTATTGTTAGTAACAGAGTTAATTGTTAATTGATCCAAAGAGTGATTAAAAAGAGACAGCTAATCTCCGTCTCTGTGGCACACACACACACTCACACACACACACACACTCACACACATATGGACTGTAGAGAATGAGAATGGATGTTTATTGCAGGATCTAGTGGATGCTAAGGTGCCGTGGGGGCTATTAAAGCCCTCACTTAAAAGGGACTATCAGGGAACAAAGATGTGTGCTGCTTGGAGGAGGAAGGGGTAGAGGGGCTGGAAAAAAAAGACAGAGAGAGAGAGGCCAGGCAAAGAAAGCAAAGTCCTTGGAAGAGTGAGCAGAAGGAGGGAATAAACAGAGTGAGCACATCTGGATTGCCTCAGCAGAATATTTGTGCAACATCTGGAAAAATTCCCTGGAATTTAAGGCTCCCCTCCTTTCATTTCATTTTTTTTCTGCTTTTAACTTCTTCTGTGTCCTTTTTTTTTCTCTTCTTCTTTTTTGCATCTTCAAAGTCTCTTACCTTCTTGCAGCATGCATGTAAATACTCCCAAAGTAATGCATGTAGAGCCCTTGTAGACTTTATAGCTGCCCAAATTGGGCCCATGTGACCAACTCCCCTTTGTGCTGAGCTGGGCTAATTAAGTGGCAGAGAAGTGAGAGGGCACCCGGCTGTGGATCCAGACTCAGGCCAGACCTGCGCCAAACACAGCTCCTCATAAAACTGAGGAAAAAGGAAAAGCATTCCTCCACTTTTTTTTAAACTTTTACGCGTAGTGCTTAAAAAAATACCATATATATGTATATAAATAAAAGTGTTGATTTGTTCTCACCCGAACTAGCGTACTTTTCTGATATAGCTGTGAAAGGGCCACTGTGTGTGATTACAGAAACACAAACAGGCTTTTGTTATTTGAAAAACATTTTCTTTTTTCTTTTCTTTATGTGGTTTGTTGTCATTGAATAAAAAATACGAAGAATGATTTCACAAGCCTTCCTTTCAGATGTAGTATCCCAAGTCGGCCCGAAAGACCTTAGTATTTAATCAACGCCTCAACTTGCTTTATATCACTTAGTTTTCACAGAGTCTGCAGTGCTCTGTTCAGCTAAGAGGCCCTTACAGTACATTACAGATGCACAACCAGGCTTTTGTCTGTCTCCTCGGTGAGATCACAAGAGCGGTTCTCTCCCCTCTCATCACTGGTGAAGCAAGCCTGTGTTCATTAGTGATTAAGATTCAGATGGGCTCTAAGCACCTTCTGTCTTACCTGAGCAAGGCTCCTCATGGGTCGGCGGCGTTGACAGGCAGGTAGCTCTCTTAGAGTGCAGAGGAGAGCACAGAGGTACATGCTAATGTGGCAACTGTGCTGATCAAAAGGGATGCATCGTTGGGCTCCTTCTGATGGGCTTACTTATGCGGGGCCCCCTTGAGAGCTACAGTATGTACAGGCAGGAACAGAGCAGTGATCAGTGAAAGAAAGAAAGGAGGATAGAGGAAGAGAGATGGTGAGTGGAGGGGAAGAAAGAGGGGGGATAAATGACAGGCATTTCATCCTTCATCAGGAAAGATGAAGGGAGAAATATAGGGAATACAGAGCAGTTAGCCTCCAATCAGTAAGGTAATGAATCAACATAGTCTTTGACTGAACATTTCTCAGTTTTAGCCCTTGGAAATAATCATAATTATTTGTTACAGCTATTACAATCATCTCGCTCAGCCTGTTTTTATGTTGATCTAATTTCCTTTATTATCTGGTGTCTGACAGCAAATACGCTGTCAGTCATTTGTGTTTCTGTGAGGATTGTGATTTTTGTCTTCTTTTTTCTCCTCTACGTTACTCTGCAGCTGAGCTACATCTTTCTGCCTGGCTGAGCTGACAAGTTGCACGTCCTTCTAGGAATGCTGATGTTGATGATACTAGTGTGTGTGTGTGATGTTAGCTTACAGTGCATTCTAATACTTATTTTAAATATTGATATCATTTCATAGTGGAGGAACATGTAAGAAGAAGAAAAAAATAGAAATGTAGTGAGTTTAGTCAGAGGGTTGTGCTTTCTTTAAAATTTGAATCTAACGGCCGGAGGGACCGAGGATTATTGGATATACACACTACCTTGACATCAAGCTACACTAGAAAACATTGTCCACGTGCCTTAAGGCCATTGTATTTACACACATCTCTGTGTGGTCCTGCAGAATGACCTTGTTTTGGCTTGTCCACTTGCCCATCCCTTGATCCAAATTAACTTTGCTCTTTTGGACCCCAGTTTTTGAAAGGGGGCACCGCTGCTCAGCGCTAAACAAATATGATGGTCTGTCTCTCTTGGTCAGTAATTGTTATTTGAGATAAGAGTTTTTACCCTGGAAGGCAGATTTAGTATTTTTGGAGCAGTCTTGCGCTTCACTGGCTCATCATATCTTGTGGTTTCTGCAGGTAGACATGCGAGTGATGTCATCCATGGCATTTAGGTAGCTTCCGAAAGGTGCCTCTCACCTATTAACCTGGAGCTCCCCACGCTATCAAAAAAGGGCTTTGTTCTTATTGATGTCGTTTTTTGTGCTCCTTAGGGCCAGTGCTTAAACACACATACAAAACATACACACGGTAAAACTGCAAATAATTCTTTTAAGGTTAACCAGAGAGTTTTACTTTTACATCATAAATGACTCTAATATATACACCAAGTCAAATGATTGTTTAGATTTGGGGTAAGTAATTAGTTATAAACCTTAAATTCCAAGGCTGTACACGCTGTGAGGTGCAGAGCTGTGGGAACATAAACAACGTCAAAATAAAATATTAGATTATATCTTGCAGTCTTATTTAAAAAAAATTCAAGCAAAAAAAACAAAAAACTCTGATTTTCTATTCTAGTATCCCTGTTACAACCAGTGAGTTTTTGTGTAAGAGGCTTAAGCAAAGCTAAATTCCTCATTAATTTGTTGGAAATCATTAAAATCTAAAAATAGATAATTATGCTTTGTACCATTTCACTTTATTTAGAAAGAGAATTTAAATGGACTGGCACTTATGAAGCACTTTTCTACTCAATTTGAAGTTCTAACATTCACACTGTCCGATGGATCAAACCACCAACCTTCTGAAACGCCCTTGTCTGTCTCCTGAGCCTATGCTTCCCCAAATATTTGTGTCAATTACGTCACAGATGAATCATTTATTTGCTGTTGTTGTAGATCTGATAGAAAATGCACAGCGCTGGGCCTCCCTGAGGGTCAAACCGATCAGAGCCAAAGGGGCACATGTTGTTCTGGATACTGGTGTTACATTACTTTCATTTGCTGGAGAATCTCCTGTTAGACAGGAAGTGACAGATTTCAGTCCATTGACCAGCTTTTTTCTCTCTCTCTCACACCCACCCACACATGCGCACACACACACACTTATGTTTCCGCTGTGTATCTCCTCTTCTCAACCGACCACAGAGTCACAGTGAATGAATGATTGGTATTCCACATACTGGACTTCAGGGGATTGACTGAGCTTATGACCAGCTTAGCCTGCAGTTCTGTGCTTGATTGGCAGCTGCAGTTTCCTCAGTGGAGTAGGGTGGCTGGATGGTGGTGGAAACGACGGGTTGATGGGGTACTAGTGACATTTTGCATCTCACGACATGCCATCCTGCATTACTCTATAAATGTCTCACTCATACTATTGCATTCAGACAAGCTCCAAGTAATGATGATGCCAGATCACTATTGAAATGCTTAATTTGGAGCCTGTTTTGGTCAGTGAAAATTTCACCAATTTTTATTTCCACTGTTAACTTCTTAACCTTCTTAAATATTATGATTATGACTAGTTTTGACATTTTTTTTAATTACTTTTTTGTGGCATCTGTAATTGGTTTGCTAGTGGGCAATCACCTTGCTCTTATTTTGAAAGTTAAATTACCTCGACCCAGCCAGCCCCTACCTGCAGCCGGACCGGGTTCCTGTTGTGCCGACCTGCGGTGGGTGTGCCTCCTTCTGCACACACATACATGCAGGCACCACTAGAACGGACCATGCTATTTATGTGGTGTGTTTTGCATTTAGCCTTCGATAATATGAGTATGAATCAATATATTCCTCAAGACCTCGTGTTCAGGCTTGCCGGCACACTTTTGCTGTCACACTGTAAGTGGTTAAAATACGTGACATCTTTGTTTTTGTAACATTTCACTGTCCTTTGCATTTACCCAGGATAATGGGCAGTGTATGTTACAGCCATTAGCCTGTCACAATGGAACCGTCTCCTGCTGGAACCGTGTCCCCTCCTGTTATGATCATTTTCATGCTATCGCAGGCTTTCGCTTTGTTTCCTGTCTCAGAGGGAACGGCTCGCTCAAGTCTTTAATGCTCTGTTTTTGTGCTCATTGAAAAGCCTCGCTTCCAACCAGCATACAGAGTAGCTACACACTTGCTATGCTGAGCCTCATTCCCCCATGGAAGAGAAATAATTTATAAAATGAAATCTACATTTGTTGTGTAAATGACCACATGCTGTAGGATATTTAATCCTGCCTGTAGTCAATCCCAGTCATGTGACTTGACCTAGTTCTCTATGCCTCCCACTGGCTGTCTCTCCCCTTTTTCTCTCTTTCTCACTTTTCTTTTTTCCATTGACTTGCTCTCCCATTGTTTTTTTGCTGTCTGTTTTTGCCTCTTCTTTCTCATTTTATCTCCCAACTTGTGGTCCATCCACATGTTGGCAGCTGCTCCTTTACATGACTGATCCAGTGACTTGTCTTTTCCTTATGATGTGTTAATATCTTGTAACAATGTAGCTGACAACTTTGTCCTTGATTATGGACTTAAAACAAACCAACTTCAAAAAATGAGACATTTCTCATATGAAAGATGTGACGTCAACTTAGAGTTATTACTGAATTTATGACTTGTCCTTGACAGCCTACTAGAGTTTTTACCAACAGTTTTTTTCTTTTTCATTTAACTTCGTCACTACAGGTGTGTTGGAAACACACTTTTCTCCATGTTTTCTACTTTTTCTCTGTAAAAGCTAAGTTGAACTGTACGCGTCCATCTGCCCTTAAACAGTATCAATAAGCTTCTTCTCCATTTGATTGTCATGCACGTGCATGCAAATTGAGTTTTGTTTTCTTATTCATTTGTAGACATTTTGTGCGTGTTGTCAGTTTTACCTGTGCTAAGCTAAACATTGCTGTCAGAAGCTTTTCAAGAGAAAAAGGAAAGGGGTGGTGTTTTTATTACTTTTCAAACAATACCATTTAGATTGGAGGATATGATAGATGGATAAACTGACACTTATCTGGATGAAAGCGTAATTCCAGCCAGCTTGGCATATCCTCAACTGGAATGATTTGGTTGCCTCTTGGAATGTGTGGCATGCATCTGTTCCTGAAGAGCGTGAGAGATCACTCAGGCTTTGGAATAATACTCCAACCCATAACAAGCCTTGGCTGTTTTACTCACCCATGGAGCACTACACACTTTACATGTCACTGAATGCATGGATATTTCCCATGTGCTCCAGCTTCCTTCCAAAGTCTAAAGACATGCATGGTGAGTTAATTAGTGATTCTAAATTGCCAATAGGTTTAGCATGTGCTTGGTGGTCTGTCTCGTTCTGTTAGCCTTGCAATGGCCTCACGACCTATCCAGGATACACTCCACTAATGTCAGCTGAGATCTACAAGCAAAGGAGTGCAATCAGTGGGTTGACCTACCAAGTCTGAAATGACGTCTAGAATTAGAGATGAAGCACAGAAAAAATTATGAATCGCATGCAGTTGTGGTGCTTGTGGCATGAATGTAATATTTTTCAAAGCATTCCTATAAAATGTAATAAAAGTCATTAAGATGAACCTGTTTGCAGTTGAGAGTAAGCATTTGACTGCTGAACCAAAAGACTCGTCAAGGTTGGGTTCCTCATAGTATTTCACAAGTTTTTACATAACACGTGTTATGTAAAACTGAACCTTTCCAGGTATTTGGTAAAGATCAGAGTATTACTTAAACCTTTGGTGGAAAATCAGGAAAATCAGGTGGAAAATCAGTTTCATTAAGGCTTTCCAAAGTTTATATAACTGTTCATATATGAGCAAAGACTCTATTATATACTTATATATTATATATTTACATATAAAATGTATGCATGAATGAAGAACTATGATTTGCTATGAGTTTTCTGGTAATTCCAGTATATGTGCATTTTTGCGTTTCCCTAAGGTTCAGCACACTTAAGGTATGTCCATAATAGACCTGATGCATGAAGGCTTATACTGGAGAGAGCCCCGTTGACTCCACTGGTTATTTTGGCCCAAACTCTTCATTCCAAAACTTGACCTTTCTCCATAAGCACTCTCTTCCTGTCCAATTCTTTCTAAGTCCAGCTTGGGTCTTTCTGAAATATTGATACTGAATGAGAAGTGTGTATTTTAGAACTGATTTCATGTTGAATTGAAAGCCTGGACAGGATTATGCAAGTGTTTGGTTTTTTTTTTTGTTTTTCAATCTGGAGTCGTCTGACCCTAATGGAGCTTTGCCGTCAAAAAATCTGGAATCAGTATTGCTGGTTTTGAAATTTGCCATTCATATTTAATGGCTCCAACTTAAAGAAGCATTTTAGACAAAGAGTGCACTTTATCCTTGTTTTTGAAACTGTCTTGCCTTGTGTAATTCTTATTCTACTGTATTATGAATTTCACTGTTTTTTATTGTTATGCTGGTTTTTGGTCCACACCCATGCAGAGCAGCTGGAGCACCAGATGTTTTTGTTTCAAGTTTTGAATTATGTACTACTTCACATTAATGTATTTCACATAGGAGACTCAGTTTCTCAACATATGTATGTATTTTTTTGTTATTGAAGTATTTATGAAATGTTGCTATAACTTATAGCAACATTTATTTATAGCAGCAACTTACTTAACTGATGTACTTATTCATGAGGGTCTAAAAACCTCCAAATTACCTTGTGTGCGTGTTTGTTTGTTTTTTTTGTTTTTTTTTTAAAAAAAAAGCTTTTATAGCAAATTATTTCACTGATGATTAAGAAAAAAAATGTGAGGACGTTGTACAATCTTTTGGTTGTAGGCTGTTAAAAATTGAAAATAATAATTTCTGGATTGTTAAAGGCTTTTTACACAGTCTTGTGAAACATTCCATGTTTAACCTCTATTATCAGTAATTTCAGAAGTAAAAGCTTCTTGCCGGTGAAAAGAAAACATGAAAACACTAAACTTTTCGCTGTTGTTGAGTTGGTTAGAATTTGACTGTGTCAGCTCAAATGAGACTGGAAGTACCAATAACGGAGAATGAGAAAATGCTAATGCAAGTCTTGACTTAAGCAAGCGTAAAGCTTGATTGTTGAATCTGGGTCAGAGTTATAAAACATATTGTTCAGAAGAGAAGAATAGATGACGTCTGTGGCAGCACAGGTCCTTCCTTCTGTTTTGACCATCGTTATTTGTTCATGTTTACATCCTCGGCATGTGGGTTGAAGATGTACTAGGCTGAGGCAACAGGAGGTGGTTAATGGGAGACTGTGTGCTCCTGTAGAGATGGAAGCGTGGGCGTGTGGAGACAATTTAGCAAGCTAACAGGAAGCGTGTTCTGGGACCTTCCGCTAAGACTCAGGCAGACAGTGAGTGGGGCACAGGTCGCTACACAGTACCACACCTTCATATTGCCAGAGAGCATCTCTGTTCAGCTGTTGGTGCGTTAGATTTTCCCTGCAGAATGTTCATCTGTGTACCATTGTAACCCAGGTCCCACGTAACTATGATAAAAGCTAGAGTGTATCATAAAATGAAACTGGGCTTGAGTTTGTTGTATTACTAATTTATACCAATACCTTCCTATTAAATTAATCTGTATTTTATGCAAAAATTGTACCTCAACAGGTATTTATTTCTGAAGAAAAAAAAAATAACATGGAGGAGAGTCACTCTTTTTTATGAAATGAACTAAAATACAATTAACCAATGTAAAAATTAGTGCATGGGATAAAGATTTTCAAAATAAAACACCAGGTCCCTTAAGTTCTAACCGTTCTTTCTTTCATAAACAAAACTGTTTCCTTATACCTTTAAAGTGGAGAGAATTTCATCTATGGGTACAACTAAAACAGTTCTCATCAACTTAACCTCCTAAGACCCGAACTCTTCCACAGTATGCATTTTTAATTTCTCTTTGATATTTGGGCTGATGATGAATGTAAAAACAAAGAATTACCAGATTTTTTTTTTTTTACCTTATTTTTGTTTTTAAGAAAAATAAGAGCCACATATGAGGATATTCATTTGAAATTTCGATAGAACAGTAGCAGTATAATGTCCTGGTTAGTGGATATCAGGCCCTTGTAGAGCAAAATTGAGTATTTTGGTCTAAATAACCCAAAATGTGATGTCCACATATGTGGACGCCAGGTCCTAGGAGGTTAAACCACATTTGTACCAGTGTGCCTTGACACACACATTTACTTGTCCAAATTAAACCTGAAGAATAGTATTTGTTGGCCTCAATGATAAACCTTAGATGCAATCCACAATGCAATGCCTCACAACATCTTCTTCGGACATAACTTGTGTCCGCTCCCACAGGTTCAGCCTTTACCACTCGTCAATTTTATTACCATGAACTGCTTCTTTTTTCAATTATTTTTATACACAAATCTGAATAATTTCAGCCATTTTTTTTACATTACTTTCTAACATAATTTTCTTTGATCACTCTAAAATGTCAACTATGATAAGGAAAAATAAAATCGAGGCCCTGAACTTAGGCCAGAACCGTGTCCAATTGCAACTGTTAATCATAGCTAAAAATAGCACTTTTGATGCTACACTGAAGCCGTGCAGAGCAGGGTGAATACTGCAAAGTATGGCCTGAATTTCCACCCATGATCCATTAGAGGAAGCACATAAAACAATGTTTTATCTTTCCCTTTCTGGTGCTAATATTTCACCGCTGAGAAAGGGCCAGTGTGTGCTTTGCCAAGGGCTGCTGGTGTGGGCAGATAGTCCGTCATGTGAACGGCTACTGTAAAGATCAGCAGAGGGATAGTAGATTTTTAAATGCTTCCTTGTGTCCTTCCTGCGTGAAAGGAGCCTCTTTTACCCTTACAGCTTTTTTTGAGTCCAATCACACAAATTTGATTAGAGTCGTTTGCCCAAGGAGCTACTCTGGCTGCTGGGCGGCAGTGAGGCCCTTGTTCCCCTATTTGCCCCGGAGAAAGGTTCTGACGTACACAAGTAGCCTTTGAACCCCCCCCCCCCCCCCCTTTTTTTTTTTTCTTCCCCTCTAACCTCATTTACCACACTCTTTTAGTTTTTCTTCCTGCTTCTGTCTGTCTGCTCATCAGAGGCCTTCTACTGGCTTCATCACATCACACTAAGTGAAACCTAGAACTCTTAGATGTGATCATGAACTGCTGCATTTGTGTCCTCTCTGCTGAACACTACTGCTTTGGGATGTTTTATGCAAAAATAAAAGAAAGAAAGAAAATAAAAAGAAAATTGCACATGCCTGCCTGTTGGAAGCTGTCAGTTAAGTTTGAGTCATTCTATAAATATATTGGCAAACAATGCATGGCTTTTATTTTGGGTCTTTCTGCAAACTTTATTCCTGCAGAATTCAACTCAACAAGTAAAGAAACATAAAGCAGAGTTGCTGCTTGTTGTGTTGAGCTCTGGTTGAGAGTTATGTGCAGACAGTGATGCACATTCTTATCAGCATGACTAGCAAATGTCATGCCTTGTGATTATAAGGTCGATATGGAAGTAAAAAAGCAAAAGTGTTCTAGTCCAACACATTTAAGAGCCAACAAGGTGGTGTAGATTGTAGTGCACACTCCTCTGCAAATGTACTGGCAACCAGCAGCTGTTGGACTGGTGGTAACTGGTTAGAAACCCTACTGAGTGGTCAGGTGAAATGGAGGCTATGCCTAAACACTTCCATCTGTCATTTGCGTTGAATTGTCACACAACTCTTGTGTCAGAACATTAAAGTTTGTGGAAGGAAAGTATGGCATATATTGAGAACAACAATCAATCCAGCAGCTTGTATTGATGGAGGTGGTGGGTTTGATTACTTGTACCCAAATTATGTATAAATGAAAGGACAAATAAATATGTCAGTTATTGCTTTTGGTTTTGTTGCTTAACATTCCAATACCAACTAATGCAATTACCTGTATATTTTACCTTTCTCTATTGATTAAGCAAAAGTTTTTTCCGTCAATTGTTTTTAGAGAACAAAAGTTATCAAAACTAGAAAAAGGCTATAGGTTATAGACAGACAGGCTTCTCAACAACAGCCCTAATGTTACTGTTTTAAAAAAGGTCATTCATGTCAATTCTACCTTTTCTATAGAGGCTTTGCAGCTTCGAATGTGACACCAGGGCAGCTTCATTATCCTGACTGTGTGAAAGTGCAGACTCAGTTTCAGACAAAGTAGGAAGGCATGTTTTTTTTTTTTTGTTGTTTTTTTAAGAACCGTTACAGAAAGGTGCTCTTGTTCATTTCAAAAGCACCTCAGTTTAGGTCTCACAAAACACAGTCGCTTAATAAGTCATTCAATAAAGCTGTCCAGTTAACTTTTTTTATTGCCAGTCCAGACCTCAGCAGCAGTTGGTTTTGTGACTCACAACTTAAAAGTAAAAAAAAAAAAAAAAAAAGGTGTTGCAGATTTTAGTCACAGTTTTTTCTTTTCTTTTCTTTGTTGTTGTTGTTGTTTTTCAGTTATGATTAATCAACTTCCTTCCAAAGGTAGTTTTGCTACAAATAATCTAGGCTTGTTGTGGCTGAACCTGAAAATTATGTCTTCCTGCCAAGGTCTTCACAGGTCTGTGTCAGCAGATTTTGCCTTAACCGTTCATTGTGACTAAAATAAGCCTCATAATCAGAAGGAAGAGCAAGTCATTAACCTACAGAATCTGCAAATTTTTGATTTAGATTTCAGTTTCTCTGCTTATAAACCAAATCAGCACTGATAAAAGGAACTTATTGTTTTAGGCTAGAAATTAAATACATAGCAGAGGCCTGCAAATCCTACAAGTGTGTGATAAGGTCTTTCACTGACCTCTGTCTGGTTTGGATACTCAGGGACCCCTGAGGTTTCACTAACAGGGGGATTATATTCCAGGGAAGTAGGAATTCCTCTTATATGTTTTTTCTCCCCAAGTCCACTTGAGGTCCTGCTAAAAAGGCGCATGTATAGTGCCTGTTCAGTCACCAAACGGTAAAGGTTAGACAGAGGTCTGCTCAGAAGCCTGCATTCACTAAAATTTACCCACTTGGACCCAAATGGGCGCTTGCATACTCACGAATGTGGAAAGTTTAACACCTGTCTAACGTGGTCGAAGCTGAGGTGAAATTTTAGCCCAGAGGTAGTGTTTCTGAGGGCGTGAATGAGGGCGTGTAATCAATACAGAGAGGCATGTAAAAACAACAAGTGCATTATTTCCAAGTTTGTAAAATATGTCATAGCTATTTTTTGAACAAGCATCATGCTATTATCAGCAAGTAGGTATGGCTTCTAGAGATCATTGATTTTTAAATTTTTTTTTTGGCTTTGTTGTCGTAATAGATCTGCCCAGACTTTGCTCTGGCTGAGATAAATGCAAGTTTAATGACATGTTTTTGTACGGCTTCCTTCTTCAAAATAGATTTCATCTAGTGGGAGGGAAGACAGTTTGCTGATGAAGCAAATACACGCAGGGACAGGCTGATGATCAACAAATAAGGGCAGCATTCCTGTCATTTCTGAGAGGAATGCTTCACTCAAGAAATGTTTGATTATCAGTGGATGGATCCTGCATCTTATATATCTAAACAGATGGAAAAAAAAAAGATTTGCGTCTGTACACAGGATTTGTTTTATTGGATGGTAACTACAGGCATAAGGAGGCGATGTAGGTGGATGATGGAAATCAGATGAAAGTAAATAGCTACGCTTGATGTGTGTCATTTAAAATGTAAACACAGTGTGTTACAGTAACCTCTGACATAGTGCTAACATAAGACTGGGCCAATTAATTTCATGATTAATTAATAAATTTAAAAAAATACATTTATATCATGAGCACAGAAAAATTAAAAAAAAAATTAGCTTAAGGTGGGGCTTCTGCTGGTATTGCTTTTGTAAAAAAAAAATATTTAAAAATCAATAAACTGATGTAAGACAAAAAAAAAAAAACAGGAGGACACTTGGAACAGCATATCAATGTAATTGTATGCTATTTTATACACAGAGAATTCAGTAAAATACATATCTCAAGTACATGTCGGCAAACACAATTGAACAGTTGAAATCTCCTTCTGTGCATGGAGGTTTGAGGCCTCCTTCCAAGCACTCTATCAGGATCTTAGCCCCTGAAGTCCCATAAAGGAAGGGCTTTTTTATTGCACCTTGGAGATGCATTAGCGGGCCAATGATCTTTGACCTTGGGCTTGTTCACCCTGGCAACATACTGTAGGACATGAACAATCCTTACTCTTCAGGAGAATTCAGCTAGGAACCCTTAAACTCATAAATGCTTGAATGCATTTTCTTCAACAGGCCCCAGTTTGTGAGGTCTTGTAGATTCTGGAGACCTAGTCATTGGTTTATCTGCAGTAAATAAAAAATGTGCTTAAGGTGAAATCTGCAGCATTTTCATTTATCAGTGGGTTTTGTTATAACGCCACATTTACACACTTTTGTTTCATTAGAACCTTGTCATTAAGCCTTTCTTTTATTAGCTTTATATCAATAAAAAGCCCTTCTTTCATTAGCAGAACATCTCAAAGGCTTGCCTTCATTAGCACAAGGTTGTAAGTGCTGGATGGGATTTCATTAGCAGACTGTCTTTAATGAGGAAACTCCCAGCGTGTTTACATTGCCCTGATCCCCCATGATGGCTGGAAAGGATAATGCCGATTGGCTGTTAAAGGAAGGTTTTGAGCTTGTCCCTGGAAGATTGGATCATGCAGTTATTAAAGCCAATGAGATCCTTGCCGCTTAGAAGTGAAGTGCAAGATCAAACACTTTAGTAATCAAGATCCTGCTTGAGTATATGAACTAAGGCATAATGATGCAGTGCTGGAGAAGATTTAATGACGAGACATGCACCAACCTTACCTTTTACGACAGCAGGTCCGGAACCTGCACATACATGTCGTACACTTTCATCAAGTCCTTCAAGGTTTAAAATGTAATGCCCTTCACTCAAAATGATTTATCGAGCCAACAGAAAAAAAAAAGACGGATTCCTGTCAAATGTATCATTCTTGAAGTATTTTTACAGCTGCCAACTAAACATTTGATGATTCATTCCTTTTAATTATGTGTTTAGAGATTTAAACTCAAGTTGTTTATCAGTAGCAACGTAACCAACTTAGTTTTTCTTCTTTCTTTCTTTCTTTCTTTCTTTCTTTCTTTAACCATTTTTTGATATATGGTCGGTGTTTTTACAATACACATTGAGGTGTTGAGATCATTTTCAGCTTCAAACAAATTTGTCCCTCTTTTGTCTTTACCTCTTCCTTATTCTGTAGTGAAATTTCAGATTGCTTTAACATTACTTTGCCCCGTGGGAACATTATTCCAGTGGATTGCTTTCAGAGTAAGGCTTTTTTTTGTGGGAGGTGGGTGTTGCTGTCTCCTTAGTTTACTCCTGACTTTGGAAAAGTGCAACTTGACTGGGAGGTAGGGCTCATATGGAAATGCCTTAATGTTTAGTGACCTTACTCGAAGCACTATACCATGTGTCACTCTTTGGCCTCCAGCCCCTTTCTTCAACCAGGAGTGTGTCGTGTTTTTGAAGAACTTAATTTGGCAAAGATGGGAAAAATATGGTTGACTATGGCAGAACTATTGTGTTCCAAGATTCACTCCTTCCCCCTCTCTTGCACCCTTCTTCTCCTTCTCCATGAGTCCTGACACAGTTCCTTCTGAAGAACTACTCTTGTGTGTATGTTTGGTTAAAAAATGGTGTGGTTGATTCATTTTGATGTCCTTCTATTCAGCTTGGAAAGAAAAGAAAAGTCATGTTAATTTATTTCATAGTCTACAATAGAATATTCTTATCTGTAATTAATAAGGCCATAAAAGTGATTTGAGTCACTGTGTTAGGGTGGTGATGAGATGGCTTGCACAAATCTATAATCTGGTATATCATATTGAAATGATCTTAACTCATACTTGGCTTCCAAGCTAAGAGTAAAAGATTTAATTGCATTATGGTTTGAACTAATCCCATCAGAACTTACACACACACACACACACACACACACACACACACACACACACACACACACACACACACACACACACACACACACACACAGAGTCTGTTAGGGTATTGTTTTCTGAATCGCAAACATTTGATTGATGTTCATCCAAGATGCCTGTAATCTTCATGGTTCCCATAAAGCAGGGCTCGGGACTCTTTGCTGTTATTTTAAGATGACATTTTCCAACATCTGATGACAATAATAATATGATGCTCATTAAACAGTGATATAAGTGATATGCGTGACACGAGAATAAACAGGCTTTATTTTAGTTTCATGTGTTCTTCTATGCCTGTTTTATTTAATTTGTGATATTCTTTGCTGTGACTGATCCAGACTTGAATTATCTTGCCAGTCCCTGAATCATCTGTAATACTAATGAATGTGTCAAATAAGAAAGCCCCACCTGCTCACATGTCTATATGATTGCACATGCACTTCCACGTGGTACACCCTTAAAAGCAGGAAAAATAAATATCAGCATCTCAGACAGCTTATCATGGGGAACTAATTCAATATCTCTTTGCCTGTTTTAAATGTCATTCTCTGAGCTCATCTGGAGTGACGTGTTTTTCATGGTGGTAATAAAGGAGCTTTATTGGGCTCAGACAACAGCGATGGGGAGGGCTCTTCCGCCTGCTGCTCTTGATGTTTGCAGAAAATCCAAAAGTCCTCCTAAGGAGTGAATAAAGTTTGGATTTGCAGAGGTCCTCTAATGCCAATAAGATCTGCTTGAGCTACCCTGTCAATAAAGATGGAGCGACTGCTTCTCTGCACACACAGGTTTTCCCTTTGGCTGCGTTGTAGGTGAAGCAAAATACCACTCATATTCCACTTTCAGTCCATTTATAAGAAATAATAAAAAATGGTATCATCATCAATCATAAAGGTTAGTGCTACTCAGTCTGGGACATTTTTGTAATTTGATATTAATAGATTTGTAGTTCTTTCATCATGAACCTCTTGTATTCTTCTCAATTTTGTTTTAAATTCATCAAATTGAGGACTTTGGGATAGTATTAGGGTTCTATAATTCAGGACAGATTTCTCCAAACATTGCTGTTTTGAACAATCTAGATTTGTTTGTTGATCTTTTCTTTGCTGGATGATGTCAGTGACTTGTGAGCACTTGCCTTGAGGGGATACAGCCTCCTCGGTTGCCTTATTGTGTCAGATAATGGCTTCCCTATTGAAAATGACCACTGTGACCCCTGACACAGACAGTATGACGGCTTCCTCCATCCCCTTCAGGCACCCCAACTTACTCTGGCATTTTGACCACACAGAGCTGCTAACCTTAGTGCTGTGCCCAAAAGCCTTTTGCCTTTCCACAAACCAGCCCTAGCCAGCGCTCTGCAGGTTCTGTCCACTCTGTGGAGCCTTCAAGGCTGGATACAGACATACAAAACTCATGGGCAGTGAGCTGGCTCAGTGCCACAAGAGAGGTGTTTAGGGTGATGTACACCTGATTACAAAGCTATACATTTTGAGCAGTATGCTGGTTCTGATGGTGACCCAATCACTTTAATGTCAAAGTTTAACCTGCTTTATCATCTTCTCCTTATTCCTCCTGTCCTTTGTGTTTAATTTCTCTGTATTTCTTTCATTACAGGGTTCTTGAAGCCCCAGTGCTCTCTAGCTCCTCCGATGCAGCGAGGTCGCTCAGGTGACGCTTGTTCCTGTTTTAGCGGTGTGTGCCCCCTCCATGACCGCCGTCTATCCTCAGGTAACACCAACTTGATAAACTTCTTGTTGATACTATGTTTCTTTGTTCTTTTGTTTGATCTTGGGAAAAATATGAGGGAATACACTGTGCAATCTAACAGGTAAGAAGTCATCTCCAAACCTGATGCACATACATGTATACGCCTCACAACCTCTGGTTTGAGGTGTGGCTCGGGGACCCTTTCAGGAGGCAGTGTTCCGTCTGGTTTTTATGATTAATGGTGTCTTTGCATGTGGAGCCCCAATGATGGACAAGTTAACAGAGGTGCTCTGAGAACGGCCCCCTTCCTCCCACCATCTCAGTCGGCCCTCTCAGACAAGCAGAAGCTGACATCAGTGGGTATTCTGAACTGAACTGTCTGGTATGTGGCTAATGAATAGGAGTCCAAACTGTGCAGAACATGTGGTTAATGCTGATACATTTATCATTCCATCCCTGAGGCTCCCTCATTCAGCATTATCAGTGCTGTTACCAGCTGAGCTGCCTGCCTTGTGATGAGAGCATGACTTGTGTGCTAGGACAAAGTCACTTCAACATACACTATAAAAAAAAAAAAAAACAACCTCTGAGAACATCTGTTTGATTCTTCTGCACAAAGTAGAAGCGTTCTAAAATCTAAATCTAAATTTTTTTTATTAGTTCTGAAACAATTTTCCTAAGCAAAAACCTTCATATTTTTTTAGCCTTCTGTTGTTGGAGAATACAAACATTTTCTGAAAGAAATCTGTTTCCTTTTAGAAACAAATTAGCTTAGTTTTGATTATTTAGTTTCATTTTGCACTGAACTGCAAATTAATCATAATTCTTTCCTGTTTTGTTAGATTTCCCCCCCCCCCCCCCTTTTTCTTTTTAAGTGCTCTCAGATGCATCTGAGAAATTCATTATTGAGGTGGTATATTGGATTAAAAAAAATAACGAGTAAATCTTATTAAACATGCTGCTAAATCAGTCGAGCACTATTGATACATTTTCAAAACTAGGGAAAACACCTCATGTCCAAAAACTCAAATAGTTCTATAATCAGTAAATTTGTGGGGTTTTTTTTCCTTTTTAAGGATTACCAATACAATTCGAAACAAAAAGTTCAAGGCTTCGAATCATAAGTTTTGCTTAACAACAAAATCTGATCAGTCTTGTTGTACAATCTGTGCGTGATAACCAAAGATAGTATCCATGCATGTTTCTTTCAAGTCTGCATCAAAATTGCCTTTAGGACTTTCCACATTTTAAATCATCTTATTATATCTTACAGTGAGCCAAAAGAAAAAAAAGATGCAATCAAATGTAATAATAAGATTACACTAATTTAATTCATTTCTTTGTCTTGTTGTAGTTGTTACTGCAGTAAACGTTGAAACGTTGAAAGACGTGAAATTTTGAATGGAATAATACTGTTCATGTTGTATACAAGATTTATACCTCAATGCTTGTGCAAATTGTGACCTAAGCTTTGTGGGTTTTGTTGTCCATCTGCATGCTATTCTCATATTATTGTATTTCTTAAATGATGCCATGCAATTTAGAACAAACAGTCACTTTAACTCTTGAGGGAATGCTTAGATTTTCCTCATAAGCAGTCAAGGTCACTGTCACCTCATGTCTGTCACACTCTTGTGCAAACCATGAACGCCATGGAGAGAATTTAATTACATCTGGCATAAACGTACACCATGTGCTAAAAGGTAAACGGGTTTGAATTTGGTGGTTAAAGGTCAAGGTCACTGTGACTGCACAGTGCTGGCAGTATTGAATAAATTATAGGTGAATTCTTGCAAAATTTTACACTCCTAACTATTAAAGTAGAATCTTGAAGAGATGGTATTTTATATCCAAAAATTCACTGGCCAAGTGTTCACGGAGGGAGTCTGCATCTTGTTTTGTTTTTTAACCATAGTTTGTGTATTTATTTAAAATATTATTGGTTTTTATATTTTTTTCAAAATCAATAGTAAATCTTAACTGTCTTCTTTTCTCTTCCTGCTCTGTGAAGGGGGGAGAAAATGAGAACCCACTACCCTCTCTTTCACAGGCAAATACTTTCATATGGACAAGTTTCAGCACGATGAGGTGCAGTTATTCTACCAACCTCGCCCCCATCTTTGTGTATTTTGCAGAGTTGTCTTGATTGATTGCAACATATTTTACTGTCAGAGTTTAATAATGAGGGTAGATGTGTTTTCCGAACAATTGGGACCATCTGGATAAGTTGTGTAGTCTCACTGAAGTATGTTAAAGGTTTTACGTCTTTGTGTTGTGGCTATTTTAAGACTGGTAGGACACCAGGTTACAAGTAACATTAGATTATTTTGTCTGTGTCAGACTCAGGGGCAAATAGAGAATAGAGGAGGAGTTAGGGGAGTGAAGTTTCTTTTCTTGTTGCTATTCTCGCATGAGTTGTTAAAGTAAATCGGTGGTGTGTTAAGCAGCCAAGAGCACTGGATACCTCTAGAGAAAGTTACCTAACTGTTAAGTCATAGCAGCAGAGGGGTGGCTAGCCGCTCTGGAGTCTAAGTTTATAGACTCTGTAATAATCTGTGGGTCTAATTATGGAATATGTTTCTATAAATTCACCAGTGCCCCTAGATTGTGTGATTGTCCTCCAATCATGATGTTCCAGCTGCCCAACTATAGCCACAATGACAAGTTGCTGTGGGAGGCGTGAGGCGTGTAGGGGTGACCAAGCAGCAGGTTTCTGGGAAGGCTTGCGAGCCTCGCCCGGGGGAGCTGTATTCAGCAGTGATCTGCTGAACTCCGGGCAGCACACTGATGTGGCTCGGCTCCGGTTTCAGTGGTTTTACATTGTTTGGGCTTTTCAAAAACAAACTTTTACTGGAAAGGGACCGTGAGAAATGTAGTATTCAAGACCTCACTTTTCCACAGGATAATCTTAGAAAAAAGGCAAATCATTTAGGGCCTCTTTTCACTTTTTTTTTTTTCTGTTGCTTTTTAATGAGAACAAGAAGTCATGATGGGATTTTTTTTTTCTATTTTGGAAATGTGGTGCATGAGGTGAGCGAGTGTAAAAGAGAGACAGCATTGAAAACAGAGCTTTTTGAAAAAGGCCTTCACAATGCAAGCCTTGTGCTGTGATTTGGTCTGTCCTCACCAAGCTGAGCAGAGGAATGGAAAAGATTATCCGCAGGAATGTCTGGGGTGCCCTCAAACGGAGCAGGCCTCGTGACTGGCCAATGGGAGCGAGGCCTGTAGAGCGGCAGGCTAATTTTTTCCTGATGAACTCAGCTGCCTGTTCCACAATGCAGTCTGATTGCCAGGGCTGAACTCGCATATGGTCCGTGTTTGGAGGGTCCAAATGACAGGACCAATTCTGCCTGGAGAGAAAAGGGGGTGGGGATGTTGGACATAGATGATCACGACTGGCTCCCTCTCTTGTTATTTCATTAGTTCTGGATGTGACTGATGCAGCAGAAACTCAATCTGAGTATCCGGCACTACCTGCAGAGATTAACCCTCCAGGTGTATTGTTATCTTGTGATTTCTAACTCTCTATTGATTATGTTTTAATAAGTAACAATTACACATAATACCAAGCAGCATTAGTGTTTAATGCAGCCCTGTTTCATTACAGTGCCTCAGAATTATCTCACTGCCTCACAAATCCTGCCAATTCATTTGGAACCTGTTTTCTATTCTGACTACATGGAAAGAGGCTTCATTATCCCTCCACTTAGAACCAGCCCAGCGTAAACTGTAGGGCTAGTGACACAGCTCCATCTCCATGCAAGAAATATGTGTTTACTTGCTCATTGTTTTTTCTGTGTGTTGCTTTTTAGAATTAGTTCTGCAGAAATACTCCATGTGGTGGGCCTCTGGAGAGAGGCAGCATGTGTTTGTGGACCTTGTGGTCACACAGCAGGGTTTTAGAGTAGCGGTTGGGGTGGGGAAGTGGGGTTAATGTCTAGTTAAAGTGGCTCCCGGCTCCTCATATTTCCCATCGTGGGGTCCTGAAGAGGTGAGGAGGGTCATAGGGAGGGAGCTCGTTAGCCTCAGTGTGCTTCGTGCTCCCTGCTCTCTAATTGGCTGGCTGGAGTCAGTGCTGTCCCCGGCTGCTTCCTGCTAGGTCAGAAGCCAACAGGGCTAGAAGCAACTAAGCTGCAGTTTATGGGTCCTGAACCCCATTCATCGGGACAGACAAGTTATTTTTGTATTTTTAATACACAAATTCGAAGAATCACAACTCATCTCATGCTAAGCCCAGTTAATTTCTGCGTGTTTTTAGTTGTATGTGGTTTACTTATAGCCAGAGCACTGGTGTTTGTCCTCACTACGATAAGAACTGCCAGACTTTGGAGTTAATTAGATGTTTGAGTTTTTGTGTGTGTGTGCGTGTGCGTGTGTGTGTGTGTGTGTGTGTGTGTGTGTGTGTGTGTGTGTGTGTGTGTGTGTGTGTGGATGAAATGCAATTGGTGTACAGCGAAAAATTTCATAATGTTAAGACTAAAATATAAAGAAACTAAAATTCCCCAGATAGCTAAATAGATTCTGGTGTTAAATTTAATTCCCACGATTAAAACCTTAATTAGTTGAGCCATCAGTTCCCCCATAATTGATATTTATGTATTGATTTTTGTGACAGGAGGTTTGTGTGTGTGTGTGTGTCCTCACATTTGCCCTTCATGTTCTTTTTGTATTGCTCTCTAATAATCTCTCAGCTAGTCCTTTTATCTAAGGAGGATTTACTAAATACTGTCCATCTGGTCACATGGGATTCCCTAAAGTGACATGGCCCCTGGTGGCCAGCTGCCACAGCAGCTAGGATGCATCTGCAGAGGTGGAGGTCTCTGTGCTGGTACTGAATGCCATCCGCAGCCATCCTCGGTGGGTCACTAGAAATCAGAGTGACTAAGCCTTTGATAACTCTCTGAGCCCTTAATCCCAGAGCAGCACCATCAGAGTGAAATGCTATCTCATTGTTACAGCTCAGACCCATTGGAGAGTGAAAAGAGTGGGCAGCCGTGGACATGGGGGATGGACAGGAGTTGTTATATCGTCGCTGTGGTGCGGTCATTATCATCTCCACAGTGGAAATATGGGTGCTGGAGTTGAGGACTGGGAGTTGAACTTGAATAATTACCTGAGCTCAGATTCTCAAAGGCTCTGAGTTTAAATTTAAATCTTGGTTGTGCACTGGAAGCAGCATTTATCAGGAGTACAGAATAATTGAATGCCTAATTAATCTTACAGTGGAATACAAATTTATCCATTGTTCCTCCCTCCCCCCCCCCTATTTAAAAACAGTGAGGAGTTGAGCAGAAAGCACTTGTTTTTTTTTGTTGTTGTTTTTTAATTTTCCTGCTGCATTATATTTAGACTATAGATAATATATTCTCTCAGAGACAGTTTACATAGATAAGGTGAAACTTCATCCTGCCAGCTGTCCTTGGAATTTATTTTGACCCCTTGAGTGAGAGTAACAGTACAGTATGTGAGGCTTTGCATCTGCATGAAAAAAATGGAGGGAAAAAAAAGAAACCCTGCATTTTTTATTAACTTCAATTAAACATGAATAAGCAAGTTCTCATTCTTGAGGCCCCACGTTGCCTAACACAGAACAATATGTTAATGACAGCCAAGCACGTCGGTTTCTTCTGGAATATATGGGCAAATTAACCAATGGCATGAATATAAATGAATGCGTGCATCTTGACCCAGATATCTCACTCCTGATTGTATCTCTGCTATGGCTAGCTGATAGAAACATCTGAATCAGCCTGCAGTGCAGCTTTTCTGGTTCCTTGAGCGTGATCCAAAGTGCCCTGTTTATATTAGACAGGCTGACTAAGTGTTGAGGGGCACTGGCCTCATCTAACCATGCACAAACATCAGAGCACCAAGATACAAGAAAATTGCATGTGTCATTTACAAAAGGACTCTTAGCCATTATTTACTGTACTATACTCTTCAAAAAATCAGTGAGAATTGTGTTCTTTATGTGCAGAATAATATGTTACAGGCTTGGATAAATCATGCAAGTACAATGGACAAAAAATATGTACTCCCAGTGGAAAAAAGCCATGTTTGATAGATTACCATAATAAACAACGAGAGTGAAAAGACATGATTTTGAGGAATACCATCTGTTGTGGCGCCTGTTTTGTTTTTTCTCTGTTTTCTAAGATGATGAAGAATCTTGAAAGCTACCATTTAGCATCTGGATGAACCTAAGATATTTGGATGAGGCCAGACAGAAGGAAGAGGTCAAAAGTCTTATTTTTTCTCTGGGACATGGTTTCCCTGTTGCTATCCTTCGCTTGCAACATCCAACATGGCTTAAGTCACGATTGAAAGTAACAAGAATGCAGAAGCGTTTAATAACCTGTAATGAATCTTTGCAGTTTCAATGTAGAGTTTGACTTTGTGGAGGTAGACATTCTCATTTTGTCTGTTTTGTCTATTACAAACATCTCCATCTTAAACAAAAATGAGATCCAGCATAATGTTACAGCAGACTTATTCACTTCTTGTTTGTTCACTGGCCTGTTTGTCAACGAGGTGGTGAGGGAGCTCAGGTGTCCTTTCAGAGTGCACTTGGGGCTCAGTGCTGTCAGGGGCAGTTCTAGCCATTCCTCTGCTAACTATGGTCAGTTGCTTCTGTCCTTGTCAATGGGATTTTGGAAAGGCAGTGGCAGCGACAGATCATCCCACTCTGTGCGTCCCCCCTCCACCCCCAGAGGAGGATAAACAGAGGGGAGAGAAAGGGAAACGGACAGTCAGGGTTGTTGGGGGGAGAGAAAGCGAGGGGTAAGGAGTTAGCAGGAGAGAGAGGACGGGGGAGATGACTGTTGGTATTTTGATGCTAAAGTGATTCGACATGCTTGGCATTATAGCTGGCTCGGTGGTGGGGGAAGGGAGAGGCAGTGGAAGCACTTGTATCCGAATGTCAATGAAGCCGATCTCATGAAGTGGAAGGTCAAAAATGTATCACTTGCCACCTCACCTCGTGCAGGCTCCGCCCTTGGACTCCTGCAAAGGGCAAAACAAGAACTGATGGGTGTAGGTTAGAGAACGAAAGGCCAGAGAGGTCTGTAAAAAAATGTCTGTTTGTATGTGTGTGTATGAGGATGGTGGGTGGAGGCATGGTGGCAGAACTCTGATATCTCAATGTCACATGTCCCTACTGCACAGCAACAGGCCCATCCGAGTGTGCTAATGCAGGCCAGCACATGCTGGGATGTGAAAGGTGGAGGGAGAAGTGTTTGCAATCCTCCGTGCTTTCTCCACAGAGAGCCACTTCCTGAGGTGCATGGAGAAAGCAATTGACGGAGTGATGGTAATGCAGTGCCTAATGGAAATGTCTTGTTGGGACATGGTGTTGGTCTGAGAAGCTGGTGGCCCTCTAGGAACTGGCTTTAGCAGCACTAAAGCTTTAGCCCCTGTTTTGCCAAACAAACAGAACAACAACTGAGATGACATCTCATGAAGACCATGGTAATTGGTTTGATTATGAGCAAAGTATTAAAGCTAGATTATTACAATTAACATCCCAGTTCCATCCCTCAGTTATGTACTCAGCAGAGACTAGAAGAGCAGGAACATAATCATGCATGTTGTAAACACTCAAACACTTTGGCCAGATTACTCAATCATTGTTGTTGATGGCTCAACAAGCAAGCTGGTGGACTTTGTGCACCTAAAATGCCATAAATTGAATTAACAGCCATACTCTTACCCACTGTCTTTGGGCTCTGAGTGCTGGGCAGACCTGGGGCATTGTTGCAGAAAGTTGACCTTTGGTGTCTGCCCGTGCAGACGGGTCAGTCAATGTGACTGTGATGGAGTAGGGACAGTGGGGAAAGAGCGCACCAAACGCCATGGGGGCATTGCGTCCAAAAGTCCATTACAGTCACTGACATTGAGCTAATCGACTGGTGTAGTTGTGCAGCAGTGGTGGCATGACTTTATACAGAGGACGGGCAAAGGAAGAGTCATATTAAGAGCTGGTGGCAGAGTCGGTGAAAGATTGCAGAGTGATGGTTGAAACTTGATGGTTTAGCATTGACACACCATCGGATGTTATTTATCAGATGGTTTTGCTGTGCGGTTCAGTTAGCCAGACCTTTATGAATCACTATAACAAGTTCACAAACATGTGGGGAAATTGAAAGGGGCAAGCTAAAGCAGCGCAATGAGATAAATTAAAATGGGTCCTGTTTAAAAAATGCAGCAGATCCAAAACAAGTGCCACGTGCTCATAGGTGCCTGTGTTTGATTTAGAGTAGTGGAGAAAAGAATGAGGTCATTCATTAAACAGAAATTGGAAACAGTCACCGGTCCAGTCTTCTCTGTAATTTTGTTTTGTGTTTTTTAGGGGCATAGGGAGGTGGGGTTTGGGTGGGTAGTCAAAACAAGACAAGGGATATTAAGGCAATCATTGTAAGTTCTGCTGTTTTGTTTTTCTCCTTTTCTGACACTTAATATGTGTCACGGGTGTCATATCACATCTTATCCTCTCATGGCTGAAGTAAGAAGGAGTTAATCATTTACACAACAGTTTTGCACTAGATATTATGAAATAATCTAGAAGACGTGGGGCATTTAGTGCCCATCTATTAATGCTGGTTAAGTTAAGAGCTCCTCACCAGCAGAACAAGAGCTTAGTGCCAGAAATAAAAGCACTGCAGGCCTAATGTTTTGCTTTTTCCAGGATTAGTCGCTGTATAGCTATGGGTGTCTTTGTGTGCTTGTATTTATGTCTCTGGACTCAAATGTGCATGTACACCTCCATTGATGTGCTGATGTACTGTATCTATTGTACTTACAATGTTGTGTTCCTTTCATCTCTTTGCCAGCTGTGGCAGATTTCATTTTAGATTTAGCGTGTACCATTCAGGGGAGTGATTAGAACGAGCTGAGCCCTCGCATTATTTAACCCCATCCGTCCACTCCCAATACCCCGCCGCATCCGAAATGACTTGTTTGGTTGCCATGCTGTGATTTGGTTTTCACCCTTCTATGTGAAGTGTTCATCGGGATGCGATTTTATAGGACATCTATGTCAAAGGCAAAATGAGCGGCAGCAGCTGCCTGTAACCCAAGCTGATAATGAGCGTGTATTTGTGTTTATTTAACACCCTCCCCGCCATCTGTTCCATGTATTGTGATACACAGACGGGGCACGTGTGTGTGAGCCTGGTGATTACACAACAGCCGGGCTAGTTTTGTGGTGGCACTGTCTCATCCGACACCAGCGCGCCGCCAGTTCCATTATTCAGACTTCGCTCAGTGGCATGACGCGCAAATCGAAACAAGACAACCAAACAGACTATTGAGTGTCAAAAACACATGTATCAAAAGAGAGAGACACAGAAAAGCTGCACACAGAGTGTAATTTTTATGCTGGTGTGCGCGCGGATGCATACACCAGCATAAACACTTGGAGATGTGCTGAATGTGAGCTGAAGTATACTTAGAGGACAGTGTCTATAGACATCATCATGTTTAATACAACAACAGCTTGCTGTGCTTTCTGGCCTCCATCTGCCTTGCCAGAGGTCACAAGGGTTAAAGGAGCATTTAGAGCTCATGGAAAAACAAACAGGTCTATTATCACCGGTTTTGTTTTGCTGTTATTCAAGCATTTTTGCTTCTGACTACCTGTCCACATAATGTTTATTTTTGAACGCAACACAATTAGTATGTGGGAGTGCAAAAATTAATGCCTAACCACAGCAGTCCTGCAGGTTACATAATGAGCACAACCCTATTCTCTGAGCAGCATGCTAAAAAGTGTATTTAACAGTTTTACAGCACTTTGTTATCTCACTGCATGAATTATGACTTAAGATATTTTTTTTATCTGAAGAAAGTATGAGAGGTTAACTTTGACCTGCTCTCGGTGTTGTGAAACTGTGTTATTGATCTTGTATTTCCCAGAATATGACCTAATATTTGTCACAAAACCTTATGCAACCTGTAGATATATACTCCTTTTTACTTATACTGTCTTGTTTACAAAAAGATTTCTGACATGTTCTGTACTTTCACAAAAACAGATTTCACATATACTGTACGTTACTTTTAAAAGTAAGCGCAGGGTTCTGTGAAATGAGGGTTAATATGTAACTTTAGAACATGTTACATTATTTAAATATGATCATTGGCAAGTTCTGTTAGTAAAAAATAAATTTTAAAAAATTTAAAATTTAAAAAAGGATCATAGTCTAAAATCAACATCAGGGAGATCATGTGTGACATCATGTTTGCAGTGGTTGCAGAGTTTTTTTTACTTCATGTTTGATCCACTACACTAAGGGTAAATAAAAAATAAAAGGAAGTTTTTCTGTTTAAAATTTTAATCGTCAGGTCCAAAACAAGATTACTGACCTTACTGTGTATTGTTGCTCAGAACTGCAACAGTGTATTGTTGAAGGCAGGAAACAAGATGAACAGGTTGCTAATCCATCATGGGGCTACCTTATTGCTTTTATTAGATACTAGTTATATCAGGGCGTACTAAAATCAATTTTGAACAACAACCCCTGAAGACTGATGTATGGTAGTGTTTATACACAATTGCAAATTCGCTGGTGTCAACGTAACAAAGAATCCAAAAAGATGCAAAAACAATACTTTTGCCTTGTAAAGTTAAAAAAAACATGCTAAAGATGGAATTCTTCTGACATGAGCAAATAATCTGTTATGGCTTTCCAGGTGTTTTCTGTAGCTCTGGATCATTACGTCAGACATCAACAGGATCTTAAGACAAAAACAGCAGCAGCAGTAAAATATAATTTTTTTTCAATTTCAATTCAATTTTATTTATATAGCGCCAAATCACAACACGCCTCAAAGCGCTTTATATTATTAGGTAGACCCTACAATAATACATACAGAGAAAAACCCAACAATCATATGACCCCCTATGAGCAAGCACTTTGGCGACAGTGGGAAGGAAAAACTCCCTTTTAACAGGAAGAAACCTCCAGCAGAACCAGGCTCAGGGAGGGGCGGCCATCTGCTGAGACCGGTTGGGGTGAGAGAAAGAAGACAGGATAAAGACATGCTGTGGAAGAGAGACAGAGGTTAATAGCAGATATGATTCAATGCAGAGAGGTCTATTAATACATAGTGAGTGAGAAAGGTGACTGGAAAGGAAAAACTCAATGCATCATGGGAATCCCCCAGCAGCCTATGCCTATTGCAGCATAACTAAGGGAGGATTCAGGGTCACCTGGTCCAGCCCTAACTATATGCTTTAGCAAAAAGGAAAGTTTTAAGCCTAATCTTAAAAGTAGAGATAGTGTCTGTCTCCCGAATCCAAACTGGAAGCTGGTTCCACAGAAGAGGGGCCTGAAAACTGAAGGCTCTGCCTCCCATTCTACTTTTAAATACTCTAGGAACAACAAGTAGTTCTGCAGTGTGAGAGCGAAGTGCTCTAATAGGGTGATATGGTACTATAAGGTCATTACGATGAGATGGGGCCTGATTATTTAAGACCTTGTATGTGAGGAGCAGGATTTTGAATTCAATTCTGGATTTAACAGGAAGCCAATGAAGGGAAGCCAATACAGGAGAAATATGTTCTCTCTTTCTAGTCCCTGTCAGCACTCTTGCTGCAGCATTTTGGATTAACTGAAGGCTTTTCAGGGAGTTTTTAGGACTTCCTGATAATAATGAATTGCAGTAGTCCATATTAGGACATGCGCAACCACATACTATCTGCTAACATGTATTTGTTAGTGGATAAGTGTATTTCCAAGGAATTGTCACTGATTAGAGTGAATTTAAAGAATGACAAGAAAACATATCAGTGCTCCAAGAAATATTCAAAATGTCCAGTAAGTATGGATGATTGTAAAAACTCCACTGCTGCTTTTATTGGGTGTGCCATATCAAATATTGAAAGATGCCAGGAAAATTTCACATAGCACAGCATGCAGTGAGGCAGACCATCATCTGGATTATTGGCAAAAAAGATTTTACTAAGTAAATGGGGAAAACCCATTTCCCGCACAGATGAAACAACAGTCATGGTGGGATGGGAGATGAGGCTCTTGCTAATATCATCTGTTGGTGAAGTAATTATTAAAATTCAGTAAATGTGGAGTCTAACATGCAAAAAAGGTCTACATGAAGGTGTGTGTATATGACACATTTTCTATTCGGCTGAAGCCCTGTAATGGAAAACATATATATTTATCAAAATATGATAAAAATAAGCTGTGAAGAAATTTGAATCAATGTATTTTCATTCGCTATCTTCTTGTGGATATAATTATTATATTTATGAAGCAATCATAATTTATCAAGCAATATTTGTTCATATGGCTCAGCTAAGATGAAACTGAAGTTCTTCTGTGTTTACCCACCCTGCAGTCTTTTTAGTTGTGCAAATTTATGCATAAAGACAGGTGGAGGAAAATACTTTCAGTCTCTACTTGAACCTACATCCTTACTTCCCTCCCCTCTTCTTTCCATCTCACTTCCCCTCCTTCCCCGTTTCTTTCCTCTGCCTCTTTTTCTCCATATGATTAGTCCTGAATCATGTTCCAGTGGATGTACTTCTCGGCCAACTAAACTAATAAATACGCTCTACATGATTGATCCTTCTGCCTGTCCTGTTTACATAGTGTGCGCTCCCCTGCGCCAAGAGGCGTTGACCTTTCACACACAGGGCAGCTCACCCTCTTTATCTCGCATCATTGTGCAGCTGATGAGTAGATCGCAGCCAATCAGGTGGGAAGGTTTCGCTCACTATAGCAGAGGAACACACTCAGATTTGCGCGAGTGGGGATGACAGGGGGAAGATGGGATGTTTTCCTCCTCTGTTCACAAAGGAATACTTTCACTGCCCCTGGCAGAAGGCTTCTTTATTAAAGGGACCAGATGTGGCAGACAGCAGTGTGTTGTAATGTAGCCACTGTGTCATGAATCAACTGCTCTGTTGATCTTGTGACCAGCCGTGCCCCCCGGTAAACTCCAGAGTTCAAAGGTTGTCTCTCAAGCTTGTCTCTAATCTGCACTCCAAAAGAGAGGAGAGGTCTAAATTGGCCCTCCGTTGGCATTACACTGGATGTACATTTCTGGGCTCATGTTTGACATTGTCTGGTACTAGCTCACCAGCTGTGAAGGGTTTCATGTTTTTCAAATTGTTGTCCGTTTCCAGCTGTCACCTTAGCTTATTATGGGTATTTTGCACAGCTTTATAGTATGAGGAAGTAGTTAATGACAGTTATTGTTCTTTGAAAAAAAATTTTCCCTCCTTGAAGGAGTGTTAACAGAGAAATAGAATAGCAGTGATACATAGCTCAAATAATGGAAGATCAGTGACACTTCAAACTGTCAAAGTTCTCTGAACTTTGACACAAGCGATTGAAGCAACAACCAGTGGGAGCTAAGTATACTGTTGATTGACATATGACAGAGTAAGGAAGGTTACCTACACAGAAATGTCTGTTATAGCAGCTGTTAGCGGCAAAGTGATACTTGACGGGGGAAAAAGCCTTACATGTGGAGAAGGTAGGCGCACAGTGTTTATCAGACCTGCAGTTTTATGAAACCATTGTAGAAAAAATCTGCTTTCCCTTTCCCACCTCTGCTTTCCCACCTCTGCTTTCTCATCTCTGGTTTCCCATCATGACATCAGCTATTCTTCTGACACCATCCAGCCCCCCCAACATTTGACCTGGTGACAAAAGGAGCCTGTCTTTTTCATCTACTTTTAATCTTACCCTCAGTATTAATATGACTACTTTGGACGTTTGCTGCTTTGAACAGAAGTGACCCTCTGCCAGCGGCCAGTCCATTCACATACATATTTGAAGAATGTTTCTGTTTCTTTATTTTTCCTTCTAGCAATCTCCCTAAGGTATGGAGGAAATGGAAAGACTGAGAAGAGCAAAAAAAGAAAGTGAGGGAGAAAGAGAGAGCGGAGATATTCTAGGGGGGATTGTGGGAACCCACTGATAAAGGCGTGCATCTTAATCCATCCTAAGGCCTGTCTTATGCTGTGCTATAAGCTTTTATGTGATCATTAGGAGTGTGTGCCCTCACGCACATCCACATGCATGCTTTAGGTATAAGTGTGTGTATGTGGCTTTGCATATTTGATATGTTAATGTTCACTGATGCTGTGGTAAAGTCTTTTTGAATCTTGTATATCAAGGCTCCTCGAGATCCTTACAGTAGATGTCTTCTATAGAAACATGGCACACCCACTCGTTTTCACAACAAGGTAACAGTACTACAAGTGGAGTGCATAATGACTTGTTTTATAGCATATAAGTATATTAAAAGTACTAATTAATGCTCTGCAATTCCTCTCTAATGCTTTGCACTAGGTAGGGATTTTCTGTGTGTGTCTCTCTCTGAGGTTATGCCTTCAGCTCCCTTGTTCCTCCTTGAGCTTTAGTGGAATTTGGATGATGTGCGCCGAGGGGAGGAGAGGAAGGAGGCGCTCATCTTGTTTCAGTGCTTTATGAGTCTGACGTGTTCGTCTGTAATTGCAGTTATGGGTGATTAAACTCTCAATGCCCCTCAGGATCCACAGCCAGCTATCAATCAGCGTCGGGCCGAGCTGCACAGCACTCAGATTGGTTCCTCTGTCTGTCTGTCAGATATCCTGCTTCATGCCGCTCTGTAACATAGCCGTATAGCGGAGCTGCAGTTTGCTATTTTCAAAATAGGCAAACACATGTTGCATTTCGAGTTTAATCAAGTGATTGTCAGAAAAGGGGAATGAACTGCAACTTTTCTATGAGGTGTCATCCTCCCTTGTTTATATTTTTCTGTTTAACAAAGCTGAGGCTTAACAAGCCTTAAGATAAGTCGGTTTGTGAATTCTTGACTTTACAGGTCACTTGCCAAGCAAAGAAGCCACTTAATGGTTAAAAATTGTAAACATTTTCTAATGTATTTTTAGTGGTTACATAAATACATAATATGCCATGTGCAAATAAAATTCCATTGAATAAATTGAGTGATTAATTATTGTTTTTGCTCTTTTTTATTATCCTCCTCGTCTATGTGTTTTAGATACTTGCTGAAGCATATATGCGAGGCAAATCATCTTTTATAATTTAACTCTAAAAGCCGATGTGTGTGGGTGGGTGGGTGTACGTGGGGCTTTTGAAATTAATAATCTGTTGATGGCTTCATGGTTTCTTTTATGTTTATGTATTCATACCCATGCTGTCATGCATGGCAAATCATTGCAGTGTGTTTGCATGTGTGGTAACATATTTATGACTTAAAACAATTGGTGGGTAGATAGGGGGATCAGGGGGGTTGGAACTTAGGCCTGCTACTTGCTCGTCTAATTGGTGAGTGTTTGCATCTGTGTGTGTTTATGAAAAATGTGCAACTTATCTACAGAGGCAATATACAACCGCGGGAGTCTTGTCCTCCTCACTATCCTCCTCTGACACTCCAATGGCAAGAGGACAGCATTTTCTCAGCTGAGAGAAGATGGCAGCCAGGCATCTGAACATTCCCTATCGCAAGGATTTGAGTCCAAGCAAAACACTTCAGTATGTGTGTGGTAAAGAGGAGTGTGCCTGTTTGTGCAAGTTATCTGCCAGTGGCCTCCTCCCATTAGTTTGCTGACTTGGTTGAGCCCTTGTCTTCTGTTGAAGGTTGTGTGTTTTCATTTCTTTGTCTCCTCCTCTGTGTTGTACTTCTGGATGCAACAAGGATAAAGAAAAGAGTAATTCACACCCTCGTTGCCCTAAGGATCCTTGTTAGATATGGCAGAGTGACCTCACAGTGGAGGATGCAGTGCCAAGGGTGTAGGAAAAATAATTTTTCTCAAAGCAAAGGCAGAAATATGAAGAAAAGAAAATAGATTGAAGTGAAGAAATGACTCCTCTTGCACCACATCTAAAGCCTTTGCCTAGACTGGAGTATCTGTCTGGGTAAAGGGCGAAGTCTGTAGAAGTTACAGACTGATTCATTTGTGAAAGCCCACATGGACACTAAACAGTATGAATACACTAAGACCTCATACACAGTGCCATTTTATTTTTTGCATACTTGTCACACTAACATGTTTTAGATAATCAAACAGATTTTAGTATTAGACAATGATGACCTGAGTAAATACAAAATGAGATTTTAAATGACAATTTCCTTTATTAAAGGAAAAAAGCTCCAAATTTACGTAGGGCCCAAGCCCTACGTTGAAAAGCAATTGCCGCTATTGTTAAATCAAAGCTAACCACATTTGTTTCTTGGAAAGCTGAGTTCAATTTCACTAGTCACAGACGTGTTGATTCAAGAAATCACGTACATAGAACCTGTCTGGTAAAGTGAAGTAGGCTAAAAGATCTCAGAAAGCAACACATTATGCCACGAGCTAAAGAAATCCAAAAACAGGTAAGCAACAAAGTCATTGGCATTTGTCAGTCTGGATAGGTTTACAAAACCCTTTCTGGGACTCCAGCGAACTACAGCGAGAGCCGTTATCTACAAATGGAGAACAGTGGTGAACCTTCCTATGAGTGGCCAGCCTACAAAAGAATGTCTCAGTGGTCATGAAAGAACCCAGAACAACATCTAAAAAAGTGAAGGTCTCACTTGCCTTAGTTAAAGTCAGAATTTATGATTTAACAATTAGAGATTCGGCAAAAATGCCCCCCCAAAAAACCACTGCTGGATTCTGATAATTCTTGAAATTAAGAAGAGGTTAAAAAAAAAAAAATGAAAATGTTAATTGGTGGTTCCCATCAAGATGTAAAAATATTCTATCGAACACGAGACTCTTTATTCCCGTTACATCTGGTGTAAAGCTAACACAGCATTTCATTAAAAGCGCTTCGTCAAACATGTACCTGAATGATTTGCTGCAACACACCAGCAAGTATATCTCTGAATCGCTAAAAAAAACCAACCCAAAAACAAATGAAGGTTTCAGAGTGGTGCTAGAAAAACTTCCAATATGGTTGAATTAAAACAATTGTACAAAGAGTGGGATGGAATTCCTCCACAGCAATGTGAAAGACTAATTGTCTGTTATCCCAAATGCTTGATTGCAGTTCTTGCTCCCAAAGCAGGCACATCCAGTTATTAGGTTTAGGGGGACTGGTGACTCCACCCCACTGTTTGCATGGATTTAAAAAAGAAGGAAAAAAATTAGGAAGGGACAAATACTTTTCGCAGTACTACAGACAGTGTATAAGTGAGTATTTAAATTTTGTTTAATAAAAATAAGAAAAAATTGTAAGTGATCGGGTTGAGTGGTATGTTAAAAGCTTCCAGTCAGCTAATGTTGGTCCATCAACCAGTAAATCCCAGTGTATTTGCCAACAGCTAATGTATTTATCCTCTTAACCCTAGTATGCTGGATTGTTATCTCAATATGAGCATTGCTTCTGCATCTTATGAGGGCTTGAAGTTTTCTTTTAAATGTTTTTTTTTTTTTTAAATATTGCAATTTGTGTTTTTGAGTCTATCAGTTTACTTTGGCTTTTCAGTGGGCAAAGGGGGGAAAAAAGCCCTTTAAGTTGGTGGAAAAACCCGAGCTGAAGCCTCTTTTGAAAGTTTTGCTGGGCAGCATGTGTTTGTTGGCAGACTGCCAGTGAAAATGCAAGAGAGGGGAAGTCAGCAGACTGGCTGTCTTCTGTTCACTGTTGTTCAGATTGACTCTGTCAGGCTGGCCTTTGAGGCCTGTAATCCAGGTGGTCTGTTCTTTGCGGCGCCCGCTTCCCTCCTCATCCTCCCTCTCTCCCTTCACCTCCGCTGCCCCATGCCCACAAACACGCCTGGCATCAGCGGCTTCCTCTCTGAGCAGTGGTGTCTTCCTTCCACCAATCACATGGCTCTGCAGTTATGGGCACATTGGTGTAAGCCAATGAACGACACCTGTTTTTCTCAGGAGTGGTTCTACATGCCAGTCATAACACCCACTTTATTTGGCCTCTGTCACAAAGCCAATCTCAACACGTAATTCACGGGCATCCAGGCCATGAGAGGCACAGGCAAGAAGAAATATGGATTTTAGCAATGGGGAAAGGACTTTCTCGAAAATTACTTTCCCAGCACAAATGTCACAGAAAATCTGTGCTGCATCATTGCATCATCGGAAAAAAGTATCATGCAGTAAAGGAACCTTTTGATAGGACTGAGGGATCATTGTTCGGTGGTAAGAGTGGAAGAATGACTCATTTTCTGCCTGAAAGCCTGAAAACTTTTCCCATGTTTCTGTGTACACCTGAGACTAGTCGAAGGGATCACATGTTTTAGCTTTTCCAACATGTATATGTTTTATTTTATTACAAAGATTTTCCTTTTTCAAGCCTGGTTAAAAAACATATAGTAACTGTCACTTAAGAGCTGCTGAGGTGTTGTCAGTCGATGCCATTCAGATTTCTTTGCACTGACCAAACGCAAACAAATTCCTGATAGTGAAGGAATAGTGAAGCTTTTTCAAAGCTTTGAAAAAGTCTTTGTGCTTCACCAAATAGCTTGTTATAAGGGTTTATTGTCTGTCATTGTAATTTTTTCTTAAGGTCAAGATTATGTATCAGATGTCTGCTTTTACACAGTAACTTTTTTTTTTTCTTTTCAATAACGTTAAACGACAGCAACCTGTGAATTTATGTGGTAAGTTTAACCTGGCTCTTCAGCCTTCAGTTTATAAAACTGTACTAAAACCTCACTTTAATAATACAAGTATTAAAGAAACCATACAAAGTGTATTTCTTTACCAAAATGGAGAAAAAACATTTGCATTAAAAAAACTATCCTTTTTTTTGTGCTTAAACTGTTGATTAAATATCTGACGCCATTGTAACCAACTCAATCTCAAGCAAGACTTAATTTGAACAGGCTGCTTGATGGAGGTCATGGCTCACTAATGTTATGTTTATAAGTTACAATTGAAAAATTAAGCAGGGCTGTGAATCTGTTGGAAATAAAGAAGCACTTGCAATTGTATACAAGCATTATTGGAGGTTCTGCTTTAGCTTAACTCCCCTTAAATTTGGCTGGTCTTTGGCTTTTTCATCAACATTACACATTGTTTTTGGTGTTGGGCTGCATATTTTTTTTACATTGTTCCTTGAAAGCCACAATCTTCTGGACTTTCCAAGAATGATGTATAGGAAGGCAGAGAAATAACAACCTTTGTGTGATTAGTGCTCTATAGGGGACTTTTTTGTAGTTAACATGAACTTTTTAGAGTCCATTGTAACCTGGACCAAAATAAATATTCAATGGTGATTTTATATCTTGTGATTTTGATTTGAAAAGAATTCGGCTAGAGTATGGTATACCAATTGAAATATGCAGCAATATATTTTTGGGGCTGTTCTGGATGACAAATAAATCTTCAGTGACCAAGGGCAGCTACCGGCCTTGAGTTGCTGAAGTTGATAAGAGTAAATAATAGTCCTAGTTGCATGAACATAGCTTTTAGAGTCAATTCTATTACATTCTTTTAAAATAACCTTGACTGGGTGCTTTAGAAAACATGCAGAGCATACATAAGTGCATAGAATAAATCAGTGGCAGATTCCTCTCCAATACCTCGAGATGCATCCGACTCCGTTGTTTTTGTTTTGCTGATGCTGTGTAAACATAGGCTAGTAGTGGTAGTCGCATCCCTGGCAAAAGAAATGGGTTTTATAATGAAAGAACATGTTCAAAAGCACAAACATTAAGAAATAGAGAGGGAGCGGGAGACAGCAAGGCTTGGAAGCTGATCGAGGTATCAGTAGAGAGGAAAAAGAACTGGCAGCACTCTAACCAGTGTGTCTTCCCAGGACATAAAAGACTTGCTGCTCCGAACAGGGATTATCCTCCACCTCTGGGGAGTCCCTGTGATGAGCAGCAAAGGCAGAATAAAAGATGTGGAAAGACATTGAAGGAAACAGTAACAGAGGAGAGGAAGTATGGGGAAAAATTAAATGTGAAAGCATGTGCACTGGGGAGGGGTAAGACACATGCATCTATAGACTCTGATCCACATATATGTCAGCTCCACTTAAGGACCTGCAGATGCTCAAGATGCTTCAGTTGACCGTGTTTGCGCTTTCTTCTTTTCTTTTCTCTTTTTTTCTGCAACCTCTCCTGACCCCATGAAAAATGGCCCATGCTGGTAATTCAGCCATGAGCCATATCCCTGTTTGATCTAGCATCTTCCTGAAAATCATCTCTCCAGGCTCAGACATTTTAAATCAAATGTGATCCTTCCTTTCTAGCAGAAAATACTTGTTGGAGATGCAGATTACAAAGGTCTACACTGCAAAAACACAGATCTTAAGGATACCTGAAGAGAAATCATTTTGTGGTTAATGGGTAATGGGTCCACCTCTCCAACATGTCAGTGAAATTCAGCATATTAGTCTTTGCAAAATCTTGCTAATAGGCAGACAAAAACACAGCATATGGCCATGACAACAGCTTGGCTTTCACCTTGATTTAAGAACAATTGTCTCTTTCATGAAATTTCCAAAGTTGTCACTTGTATTCTTCTGCAGCAAATTTGCTACACAGGGCGGTATTTAGATTTTCACTTGCTTAAATAAAATATGAGTTTTAGAACCAGCAGTGTCACTAAGCAGCTCTTTTGGAACTTGGCAGCTGAATTAATTGTTGGTTTGAAATAAAGCATTCAGGGGAGAAACGTTACGCTGTTGACACAAGCTGTTTGAGTTGTCCATCTGACTTATTTTGTTAATAATGGGCCAAAAGGTAATTGATTTTGTGTGTACTGGACAGACTGTCTGTGTGCAATAGAGCAAGAGAAGGGGGCGGATGGAGGCGTGGGGGTGGTAAGGTTGGGCCTCAGTCAATGCAACTATATTTTCATGATTTTGCTTGTTTGTCTTGGATACAGCGTGCCTCCGATCCTCTGGCCTGCAGAATTTTGTGTTTGTTTTCGGTGAGTCAATGCACTGATCCAAAGTACACTCCTCCAGTGACAGAACTGACAGAACACACACGCGTGTTCTTCAGGACACACAACCTCTGGTCTTATTGGAGCGCGTGTGTTCCCACCCAGTTTGCGAGGCCTCTTCCTGCAGCACGTACACACATAGTTTCCCATCACCCTCCGAGCGGCCCCCAGTGTTATAAGCTTTCTCTGAGAGACTTTCTCGCACTTTGTTTTCCTCCCCCAATTGAATCTCTGTTATCTATTTATGAATCTCTAGCGCTCATTCTATGTGTTCATACATCGATCAGTCCATCTCTACCCATCATTCCCATTCCCTTCATCTCTGGCTTGTTCCCCAGAGGAAGAAGGAGAAGGAGTGGGGGGTGGGAGTAGGGCAGTTCCAGCTTACGGCCAGGAGCCAGCTCCTTCTCCATTTGGATTTCATTACAAACAGACCAGCACCTCACAGCTTACAACAAAAGAATAATAATCATAAGGGGGAAAATGAGAAAATAAAAGGTGGGTGGAAGACATCTAAAAGGCTTGTAATACAGTCAGTATATTTAATCTTTCTGCTGGGGCGGGAAATAAAGCTTTGGTGTTGATTCTGTGTCTCAGAACTAAATGCGAACAATCTACTTTTGTATTTTTGTATCTAGATTTGTGTAAGAGGACAGTTACCATTTTTATAGGCTGAATACTGACTCGGCAAATGAGTGCAGGGAGGGTGGACATAAGGCTCTGTGTGGGTCAACATCTGCCTTGGGCTAATTCCAGGTGTTGCAGAGAGTAAACAGCCACATAAACAGAGCCTAGACACACAGTGTTCAGCTTTTGAAGTGTTTCAGTGGTTCCTTGACACAAATGGAAGTCGTCAATCGCCCACTGTCTCCAAACACGTTAGGAAGTGACAAATTCCTCATCCTGATGTCACCAAAGGGTAGGGACAGTTTGTTTTTGCCGTCGTGGTAATTGGTATAATTAGTCATCAGTCACTGATGGCTTTATGACTCCACCGTAAATACAAGACACCTAACATTTTCACTTCCACTCCTCCACATATAATGCCGATTTTTTTTTAATCTTCTGCATTTACATTTATTTTCCCTGCTAGCGGTGTTTGTATTAACCTTTTAAAGACTGCTCTTCATTATTTACTTTGTTGTGAGGGCTTTTTGCTGACTTTTATTGCAGAAATTGCAGAAAAAGATCAGTTAAAGTTTCTGGATTCATTTTTGACTAGCCTGAAGGTGAAATACAGAAATCCATTCAGCTGTTTAGTTGGTTTAATTATATGACTTTATTATTTGTAGTGTGGCTTGCAGTGTTCTTAAAAAGAAATACTGGCCACACAGACCTCAGATAACTTTAGTTTGTGTAGTTGCACGGCATCATCGAGCAACCTTTTATTATTTTAATTGTTGACACTGGTGCTTTTAGGCCCCTCTTATAGTCTATGTGCAAAAATAAACCACTTTGTTCTCTAATATTTTCTGAGTGTATAATATATATATATATATATATATATATATATATTTTATTATTTTTTTTTTTTTTTTTAATGTCATGCAAAATTTTCAAGGTTTGTTTTAGTGTTTTTCTTTCTTTGTCTTTCCACAAACCATTTTCATTTTATTTCATAAGCGTAACCTTGCAGAAACATGACCCTTGTTTGAAATGATGAATGCATCATTGTGCCTAGCTATGTATGAAAGTTTAAAAAAAAATTGATCTGATTCTTTGTACCCGCTGTTGCTAAATTGCATTCAGTCATGTGCTTTGCTGTCAGCTCATTATCTCTCTGTGTTTGTAAGTATATACTCGGTCGTGCGCCTTCAAGTGTGTTTTGGCAGTGAGCAAGTCAGATAAGGGTCTGTGTTGGGATATTCATCTCTGGGCTCAACAAAAGAGGAAGTTCAATGAATCAGAAGCTTCCTGGCTGTGTTGTATTTCCCCAGTTACATGTATTCATAGCAGTCTTGGCCATGAAACCTTACATGTCCTTAAAAGGTTTAAATACTTTTTTTTTTTCTTTTTTTTTTTCTTTTCAAATCTTAATCATAGAGATTTATAATATAATAAAGCAGGTGGTAAAGGTGATGTTTTCTCATCATCTTTTGTCTGAAAACTTCAAAAATCGCCTCCAAAACCTCCACATTATCTGATTAAGGTCATTCAAAAAGCCTGTCAGTCTTGACTGTCTTGAATATTACTGACCTCTTTTGACTTACTAAGCTGCTGTGGTAATGAATACTCAAACAGGGCTGAAGAACATCAGTTGCAGTGTAATCTTCTTCACCCGACAGCTGCTCTGCAGGCTGCAGAAGTAATTATCGCTCAACACCATGTCTTTGATCAACTGGTATTGTCAGTTGATGTCTATGACATAAGCCACTGACCAAAGCACAGCAAGTGAGATATATTCACTATGCTGGCTGTCATTCATTTGTTGAGTACATTTCCTTCACAGTAGCTATGTTGCTTTCATTCTTTGTGCCTTTGGCCTTTTTATTCCATTTGTTGCCCTCTTCACTATCTCTTGGTGTACTAGTTTTCTCCTCACAGTGAGAAACGTGTGTAAATGAATTCGGTGTGTAAATAAAGCTACCTACTATAGGTAGTACTTCGAGTGTGTTTGACTTTCTTCAAGTAAAGCAAATACAATTAACTTCAGCTCAATATTTAATCATCAAATTATAATCCGTAACCAGCTAATAGTCCCATATCTGTATGTACCTTGAGCAGTTTTGCAGCCAGATTAGATATTAATGATCCTTTAAAAACAGAACAAAGTAACACCTTTAACATTCAAAACTTTTCATCTTTCATAGTCATTGGAGTAGGGGTGGAGAAGTATTACTTTGGGGATGCTAAGTCTTGTGTATTTGTGTGTGCAAATTTTTTTGTTGCTTTTTTGTGGTTTTGTATAGCAGTTGTTTACATTTCTAACTTATAGACAATGAATAATAAAACATCTGGATTTGCTTCCTCATGATATTGGCGAGATTACATTAAATTGAGGGTGCTGCTTGCTGTTGATTTTTCAGAGTTCCTTGGGTTAAATCTTTATGGTGTCTGTATGGCCCTAGTTGAAGACACGTTACAAAGAAAGCCTTCCCTTCTCATTCTAGCAAATCACTGAGCATGACTGAATTTACAGTGCAGTTGACAAACAGCCACCAAGTAATTCCATACTTAAATAAAGCAATATGGGAAGGATAAGGATAAGCTTGGTGATTAGTGGCATTCACATGATGAGCAAGGTTTCTAAAGTGTGTCTTTACCCAGTGAGAAATATGTTAAACTAAATTTGATGCTCACATTTCCTTTTGTAATTTCTCAGGTTGTTCAACCAGTTGCATTTGGCTTTGCTTCAAACTCTTCAGATCTGCTTTGTTTAAAGGTTAGACCAGAAAGTTACAAGCAGTGTGTGAAATGATCTGTACATAAGAATTTGGCCCAACCTCAGTCAACTGTATCTCTGTGCACGAGCTGGTTGGTGCTCTGCGTGGAGCTCCCAGGGAAACATGGTATATCACCTCAGAGCTAAAGAGAACAATTAGGCCATAACAGCAGATCATAGTGTTGGCAGCCGGGGCACTGTTAGCAATAGTGCCAGTAATCTGTGGCTTAGCTGGCACCTAGCCACATCTAGCCACAGCTTCATGGCCTCTTCAGACACTTAAGAGTCACTGAGGGCACCAGCATGCCCTAGGAGCTGGCTCTTTTATCCACATGCTATCAGGGAAATGAACTGAAATGGGAGGAAAATAAAGCCTGTGAGAGACAGAAAAGAGTAAAAGGGAGGTGGGAGGGAGAGAATTAAGTCTTTAATGAGGGCAGTTGTTTCAGCAGGCAAAAAGAAGCGGGTTATATCAACACAGTGTATCAAATGATGGCTGTTAGCAGCCCACCTACTGTGAAATTATGGGTGGCCTGTTTTGGTTCTTTTCTGCCACTTATCCCACATTAAGGCCTTTATCTGTTGCTCCTACACTCTCTTGTTTAATCTACAAGTTGTTTCATGAATCCCAGCAGATGTGGGCTTAAACAGACAGTATAAAGAGAGTCTGGATACTTTTGATTAGCACTGTCATAAAGATCGAGGTATAGTTGCAGCTGGCCTGTCTGATCATATCATCTAGTTCCTTGATCACCATGTGGCTTCTTGCACTGTCCTCAATCCTCACTTACTGTATTGAGGATGGAGGACTTAACTAATAAAAACTGAGATGACAAAAACATGTAAACATGGTATTTTGTTTTATCTTGTAGCATAGTGTTAATTGTGCAAGGAGTATAATGAGCACAAAGACCACAGGAAACAAAGGACTAAGAACAAAAACCCATTTAATGAGCCTATAATACACCTTTCTAAATTCGTAGTCAGCAGAGATGCTGATAACATTCTTTTGTCTGCAACCACTCGTTTCTAAAAGTAAGACAGCATTAAAGAAGTAACACGCAGGCGTGTGTGAGAAATACCATCCAAACTATTTTTAAGTTATAAATGCTTAAAAAGCTTTCCACTAAGATTTACAAGAAGTACATAATACATAAATTCTGTTATTATTTATTGACTCATTTATTGCATCAATCCCCCCAGAAGAAAGAGGGTTTATTTCAGGGTAAAATATTTGGTATTTGAAAATAAGTAATATTTTTAAAAATCTGCTTCAATTAGCTACAATATAATGACTAACTATTTGTTACGCAGTTTCACCAGTGATTATTTAGTTAACGTTCTCTTCTGCTTCCCTTTATATATATATATGGCGCTAAATAATAACAACATTTGCCTGAAGGAGCTTTATATTGTAAGGTGAAGACGTTAGAATAATAATAATGGATTGCATTTATATAGCGCTTTTCTAGGCACCCAAAGCACTTTACAGTTCCACTATTCATTCATTCTCACATTCACACACTGGTGCAGGCAGACCACAGTTGTAACCACAGCTGCCCTGGGGCAGACTGACAGAAGGCTGCCATATCGCGCCATCGGCCCCTCTGGCCAGCACCAGTAGGGTAAAGTGTCTTGCCCAAGGACACAACGACCAGGACAGAGAGAGCTGGGGGATCGAACCGGCAACCTTCCGGGTACAGATGAGCTTCCCAACCCCCTGAACCACGGTCGCCCCTAATAGAGAGAAAGCAGCAACAATCAAAAGGTCCCCTTTGAGCAAGCACTTGGTGACAGTGGAAAGGAAAAACTTCCTTTTAACAGGAAGAAACCTCCAGCAGAACCAGGCTTAGGGAGGGACGGCCATGTTCCGAAACTGGTTGGAGGTGAAGGGAGGAAGACAGAACAAAAGACACTGTGAAAGAGAGTCAGAGATTAATAATAACTAATGATTGGTGGAGCTTATCCCAACTGCCCTACGGTGAGAGGCGGGCACACCAAGTCACCAGCCTGTCGTGGGGCTAATAGAGAGAGACAGACAACCATTCACATTGTTGGGCAATTTAGAATCACTAATTAATCTAAGTCCACATCTTTGGACTGTCGGAGGAAGCTGGAGTATGCTGTTTTAGACCGAGGACCTTCTTTTTTTTTTTTTGTGTGTGTCCCGTTTGGATCTTTAGCCATCAGAATTGTTGTCTTAAGGCCAAGAAAGATGCCAAGTGGATTTATTTTACCAAGTGGATCATCATGGCCTTGCCATATTGGTCCATTTGATTGACCTTTATTATAATTATGAATTTATTTTATTTTCGGTTGCTACAAACGGGACAGACATGACTGGGGGATAGGACAGGGAGAAAGAATGAAAGAAAGAGAGGGAGAGAAAGAAAACCAAAGGGGAGAAGAGACGGTGAGAAGGGGGGGAAGAAAGAAAAAAAAAAAACAAAACAAACAAAACACCTGGATCACCTGCATGGAGAAAAAAAACAGAAGAGAAAGCAAACAACAAAGAGCAACATAATAAAAAAAAACAGCACCATCACAATAAACTAGCTAGCAGTAGATAACAGTAGATACTAAATAATAAACGATATTGTGCAGCACGCAAGATAGACAGCGCACAATGTGCTTTGAGGCAGCAGCCTCAAAGCACATTTACCTCCGAGGACCTTCTTGATGTGAAGCAACAGTGTTAATCACCACGCCACAGTGCTATATGAACAGCTAGTGCTTTTATTTATAGCTTAAATTACTTGCTTACTTACATTTTTATTAGATATATGAAAATTCCTCACTTATCCATATTTTTTGCATCACTGCAAACAGAAGTTTTCAGATTTTTGTATGCTCCAGAGCCAGAACAGGTTGTTTACTAGTGGAAAATGCGAATAGGATTTTTTTCCGTCCAAATTTCAGAAATTTTATGAACATAATAAGTTTGTAAAACAAAACCTTTTTTAGTAGTGTGCGCCGATTCTATGCATAACCGGTTGATATTTCATCAGCCAATCACAAGCTTGCTCCCTACACCATCTTTTACACACAATAAACATACACACCCTCACACACACCCTCACACACACACACACACACACACACACAGCCCCACTTCCTCTCTCCTATCTACAGAGTAAACATATCAGACTCAGATATTTACACTTTGGACATAACTGAGGGCACCAGATTAGTCTGTTTATGTAGTGGAAAACAGTAGACAGACATTTCCCAATTAATGAGCACACATGCGCACACACAGAAAGTGTGAAGCTTAATGGAGAAAAAAGAACAATGAATAATGATCTAGTTTTTGAAGCGCATACACAAAGTGGTTTATGGAAGACTGAGAAAAATATCAGCCCGCTGTCGTCATGGCGATAGAGACATCAGCAGTAAAAACTCTAAAAATGAAACCGTAATACCAACTCCCATGTTATTTTGGGCTCTGTTTTTTTTTCCCACAGCCCACTGAATCTCCTGGGTTATTTAGTTGAATCTCTTTTTCCCTCTTCTCTCTTCTTCCTGAACACATCCGGAGAAATGCTAATGACTAGTGTTTCATTCCGGCTGCGCTCTGTGCCGCTCTGTGCTTTTCAAAAGTGACTCACCTAGACGATGTCCTAAAACGTTGTTCCGAAGAATTTAAAAAAAGAAAGAAAAAGGGAAAAAAATACTGCTTGGTGCCTCAAATCAACAGAAGGTGTGGGGTGGAGGGGTGCATTAAAAACAGGGCCCGTGTTATTGTTGACATGCCACCCTTTTATCCAGTTTTTTCTTTGGAGCTGCAGTTTACTAAAGTGCCACAGTGTAGGTGCAAGTGACTCATGACTGCTTCGTTTATTGCAAAATCGGTCTGTGAAATGATCATTTTTTTCCTGGCCAGTCTGTCACCTATGCCATCATTCCCCAACTTAGCCATAGCCAATCACGGTTAGTATAGAAAGCACGTCGTCTGTGCAAAGGATCTACATCAAGCCCATTTGGATATTTTTTTTGTTTGTTTTTGCATTTTTTTCTGCACTGAAAGACTGAACAAAGTCTTCAGAGAATATGGGATTGGACACAAGCTATAGAGGTATTAAACTAAAATTGGCAGTGGTGTATGCATCCTTTTGTGAGCACAAACACAGAAAGAGAGAGCATTATGATTTTTGCCTACTGACAGTCAATTCTGTTGATGATGATTCAGAAGATTTAATAGCTAAAAGGCAACTGGACATAAAGTATGTGATTTACTGAGATTTATCTGTTCTCGCTTTCTGTTTTTGTAGCATCCCACGCCCTTGCGTTATACTAAATCTCCACTGTGGCACTAGTAGATGAATAATAGAGGAGCAGAGTTAGGCATGGAATGAAAAATGAGCATCTGTCTGCCTCTGTATAGGCACATGGCTATGATTGTGAATGTGTTTTTAAAAAGGTTAGACAAAACAGGTTGTTCCGAAGTAAGGTGAATGAGACGCTGAGAGGACAAGCATATGAAGCCAGAGAAGTCATTTGTGAGACAGCAGTCTAAAGAAAGGAAAGACACACTTTTCATCGGCTCTCAGGATTGTTCAGACTATAGTGGTGCACTTTCCATCTATAATGCATCATCCATGCTGGTGGCAGGGGCAACACAATCTCATGGGCTCGTTAGGGAATGCAACCAATGGTGTTAGCTCTGAAGGCAGCTGAGTTATTTGTAGTCTTTATGTGAGAACAGTGGTTGCTTATCTTTTCATGTTGTCACAAGTTCTTATGTGCATCAGCTGCTGAAATTTGAACGGCGAGGGTTTTTTCCTGCTTGATTGTTTTACTCTAATGCTAACAAGCAGACTGATCCAGCATGTTGTTTGAGATGCTTTGAAAATGTTTAAATCCAAGATGTACACACAACGTAGACAAGTAAACTCATCAGATGTTTTATCAGGTAAACCTTGCTAGCACTGCATTAATCCCCCTTTTACCATTTAGAACTGGCTTATCTCTTCGTGGCATGAATTGAACAAGGTGCTCTGAACAGTTCCAAACAGGTCCACATGGTTAGGATTTCTTTATATTTGAATACCTGTACCTCTGAGACATGATTTCAACTACCAGCAAATGGAGCAACCATCCAAAATTTAAGCGCAACTTCGTATGGTGCAATATAAGTTATAGATTTCTCCAGAGTAGGAGTAGGAGTGGTTAAATTTATGGAAGTAAAGGTGATTAAATTAAAATATTGACTGTTAGAATGAGACTATATGAATGGGATTTTGCCCCTGCTGTCTACAATTACAAAACAATTTGTTAGCTTATACGAATGAATAAAATGTGCTGTCTAGCGTGTGCTAGCAACCAAACCCATCTCTGCGCCAGTTAAATCGCACCCCTTTTAACATCCCACTCACTTTAATCCTGTACAGACCAGAAATTCTTTGTACTGTTTACACCAGTGCTGTTGTGCAGATAACAGATGGTGTCATTTTTTTTTTCTGGAGAGAGGGTGGTCATTAATCACAACTGCAGCAGCTCACCTGTCAGAAAAAATGTAAACAGGTTGTTTCCAACATGTTCCTGTTTTTGCATTGATCTGTCATCTCATTATCCCTTCTTATCTGATTCTCATCCGTTTATCATCTTTAAACACACAAGTGAGTAACAGCTAGATAATAAATTGGCAAAATTTCCCCCTTGTAATAACACTTAACAGTAGAACGAAAGAGCAAGAAAGGAAAGCTAAAGGGAGGGAGGCATTGTTTAGATGTAGGAGACTTTTGAATGGAGTGGAGAGGTGATAAGTGGAGAACTTTGTCTCTGTCAGCAAAACAAGCTCTAATTTGCTTATTTGTTGCTGTCACTTGTTTTTGTGTGCCCGGCGATTTTGACAAATTGACAGGGAGAGCCTGCAGACGGCAACGCTCTAAGTGGCTTTCAGCTGTGAGTCACCCTTTTTTCTAAGTTGACGCTAAGAGAACCTGGACAGCTGCCACTCATTTCGCGAATGCTTCAGTATGCTTCACACTCACATACTCACTGCATGAGTTTGTGAGTGTGCTGAGCAGCTCCTTTAGTCAGAGACTGAAACACCCTCGCTGCAGGAAGGAGCGCTTCCGCAGATCATTCATCCCAGCAGCAGTTAGACTCTATAACTCCTCAATCACGATGTCATGACTCACTGGACACTGTGAACATCCACGGTCACCACTTCATGCATAATAGACCTTCTATGTGTATGGACATGTGCAGGTATATATGTATGTTTATGTATACATATGTATATTTAGTGTGTACATGTGTGTGTGTACATGTCTGTACATAGGAATAGTAGTGGTACAATAGTTATGTTAAGCTATATAGTTTATGTCTTGCATATTTCCACAACCATATCCATAATCACATACTGTGTATGCTACCGTTGTATATAATGTATTATCTTACTTATTTTTTCATTGTTTGTATTTATTTGTATTTTTTGTATTTCCTTCTGATATCTGTACCTGAGCTGAGGTAACGCAAAAACTTCCCCGTCGTGGGATCAATAAAGTTTTATCTTATCTTAATTTTTATTTTTGCTCTTACCTGCCCTGCCCTTCTTCAGTGATTGGCTTTACAGTCACTCTTATCTTTTGAACAGGTTTATTTCATATCTTGCATACAGTGCAAACGGCTGCCAGAGGTTGTTTTTCCAAGACTGCTCACGAAGCATATTCCCATTTCAAGTTTAACAGGTTAAGATGGAATTGGCTATATGAAGAAACGCAGGCAGGAGTGGCAATGCTGCCCCCCCCCTTTTTTTTTTCTCCACTTCTTTTTCCTTGATTAGTAGTGCTTAAAGTCAAAGTGTTGGTTGAAGATTTAACAGAGATTCTTTGAGTTGTATTTTTGTATCCACATGACAATATTTATAGTTAACTGATAACAGAAACTGGAATTTGAGATCTTGTTGTGTGAGCCGGGACTTTATCTCAAAGGAGAACTTGGCAAAGCTTAATTTAAACCTAAATGCACATGTCTTGTGTATGTACAGAGGAACCTTATTTCCATCTTGCTCCTTGCTTACTTTTCTTGTCCAGTCTAGTCATTTCTTTCCTTTCTTCTCTGTCATTTTTCTTGTTTTGTTTCTTCTTGATTCCCCTTCTCTCATTGGATCTTCCTTTCTGCGTTTTTTTTTTCTTCTCCACTCTTCTGTCCTTACAACCACTATTTGTTTCCTTATCCTTTCTTTCCTTGTCTCCTCTACCCTAATTTTCTCTTCTGCTTTCCTCTCCGGGGAGGATTAGGACAGAGTCCTTTTCATCCTGCTGTAATCCTACACTGGCAACCCAACTCCAACAAGAGTAAACATACACACGCATACTGTACACTCAAACGCACACACAGATATTTCGCATTGAGAAATCTTTATGTTCTGGGAGCTTTGTCCAAACAAGACCGTCCACATACAATCCAGTGTGACCACATGGTTCGCTGCTTGGTCATAAAGAGGGGGAACATTAGAGGGGAAAAGTGTTCTGCTTTGGATTTTCCTCTTCCCCAAAAGCTGTCGGAAGAAAGAGGGACATAAAGAATGAATGGGAGGGGAAAAAAGAGACATAACAGGCGGCTCTACCTCCCAGCCTGTCTCTGTCATCCCCCCCTCTAGGTGGGGCCTTGCTGGGATTCTGTTTGCTGAGTCCCACTCTCCCCTACCCTCCACCCCCACTGAGAGCTACAATGGCAGATTGGCAACTCTAATACCGCCACTCGTTTTATCTGCTTGAATTGAAACCCAGTTGGAGAAGGGTTATGGGAATTATTTTGGAGCTATGTGTGTGTGGGCACATATTTTTGGAGGAAAAAATCTAATCATACAGATAGAAGCTCAAGAAGTATCAGTCATGGGATCCAACACTGAAGTAACATAGCTAGATACAGAGCTGTTATTAGCCCCTTTTTTAACAAGGCTGTTTGTTTATTTTCCAAAGGATAGGGTGTTTCTGTGTGGGTGTGTGTGTGTGTGTGTCGTTTCTAACAGGAAGTTCTTTTGAGTCAAGCAAGATGTGCAGGAAGTATTTGGTTTGACTCAGCTGAAAACTGCACTGGTACTCAGTGCAGAGTGCTGCTAAAACCAGTGCTCCTGCAAATGTATTTTGTAGCATTTTTTTTAAACAATTTGAGTTTGTATGGCTGTTACTTTGGCTACGTAGCAATAAAAAGGATGGGGAGAATTCCTAAAAGAAACTAAAGTTGCTAATCTCTGCTCTTAACTAGTTTAGCTATCTGCTTTTTTCCCACTGTGCAGAAAATAGAGGAACCTGGTCACGTACAAAATGTGGGAGCGTGATAGACAAGCCACACTCCAACTCATTACATAACATGTGTCCATGCTCCCACTGCAGAGAGCAGACAGAGTGAACTTGCAGTGTCAAAATAGGACAGGGTATAAAGGAGGGTATTTAAGGACAACAGAGAAAATGATGTGAACCTCAGCTCTCTAATGCCAGCTATAAAAATGGATTGAGAAATTGTTGTAAATTAAAATACAAAAATGAGGGAATGTCTTTGGAGACACTGAGATATGTCACTATTATTATTATTGTCATTATTATTATTATTGTTATTATTATTATTATTCATGGACATTTTTGCAACATTTAATTGTTCAGCATTTTGCTTGCAAAACTAATTATGTGAATCAGTTACTGATAAGGCCACTGTTGTTTGATAAATTATAATGTCTATAAATACATTTATGTTCAAAAAGCTGGTGTGTCTTAACGGTGTGTCCCTTTGTGGGACATTTAATGAATAAAAATGGGGTCGATGGATGTGAGATTATAAAAAAGAATGATGGAAGCAAAGGCAGGCTCAGTCATAAATGGAAAGTATGCAAGACTGAACTGCAGTGTTGAAAGTTGAGACAGGAGGTTTGTTATCAGTACACATACAACAAAGTTGCCAAAGTCTCAGTGACATAGCACAGTATATCAGTACTTCTTCGCTAATGTTCTCGCCTGTCTCATATCTTCTCTGTTGACAGCTGATGGAAAGATGGAAAGCTCAGTCAAGATAAAGAGTAGCTCTGATGATTGGGGGGGGACTGTGAGCGCAGATGAGCTTTTGTACACATGACCTTATCCTTATCATTCTGACTTCAGTCTCAGTCACTGCAGGATTCTCCTCAGCTGTGGTGCAAGGTCATGCTTGTCATTTTCCTGAGCCCACTACTACCCCATTCATAAGCTATATGCAATATAAATCCAGTGTATATCCCTGACCTCATAGATGCCTCAAGGAAGGACTTCAGTTTACCAGAACGAAGCAGTCTGTGAGAGAGCAGCGGAACTGCTTTGTAAAGTTATACAGTCTTTTAAGTTTTTACCACATCCATGGCCCCCCATATCCATAAGTCTCTACTGTCTTTTATTTCTTTTAATGTCATACTTGTTTCTTTCCTTTGTCTCAGTTTCATTGTATATCTACGTTTGCCTTTACTTCACTGTGTGCTCTTCTCTTTGTGTTAAGCATTATACACATAGCTGAGAACAGGATTGACTGTTAAAGAGAAGACCACAGACAGTATAAAAGGGGTATCTTGCCACCAGGACATCACCTACTGGTTTGTGAAGTCCCACTTAAATCTGTGATTTCAGCTTTTTGGCCATAGCCATCTTGGAAACCAGATGTGGTGACTTAGGGATGAATGAGATTGTGAAACTGTGCACTCGCTGGCTAATGATTTATGGTTGACAAATCATTAGCTAGCAAGCCTTTCCTGGATTATTCTCCTTTGTGACTCTTAGAAGGACCACAGTTTAACAAATGGATTTAATCTTCTGTTCAGTTTGACCTGAGACTAGCAGGTGAGACTCATCAGGAAAGTGTTTAATGAAGTTGCAGATTAAGAAAGCCGAATGTCACTTTCCATACACTTCTAAGCAACCACAAGTCTTTTTTGGAACTACATGAGTTTAAGGCACTTTTACGCTGGCTTCACTTTTCAGACCTGGAAACTATGTCCATTTATGGTTGGTACATTACTTGGAAGTTTCCAAGGATATGTTAATCCATCAAAAATGATGGTGGAGAAAAACAGCAGAGTAAAGAAAACCAACACCCGGTTCATGTACACAAGCTTTTCATGACATTCTGCCCATACCCACAACCCTTCAGCCGCTGACTTTGTGGTTTTTCCACTATTGGTGATTGTTGGATTTAATTGTCTTAAGTGTTTTTTGCTGAATTGTCCATTTTCCTGCACAGCACTCACATTAAAGAACTGCCTTCACACTTTACCAGATGTGCTAGCTTTGCGGTGCCAACGACCCTGGCTGGAAGAAACCAAGTGTGAGAGCGTTGTTTTGAAGAAAACTGAGTGTTTATTCAAAACTCAGTTATCAAAGTGGCTTTTTGGTCCAAATTGTGAAGCCTTGCATCAGGTTTTTCCTGTCTCATTTTGCTTTGAAAATCTTATGAAGGCAAAATCAAAAGACCTTATTATCATAAGAAAATATGACGGGATGGTGAGAATTACCCGTGTTTATTATCAGTGATTTTCTTTGCTCATTGGAATCGTCAAGATAAAATGTGTAATCTTTCTGTTTTTTGTTTTTTTTTCCTGAACAGATTCATCAGGCCAGGTGACCTCTTCGCCCTTGGGATCACCAACCTCCCACCGTGGAATGCACCCATCTCTACTCAGCCCAACGTCCATGGGGCCCTCAGGCCCTCTCCACTCTCCCATCAGTACGCTGAGCTCTCCAATGAATGGCCTGGCTTCACCCTTCTCTGTCATCAGCTCACCCATGGGCCCTCACTCCATGAACTCGCCTGGCATGGGCTACGGTCCTAGCGTTAGCCCCCAGGTGAGGCCTGTTAAGAGACACTTTTAAAAGTTTACATTTTAAGGATGATTATATAGAGATTAGTAAGCATACTGACAACAAGTTATCTGCTCACTTTCTGATAAACCAAAAGATATATTTCTTTGATACTCACAGCCATAGCTGTTGCTTGCACTTTCTAATACCTGAAATGGTTTAAACCTGGAACTCTCGTGGTTATCCCAAACGTTTATAAATCTGTGGGGAGATGTCCCCAGATGGGGTAATGAAGTTTCTCATGTGATTTGTTGTTAGCAAAAATATATTTGGCTGGATGAATTTGGTCACAGAGAAGATGTTGGACCGAAGACCTCCTACTGATAGCTTTAATTGCTAGCAGAGTTCCATGAATGTCTGTAGTTTCTCATGTTTGTTTGCAAAAGCTTGCCAAATATTGGCCAAGCAGCAGTATTACTAAGAAAGTGCGAAAGAACGGGTTGTGAAGTTGTGCCAGCATGTTTCAAAACTTTTGATTTGAAGGCAAATGGTCTTCGTTTTCTGGTTTATGTCACACTTTTCACAGTTTAATGCTTGGAGAGCTTGGACGGTGTTTGTAGACAGATCCATCACTTTCATTCAAATTATAGGCGAAAGCAATATGCAGGTCTTATCTTCCCAGCAACTTTTGATCAACCTTCAGCAAGTGCAACTTGCAAACTTGCAAGTGGTCAGGGAGTGCTAAATTATCCCTCACAGTGAGCGGTTGCTAGGTGGTCACTGATCAGTCTGTAAGCCAGGTGTGACTGGGACCTTATTCACTACATCTTACACTGTCAGCAGGATTTTCACATCCAAAATGTCCAAAATGGTCAACAGGTGTGTGGTCTGCAAAATGTCAGTAGAACCACTGCAGGGACAGTGTGGTTTATTTTTGTATCAAAAGGAAAAAGTTTGGAGAACTTAGACTGCTGTCTATATGTTGTGTTTTAATAAAGAACTGACAGTTTTTTGCACTATAGATCTCTCATTATAGACCAAATTCTGATTTTCATTAGTTTTAATTACGTTTTCATTTGAGGTTTGAGAGTCATGCACATCATGGGTTGCTTTTTTATTTTAGGCAAAGTACAATATTGCAAATTTACAACATTAATAGAATCAATTCCACCTGTTTCCCCATATAGATTTAAATATGATGTTACTCCAAAATGCATTAAGTTACTTTGTAATTTTATTATTGTGCGTTTTAACAAATGTTTTTTAAAGTTAGCTATTTTTGGAAGAAATGTGATGAAGGAAATTAAATATCCATTACCATATATCCAATATCCATAAAGTGGATTTCATATATTCTATAATTGTAATTCAAATTAAAAACAAAGAAATAAATGAGGAAAAAAGTGAGTTACTAGTAGCTGGTTGTTTTGTTGGGGCCAACAAGAGGCACTTACAAAAGGCAAAAATTTAAGTTAATGACCCTTCCACAGTTTTACCTACTGAAACCTTTTATGACTTTTAATTCTTCTATATAGATATTGTTGACCAAAAGTTTTGCTACTGTCCATTTTTAGCGAGGGGCAAAAGCAGATCTCTGTGAATGTGAGGTGTGGACTGTATTTATTACACAAGATCAAGAAAAAAAAGCCTCGTAGCAAGAAGCTGTAGTGTGTTTAGGGCAAAATGAAGATCCATTAATGCTACATTTTTCATACTGTAAGAAACCAGAAAGCCTTCATCCTAGGTTTCATGAGGTTTTCTCTGTGCTCCCTTTCAGATCACAGAGAAGTGCAGCTGCCCTAAGCCAACCAGAAAAACCATTTACGTATATCATGTCTTGCAAATTGCAGTCACATGTTTCAAAAGTGCAAATTACAGTCAAAACTTGCACACTCACACATATATGCACACATATCATTTTCGTAAGCCAGGCCCCAGCAGACAGAGACCCTGCTCTGACCCTGTGGCACAGTTAATCAAGTCCTATTCAACTGGGATTCCACACTAGTTTAGCTCTGTCACTCTTACTTCTATATCTGAGGCATATTTTTTCCCTGCCATATCTTACTCTCGTCTCTTTCTATTCATCCATCCTTTTTCTTTGGCTGTCCAATTTCCCAGTCTTGTTCTATCCTTGTCTCTGTCACAACATCTCCTTTTTCTCCCTTTTCTCTGTCTCTGTCATTTTTGTTCCATCAATAAGCTTTGGTTTCTTTGCTATTAAACGCACACACGCACACAATTGAGACATCAAAGCATACAGTGGCCCAGTTTCCGTTTGGTGCCATATCTAAAATTGAAATAGTTTCCCCCCAAAATGTGGTTGCTGCCCTTCTTTATGTTTGTTGATTTTTTTTTTTTTTTTTTTGGATGGGCTCTCCTCGCTATTGTTGAGCTTATCTGTGTCTTCTTAGTGAAAGTGTCCCGCATGTAATGGAGTTTAGAGTGGATTAGGAGCACTTTGTGAAAGCAGCCAAAATCTTTCATTGCTAGAAAGCCCCTCGTCCTTCTCGCCACCCTTCTCCTTCTTATTCCTGGGCACTTTATGATTCCAACACTTTCATCTGCACTGCCATTTCTGTCCTGGAGAGGTATTCTTTATTTGCAGGTGAAATTTTTAGTTAGCAAAACACTTTGGTGGGTTCAGCTGAACCCTGATTTACATTGTGATGATAGTGAGGCACACGTGTGGGGGTGGAGAGCTGATATTAGACTATGGTGGATTTTTAATTTGTCCAATAGTGGGACAGGAGACTTGAGAAAGCTGAATGACACTGAGGACCACACAACAACCAACTGAGCAGAGAAACAAAAAAGGCTAGTTAGCAGTTAGCTCAATCATAAACCAATCAGATGCCTGAAAAATTAAAAGTAAATCATGAAATATACTAAAGCAACTGTCGGTGTACCAGGTTGTGGGGAAAAACTGCTCTGTCTCAATGAATCTTTTACACGTGCTTTAGTGTTTTGATATAACTTTTTAGGTGTACACATTAATCTTAAAAATATGTTTACATTATGGCATTTATGAAAAATATCCTGTGGTGTCAGCATACAGGGCTATTTTTGTACCGCCTCACAGCCAATCCCACCATTTTTAGTAGCTGTGTCAAGAACCAGTAACAACGGATTCAGTTAGTGCCAACTGTTTTAATACTGTACTTACATTAATTATAGCTGGTTTAGTATTTACAGTGCTGTAGTGGTTAATTTGTTGAAACAGTTGATGGGCAAATGCGTCCAACAAACCGAAGGTTACCGTACTGGTGTGATTTAATTGTTTCTTTATTATTCAAAAAATAATGAAAATAAATTTTTTGTAATGTTAAAATATCTTTAGATAACAAGAAAAAATATCATTTTGGTTGACATTTTTGATTAGTCTGTCTAAGAGAAGCAATATACACACAAGTATTATGCTTAACTTAAGGCGTATCTGCATACTATCATTATTTTGCATAACTTTAAAAAAAAAATTCTCATTTCATTAATGCTAAAGAATAAAAAAAGGAGAAACAAAAATGTTATTGTTGACACCTGTGTTTTACATATTTCGAATGCCACCCAAACCCAAACTGTACAGGTGGTCTTGTAAACGGTTAACTATGAGTGATTCCATAACCGAGATTGTTGAGGCTTCTTGCTGCTGCTCAGCAAAGGTGGGGAACAGTGGTTTGATTTGAAAGTGCAGTGGCTTAGAGCATAAAGATGGTGGCACTGCCCTGTGGTCGTGAGGCGCGGCACTTCTGATAAGACGTGATTTGAGTCAGACGGCATATGCCACTTACACTTAACACTCGGCTGACTTGCTTTTGTCAGGAGCAGTTAACTGGAACGAGGTCACAGCTCAGCCTTTTTCACTACTTAACCGCCCAGACCAGTGTGAGACCGTGCCTAAGCTAACGGCTCACAATGCACAGGCGTGGACACACACCAAACTGCATATACTGTACTTTCTTTCTAATGATCATACATGCATATGTAGTATTATAAAATACAATAATCACAAGAATACCTTATTTGACCATCAGCTGCACTCAGCAGCATCTTCCAGTAGAAAGATTAGATTTATAGATGGACATGCACGGTCAGGTGGTAATCGGGCTTACCCACTTTGCCCTAAAAGCTTTATATTTTTCAATAAAAAACAATGTATAAATGAAAAGCAGCAAGGTTTAACTATCCTCTACATCAAAGGTTTAATTGAAAACATGATGAAAGCTTGGGAGAAGATGAACAAAAGTCCTATTCATACAGGAGTCTCACATCCTCAGAAAAAAGCTAACCACATGTAAAGAGAGAGACAGTCCTTTATTATCAGCCAGTTCTTACATCTTGAACAACAGTACTTCCCCTTCAGCTCTGTCCCGAGCATCCAGACACAATGACATACTGCGGTTATGTTCTTTCTCCTTTTTTTTTTCTCCATTGAGAACTTTTTCTGTATGAAGAGGACCATGCATTGTCAGCAAACATACTATACATAAAAGATATTGTGTGTTATTTGAAACGCATACTTTGTCTTTTATTTCGTGGTTTTGCCAGGGTTGTCAACTCATATTTTCTGGAGTTCTATGAAGGGAGAGGTTGCAAGACATCTTTTGAGCTATATGCTCTGGGTGTGTTGGCAAACCGTAGTCGTGCTTCTTAGTATCAAACTCATCAGTGGTTATGTCTGTAGGCTTGAACTTACTGAGAAGACAGACCGTCCCTCGATCACAGACACCGCAACTACCCAAACACATGGAAGGGATTATAGGCAGAGGTTGGAACACAGTTCACACTTGCAGTGACAATGAGGAGAATTGTCTGGCTGTTGGGAAAAAGGGGTTCTTTATCATAAAACCATGGCTGGCTACCATTTTCCAGACCCAGTCTGTACCCCTTTGGGTTCTGTCCTCCCACTGAAACCTCGCAGCAAATCCTAAACCAACAACAGACCAGTGTCTCACAGTAAGGCTTTCAAAATACATATTAAGCACGACTGTTTCTGGACTCAAAAACACAAATGTGAAAAAGGTGTAAATGTTTTACAAGAAATGGAACTCGCGTTTAATAAATTATAAATGAGCGGCGGCTGTGATGTCATGTGCCACTTTTCAGTACATCGTGTTTAGGCGTTTGTGTTGCTAGGAGCCTGAAACACAGCACATTCAAGTGAAAGAGAGACAGAGGTGGACCTTAGCCCCTTTCTCTGTGGGAGTAATAAAGGTCCCTTCCACTGCTGTGGTCTTTGATGGACTTTGCATGACATCATGGCTCCATGGCTGTAGAAAAGAACTGTGTGTAAGGTCTTAGGGGAGCAATCAAGGCTCTCTAATGCCAATCAAAGCTTAGATGTGTTAAGGAAAACTTTGAAACCAATTTAGCGCTCACTTTTTCCCATAGCACTATAAAGGTAAAGATGCAGTTCTGACGGAATCAAACCAAATGATTAATACATTGTGTTGATGGGAAGAATGCAGATTTTATAGAAAATAGTTCGACAAAGAGTTAAGTTAAAGCTCCTCTCCTTTGTTTGCTTTTTATTAGTGATCTTATTTTTCTTATTTTTTCCATAACTTTTTATTTTACAAGCCTTCAATAGCTGATGGATTGTGTGATAAAGCTCGGGCCTGTGTGTGTTCTGCTTGTGTCGTGCCACACAGGAGTTGGGCCATTTAGGGGGTAGGAGCTATAAGGGATTGAAATGCTAACGTTAGGCTTAAGTTTCACAGTGCAGCCTCATAGTGCAGGCTCTAGACATTGTCGTTTGAATGCCTTGAGGGCACACTTTTATTTTAAAGCTTGAAATAATCCCTTCAGGGCTTTAATTGCATCTGCTGGTGTGATATTACAGCAACTCAATGCAGCCTGTGGACAGACATGTACACTGTGGTATGGCTGTGAAGTGTAATGACACTTACTGTATGACTAATTCTACTTTTGTCACTGCCCAGACGCCTGTAAAACTTGAAGTCATGCACAGATATTAGTCATTTTATATTTATAAACTCTTTACAGTCCTATAATAAATTCTTTTCTTCAGCATCCATAACTAAAAGTGAAAGATGTGTTACACAAAGAAGGCAAGGCTGACATTTTCTATGAAAAGAGTGTTGAAACAGATTAGTTTAATCTTGCAAATGTCAGATGTTCAGTATCAAAACTCATTCTGGCAGAATTGGTGTTGATCACCCAACATCTTGTTTAGGATTAGGGAGCTAATCAGTCGGAAACAGTCATCAATAAAGTACTTGTTTACTTGTTGTCAGCCATGGAAAGTAAAAGGGAATCCAGTTGCCTGACACTAATACTATTACCCAAGTAAAAGACTCATCATTTAAAAGCAGTTGGATTTGTCATCACATTATCCGCCAAATGGTGGAAAATGGAAATATAACTAAATGACTTGCAAAACACTGCTAAATTCATTGGTGGTTTTACACTGAAATGGTCTTTAAATTGCTGCCAGATTATGCGTTATTTGATAAAAGACATATAATTTTGTTCATTTTTATGGTGCACAGTAGGAAACACCTAAAAAGCTACGCTGATAACATAATCACTAGAGCATTAATTTCTGGACTGGTGCCTGTCTTGAAACCAAAAATATGTCTTTATCCATCTCAAAGTGAAATGTAAGATAGTGACCCATCTTTACAACAAAGAGGACATGCCAGTGTACAGTTTTTGAAATAGTTTCTCACAAAGAGTGTGATATGGGAATACTGAATGGCAGACAACTCAAGTGCAAGTGCAGCACATTATTCATACATTTTCTGTAGAAATGCATCAGTTGCAATTTTCTTGCCAGATTTTGATTTCCAAAGTCTGACCTGCTGACTAGATTAGGAAAAAAATCCAAAATACATTCAAACTTGTGCCCCCATTTCCTGTTTTTCTTATTTAATGTCACAACAGTCATTTTAATATTGCAACAAAGAGAACAGCTCAAATAAATCATTAAAAGATTTTGTAGTCACCTACGTTTATTTTCAGTGCTATCAAAATGAGGAAATAGGAAATGCTACATTGTTAGATAATTGGCTGTTGGCATTCGCAGTTTACATAATTCAATTTGTTGTGTTTAATTTTTTGTTTTTTGCACGGCATATTTCCATCTAGCGCAGATATTGCAGTTGTTGTGACATATTTTCCTAGATTTAGTTACATTTCTGGACAAGTGCATGTCAAGCTATGACGGATTAGCACAGAATCTTATATATCTAAGATTAATCAGCCCATCACAGCCTGTCAAATACATATGATTCTAGTTGCTGGGTGATCATTTAGTGCATCTCTAATTTTCAATAGTCAGGCAGTATTACAGCATGTAGCTCATTTTATCAGTTAGAAATACATGTTTATTCAAAGGTTGCAAAAACAGTGGGTTTTTTTGTTTTTGTTTTCTTTGTTGTTGTTTTTTTCCCTTGGAATAAGACAATTTTATCATTGGCCGTTATAAATGTATATATGCAGAGTATTTGCATTCTAGGTCACACACTAATCAAAAAATAATAATTCAAGTTTTATGCTGCATATATCTTCTGAATTTCATGCAAACTCAATCAAATTGATTATTAATTAAAATAATTATTGAAACTAAATTCTGGTGGCTCTGATTAAAACATCGTTGGGTGGCACCAACAATTTCTCTATGCAGGAAACACCCTGGCTTTTGCTGTATGCTCATCAACACCCACGCAAAGCCAGAACGACACACTTACACATGCACATGGAGACAAAATGATAATGCACGCTTGTGCTTGCATGTAACTCCAGAAATTCATATATCCACATAGACACATAGATCCACTCATGCCGTGAAACCACCCCTGTATGTACAAAAACTCCAATAGATTCCAAAAACACTTAGACAAAATACGTGCCCAGCAGTGCCATTCTGAGGTGAGACAACAGCTGCAAGTTACTGTGTGTATTCCAGCTTCACTGCTGCAAGGCTCACTGCTTCCACAGCACTGATAGGCTTAATATCCTCTTTTTTTCACTGCAACAAAAGTTTCTGTCAAAACATGCGCACACACACACACACACACACACACACACACACACACACACACACACACAAGCTGGCAGTGCTTGCGATGATTCATTTTATCTGCTATGGCACAGCATGGGGCGAGTGTTAGAAACCTCCAAGCTGTCTGGAATAATGTCTGCTTCTGCTAAATTCTACTGGGAGAGAGTAGGGAGAGCGTTTTAATAGAGCTTAGTGACAATAATCACGGAGCTATTTTACAAAAAAGACATACTTAGGAAGGATTTATATTTTGTAACCAAAGGCTTTATTAATGGTTGATAAATAATGTATGTATTCACTTAATAAGCTATTAAAATACATAAATTATGGCCACGTTGTGATCCCATGTGTAAGTGAGGGATCCTTTTTTTATTTTTCATTGATTCCTTTCGTTCACTGAGACTTTTGAGGGAGACTTAATTATTCACTGTTATGCTAAAAGCCTCCATAAATACAAGGTTTCCACATGCACTCACCAAGGCTTCAGCTAAGTAAGCAGTTCAAAAAATAGTGACATTATTGTTTCCTGTTATAACTTTTTGTTCTTTTTGAAATAGGCCAATGCAGTGACTATGTAGGTGTGAATATAATGGTAACACGGTGCCTTTTAATTACTGTGTATTTAGAAAGCTTAATGTAAGTACAAGGTAAGTACACATTATGTACTGCAGTCTTTAGAAGCATAAAGTATACGGACATTTTTCCATTACATAGGCCAAAAAATGTCTTTTTGACAGTAATTCTGAGAGTGCTGGATGTAATCATGATGGTCATACAGTGCATACTGCAATAGCTAGAATTTGCCTTTCCTTCCTGTTTCCTCATCCTGAGCATGACTCATGTAATTTGCTGTTACATGACAGGACCTATTCGGAGAGGATCCCAGAGTTCATCCACAAATAACTGCATGAACTGTGCTGTGCATGTGTCCGTTGATTAGTTTTTGTTATGTGAGCTGTGCGCGTTCAAAAAAAGTGTCTTTAAGATCTCTCATAAGTTATCTAACTGTGGCTAAAGCCCACAGGCTACAGAAGAGGGGTCCATCACTACATCCTCCCTGTGTGAAATCTGATACCCCGTCTCTGTTGATGCATGTCAAGATAATGCTCACACACACAACACAGCGATGAGAGGAAAGTTCCCACTCATTCCACCCATGCTTTGCACGAGTCCCAAGATAAGTGTTCTTTTAGAAGGAAGTGATTGTCACAATGTGTCAGAGGTGAAAGGGGACTCAGGGTTATCATTAGGCTAGATCATTACCTGATCCCCTGTCCTCACCTCTCAGTCGACAGCTGGTTAGACTTCATCTCGTGTCAACAGCAGATTTGTATCAGGTCCACTCACACTTCCTTGCTTTTACATTCTAGCTGCAGATAGTTTCAGTTTCATGCCTTAAAGCAGAAATAAATTAAAGTTACAAAAATTAATAATTCTTAAGCAAAGCACAGTAGAGGGAGCGGAACAAGTGTCAGGAGTGTGATCGGAAACAGTGGGTTGTGAAGTAGAACATTCAGTTCCTGGTCATGTTGTGCCGCTCCTTAATGGAAAACCTTATGAAGAAATTCTATAAGGGCGTTTTTGAAAAGACCCAGTGACGATAACTTTCTCTGTATTAACAAAGGTGCCCTTGAACAGCAAAGTAACTGAAGTTCCACATGAGGATTGTGCATTAAGGAGTGGTGCACGAGGATTTGATGTCTCCTTTTGAAGTATCTTTACGAGCAAACTCTGTGCTCTGACTCTCTGAATCGAGCTAAGCTCATCTTAAGCACAGGCCTCTACTGTCTCTACTCTTCTTTCTCTTTTGTCCTGTGTTCGCTCAGGGGACGCTCCTTTCTTTAGATTTCCACCGCCATGTATTGTCATAGAATATTAATAGTTCACAGGGGCTGTTCAGCTGCCAAGAATATTCTGTTATTTCTGTTAAAATGAATTATGAGTAATGTGAGCTGCACTAATACACTTTTTTTCTCCCTTGATCGTTATTTTGTTGAACTATTGTTTTTTTTGTTTATGGTTTCAATAATAAAATATTATAATTTATTGTATTGTCATTTATCTTTTTGTAGTATATTTAGTTTTTGAGATATCTTCACTGGTTCATGATTGGATTTTTTGTACTTTGTAACTAGAGTATATATTAGTGTAATAAAGGCCATGATGTACTGTTTTTGGCTGCTGTCACATAGTAAAAATTAGGTTTCGCTTAAAAATGAACTGATTGCAGTTTTATTGGCCAATTCCAATTTTTATTTTCAAAATAAAATGAATTATTAAACTACAATTTGTACTGATTTATGTAACAAAGCAAATGTCAGGTGCTTAAATCATTTTCCAGTGCGTTTATTCCTTTAACAGATAACAGGACAGGTGCTTCATTGTCAAATCTTTTCTATTTCTCACTTGTTTCTAAATTTGTGCTTTCATCCTTTGTTCTTACCACATACTTTAGGTTGCTGGCTTGTGTCTCACTTTGAGCTCTGGATAGCTTTAGTTTTAGCCACTTTTCCTTTGTAGTTTCTTTAAAATGCACAGGGGATGATCGGGTATGTGGTTTGTTGGTTTGAGCGTTTTTGTGGTGGTGTGCCATAGATTACTTTGGGTAACTTCCACACTAACATGATAGTGTGTGGCTATAAGTGTGTGTGTGAGATTTACCTGCACCATTGTGTGCATGTTTTGCACCCACAAAATGGACCAGTTCATAAGTGTCCATACTGGAGGCTAACTGGTCGGAAATCGTCCCGTGTTGGTCCCCGGACAGTCGATTGGTGCACCTCTAGTTTTTTTTTTTTTTCTTCACTGTAATGAACCACACATATCTGTTGCTATCATGACCCAACATAAAAAAAACACTTGTTTGGCATAATGTGTCATAGTGTTTTTGTAATTCCAAACCAAAGTAACACTTATAAATAACTTTTTATGCGCTGTTTTTTTTTATATATTTCCATGCAGCCGCTGATACTTTCTGTCGCTTTTCCATTCATATTTGTAGAACTATTAATTCATCACCTTTAGCCTAATGTTTGAATGTTACAGCAGAATGCTGGAGCCAGCAGGTGGCACAGAACATATAATCATGCATATCAGTTCAGTGCAGAATCTGACACCCTCAAGCAGACACAGACCCCCACTGTACTGGATGTATCACTGGAATGCCCTCCACAACATGTTATGTAACACCTGCAGAGAGGAAAAAAATGTGTAATTTAGTTAGACCATTTCAGGTCTCTTTTGTTTTGTAAATTGTTCTGCAGGGAATCGTGTGTTACGTTGAAAAGTCTTGAATTTTCAATGACCCTCGTCTGTTTTAAGCTTTCTTGTCCTTAAAGTGTCTCTTTGGTGTCTAAGGAGAGGCTTGTTAGTGGGGTTTCCCAGAGCTGTACACACAACTGGCATACCTCCCTGCAATGGTTCACATGTGTGTGTGTGTTGTAAGGGCGGGTGCATATATTCTATTTCCAGAACTAGTCCTGAGCCACTTTAATCTCCCTGCCTTGTCTCCATCGCCATGGGCAGAAGGAAAAGAAAAGTCCCCCCCTAGCCTGCCCACCCCACTGTTGGGGAGCAGTGTTGCTGAGATTGAGTTGCAGGTTCACTGAAAATAGATTGTAAGAGGGAAGAATCTTTTCTGTCAGGGAGAAAGAGGGTTTGATAGAGACAGTCTCAGTCAGGAAGACAGCTCTGTTAGTGCTGCACTCCTGGGGAAAGGACTAGACTCAGGCATTTAACTGAGGTAAGACCTCATGATGTGGGTTTGTGCATGCATGTGGATAAACTTGCATAGATGTGGGTGTGTTCACGTGCTGTCAAAGTGATGCAGGTATATCCCTGTACCCTTTTTGTCCTGCAAATTTGAGGCTATATCCAAACTAATCTTTTCTATTTAATTTTTTTCTTTCTCACAGTTACCACTAGCATCAACACTAGGTCTTTGTTTTAGGACCCCTTAAACCATGGTGTTCCACAGACTGTGTGACAGGCCCCCTGGTGGGGCATTGAATCTCAGTGGGGAGTTGGGTTTTTGGCTTGCTTGGATAACCAGGGGAACGATATGAAAAGAAGTTCATCTGAATGAATATCATCTAATGATGGAAAACAAACGGGATGTTTTTCTTTTAAATCCAGTTTTGAAGATATTTATTTTAGTAAGATTCTGCAAGGATTGGTGGGACTGGTGTTGCAAACTCTTTTGGGGGGGTATTTGAAAGTTTGATAAGCTCTGCTATAAGTAGATACACAATGAACACTGACATTTGTTTAGCTTGAAAACCAGATGCAAAAATTCTACCAACTTTTTCTGGCTGATTGCATCTTGTAAGCCACTGCATATCCTTAATTGATTCGTCACGCTCCTATCACGTGGCCTTATACTGGAAGAAAACAATGACATCAGCTTTGACTCCCAGGAGTTGATTCAGATATTGAATTGCATGCATTGCTGACCTTTAGTGTCCCTTGAAATTCTGCATTGTATTGTGTTTTTCTACAATGTTTCCTTTTTAACCTTTATTTGAAGTACTATAGGAAACTGTGCAGGATGGTAACCTTTTTTTTTCCAACTGAGGCTGTCTGTGTGTGCCTCTGTATGTGTGTGTTTGTTTGTGTGCATACAGTGTGAAGCTCAGGCCAGTGGTGAGTGCCAGGGTGTAAACTAAACATTTCCTTATGGTGAAAGGGGGTTTAACCTTTTTAACTCACTCATTCCTCCCTCCCAAGTTAATCCATCATTCACACAGCCAAACATTCTAACTTATGTAAGCTATAATTTTGAAATTCAGCTCAGTTCCCCAAGTTCCCATGACACCCCATATGTCATGCTGAATTCTCTGGAAATATGTGTAAAATGATGCAGGAGACATCTAGTATTTCCTATTTGATGTGATGGCAAATCACCATGGGCTTGAATATTTCTCTCAATGGAAGCATGGTGTATTGTAGCTTCCAGCAATATGTTTGTATTTGGCACAGCTAACATTTTTTTTCAGCATTAAAGAGGGATCAGATTTTAGGGTGTGTAAGCTGTTGAAGGTGAAATGCCACAGTGGCTTGTATACAGTTTGTGTGCAGTGCAGGTAGTATCTTGGCCATGTGTACTTGCAATTTGAGTATGTAGTTATTTACATATTTACATATAAACTGCATATAAAAGTCTTTTTGTATGCATGTCTTATCTGCCTTATCTTTATGATACATGATCTGTAAAAATACATAGTGAAATAAAAATAAATTAAACTGATATATTGTCCATGGTTCTAGAGGAGCTTTGTTCCTTGACTTTCTTTTCTTATGAAACATGCTGAGGAGTTCAAATATGGGAACTCTGGACTGGAGGGTTGTTGGAGCTTGACCCTTCACTAAAAGTCAGTATATCTCAGCTACAGCTCCTTTGATTTTCAGCCCGTCTGTTTCTTTTAAGTTTTCAGTATGATTTTGCTTTTAACAATATGTGGATCAAAAATCCATTTGGTGCTCACCGAGACACACGTGTGTATCCAGTAAATGTGATTTTGCTAAAAATCACTTAAAACATTTCTTCTCTTTTTTTTTTCCTGAAAGTTTTTAAGTCTACCACCTTTACTCGTGTACTCTGAACAAAAACAGAATAATACCCATTTTAATTTCAAGGCATTTTTAGCTAATATCCTAATTAGTTTCATGTATAATCTAAGTGATATTTCTATGAATTGTAGCAATGTAAACCTGAGATTCTGTAATTCCCAGTTATAAAGATATTACACAGCTACAACTGTAGTTGTGTAACCACTACTAACCGTAACTCAGTGGCTGTTTGGTTCATGTCCTGTGCGTCTAATAAAGGGCATTGTTTGCCCTGATGTATACTTTTCTATGTTCTTCCTTTATGCTCCTAATGTACTTTTGTCAGATGAGTGTAAACACGGCTTAGGGTGTGTTTTAGATCAGCGGTCTCCAACCTTTTTTGCGCCACGGACCGGTTTATGCCCGACAATATTTTCATGGACCGTCCTTTAAGGTGTCGCGGATAAATACAACAAAATAAAACTAGTACCGGTACCGAAAAAAAGAAAATTTATTCATAACACACGTGAAAAGACCAAGGAAAACCAAGTAAACGATAAAAACGATAACAAAATAACACTGAAAACCGATAAAAACCCTGAAAACTATACATTTCACACCTGAGCCTCAACTCTCGCGGCCCGGTACCAAACGACTCACGGACCGGTACCGGTCTGAGGCCCGGGGGTTGGGGACCGCTGTTTTAGATGACAAAATATGTTAGCCTTGTCATTATAAGATGTAAATGGCTTTTCTGTCATTCCTAATCCCAGCAGATATAGACAGGGTTTCTCTGCAACAGTATGAACTTAATTTTAACTCAGAAAGTGTTTGTGCTATAAGACATTTCTCATGTGTGGTAACTTAATAAAAACACATCTGGCTCTGCTCTGCCAATAGTGTTCTGTCTCTCATCCCTCTGTTATGAATGTGCCTGTGGAGAATCTACTTGTCTGACTATATGCAGTTTTCCTTCCCCCTTTCTTACCCCCATGTAAAATTACTGTGGTTTTAGCACAGTCAATCAGACTAGTGCTTTTTTTCATGAAGTCATTGTTTTTTTCCACTAATAGTTGGCTTGTTTCTGTTCCATCCAGTATATTTAGTGAATAATTTATATATTTCCCCTTAACGTTTATCTCCTCTAGAAACAGCGTGTAGCTTGTTATAATAATTAGCCTCCCCTTGCTTTTCACTTTCAGCAGAAAGCAAAGAGGGGTCATTTTTGGATGAATTTTATCAAAGCTCCTTCAGAGAGAGAGACACAGGCAACTATTGAAGTTAGACTTAGGGCTGCAGTTGCGCTGCTGCTAAAACAAATGCTGTCTCTTTATTCTGCTGTACTGTTCAATTTTGCAGTAGAGTTATGCTAGCGCTGAACATTTTGGAGCCAGCAGGGCTTGTTGAGAGCATGAATAAAAGAGTTCCTGGGGTTGAGTGGTGCAGGATCCTGCTGCACCAGATTTAGATCTGAAAATGAGGGGAACAGGAGGGAGGAGAGAGAAAGGGAGAAATGACAGAGGAAAAAAGAGGTGTTGCTAGGGCTGCTGACCATCTATATTACGCATCAGTAGTCTTAATATGCCTTTTGTTTTGTACATTTCAGATTGTTCAATACTCCCTGAGTGACATGACTCCAGTTTCATGTAATGTCCTTATTGTGTATAATCTTCTTGGCGAATTTGACCTTAAGCTTATGTGATTTATTTGACGGTGCTTGTGCGACTTTGATGCTTTGAGTTTAGTGGGCTGCATTGTGACTTGTCGGCGTGTGTGTTTCTGTGTGTTGATGTTCCAGCTGAACTCTCCAATGAACTCTGTCAGCAGTACGGAGGACATAAAGCCTCCACTGGGCCTCAACGGCGTGATGAAGGTGCCTGCCCAGCCCTCGAGCACAGCTCTGTCACTCACCAAACACATCTGCGCCATCTGCGGTGACCGCTCCTCAGGTGAGTGACATCAGACTGTGATGACTGTCTGCAAAGGAAGCATCAAAATAATTCAATGTCAGAATTGACCTTGTCAGAAATCTTTTTGAGAACCGGTAATGGCTAAGGTTATTTTCACTGGAGATTACTGTTTTTAAAGGTAGGTATGCGAAGGGGGAAAATCAAAACACAGGAACTGGAAACTTTCACAGAGCACATCTGTGCAGTGAACAGCAACACCAAGTTCACTTGGGAGGATGTCAGTGGAAATGGATGGGGCTTCTTGGACTACACATTTTAGAGAGAAGCTTCAAATTGGAGTATATGGGTTTATAAGAGCCCTACACCTCTGGGATAAGAAGGGGTTTACAAGAGTAGAGGGGAACAAGAACCAGAAACACACAAGAGAAGACCCTGAAATAGGTAGTTACTCAAAATGGGCCTTCTGATGTCTGCCCCCAACTGGGTGCAGTCACGTCCAACTGGATGCAGTCATATTAATGAATAGGCAGGCAATGCTAACTGTAGGACTTTAGTGGCTGTGATTCACTTGTGTTGATGCCAACAAGAGTAACTAATGGCAAAAACAAATGCGTAGTTTGCTCTCTGTGTCACAGTCGAAGATATGTCTGAATAGAGCAATGGGGTCAATGGGGAAAGCAAAATTAACTTGTGTCTGAATGATCGGAATGCCATTGTTCATCAACGGATTGATGAACAATGAATGTTGCATCTCCTGCATCTAAAAAATTTAACAGCTGCTTCAACAGTGTGCAGCAGACACAATGGAGTCACCTCTACACTACAGTATTTAAAATTCTGGGAAATTCCCACTAATCATTTAGAACTCCAGATGAGCGGTGAAATGTCTCCAAGTAAGTCCATTTAGCACTGCTTAGCACTTAGGTGACTATTTGAACATGTTCACAAATCACTTCCCAATCAGAAATTTCTAAGATTTTTATGCAGTTTTCTAAAAGATTGTAGGGAGACTTGACATGGGATAGATTATTAAAAAAAAAAATCTAAACAGCTTAGACTGCATAACATTGCACTGTTTCCAATTAAAATAAAACAGGACTACACAGCATCTTGCCCAAGCCTGGGCTCTAACCACATGGAGAAACCTCCGGAGAAGATCCACACATGAACTTCGGTCAGAAAACGGCCCCACAGTGTGCTCTGGCAGAACTACATACTGCAGCTTGTTGGAGTGGGAGAGCTTCCTGGAAAGACAACAGTCATCAGAATTCTTTAAAAATCTGGGCTAAATGACAGGGAAGCCAGAAAAAAGCCACTCCTGAAGAAAAGCATGTGAGGGCAGCAGCAGAAACGCACATGAAAGGAACCTAAATCATGTGGCAAAAGATCATCTTGATTGGATGAAACCTAACCTTGAATCGCTTTTTTACTGAAACAAGAAAGCGCTATGTCTGAAGGCGACCATGCGCAACTCATCATTCATCCCTACTGTGAAGCAGTCAGTACAATGAATAGTGGGACAAGTAGAGGCAGATTTAGGAGTTTCTTGATTTTCATTTCAACACAGTTAAAGTTCAGACACTGGCAAATTATATTCAGATAGAGATACAAGATATATTCTACAGTGTGTTCAGGAGAAACAATGTGGTTTTTGTCTTTATCGTGGAACACTGGACAAGCTGCTTATCCTCTTCGGGATATTCGAGGGTGCATGGGAGTTTGCCCAACCAGAGCCTGTTTAGTGGATTTTCAGGAGGAAGCCCTGGGAAAGACCTGAAACTAGACAAATTACATTTCTCGGCTATCTTGGAAATGCCTTGGAGTCTCCCTAGAAGAGCAGAGACAGGGACCAGGAACAACGAGGCCTGGATGTCTCTCCTCCTGGCCCCTTGACCCAAACATGGATAAGCAGTAATGGACGGATGGATGGACAGATAGATGGGTGGGTGGGTGGTCGTTTAAGGCTATTTTTTGATTAGTCTCTGAAAGATGGTAACGATAACAATAAAGCAAAGTCAATATAACGTGTTACAAGAAAAGGCATAAAATTCCATTTAAGTCTGGCACCCTTAATATTTCTGTAATCTTTTTTTGTCACAAATCAAACTTTCTCACGTAGCACTTTAGGTTGCACAATAAATAAAGATTGTAAATCACCTTTTTGGCTTCTCAAAGAACAATAGCTTGCTCCAGAGTTTTCTTAAACATTGGCTATCATTTGGCCAACTTCTAGCTTAACCACCTGAACCACAAGAACATTAACCCTGGGTGATCAGATAACCACGGGTTATCCGAGGAAATGACTCTCACAGCACTCGTCTTTGTAGAGTTGTCTTAAATCTCTTTTTTTTCCCACACTGCCAACAAATAACCATGTGTTTCAATTTTTTCTGGGGATAACCATGAAAAGTTTGTAGCCTCTGGATAAAGGTGGATATCTAATTCATTGGACAGTTTTACTGTCATCCTGCGTCATTGGTGCTGTGTGCACCCAAGGGGGAAAATCAAAACAATGTTTAATAGCAAGTCATGCTTCATTTAGCTGTGCTCGGGGGCTTTATTTATCTTCTCTGGTGGTCTGACCCAGCAGAGAGCTAACAAAGAAACAGTTTGATCAACACTGGAGAAACCAAATGGACTCCATCCGTCATAAATAACAAAAAAGAGCTGTTAGAAACAGGGTCAGAATGCCCCCCCCTCACATATTCCCTTTAGTGAGCCTCTCTTTTCCTTCATCACCAAATGGTTAGTAGAAGGGTCTGTGATCATAATTTTTGTTTTGTTCTTTCAAAGTGTTTCCTGTGTATCTCTTTGTGTTATTGTAACCACAGAATGGTAAATAACATGTTCATGAAATCACAGTAAATTCCGCGAATGTGTTGTAGTTGGTAAGGTCATAGGTGTGTACTAATGAAGAAGCAGCAAAACAGCCAACTCAGCAAATTCCATGTGTACTGTGTCACCTTGTGTTTCCAAAAAAAAGATCAAAAACTAACATTAAGCAAACAATCTCTTTTCCCTTTTCCTCAGGTAAACACTATGGAGTCTACAGTTGCGAGGGCTGCAAAGGTTTCTTCAAAAGGACTGTCCGCAAAGACCTGACCTACACCTGTCGTGACAACAAAGACTGTGTCATTGATAAACGCCAGAGGAACCGCTGTCAGTACTGTCGCTACCAGAAGTGTTTAGCCATGGGCATGAAGAGAGAAGGTACAGCACATACCGTTGAGGATAATGTCTCACTTTCCTATTTCCTTATCTTTATTAATCTTCCTTTTAAAAGGCTCAATTTTGGGGAAGTGAGTAGCCGAGGAGTACGTTCAGAAGTCCATATGATATGTATTTTTGGCATTTCTGTGAGTAGAAATATACAGAATTTTGAGATTCCAGAATTTTGGGGTATTCTGAATTTGGTTTGCACTCAAACTGCTGGTGCGTTTGACACTGGTGCAGAAACAGTATCGGAGTCATTACTTGAAATGAAAGTGCAGTACATAACTGTTGCATTATTCAATATATAAGTTTCACATTACTCATCAGTAATGTGTTAACAGTATAGTTAACGATATAACTTAAGCTACACCAAAACAAATCCCTATTCTAATAAGGACACACATACGATCTTTCTTTCAGTATTTATGTATGAACACAAAGCTGAAAAAACAAAGCAAAGTTGAAAAACAGCCCAAAGACACTTCAAAGCAATTGCCACAGCGATTCTACTTTAATTCTATAATGCACAGGCTGAAAAGGAAGCTGCAGCGCTGCAAGCGTGACTGCTCATCACTGCCTTTGTTACCTGTTGAAGTCCAGGGCCTGACTGCTGGGCTGGGGCCAGCACACATATCTGGGCTTTAGCTTTGCGTTAGCATGCTGGCTGTGCAGATTTTTGCAAAGAGCCAAAGTTATGTTAGTAGTACAAAGCTGTTGTTTCTTTCCTGGATGCAGTAATGTCCATCTCCACTCATCAAAAGCTGAAGACCACTTCACAATTTTTCTGCTTCTAGCACACAAACTGAAATGATCTGATTGTAGCACAAGTTCACAGGAAAAAAAGAAAGTTTGTTTGATGTTTTATGTTTCCCCCTTTCTATCTGCCTCCCATGTAGATAGCTGAAGAACTTTTAGTAAGAACGTCATTTTAACTTTAATCGAATGATAGAATTTAGTACAAGAGCACGTTACATTACTGTGTTACTGAAGAATGTAATTTCATTATAGTAACACATTACTTTGGAATGCATTACACCCAACACTGCACACAAATACTCATTTAAGCTACGACTTCATTAACGACAGAGCTTTCAAAATACCCTAGAAGTTGACATAAAATACTTTGACATGTCAAATGTAATCCTTCCTTTTCTTTGCAAAGTTTCCACTTCTTATAGGCCAAAGAAAACAAAAAACAGAATACTTTGATAAACTTGGCAAGTGATGCAGAGCTGCAAAGACCAACTGTATCTCACCCAGCAAGCGATGTCAAGGGTAACTGACGTCATATGTTAGAGACGCATCAAATTTTTAGAAAACCCGGCATCTCAAATGAAAGAATTTTCTGCTTGCAGCATTAGTTTTTTAGAATGCATTCATCTGTTCAGCGCCATGAATCAAACATGGCTGTGCGTGGAAACCAAACGAGGGTTTGTGAGAGCAGGCAATCCACACGGAGACTTCAGCAATGTAGACTGAAGAAAAACATTCTCGGTTAAACTATGAAACTATGCGAGTTTATGTTTCCACTGTATTTCCTGGAATCCTTTTTTGTCTTCTTCTCCTTCTAATGATTTTTGGAAATTTACATGTGGTGTGGGGAACAGCTTACCTAGTTATTGTAAGCCACCTCATTTTTCACACAGTGCAAAAGATGGATGCTGTACTTATGTTGCAAGATATGTGAAGTTTAATACTCCAACTGAGTACTCCAACTGGATGATGTCTTGTAACTGCACAGCACGATGAAAAATTTGCACCACATTCCTAAAGTTATAAGCTGCTGATGGTGTGCACATAATGCTGTCCTTTTGGAAGACATTCAGAGATTCGATCAGCCACATGGGACGAAATATAGGGCCTATTATTTGAACCCAGTTTAAGATCATTATTCAATTTCTACCATTATTCAGTCATTTTTCAGTGTTAATGTTATTTTAAAAGGAAACCATTACCTACACATAAATAGATATTTATTTTACTGGGACTGCAGACTTTGACCAGAGACTTTGAGCTTTAATTCAAAAGGTTTAACAAAAGTTTTCTTTTACCTGTTTAGGAATTACACTTATTTTTTTTCCATAGTCTCCCATTTTCAGAGGCTATTAACATGGACTGGGTCTGTGCAAATGCAAATCCCATCTTTCTTAAAAACAGAATCTTCAGCTCCATCTCCTTTTTTCTTCTAAATCAGATGTTGGTCTTTAAGACTAACAGATTTAAACGTCTGCAGTCAATCTTTGTTGGGGTTACGGCATAACCGACGTAAGTAGCTAACGCCGTTGCCATCATTCATGCTTCATTTCTGTGGTGTTAATTGCCTTGTGGTCGAGCCCCAGTGCTTTATATGTGGTGCCAGCCACCATAGAAAAAATAAACTCACAAGACGTTTTTTTCCACCCTCTTGGGTGCCAATTCTTTGTTGTTGATTTTTTTGAAGCAAACATGATTTTCCACTTCTTTGTACTTCCAATAATTTTGGCAATTTCCCTCCAGGGATTTGCTGACATCTGTGAGTTCTTATATAAGGCAATGATTATTAATCTCTCTGATCCTTTCAATAATGACAGTAAAAACACTGACAGAAGTGCATAGAAGGACTCCATAGTATTGAACAGGTGAATCACAGTCACATGGTAGTTGTTGCTGTTATAGCACACAATGAAATGAAGACTATCAAGTTTTGAATTGGAGCAAGAAACCGATGTGCTGCACATAGAGTTTCTAGCTATTTCTCATTTTTAACCCTCATCCCTTGTCGGGCTTTTAATATTCACATTACACAAACATAATTACAACACTTAATTATTCAATTTCACGTGACTATCTGGTGTCGTTGTGTTTGGATAATAATTGCCTTTTACTTCCAAGTATTAAATAGAAAAACCACCCCAAACAAATACATAATACAACTTAGAGAAACACTGACTCTTCAGTTCTCATTGAGATTCTGGGATTCGGTTGCACTTCAAACCAATGGATTTTTTGGCTGCAGGTTTTAACCTGACTTATCTTGACTTTGGGGTGAACCTGGGTACTCTGGGTTCGGCTTTATTGCCCGTAATCGTCCTTGTTCAAAGGAGAATCATTTTGATGATCCGTTTGTGTGCTACACTTTATTCCCTCTGTTTTACCAATTCTCAACTTTGCCTTTTTTTGCATTTCTTTTTCAGAAATAGATTAATGGCACATCTTGAAACATGTGTCTGCTGCATACTGCCAAACCTCACCCATGCACTTGTTTTTATATCAAGTTCTCATGTCATCTTCAGCTTCTTCTTTTTTTTTAATATGGCTATATTGGCTCAAAGCGGTTCAAGAAACCCAGCAACACAACGTGAACACTGAATTGACAGATAGCTTTTGTAATTCATTATGGAGCAGCACAGTAAACGTCTCCAGGGAAAGCTTACAGTGGGGTTGAAAATGGTTCTGTTGTCTGAGGGGAGGAAAAACATTCTGTGAGGTGTGAATTTTAACACTCCATCTAGGTGTTAAAAATATTAGCCCTTTCAGCAGTGCTGTTAAGCACTCTTTTGCACGTTGAACAAGTCAGTCACTGCCTTTCTTCATCAAGGCAACCATGTTTACTGAAAAGAGTGCATAGATTACACAACTTGATGCTTGGAGATGGCTAAGAGAGCTAAGGATGCAAAAACAGCAGCATGTGTTAACCAGGTGTCTGTGGGTGGTTACTGAAGAAAATGCAGTTAATGAGGAGAATAGGTTTCTTCTTTTCATCGGTATGTTTTGGAGGATATTCTATCTAAGGCCATTTTTTCCTGACCTTTACTTGGCCTCCCATCTCCTCTCTCTTGTTTTTATTTATGTCATTGTTGGGCTCTTTATTCCTTTCAAGGATATTATCATTTACTGCCTTCTGCCTCACTTGCAATGCTGCCTAAGCCTCCCCATGCAGCCCGGGGGCTGTGGTTGGAGAACATGGCAACAGTAGCCCAAAAGGCTGAGCGAATCCACAGAAAAACAGGATTAAATGAATTTATGCTCTCCCAGTCAGGAGAGTAGAGGAGGAGGAGGGGAGAATAAAGCTAACATGATTTCAGCCCTCCTCACCTCTCCCTGACTCCAACACAAGTATTCTACCCTTGAGCTGACCTCCACTGCCAGACAGCAGTTCCTCTAAAGTGGGGCCCCTTTCCCTCTCCTCCTCTAACAACCCCTGCTTTCCTTTCCCCCCCACAACAAGACCACGGCCTCTCTGATTTGGGACTTGGAATAGAAACCAGAGTAAGGGAAACTCAAGAAGACAGATCTTCAGTCAGATCTGAAACCCCATTGTGTGTGTGTGTGTGTGTGTGTGTGTGTGTGTGTGTGTGTGTGTGTGTGTGTGTGTGTGTGTGGCAGTGCAGCTCTCCAGGTGTGTGTATATAAACCTGCATGCTGACTTTAAATTTCCAACAGCCCTTTATCACAAAACACATTATGTCAAGAGCTTTTTATTAATCCATGGCTGGAAGAAAAACATATAAAAAAAAGCCACAGTACTTTTTTCGGTGGTGTTTTGAATTAAGTGAATTATAGCCCTTTGAAAAGACGGAAAACACACAGACATGCGTCTTTTTCATTCTCACTTGAGGGTGGAGGTGCGGTTTCTCTTGCCTCGGCCGCAGTGAGTCTCTGTGTCTGCTCGGCACACAAACCATTTCCTGTGTCTGCTTGCCAAGCCAATCGTATGACAGAACCAGCACGGTTGCGTTTGAATGTGTTTTTAGACACGATAAAGTCTTCATTAATTTGTGCTGAGACTTTTTTTTTTTTTAAGATGTTCTGGCTTCCATTCATGGTGTAACAAAAGAGTGACAGGCCAAATGTTATTTATTTATCTAGAAATGATCTGTGTATGTCAGTGAGCACTACGTAAAGAAGACTTATCTTTGATAAGGAAACTGGAAGATGTCCTTGGACATTTCCATGCTGCTTTGTTGTACATAATGCAGACCCAAGGTCTTTCTGTTTTCCATCCTCACTGCTGAAGCAATTATTGATGATTAAACTCTCTCGGCTATGTTTTTGCTGGCATTGTACATTCGGAGTTATGAACTATTCAGTTGCTTACCAAGATGCACTTAATGTCGAACACTAAATTACAGACTCAGGCAAGCACAAGCAGCCATGAACAAGCACCAGATATGTATTTAGTTCACTACTGATGTAGAGCCGAGTGTGGACAATTATTCTCACAAACGCAGCAAGAATTCAAGTGATTAATCAAAGGGGAAGATTCCCCTTTGACAGACTCAGGCTAGATGTTTGTTCACTAGTTGCAGGACTTGCAGTGCACAGTTTATTTATCACATTGAACCAAACTGTGAATGTGAACCAAAACAGCTGCTAAGCTTCACAGTCAAAACCCTATTAGCTTGCATTTTTCTTTCTTTTAAAGTGTGTTTTTGATCACATACTGACCTTGTAAAACAGCAGTAGTGACCGAAACCAGTTTTGTTACATGCAGCCGTTCAGGAGGAGCGCCAGCGAGCCAAGGAGAAAAATGAGAACGAGGTGGAGTCTACCAGCTGCGCCAACGAGGACATGCCCGTGGAGAAGATCCTGGAAGCCGAGGAAGCAGTAGAACCTAAAACCGAGACCTACATCGAGACCAACCTCGGTGTGCCATCAAACTCGGTGAGTTTTTTTGTGTAATGCAGATTCAGATTATATGATTTTATGTATATATTTACACTCATAGGAGCACACACAGTGATTTATCTGGACTTACTTTGGATGGTGGGTCAATTTTTCCACCTATTTAGTCCCTCCATTTGATACGTGGTTACTGCTTTGAGTTCTTTTCTCGTTCTTAGTATTTTACTCACTTGACAGGATGATTATCTGTCAACTGTTTCATCTTGGCTGGCTTCACAGCTTCAGTCACGATCACCTGAAGACATTCAGTATTCCAATGGTGTTCTCAAGAAAACCAAACTCATCCAACTCATTCAAATGTCCAGACTGAATAATCTCTCAGTTTAACTGGTTTGGGTTCATCGCAACTTGAGGATGTGAACTTATTCAAATATTTCTCCTTCCTCACCGATTAAACCTTTATTATGCTTTCCATGTCTGTGAGTCTGCTCGGTTCCACTTCTGTCCAAGTGCCAGAAATTTGATCATCGGACGTGACCGTGAGGGTCCGTACGGACATCCGAGTGCCCGTCTATTTTTTGTGACCTGATGGACTTTTCTGCAGAGAATTTAGTTTACAGTGCACCAGCTATGCATGTGCTCTAGTCGGTGGACTTCAAAGAAATATAACAAATATAACTACTCTACCGTTTCCAGCTATCTGCGTCCATGCCAGCAATGGAATATAATCAACACATTATCCAAACTAAGCAGTAGCAGGAGGAAGGGTTTGTTGCAGTCTGGCTAAAGTGAGTGAGTTCATGAAAGATTGATGTGTCACAATCATATCAGAGTTTCTCTTGGTCCAAAGCCAGCTTGTGTGTGTTAATGGACACCATAGGCTTGTTTTCTTTGAATAAGCGAGACCCATCCAGTCGTGCACTGTTTAATGATATAATACATTTTTCTAATTCATTTAAGTTAAAATAACTGGCAATTTTTATTGAATGCCACTTTAAGAATAACAATACTGTGAATGCTTTTCAGCATTCACACTAATTAGTGATATGCACCATTGTTATACCAGTGGTACTAGTCATACTTAAGTATTAATTTCTGATTAGCTGGAAATAAGTTGTCAATAAAAATGCATTAGCATTAAGCACAGGTTGATTCATTTATAGATCTTCTCTACTGTTTAAATTATTGTCTTTTTTATTGCATTTATTGCTTAACACTGTGTCAGTCTCAGTATTTTTCACCATTTAGTTTGTTTTCAACATCTTGACTGGAAGCTTGAAAAACACAACATCTGTGTTCTGACTTCTTTCTTAAATGTGAAAGCTTCCCAACAGCTTTCACTTAGGAGCTCCTAGGTATTGGACAGTAAATACAATGAATCTCAGTTAAAAGGCAACTTAAAATCTCTGCATATGCATGCTAAATACTAAATGTAGTGGTTTGCAGTTAGTATAAAAGAGCGTTTCGCTTTTAGATTTATGGCTTATGAGTTATATTTTAGAAATTTATGCTTCAAAAGACTCACTGGAGCTGCTCCACCATTGTCCACAAGTTGTTTTAATTCTTTCCATGTGTGAGTGCTTCATGCATTTCAGTTCTGCAGTGAAGAGTGCCAAACGTATAAGTCAAGTCAGATTTGCCTGCATGCGGATATGCTTGCTGTAGTAATGTTTCACATCAACCATGTTTCAGATAAATTACACATTTTAGTTCCCTGTTTTTTAAAGCTTGCGGCTGTTTTTCTCATCTACCTGCTGCCTGATGGTAGACATGTTACTGAATATCAAATATAAATACCTTTGTTATCTCCTTTGGGGCTTTTTAGGTTACCACTTGTGTACTCAGGAACTAGCTTACCTGGTCTATTAGCTCCTTCACTCAGCTGTGTGTTTCCTCATATATGCCCCTTAGTATCAGCTGGGCACTGTGGGCTGTCTTTGACACAGTGGAGACTAGGAGTGATGAATAATGCAACAGACAGACTGTTCCTGAAAGCATACCACAAAGCCTCAGCTTTCTCAGGAATTCTGCTGGGAAACATGGGAAACAGAGGAGCTGTGCAGAAGCCTACCAAAGGAGGCGGGGAGGGGGGAGAGATGGGAGAGTGAGACTGAATGAGGGAGGGAGAGAGAGGGGACTTCTTCTGGGATTCATCTGCTTCGGGGGAAGGAAATGTCTTGTGAAGTAAAGGTAGAAATGTGAAGGCTGTTATGTGAGTAAATGGGAGCTATTTTCGGGGGGCCAGATGGAAATGTAGGAGATGAGTGTTGGCATTATAGGGAGAGGAAGGAGGAGTAGGGATTCATGGGGGAGCGGCTAGCAGCTCAGACAAACTAATGCACTGAGTGTTTGGGCTCTGCCACGCTGGGTCCCTCGATGCCCGCTGCCTGCCCAACACCAAGAGGAAGATTTCTAAGGGCCTCCAGAACAGATTAGAAAACCGCAGTGAAAGTGTTTAAAGGCTTGCTTTAAATGTATTCTTTGCCAACTCCTGAGCAAAATCATATTGGAATCATATGAATATGCTGAAAATAGTTTTAAAAATGAAATGTAATGCATTACACTGATGAATGTATCAAAGGCAATTTGGGATTCAGTATTCTGCCCAAGGACACTTTGGTCATGTGAAGTGAAGGAGCTGGAGATCAAACCATTAACCTTTTGATTGGTAGTCGCCTTCCTTTACCTTCTAAGCTACAAACAGATATCTGCCTGTTAAATACACAAATATTCAGGGTCATCAAGGGTCAAGAGCTTTTTGGTTTCTTTTTGTTGTCTGTTTGTAGCCGAAGTTTAATCGATGCATGGAAATAAATAAAATAAATGTCTGCATTGAAAGCAAGACGGAGGAAAGGTATTTATCGAAATATAATCTCGCGAATATTAGCTATTGTTAGAGATTTAAATATTTATCAGCTGAATCTGCTCTCATGAGCAGTGAGTGGCTAATAGAATAGAGAGTCCAATATCCTCACGCTGGAAGCCGTGAAAAATCCCCACTGCCCCCAGAGGCAAAGTCATCATACTAGTCAATGGGCTTAGCAAAAAGATAAAGTGTAACAGAGTCTAACAAGGCTAAACACTGTTGCCAGAAGAATAAACAGAAGTTGTTCTTTAATTATCTTCAACCATAAAAAATCTTTCATAATGTTAGCTGTGTTTGCACTTAATGTTATCAAGCTACTGTAAGATATATGTGAAAATACATATATATAAAAGTGGCACAGGGCTTCTTCATGATGATGAAAGCAGCGGAAAACCTCACAAAGGTGAACTGGATTCCAGGCTATTGGTAGGAGATGCCTAGCAACAATTGGTGTCACTCAGTTTGTCCACCAACCAAGTATTGGTAGCCTGGGCTGTGGTGGGCATTTAAAATTCTTAGCCACTACTGTATATGAAGCCTAAACCAGGACATTAAGTATAGCTGGATATGACGAGGAATAAAAAATGAAATATAATTTTGTTTTTTGATTTGAGTGAGCAGATCCTTTAATTGAAGTGAAGCCTGCAATGTTGGCAGAGGCTTGGCATGCATTCTGTCCTGACCACAAGGACTCCTCTGCTATCCAAATGCTGTTCCCCTGCCTCCCCCCTACCAGGTCTCCATTGAGAACCAGTGCTCCATGTTGTAATTAATCACATGACCTGGGTCATGAGTGTACACCATGAATAGGCCACCGCCACTGTCTAATGGTAGGGGTCTGGCCAAGCTGAATAAAGTGTGTTTATCTCATGCTGACCTAGAACAGGAATTAAACAGTCGTTAGTAATATGCCTTTAGTCAGTGAGAGAGAGGTCTTCTTCTAAGTAGGAAGGGCAGAGGGGAAAATGTTATCATTCACTAATCCTTAGGGTTTACTTCCATTTTATACATCCCATTTTCTTTCTTTTTTGTGTTATTTCTTGCTGTTATTTCTACTATATTTGAATTACTTTATGGAGAATTTTAATAAAAGGTCTTATCTTTCTGTTAACTATAATTATGACATATGAAGAAAGGCTTTTTTTTGTTGTTTTTTTTTTTTTAATCTAAAAAGTGGGACACTTGAGTAATTCATTTTTATCCTGATCTGTGTGAGTACCCAATTTTCTCTCTGTTGTCACTCTAGTACAGTGTGGTTCAAGCACAATAATGAAAGACTGAAGGGCAAATCTTTCGTCTCCCCATGAAAATTTCATAGGGAAGAATGCAAGTTGCTCTAGTAATCGACCGCAGCAGTGGAAGGGTGTCTTGCTAGAAACACTTTGATTTGCCTGGATTGCAGACAGTTTTGTTTGTGGCAGACATATAAAAAAAATATGCCTAAATAAGCTACCCCCCCAAAAAACAAAAACAAAAAAACAGTAAATGTCCGTTTATGACCTTACTCTCTGTGTCAGGTGGGTTTTTTGGTGTTCTTGCTGTTTTTCCTCCACATTTTTTGCCACTAATCTCCAAATTAAAAGAAAAAGAAGTAGTCTTTCTACCTGACCTGTGAGATAATTTTTTTTATAACTGTAGAGTAGAGCTGGGCGATATAAGATTTTTTCATATCACGATATGTTTTTTTCATTTCAGGCGATAACGATATATATCACGATATAAGCCAAATAACTATATTTGTAAGATTTAGATGTGCCGTTGCTCACAAGTAAAATGTGAAATAATCAGCAGTTTGTTTTGATTTAAATATTTATTTCCCATAATAAGTTCAACAGGGTAGATATACTAGCGCTTTCAGTCAGAAAGCGATTTATTGTATTTCCAGACTTGCTTTCGGCACAATTTACAGTGCGCGCTACTCTGTTTTTTGTCAGACTTGAAATAGCCGAAATACCTTCACACTACGGAACCTCTATGGCTCTTCCGTTCGACAATCTCTCCGGCATTCGACTTCGGTCACGCTCTCGGTTGATTTTTCTCTAGTCGGCACACTCATTTCCTCCATTCCCAAACAAATACACATGTGCGGCTTGGCACTTGTGCTGTACGTAACCTGATGTGACGCTGCGGCTGTGATTGGTTCGGGTCTGCGCTAGTTAATTTGGATTGGCTGTTCTTCTTCTTCTTTTTTTTTTTTAAGAGGACAAGCGAGATGAGGCTTATCGCAATAGTTTAACTTTTCTATCGAGAAAAAGTTATTTCACAATACATATCGTTATTGTTCTATCGCCCAGCTCTACTGTAGAGGTTATCCTTTCATGGGTCAGGGGCTGATAACATCCCAAAGTCCTCTCTTTGGCTTGAACAGTAAGTACAGTAGATGTAATGCTGTACTTAGATGAATTGTTTGAGGAAGTTGTAAGCTCCTCTCCTCGTCATCTTCACAGACGGTGACAAAGAAACCAGGTCAGTGTAAACACAGCTAAGATAGCCATGCAACATTCATAAGGTTTGCCATGTTTAACAAGAACCCTGGGACTTGTATTCTTATGGGGAGCGGTGGCTCAATTGTGGCGCACGCTGAAGCCCCCTGTGGTTTTTATTTGTTTTTTGCTGGGCTGTGCCCTTTGGAATGAATTAACCGGATCTGTTTATGTTTTGGGGAGGAAGCGCAGTTCACGAAAACTGTCGTACTGAGCTGCGGCGTCCACATCTCCCACGGAGATCAGATGCTGAAATATTCATAAGGTGCCTGTTTTCTTTCTCTCCCTGAAGAAAAAAAAAACAAGATGACTTACAGTTTTCAAAACAGTGTAGGCTTTGTGTCTGGTTTAAGTTTTTCAGATTTGAGCTGCGTATTTGTGATGCTCTGCAGTCAGTGTGTTAGTTTCACACCGCAGGGAGGGAATGTAGTGGAGAGGATGGGATAGTCTTTGCCCTGTGTTTTATAAAAGGAGAATGTGAGTGAAGAGATATTTTCTCCTTCATCTTGAGCTAATCTCCTCTGGAGAGCTGCAGTTGATGTCAGGATCCTCCTAGCTTTTAGCATCGATCTGTGGGATTTGGAGGAGAAGTTGGGGAGAAGTTGCTAACTGTTTTTGTCAGAGGGCGAGTTCATGTGGAGCTACTTAGAATTTAGGGACGCTGACTTGATTTAAAATTATGCACAAAAGCATGTTCACAAAGCCTTTGTTTACACACACGCATATCAAGAGTAGCATGTGTACTCTTGGGATGGCTGTGAATTACTTGTCAGAGAATGGCAGTATTGTTGTGGATTTTTTTTAACCCAAAGCCCAGATGGAGTTACAGTTTACTGAGTTAGTCATGGAGCATGTATGCATTGCATTAGTATTCTACCGCTACTCCCCAAGGGTCAAAGAACAATACTTTTGAATCAAATGTGACAGGACAGTTAAGGAGAACAAGTCCTTGTCTTTGCAATTTTGCATTCATTGCATGCAGAAGTTGTCTTCTTCTATAAAGGACACACTTATCATTAGATATACATTAGCAGATAAGGATCAAATCTGGCTTTGTTTTCACCTCAACTTCAGTTTGTATGTTAAAAAAATAAGCTCTAAATAAAAGACATGCATTTATTTAGGCTCATACCATTATTTTGTTGACTAAAGCTAAAAAGGTGCACACATTCTTTTCCCTTTCATTTTTTTGGTGAGCGGGAAACGTTTGTTTTCAGGAATTAAATTTTGTTTGCTGCGTTGTCTATCAATGGACAAGTTTTTTTTTTCTTTTGGTGCAGCTATGACAACTTCTATAAAAGCAATTTTGGCAGTTTGCCGGTCTGGAGCTTTCAGGTGCGTGTTAACACAATACCACAGTCTTCCCAGTGGGGAGCAGACGTCCCAGCAAAATCACCCCAAGGGCAGATGATGCACTGCACAAAGATCTCAGACAGGCCTCAGTTAGCGTGCTAAATGTTGAAGTTCATAACAAAAGACCGAACAAGTATGGCCTCTTCACTCTTCAAAGAACATGACAGAATGGCTTAGGTCCGTGAGGTTGCAACTGAACAAACCTTGAGACGAAAACCCCAAGCAATGCCATTTGGACAGAGTGTTTGGCCATAATGCACGACATCACATTTGGTGAAAACCAAACACAACACCTCATACCAACTGTTAAGAAAAGAAGTGGAGGCATGATGATTTGACCTGGGGACCTTTCTGTCATTGGGTCAACGATGAACTCACGATGAAATGTGAGGCCATTTGTCTGACTGCTAGAGCTTCCAGTTATATGACCAAAATTTGGTCGTATATAACTGGCCAGCAACAAGACCACAACAGATTGGCTGAAAAAAAAAAATATTTCAATTGTTGCATTGGCCCACAAATCTGTGCAAATATCAACTCAACTGAAATATTGTGGTGGGACCTAAAGAGAGCTGTGCATAAACAAATGCTCTTAATGAACTGCAGCAACGTAGTGAAGAAAGGACCCAAATTCATCCACGATGATGTTGAGAGGTGTTACTTGAAGTCATTTCTGCCAAATGTGGTTATCAGCATAATTACACAATCATTATTAGAAGCACTACTGTGAGCACATTGGTTTAACATTTTACAAAGCCGTTCCTGGTGCCGTGATAAAGTCCTCTTTGAGCTCCTAACCACTTGCTCTGTAGTAAAGTGTCAGTGGAGCCTCTCGAGGGCCTCTTGAGCTCTACTAGCTGTCAGAGAGGCTGATTTGTGTTTTGGCTAAAAGGTCCCCAAAGAAAGAGTCAGCTCAGCGAAAGTTGTTTTTTCACTGACAGCTCTCTGCAGGTATTTCCTCCACAAGCTGAGACAGAATCACTGTTTGTTTTTTCACCGTACCTCTTTAGAAGATATTATTCACAGCAGGCACTCATGTTGGTGTCAGTGTGTGTGTGATTACGTAGTTATAGGTACTGTGCCATGAAAAAAGCCCCTTACTGATTTCTTATTTTTTTACACTTTTGTCACAGTTACATGTTTCAGATCATAACACAAATTTTAATATTAGACAAAGATATACTGAGTAAATACAAATGGAGTTTTAAAATCAATATTTTAAATTTACTAACCCTTTAAAACCTGAACCATGAAATAACTGCCAGAAATCTATAGAAAATCTCTCTATATAAATATATATAAAAAATATTTGATATATCAAATTTTAATCTGCATATGTATGAGTTTTAATTTGTATTACATTTACTACATTAGCCATATTTTTGCAATTTAGTCATTAAAAATGTGTTAAAAAATGTGTTATGCCAATTATATTTTATAGGGTTAAAAAAGTCACGCTGATGATATAGAAGTCTCAAAAACTCACAAAAACACATGTATCAAATACGATACGCTTGGCTTTAAAAGGTTAAGGAAATCTAAACCTTCCTTGCACCATGTGAAAAAGTAATTGCCCCCTAATACCTGGTTGTACCACCATTGGTAGCAAGGTGAGAAATATGCAAAAGAACTAAGAAATCAGGAAGGGAGTGGAAATACGTTTTCATAGCACTGTAGCTCAATTATGCCCTAGCACAAGGCTCTCAGCCAAAAGACACAAAGCTAAAATTTCAATCTTATTTAATTCACACTGTAGTTGATTTTCTGACTTATTTTAACCTGTTCTATCTTTGTCTCTCGTCCCCTGCAGCCCAACGACCCAGTGACAAATATCTGTCAAGCAGCTGACAAACAACTTTTTACCCTGGTTGAGTGGGCTAAAAGAATCCCCCACTTCTCTGAGCTGCCGCTGGACGACCAGGTCATCCTTCTACGAGCAGGTCTGTCGAGCTGACTTAAGTATTTTGCATGATCTAACCAGCAAACAATTTGCAGTGATGATATATAATTAACAGGATATGGGTTGGAATCAATGGTCATTGTTATATGAATAAATTTAATCAAATTTGCTGGTTCAACAAACCACTGATTACTCAGTGTAAGATGCATTGTATTATGCCCACTGACTGTGTATTAAAAAGGCAAGTAATTGCTGCTGTTTAAAATAACAAGGGTTAAACAAAATAAAAATAACAGAATCACAGGACATTGTTTTCATTGTTAAATAAGTCACATTTGTAGATACAACAGATGCCCATGAACATTAATAATATAGTCAGAAAAAAAGAGAACACTAAACTACTCTGGCCATAACCTTGGATACCTCTCGGTCATGTGACTGACGCAAGAGACAGACCCAGAGTCTCTTCATGCATCTGCTGTATGAGGAAAAGCAAGCATCACAGCATCACAGACGTAAAACGGAGAGTGAATGATCTGTCACTTCTGCTACAGTCACTAACGTCACATGCAGGAAGGTCTTTTGGGTTCTCCCAACACATTGCCCTTGTTGCTTGCCTGTCACTCTAAATTACACCATTATTTTCTAAATCCTCCTCCAGGAAAAAAAAATGCTATAACGCACCCATCCCTTACCCTAAAAAACAAATAAAATAAATAAATCCTCCCATCATTCTTATCCTTTGCACATATAAAAAGATGGAGAGACTTCAGCAAAGCGGAGAGAGAGAGACATTATTCGGCAACGCTCGTCTCTGCTCTCAGGTTTTCTATAAATAACCGCTTTAGTTCTGCTGTATCACAGATAAAAGCATCCCGGTTCCTCTCATACCCAACTCAACTCTGGGGAGAAGAGGCGAGTGTTGCCAGGCAGAACAGTTAAAGGAGCCCTGTCACTCAAACGGCAGCGTCTTGTGTCTTCAGCGCTCTGTGTCAAGCCCCCTGCTTTGGCGCATCAAGCCTGTTGTCTTTATTGCGATGGCAGGCGCAGTTCATCCCGTTTACACGCTTGTCTCTTTAGAAAGCATGATTCAAATGTCTTAGTAATAACCTGATGCCTGTGCTTGAGAAAGCTGCATGCTTTTAGTGCGCAGCTTAATTGATTCATTGGAATTCCCTCCTTTGTTGTCAGTTTCATTTTGCTCTAATGCTGTGTGAACTTTTGTACTGGGGATTTCGGAGAGTGTGAGTGGTTTTATTTCTCATACTTTTTTCTCAGTCCCTCTCCTCATCTCTTTCTCAGGTTGGAACGAGCTCCTCATTGCATCATTTTCGCACCGCTCAATAGCGGTTAAAGACGGGATTCTGCTGGCAACGGGGCTGCACGTTCACCGCAACAGCGCCCACAGTGCCGGAGTGGGAGCCATCTTTGACAGGTTACTAAATTTTCTTGGACTTAGTGACATCTAAATTCATGTAGAAACTGCACCAAAAACTTTTGTAAATAATATATTAGGTAGCACTTTCTAAAGATGTGCTCGAGTAGCATGTAATGCAACCTGAAAGTAGTGCTTTGATAATATTGTGATTTATAAAGGTGGCCTATTTTTTAAGTTAATAAAAGTTAAAGAGTTAAAAAAGTATTAGAGTCTTACCGATACTCATATTTAGTATCAGCCGATATTTTGTTTAACATCGAGGGACACAAAACATTTGTTAGGTGTATTTATTTATAGGTCCTTACTAAGATGTTGTAGAAATTTAAAAATAAACTTGTTTCATTGTTACAAAAACATTTGGATTAGTCGTTTATTTTCTGCCTAACTTTTGTCAGATCAGCTGATTTGGCGGTCTAAACACATTGCATTAGAGAAGTTGTAGAGGGCCCCCTGGTGGACAAACTATGCAGCATCAATCTCGTAACATGGTTAAAGTTAGTTCTCCTGTTTATTCATATATTTTAAAATTTTTATTTATCGGCTGTTTAAAAATACTGATATCAATATAATGGCAAATGAGTAATATCAGCCAATAATATCGGCTCATCAGTGTATCGGTCAGTCTCTCTACTGATAACACGTTAGCATTAGAAACTCAGACTAAAACTCAGAGCAAAGTCTTTGCCAGCTGTGAAATCCCATGAGGTTTTGATACAGCACAAATATTGCCAATTTGGAATAATAACTGTAACAATTCCAGTGCGTCTTTGTGAGCTGGATGTACATGCTGTTGTACAGGCTCCCTTTAATTGGCACTTGGACAATTTACATCGGCAGTTGTTTTTCTTGGCCTTAATTCATTAATTATACTGCAGTTTGTGGCGTATTTTCAGTTGCATCTGCAATGCAAAGCAGCACTCTTTCACAGCATTCTTCCATTATGATTTGTTCTTAACATCACTTGCCCCAAAATCCAAATAACGGATGTTGATCCAATTCAAGAGACAAGCTCCTTGCTTTCTGCTGTGCCAGACATTTGATTTTTGTTGTATATTTGTCTTTTAGTCCAACTTCAAGCTTTGTGCTGCAGGGACCAGCTGTGATTGGCAAACACAGACACATGATCAAGTGCTGATTTAGAGAGTGCCTTTGCTTTGCGTTTTATATTGGCAGAGTATGCATTTTAAATGTCATAATTGTGGGAAGACAAAATTCTGATCGAGATTAAAATTCTATTAAATGTCCACCCCTTGTAGAATATTTCATGTAATATTTAATCGAAACAATGAAATGTTACACAAAATGGAGAATATTGTAAACCGCAGGTGGGCTTTACAGAAAACCAAGCAGCACAGGCACAATTGATTGACTCCAATATATAAAATATTTTCGCCTGTACACAACAGGGGTCACACAGAATCTCTCATATCTTATATAGACAATCCATGCACCATAGAGTCACAGCGCAGCTGGATGCAGGAACCACCCTTATGAAAGTTTGTCAAATGTATAAGCAAAATATATCTTACATTTTGTTTGTATTAGGTTGGGATTTTTTTGTAAATATATATTTTTTAAACTACTCTTGAACAGTTCTGGTCATGGATTGTTATTATATTTTGAAAATTAAAAACTGCAAATGAAGCGCATGTTTCCTTGCACAGTTTTGGAGCCAGCAGAGAATTTGCAGCTGCACGTGCTGTCATCAGACTCAGTCAAGCCACAGTCAAACTTTGAGTACTTTCTTTGTGTCTCCCTTCTTGCGCCTCTGATCAGCAGCCTGTGCGCTCAGTCATCAGCGTTCACAGCCACAGGACATATTCCATCTCTTTATTAACTGTGGCAAGCATTAAGATGCAGAGAACTGATAATGTTTCTTTATCTGGTCCACTGTCTCTTCTCCATACAAATGAAGAGACTGATAAAGTTAAACGCTTGAGTCCCTTTTCTCTCTCTCTCTCCCTCTCTGTCTTTTTTTAAGCTCTGTTGTTCCTCCTTAGAGCAAATTGAATTAGAATGAGCTAAGAGCCACAATTGACTTTACTATCTGGGCGCGAGGAGCAGAAAGAAACGAAGTGAGAGGGAAAATAAAGAGTGCCAGGGAGAGGGTGTGACCGAGTCAAAGTGGGGTGAGGAGTTCGAGCGACTCCACACGCCACCACTCCCACCCGTGATGTCACACACAGACAGTGGGAGCACTGGTGTTAGATTACAGCTTGTGTTTACTCTGCGGCTTTCGTTTTATGAAAACCATGTACTAAATATAATTACTTTGCAGGGCTGTAAACTTTTCCACTGATCTAACTGTGCCAGTGTGGGCTCAGAGTAAGCTTGTGTACATGTGTTTTCAAATAGAGGCAAACTTGAAAGTGGTTAAAACTGTATTTGCAATGCACTAGTCAAGAATAGTGTGTCATTTGCAAAAAACAAATAATCCAGTTAAGTGTGATCTTTAATTTTCTGCCACTGGTTTAGTTTCATTTTACACAAATAGTGTCTATTAGCCAAGAATTAAATATTCTTGACATAGTATTTTAACCTGAGTAGCATCTCTGACTGTCTCCTGTTGCTTTTGTGCAGAGTGCTGACAGAGCTGGTGTCAAAGATGAGGGACATGCAGATGGATAAGACAGAACTGGGGTGCCTTCGAGCTATTGTCCTTTTCAACCCAGGTAACCATTGTGTGTATTATATAAAAGCTTTCATTTGCTGTTTGTGCAATGCAAACTCTTGTTTCTTTTTTCTCCTTTTTTTAGTTTCAACTTTTATTAAAAAAAAAACCCAAAAAATTATTCAGTGACCTAAAATGACTAAAAATCTTTTAGAGAAATGGGTCATCAAACTACTGCACTGTGTAATTCTTCCTTCAGAGCAATTGTTTTATACTGGCGTATTCCAGTGAAATGCAACTTTTATTAAAAGTATAAAGATCTTGTGCAATGTGGCGTGGTGCTGCTACTGTTTCTAGCTATAATCAGCCGACACAGACGTTGCAGGAATAGAATATGAGTCATTGAGGACTCGAAGCGTAACGCTTAGTCAACACAAACTCTTCAACTTTGATTATTAAACCTTATCCCACAGCAGGCTTAAAATAGAACATGACAAATGTGTCTTATCCTCATTGGCTCAGCTTTCATTTGGCTTTAATCAATTCCAGTGGGAACAACTTTTCACATTGGGGAAATGGTCTCAAAATGCTGCTAGACTTTTGTTAAAAGTAAATATAACGTATTTAGATTCAAGAACGCTGTTGCGTTGTGCATCACTTATGTCTCAGCTCTGGTATCTCAGCTTGTAATGGAAACTATCTCTTTGAGTTGACCTTGATTCTCTCAAGACTTCAAAAAAAGCACCATTTTCACTTGAAATTGATGAATTCTCATTTATTTTGTAATTTGACAACCTTCTGTAAATTTTACTACATTCCCCCGCAAAGGTCCAAAGAAAGAGTGTGCTCTTTAATTGAGGCCCGTGTCTTGCCAAGGCACTTCTGCTATGAGTGTGCTGTTCTGTATTTAAACCTTATCCAAATGGAATCTAAGTGGACTGAACCAACCCATGAATGTGACCCAGGTTTTTAGTGACTCAGTAGGGGAGGCTCCCTGAATCTTTCTGGGGCTCTGCGGATCTGCTCACCCCGGACACACTGATCCTCTGTGTTTCACATTTTGTTCAGGCCATACCCAGACCCACTGGCCCCTGTTCACTTTTCCGCCTGATTCCTTGTTAATTAGGGGTTTGCAAGACTACACTGACTGGAAAAAAACATACGCTGGTGGGGGTGGGGGTGGAGGGAACAGCAAGGCAAAAATGGCCCTCAGTCCTTTTCTTTCCCACACTGTATGATCTGGTCCAGCCATTAACAACCAATGTACATTCATTGTTTGTCAACTTCACAATGCTTTGTTCGTCAGAAATGTTAATCAAAGATGAGTCCAGTGAAGCTTAAATTGGTGCAGCTTGAGAATTGCGGTCTTAATTGGACTAGCCCAGAATGTGGAGATGCTTTTCCATATTGAGTTATGCTAGTTTTTCCACTGGGCACTGGCAAGTGCAGATTTGAAAGCTTTTTCACGCCTACTTGTTTACTTCTTTGGGGTTTTTTTTTTCTTTTTATAGTGAAGAAGAATGTCCAGTTGTGTACAAATAACAGCAGCACAGCCTAGCCACGTGGTGTAGTGAATTCTTTTGTTCTTTCTGCCACTCTCCGCAGACTCTAAAGGTTTGTCCAACCCAGGCGAAGTAGAAGCTCTGAGAGAGAAAGTCTACGCGTCTTTAGAGGCCTACTGCAAACAGAAATACCCAGAGCAGCCTGGCAGGTAAGATCATAAACACCGAGCCCTTATTGTTACATTACCAGTTTGCGGTGCTGAGAAAATCAAGAGCACGAGTGTGTTTATTGTTGCAGCTGTTATTAATATTTAAAGTCTCAACCCAGACAGCCTCTCATGAGGTAGAAGTCAAAGAAAAAAGCTTGAAGTACATCCACACAAGAAATGTGTTTTATCAGTGGCTTTGAGTTCACCGTGTTATCAGTTTTGACATAGACTGTATATCAAAAATTGATGTTGTGAATTGGTATAGGAATCATTGACAGAATTTCTGGATTTTTTTAAACCAAACGTGACCGTATTAGTTGAGTTGATACAGTAGATGATGTTTTAACTTATAGTATAAGCTTGATTTATGTGATACTAATTCTTTGTGTTTTTTTAATGGGATGGCAATTTTGGTCATCAAAAACAAGGGGGGTATAGATATTTGCTACATTTGGTTGCAAACATGTTGGGCATGTTATCATGAGGGTATATGGGGACTGGTTAGCTTTTGGAATCAGCCTCAAGTGGTTGTGTCAGGAATTGCAGTTTCTGGCACATCTGTGGCTTTTTCGTGGCTATTTTCAGCTTGAAAGTTTGCTGAAACCCATCTACAGCTGCATAAAAAACTAGTAAAATTATTATTGTGTAATAGTTTTGCACTGAAGTTTTGCCATTTGCTCAAAACAGGTTTTTCTTAGTCTTATATTTAATGTGAGGCCTGTGTGTGCAAGCATCACCAGTTCTCTTAAATCATAACTTGCAGCTGGATGGATGAGCGCCTGCTTATGACAAAGTGCATATTTATGCCAAAACTAATGCCCCTGAAACTGCAAGCTTAGAAATACTTTAAAATTATTTCAGCTTTTCATCCTGTGCTAAATTCTTGTTTTGTGTTGTGACAGATTTGCTAAGCTGTTGCTGCGATTGCCTGCACTGCGCTCCATCGGTCTTAAGTGTCTAGAGCACTTGTTCTTCTTCAAGCTCATCGGCGACACGCCCATTGACACCTTCCTTATGGAGATGCTAGAAGCCCCACATCAAATGACATAATAGAGGTGAGGGGTTGAACCCTCTTTACCTCCACCCAACCCTCCTCATCAGCCTTGGATCAAGAGGGGGGCCTTTTTCCTTTTTTTTTTAAAAAAAAAAAAAAAAAAAAAAAATCTCCAGCAAGGGACAAATCACAAGACAGCCTTGGATGGAGAACCTCCCCCTTCCTCCCTCTTTTTCTCCTCCTCCGTCCCTTCTACCCCCTCGCCTCGCTTAGATGTTTTCAAACAATGAATCCGTCACGCCCATGGGTCTGTTTTATACCTTGTAAAAAATATAAATACGAATAAGAAATATTATATATGAAAACCACGCAGCAAGACGAGTGACAGCGGTGGACTGAAATCAGGACGGACAGAGGACAAAAGAAACATATTGAGCCATTGTTTTCATCATCGCTTTTCCTACACCTTGACAAGAAAAAGCTGAGATGATCAGGTTTTAACACATAAAGACAGAATTGCTCTTGCATATATATATATATATATAACAGTAATGATGTCATAATTGGACACTCAACGTTGTGATCGGGACAATCGTGGGCTCTTGAGAGCCTTGGGCTGTTTAGACTTGGACCTGAGCCCTCACTGTCTTTCAGGACTGAACTTAATTAAGAGGGGCGGGCTGGTTCGGGAAAATAAGTCTGCTTAAAGGAACTTGTCTGTTCCTGCCTGACTCAACTAAGCACGTCAGGTCTTGCACTAGCTGTGTTCTTTTTTCAATGTGTGAGCTTTCTGGAGAATTCAGAGGTGGGTTAACAAGGTTGCAAGAGCTCAAAACCCTCAGGTCTCTGCCCAATTCCAACAAATACAACCATGTCTTACTCTAAACACTGTGCAACACTGGGGAGGATGTTGTGGTAGTCCACTTATCAACCCTTCAGTTCGCGTATTGCTTGACAGAGAGTTGGGAAAGTTTGTTATGTACAATCTACACACAGGACCATTCAGGCTGTTTTAAAGTACCCAACTGTAAGCTTTACAGCCCACTGGATGCTCTGAAAGGCTACCAGCACACGGAGGAACAACATATATTTTGGAAAGTAACATTTCCAACATTTGGCCTTCATCACGACAAGCTTGGACGCCTGGAAAGTTTGTGCACACTCACACTGTGGGTAAACGTCCTAGTTTTGCCAGCCTCTTAGCTCCTTATCGTCCATTCTCCACCCTCTCCACCTCGCGTTTCATGTGAATTCCAGCACACCATTTACACCTCCACACTCTGCTCAACACAGCGGGTATTAGCTTTTCAAAACACCTCATATCTACCTGTACAGAAACAGTATTGACGTTATTTTCAGTTTTCACTTTTAACGACAGCAATGCACAATTTACCTCTGCCTCCATCCTTCGGACCTTCGGTTCTTGATACCCATTTAGGATTAGACCATATACAGTATGTGAGAGATGTACTTGTTGCTGTTGCAGCAGGAGCCATTATTTGTTTGTTTGTTTGTTACTTGGCACTTAACCTCATGACCGTGGAGTCGGGTTTCTAAACAGAGAGCTGATGTCGATGTAATTGACCTCTGAGGTGGACTCTGGCCCCGACCCAATCAGGAACGCCACAATTGTTTAACACCTCAGAGGGACACACACACTCGCTCTCTCTGCACTTCTCTGGACAACCAAGTGTCGTATAAGTTGAACTGAAATGTTAAATATCCATGTTTCTACATATATACATGTTGTGTATAAATATGCTTTATGCCCATATTCTGCGCCCCCCCCCCCCGCCCTCCTCTGCTTTTCTGTAAATGCTGCAGCTGCTGCAAAACTATGCATCAATTGCATTTCCAAAGATTGTCCACAGATCTGAGATCTTTTAAAGAAATGTGTTTGTCAAATGTGGGTCCACTGCAAGTTTTTTACTGACAGGAGAAAATAATACCAAGGGTTTTGTTGTTGTTGTTTTTTAAAGATATTTAGGGGTTATTTAGCTCTGGTTTACTCACATTTGATTGAAATTAACTCAAAATTAAGAGAAAACTGCTCTTTACAGCGGTGGCCTGGCAAAAAGGCAAAACGGCAAAGCCTCTCAAGTAAATGTGGCCATTATAAGTAAGGGCTAAAACAAATTCTGACATGGTAACCCTCGATGACAAAAATCTGCCCAGAAACAGAAGGACATATAAACACCAGCGAAAGTACTCAAACCTAAACTTTGTGATAGGTCACACTACAGCAGGTGTCACCAGGATTTCAAACAAACTCACCAAGTGTAAAAAACCAAATTTAAAAAAAAAACACCAGCTTTGCTACTGCAGATAATAATAATACTTATGACGGTTAAAAATATTTCAATAGGATTTTCTTTCTATATCTGCATCTTTGCTACTCTTTCATAAGCACCTTTACACTATCTGAACCTGGGAAACAAAAGAAAAAAAAAGAAACCCGAGCACTGTGTTTTCATTACATTTTGATAAAAGTCAGATTTTTAATGGGGTCTGAGGAAATGTGTGGAGTCTTGAGAGTGTGCCTTTTGAAAATAATTTGCTTGATAGTAATGGATAAATGAAAATCTGAATTGCACTGAAAATGTAAGTAAATTAAGCGTATGAAATAAAATCCACGCTTAAAATGATAAAACAATTTTTTTAATCAGCTGGTGTTTCATGTATATTTCATCATATCCAGTCTCGCAGTTTATGAAAAATGAAACTCGTGGGAAGCAATCGGAGCTTAGTTTAGCTGTCAGCTACTGATGTTGAGTTTATTGGCACATTAATCAATTATAATCAAGTTTGAGGGTCATCAAGACTCCATAGATTTCTGACTCAGAAAAAAGCAAACCAGTCTGTAAAATGTCCGTATGTCAGTTTTTCATCATTATTTGGTGCTAGTTTTATAATAAATAGCACGCGCTGGGAGAGACCTTGTAAATGTCATTCCACCTCTGTGAAACTGATCCCCCAGATGGCCAATGATCTCTTTTGTCTTACGATGAAAAAAATCAAAAAGTCAGTTCATACACGCTGGCTCTGAAATGTCAGATGCTATACAGCTCAAGCAGGACTGCAAGGTTTACTTTGGGTGAGGGAGAAGTTTGGGTAAGAGGAAAGGGAGGGATGTAGTAGCAGTTTAAGAGCTGCGAGCTCCTTCTAGTGGAAGAGAAAGAGCGCTGCAACATAACTTGAATTTTTGTTGTCGTTGTTGTTGTTGTTTTTGTTGTTAACAAAAAGAAGGCACTTTCTAACCGCATTACTATCATCAATATTCCTTTGGCTCAGACAAAACCTCAGTATCTGTGCTTATTAAAACTGAGTAAAGTAGCAATAACGTCAAAAAGACCTATTGGCTTTGTGTTTGATTCTTATTCTCCATTTTCATTGAGGTGGCCTGAATATTACAACCTATCCATGTGACAGTATTGACTGCCAGCTTGGGCTTACAGTATTTATACTATTGAAAAATATAGATATATATCTATATATACATACTTGTTTGTCTGTTAAATCAAAAACGTTCATACATTTTCAAAGGAAACTATTTTTAGAGGCTGATTTTCATCAAGAAAAGCAGATGATAAAACAATCCAATGCTCGTTTTCCAACCGGGTGACCCAAGTGTTAAAACGATTATTCTCCTGTTCTTTTGAGTCCGATGTCTCCTTCTACTGTGATTAGTGACAGCAGCTATCGTAAGCCATAAATCGATCTTGACAAGAAAGAAATGGTCACCTGCAAAGAATGATTACCTTCATTGAATGCTATATTTTGTTAATATGTATATGTGTATATATTTATAAATATATATATCGACAGCTCTATTCCTTAAGGATTTCCAACATTGAAAGAAGGAGACGAGTGATTCAGACCAAACGGTTTCACGGCAGGTGTTCTTCAAGCTTTTTATGGTGTTCGCCCCCCCCGAGGATTTGTTTGCATTTTGACCTTATTAAAAAAAATCCTGATCAACCAGCAGAATTGCAGCAGTTATAAACTCAAGCCAGCTTCTCAGCAGTTTATGGGACCTTAGTAAACTATGAAAGAGAGGGGAAAATGGTTAAGATTTGAAACCCTCTGAAATGTATGTGTTGCTTAGCAATTGTATGTTCAAAAAGAAAAAAAATAACCAGGAAAAGCTGAACATGTGACACAATCACTGCTTTCTTAGTGGCATAAACAGTAAAATGTTGTAGTTTTAAAAAAAAAAAAAAACAACACTTGGTAAAAGCTCTATTTTTGTACAAAGGTAATTTTATCCCTTGCTTATGTACTCTGTTCTTTCCCTTCTCACTGTGGGCTGTTATGTACATTGTGGAAAAGCTTATTTGACGGCAAGAGATAATTTTCAGATTGAAAATGTAAGACAGGAGTAATAGTAAGCTTTGGCACTTTGGTAACTGTGTCGCTTTTACTTTGCCATGTTTTAACCTGTCGCTGCAAGATGGGAGTATCTTCTTTCATTATATTTTGTCTATTTTTAAGAAAATGGAATTTTGCCATCTGTTCTTCGTGGGTTGTTCTCTGATGTTCTTTGTTCATGGACAGGAAAAAAAAGGTTATTAAAAAATTTTAAGTGAGTGTTTCCAGTTGATTTGTGTTAGGTGTACAGAAATAAAACTGTCAACGACTCGGGGTGAAACATACAAAAACTGTTTTTATTCAGATGTGAATTACAGCTGTCAGATGCGAACATATTTTACATAGAATCCAGGTTAACTACAGGAAAAGCAGCCTGCTGGCTTCATGTGCAGAACTATCAGCTAGTCAAGCAGAGAACATAAAAACACAAAGACAGCTAAAGTAATCAAACTGCGACACGTGGCGTTGTTGTATGTACAAATACTGGAACACAATAACTACATTTGGTCACTGTTGTGAACTGTCAAGTGTTAGTAAGTACTTCTTTTTTTTTTAAGGGTCATTCAGGGTCATTTTGATTTTTGTAGCAAATCTTGAAGAATTTTAAACATTCTCAATGTTTGCACTTGTGTCAAATTCTGGTTTGTTGCCCTAAAAAAAATGTTTTTTAAAATATCTTGTAAGGGCATAAAGTACTCACTTAAGATCCGAAGTCCTTAAGTATTAAGTAGTTGTCCTCAGGTATACCGTCACCTCTTTACTTTAAAGTCACTGATTGTAAATGGTACTACTGAGTTACACAAAGGCAGAAAATAAAATACCACGAAGGACCAAATAACCATTATATTCATTGTACAAGACTAGAATCGTGCTTGTGAAGACTGTTATGAGGCAGTGACATCGAGGTTAATGCAGTGTTTAAAAAAATAAAATACTGAAGCACCAGAGTATTGCTGCAAAGTAAAACGAGGGAGAGAAAAAAAAAAAACAATCACAAATTTCCATAATGAGACATCGAAATCTGGCACATGCTTTGATGAGGGGATAACGTCCGCTGCAGAACTGTGTGTGGATGATGTGTCTGGTTTGGTTCTCCTGGCTGAATGTCATGACATTTCATGGAGTTTAATTTCATTCTTTCAATCCAGCAGGAGCTCTCTGTTAGAAAACAAAAGTCCTCCTGTCTTACAATAAAATGTAGGAAAATTATATATATATATAAAAAAAACAAAGGAACACAAGTGGCCCAAAAGATCCAAAATGGCTTAGCAGTCGCTTTTCCATAGCTTGATGGTTTTGTCGTTTTCTAAAGCCGCAGATGCGATGATGTTCTCTGTGGGGTGGCAGGCAGTCGAAATGACAACATCTGAAAAAAGTACAGGAAGAAAATTTAAAGAATGACAAATTAAAAGAACAGATTGCACCAGAACACAATATTTAAAACACAGCTGCAAATTTATGTCTTAAAAATGAGCTGCGCCTTCAAATATTTAATTAAATAAATGCAAAGTGATTCTAAAAGACAACTAACTTTGACTTTTAGTTCCCATACAAAAATGCTATTCTATCTGCGTTTTCAGTCACAGTGCATCTGCAGTACCTGTGTGGCCCTGGAGTTTCTGCACAATCTCCTTCGTCTGCAGGTTCCAGATATAAACCATGTTGTCTTCTGAGCCCGACACGATCCACTGCAAAAGAGCAGCGGCACTTAGGCTCAGAGTTATGTTTGCACACATAAGTGATTTCAAAAGGACCATTTTGTAACTTTAAAGTAACACTGAAGCTCAAAGCACCAATAAAAACAAAATATAAACATTCATTTTCTCAAAGAAATGATCTTACCTTCCCGCCAGTGACAGAGAAATTTGCAAATATGCAGTACTTCTCATTTTTATGGCCCGTGTATGTCTTCAAGCACTGAAATGTTAGAAAAACAGAAGTTATTTGTATGTGTTATACAATCAAAAATGACAAAACTGTAAAATCTGCAGTTTTATTCATTACTAAACAAACATTTCACATCTTAAAGCAAAATAAAATGCCATCATTACTGAGGCTAGGACACTACTGGGAATGTGCATCTATGATTTAAAATTTCTGAACTCTTAATACATAAACACTGACAAATAAAAGCAGTTAGAATAAAAGAATGGAATGATAATCAAGGCTTTCAACAGCTTTCAAAGGCAATTACCTTTCCTTTGCTGTAGTCCCACAGCTTCAGCGTGCTAAAAGAAATACAAACAGAAGTTTAAAATCGACAGTCAAATAAACAGACAGCAGCGCACTGTGATGTTGTGCTGCCTCCTGCTGGTGAAATCCAAGTAGTGCTTGTGAAAAACTGTCCAGCTCCTTAAGAAGTCAATTCAGATTCAGTTATATAGCACCAGATCACAACACCACTCACCTCAAGGCGCTTTACAGTGAGAGACCCCAACAATCGAGCCCCCACCCCCGATTAGCAAGCGTCATGCGATAGTGTGAAGGAAAGCCACAAAACTGAACAACGTCTATACTCACTTATCCAGTGTAGCAGCCAGGATGTATTTCCCATTGGGGGAAAACTTTACAAACGACACAGGAGGGTTGTCGTCATCTAAGAAACACAAAAAACAAGAACGCATTGATCACAAAGACACGTTTAAAAAACAAAACAAAACTGAAAAAACTCAAAGCTTCAACCTGATTGCATTTTTCATGCCTCAATACAAAACTAACTAATTAGATTTGCTGTCACTAATCAATCGTTTAATTAGCACATTCTGCAACAAATCAAATCAAACGAGAAAAATTGGAACACGTGTGTGACTGATCTTACCTATCAGTGTCTTTAAACACTGCCCTGATGCTGTGTCCCAGATTCGACTGTGAATGAAAGATAACACAATTAACTGAGAGACATTTCCGTGTAAAAAAAAAAAATAATAATAATAAATCACACACCGGATGACTAGAAAGTCATCCACATCAGCTACAATGTGATGATAAGGGATTGTTTTTAGCTCGAGCACGGAGCAAATATGCCAGACATGGAGCATTTCCAGTTCTTATCAAAGGCAAGCTTGTTCTTTTAAAAAGCACCCATGTTCCCTGAACTGTGGCCAGAGAGTCTCAGGAGGATCCAAGTACTCACCAAAGGCCATCGTAGCTACTGGACACGATCAGAGAACCGTCTCTGTTGAAGTGAACCTGCAAGCCGAGGCAGACCATCATGCCTTTAATACAGTGTTAATATTAAATCCAGAGCATTTGTCTAATTAATTATAAAAATAAACTTACAGCAGAGACTGGATCAGAATGAGCTGGCAGCGTTTTCAGACATTTCCCAGTCTTCACGTCCCATATCCTTACACTCTCATCGAACTAGAAACGGAAGAGAAAAAAAATAATCATTTTTTGGAAAACCACTCAGAAAATGCTTCTAATGCTCAAAGTGAGAGCTTTCGCAAAGGTCTAACATCTGCTTTCCATTTAGGTAGGACTTGTTTCTTGCCAAGAGCTTGGTACTCACCGATCCTGACACAATAAGATTGGACTGGGGGTTGAAGTTGCAGCAGAAGACGTAGTTGCTGTGACCTTTCAGAGTTTTTAAGCACTTCCCCTGGATTAGAGAGAAAATTGGTCGAAATGTCACATTTCTCACCCACACTGAAAAATCCAGGACCATCTTCAACTAAACCACACTACAAGTGCAGCTTTAAATGTAATACAATTTTAACATCAGCAGAAACCACTGATATGAACCTAAGAGTCTACATGGATTTCATTTTCATACTTCATAAAAGTATAATGATAAGAGACACAGCAGCGATGTAGACCGAGCCTTACCAAATCACTATCTCCCCTTTTTTACAGCAGTACACCGCATTTCCAACACACTGAGATTCTATTACAAGTAGTACTCCCAAACAAAGCCTTCTCATTTACATATTTTTCCAACTCTATTATCAGAAAATAGGCCCATATAAAATAACCCATTAATACATTTTAATCAGCAACTTCCGAGCCATTTCCAATCTGCCGCTCTGCTAAGATCCGAATTTGATAAACGCAACATCATCTGACAAAATCAGCACATGACTTCAGCTAAATTTACAAAGAAATTCAGAAGCAAATCTAACTAAGTAAGCATGTCATAATGTCTCTGAACTTCTCTGAAAAGAGCATGTGATATTTTCTCCCAGTAACAGAATGAGAATGTGCAGGTAGAGTAAATAAAGGGGAGATTGCCCACAAGTTAACCAATCACAGATTGCACTGTTCTCTCAGACAGCAGGAATAGTAAGTCCAGCCAAATGATCATGAGATGATCTTTTGCGGTACAAGAGCCTGAATAACAAGCCTCCCCATAGATTTAGTTGAACTCATGCATTCAAGCAGTCAACAAATATTCTCAACATTGATTGTGAAAATGAAATCAGTATTTTTAGCAGTACAGCAATACTGCATAATATCTGTGTCATAGTCAGAACAGGCTGTCAGCCTGGGGTGCAGCTCTCACAGATTCAGGCTTAAGACCAAGCTGGCGATGTGGGGAGAGAGCAGTGGATGACTCAGCCTACTGCACAGGAGTGGACAAAGATCAGCTGAGTATTTTAAAGTACAATGTGTTTATAATATTCATCTTGAGCCAGCCCTTGTTTCTTTATACTGTGCTAAGAAAATGGGAAATGGGGAGCAGTAAACTGTGCAATCATAAATGGAAATACAATACATAAAGTAAAAACAATTCTGATGAGCATGAAAGCCAATTCAGCACATCCTGAACTCTCTTAGGAAAACGTTCTTGTAATTTCTTTAAGTAGTCTTCAAGACTATTTCTGCAGGCTTCCTGGAGGACATTCTATGCTCCTCTTTGGATGTTGGCTTCCCTTCCCTCTGTTCTGTCAAAATGATCCTGTACTGCTTCAATAATGTCCGAGCTCTGGGGAGGGCATTTTATGATGAGGCTTCAGCAAACAGTAGATCAACTGAAGGGCCAGGTGCATTTCTTAGAGTCTGTTTCAGGACTCTGTTTCAGATATTTTCATATTTAATCTGTCATAGATAGTTTTAAGGCCTGCCACTTCTTTTGCCCTGTACTTGTCCTGTTTCCTTTTTTTGTAAAGGACACGCTGTACACCATGCTGAGATATTCCAAGTTTTCAGCTAATAGTTCTAGGGGAAATCACCTGGTTGGTACAAAAATATTATTTCATCCCATCAAACTTATATTTGGCATTTCTCAGATTCAACAAAAGAAATGGGCACATATTAGCAGCTTTCGTGGCAGGCTCTTTGTAAAAAATAAATAAATAGAGATAAAATTTAAAATTGGTTCTTTTCCAAAGTTGTCTGTTAAATATAAGAAAAAAAAGGTTCATCCTTTGAGTTACGTGGCTTTACAAAAGCAAAAAACATTCTTCCCAAAATGGTCAGGAACAAGGCCTGGACTGAAAATGAGTGAAAAAGCATCCTATGAAGGTCATTTAAAGAAAATTTTGAATGACCTTCAGAAAGCCTAAAAACACAAGACCTTTTAAAAATGACATGAAAATCTCACACCAAATATGGGATGGCTCAAGAGTTTTGCATAGGACTGTATATTTTTCCTTAATGGTTTTTAGATGTTCCAACTCTTTTGTGCTGTGCACATTTCATTTATTTAAAAAAATGACAATCAATTACCTACATGAGCTAACCTAATAGTTGTAGTTAGTGCCTCTACACTTCAGTTGCCACGCTGATACCTGCCAATCACTCATCCAAGATGATACTCATAATTGTGCCACAGCTAATCATGCTTTTTCTTATTTATCTTTATGATTCTTCTAGAAAGAAGATCCCATGCTAGATAACATCACTAGACTCCCTACTGCTGGATAGCTAAAATAAAAATAACCAAAACTGTTGGTCAAATATTCTATGATGGTAATATACCTGTGCAGCTTGTTAAAATGTATGCGCAGCAAACAGAGTTTAGTATTATATCACACATTTCAGCAGAATCATTTAAATAATCTCCCATCTTACCGAGCTGACGTCCCAAATCTTCAGGGTTTTGTCGTCTGATGCAGATACCAGGAGGTTGGAGTCAGAGGACCAGGCCACATCAGATATACCCTGCAGATTCATGGGAACTGATCAGGACTTGAAGCTCTGAGAACAGCTAGCATGGGGCCAATGTAAGAACTAATGGAACCATGGCTTGGCTCTTAGTAACGACTCCAAACATCTGATCCCAATTGACTAAACATCAAGGATGCTACAGTTGTTCTATGTTAGTCCAGCCAATAATAAACAAAACCATTAACACAGCAGGAGTATAGCTAAGAATTAGTCAAACTCACAAGTTTGTGTCCAGATATGGTTTTCTCAAACTTGCCGTCATACGCGCCCCAGATTTTGATCAGTTTATCAGCAGCTGTAGAGACAGAATGAATATGCACTCAGCATAGGTTAAAAAAAACAACACATCATCAATCTTAAAACTCAACAAGAAGCTGCAATAATTTATTGATAATTATTAAGTCCTGAAAAAAAAAGGTAGTTCCAGCAGTGATTTTTACTCACATGAGCTGGCGAGCCATTCTCCACTCGGACTGAATTTGACAGAGGACACAGCTTTGGTGTGGCCCGCTAATGTGAACTTCAGGCTGTAATTTGGCTTTGCAGGTGCCGACTGTAAGTGAAAAGGAAATAAGACATTTAACAACTCTTGGCTGAGATGTGACAAATATACTAACATTCATCAAGTCTATATTAAACAAAATACATTCTCTTATAAATCCTAACTATGGCTATTTCCTGGCCCTAAAAGGCTACAGCTGGAACAGAATAGCGATAGTCCCAAAAATTCAAACCTTGCTTTGGCTGGCAGATGCTGACGGTGCTACTGGAGGTTTTGTGTCAGTCTCTGGTTTCTTGTCTTCAGTTGCCATGGTGAAGAAATTAGCATCTACTGTGTACTAATCCTAAAGCAGAGGAAAAAATAAATACCATAAGATATTCTTTATGCTACTGGTGCTGATCAGTATACCAGTTATAAATACCAATGAACAGATATAACAGGGAGCCTCAGTAACTTTTCAAGAGGTTTGCATGAACAATATCACTGACAGCCTGGATAATATGATTACATTTTTCAAACTGTCTCTTTCACGCTCAGACACTTGGTGACTGACAAACAACTGGTTTAAAATAAGTTTAGCCAAATTAAACTTGCCTTTCAAAACAAAAACTCAAAAATACTAAAGCCGCTTTTTGAAGTGATAAAAACACGATTGTATTTATAAACGTCAATACTGCGTCATTAACTTGATTTATACTACTACTGTGTAAATGCCTGTGAATGTTTATGCCTAAAATAAAATAAGACATACTATACAACACAATTTCTTTGCTATTAAAATGACCATTCAACATATGTTTCTAGCTGTTTTTTCATTGAACTTTTTTCAAACCAACTATTTTATGCACCCAATAAATCTTACATGTTTGAAAAAACTATTCTTAGTTTCTGATAGGTTTTCAAGCAGCAGATACACTGGCACACTCGAAATTTCTTCAGAAATTTTCTAGTTTGTGTTTATTTATTTATTTACATGATGACTATGCAATTTTTTTGTAGTCTCTAAAATCCTGATATTAAAGTTAGTCAATGTAGACACACACACACACACATATATATATATATTATATATATATATTAATGGTCATAACTCCCTGCACTGACTGCAACATTCACTGACAGTCAAGTTAAAACGAATTTTAGACTGAATATAGTCGATATTTAGTCTGATAGTGGTATTAAAATGCAATGAAAGGGCAAACCTCTTTCTCCATCTCACATGACAACAATGGTATATATTGCATAATGCCAAAAATGCACAAAGTATATACGAAACCACCTTGCCGTTTAGCTCACGATGTTTCCTTTTAGTTTTATGCCCCTCATATGAGCTGCAGTTTTTGCGAAACGCCGCATTTAACCCAGTTGGTACAGGCTGCAGCTATTTTCTCTTGTTCGTGTTGCTGCTTTCTCATTTAGCTCCAAGTTTAGCCATTTAAGCTAGCTTTAGCTAGCTAGCATTGCATTACTTCGTTGTGGCTACTTAAAACCACCAAACAGAAACGCAAATGCATTCAGCTAAGACTAGATGGCATCTGTTTGCAATATATTAACATGAATTCGCGTTTAAATGGAACAAACGTGCGAGAAAAGAGAATATCAAACAAAGGGCGATACGGACTCCCTTGGTTGGAAAATTCAACTCTTGACTAAGATCGTATTTGAACGACAGCTAGCCAGGCTGTTATATCACTATTCAGATGTTTAACCGTCAACGATAACGCCACTTTAAAACTGGTGGTTTTATATAGACGCTAAAGGTTATTTGATGATGCAGCCGCCGCTGCTCGAAATGCTCTGGTGCTGTTGACAAACTGGCTGAGGTACCATGGAGGGGCCCTCCATTCACACAATGAGGATTCAGTCATAAAGACGGTACTCACAGATTAACGGAGCTTCACGGTCAGATTGTTACTCCTCGTAAACACTCTAAAGGATAAAAAAAAAACACCATGTATGTGTATTCAGACGATCATGGAGAACGTATACAGCAAGTGACTTGCTCTTGGATGATTGCCTGTAGGGAAAGAGAAGCGGGGAATGTGGTGTGCTGTGGCTTTGCGCATGCGTGTTACGCTCTTCTTCTTCTTTGGTTTTCACGGCGGGACGCAAACCAACGTGTTTACGCGCATACTGCCACAATCCATTAAACAGAGAGTTTTGCATGTCATTCATTATTATATCTTCCATTTTTATAAAACATTATAAAAACAACTGTTGATAAAGACGTTTAGAGAAGGTCAGGATGAGTTCCATTGTTTCTAGAGAATATATGGGGCATATGATTGGGTACAAGAGATGAAATGCGGCAAAGAAATATCTTAAGGTGGTGCAGGACATCTAGGAGGACAACAAGACAGTTTTTTTTTTTTTTTTTATTATTAGTACAGTGCATTTTGTCTGTAAAATTAACATACAGACAAAATGCACCATATATTACACATTCAGAGAATACATACTTACATATTAGCAACTTTCATACATAGGAAAAAGAAAATATAAAGATGGGGTCACATAATTTAACAGATTATTAACTCACTAAATCAAAATCTTCCACAAAGGAAACAAAAAAAAGCAGCCTTTTTCTTTTTAACTAAAGTCAAAGATTTAACCAACAGGTTTAAGTCGTTTTTCCAGTACGCTAGCATTGGTTTGGTCTTAAAAAAACAAGACAGTGGTGTGGTGTGCAATAGGAGTGACAGATGGGTTTGAAGGAGGGGTGGGATTATATCAGGGATTGGCTCCAAACCACTTCTTATTTGCAGTGGTAATGGACAAGTTGACTGATAAAGTCAGTGGACTATGATGTACAGAGAGTCCGGAAAGGTGTAGGTATGAGCATTTAAGTCCATTTGAAGCAAGACATATTAAATATGTGTGAATGAGAAGGAAACACATGTAACATTGAAAATCCAAAGAATAAAGGTAGTGAAGGTGGATGAGTTTAAATGGGAGTTTAAATCAGTGCACAAGAGAGGTGAAGAGGAGTGTGCAGGCAATGGTGGAGATGAACATGAGAAGGATAGCAGCACCAGTCAAAGGGAAGGTTTAGAAGATCATAAAGAGACCTGCTATGATGTATGGTTTGGAGATGGTGGCGCTCATAAGAAGACAGGAGGTTGAGCCGGATATGGCAGATGTGAAGATGCTGAGATTTTCATTCTGAATTACCAGAATGAACAAGATTAGAAATGAGTACCTGAGAGCAAGGTTGATCAGCTTGAAGACAGTTGAACAGTGTGTAGAGAAGGGGTAGTGGATATACTGGACAAAGGATGTTGGAGATGGAGTTGCCAAGCTGGAGGAAAAGAGGAAGACTTCAGAAGAGGTTCATGGATGTAGTGAAGGAGGACATGCGGGGTTGGTGTGGCAGAGGAGGAAGCTAGACGCAGGGTGAGGTGGAGGCTGATGATCCACTGTGGCGACACCTAAAGGGAGCAGCCGGGAGAAGAAGAAGAAGAAAATCAACGCTCTCCTCTCTTGGGATCGTTACACTTTCGGTCATTTTGGTTTTATTCTCGACACCCTCCGACACAGCAGGCGGCGGTATACGCTGTTAACTTTGGCTAAAAAATTGGTCACAGAAGCTTTCGACGAAGGGGAGCTTGTTACTTGAAGCCATGCCCGCAGCAGGTTTGTGTGGAAGTTTTCAGCTGGTCTAAGTGCAGCCAGGAGTTACCGTATCTCGACTTTTCCCTCTGTTTAGCCTTCGGTGCGGCGCGAACGGGCTTAAATAGAAACTAGCATTTTAAAGTACCTTCATAAGAGGAAAAAACGAGTTGGTAAACACTCGTGACTCTCCCGTCATCCTCTGCGAAACAAGTTATGTGGTACATGTATGTGTTGCTGTTATCTGAAGGTAATTGCGAGCGTTCAGGTAACAGCGACTGGCGTCCCTATGAAAACTTTGTAAGTGGTAAGTTAACCGCGGCAGAGCGAGGCCCAATTGTAATACACAAACCCCAGTAGGCACTGCACAAGATACTGTGGTGGTTTTTTTTATTGCCCATTTGCAGTGACGACTTAAATCTGTCTCTCAATGCGCCCATATAGGTTTACCTTAACCTGCTAGCCAAATGAAGCTAACGTGCTGAACGTGACTGGTTAGTGTTCCCAAGAGCTGCTGATTATTTAACTCTGTCGTGGTCATTTAAAACTTGACAATCCGATTCTTCCTTCTTACTCCGTTAAGTTAGCATTATATTAGTTGACTTGTATTTAATGGTATGATATTACACGAGCTAGGTTGAGATTTATACTGCGTCTGAGATCGTGCAGACTCTCACTGCCTTCTCCAGTGGCGATGTTTAGTAAAATGAGCAAACGAAATAAAATTAGATTTGAAGAAACATTTGATCTGGAATAAAGGAAAATAGATTTAAATGTTAAAATATCTAAACAGTAATATCACCTCACTAAAACTTAAAGTTAAATACATGAAATGCATTTAGTCTTCCCGAGTTTGGTTTTATTTATTGAGAAAAGGATGCGTTCACAATAATGTGTTTGTCTTGAAATATAATGTGTTAACTTAGACCAACAAAATATAATAATATTTGAAGAATAAAGTTTTGTAAGCTATTTAAAAACTAAACTGAAATGAACAAAGCCTCTCTCGAAATTAATAGAAATGCATTAGAACTGCAAATAAAACTGAAATAAGAAAAAATCTAAATCACCTGCTCCTTTCTGCTGCTCCCTTTAAGGGTCGCCACAATGGGTCATCTCCCTTCATTTCACCCTATCTGTAGCACCCCCCTCTGTCACACTAACACTCTCCATGTTCTCCTTCACTACATCTAAGAATCTCTTCTCTTGTCTTTCTCTTTTCTTCATACATAGCAGCTCCATCTTTATCATCCTTTGTAGCAACCTCAGTCTAAGCTGACCCTTTCATGTACTCATTTTTAATCTTGCCCATTCTAGTCAGGCCTAACGAAAATCTTAGATCTTCACCTTTAACAGCTCCAGCTCGACCTCCCGCCTTTTTGTTAGTGCTCCAAACCATACTTCATAGCCCGTCTCGCTCCCATCCTCTAAACCTTCGCTTTCACTCTTGCTGCTGTCCTCCTGTCACAAATCACCTGTGACACTCATCTCCACTCACTTCCCCCTGTCTTCACTTTCTTCTTCACCTCTCACCTCTTGATTCCTCTTCTATCCAATGCATACCTCCATCTCTCCACCTTCTCTAAATATTAAAATTGGAATAATTGCAGGCAGATTCCTAGACAGCTAAATAAACATAGCTGATTCCAACAATTTTGTCAGTGTATTTGGCAAGAAAACATTTATCAGTTCGCATGCCCACTAAACCTTTACACACCCTCCGTGTCTTCTGCTCATCTGAAGCCGGGTTGCAGTATTCAGACATCCTTCTCCCCAGCCACTCTTTCCAGTTCCCCATGGGGGTCCCAAGGCATTCCCAGGTCGGATGAAATGTATAATCTCTCCAGCAGGTTCTGGTTCTACCCCAGGGTCTCCTCCCAGTTAGGTATGCCCAGGAGGCATTCTAACTGGATGCATGAAATACCTCAATTGCCTCCTTTCAGCATGCAAGGAAAGACCCTTTATACAGTCACGTGCAGATTGTTTTACATAATAATAAAATGAATGTCATAAGCTTCAAAAGATATGAGATATAGTCTGTTTTTGAAACTATATCAATGGTGTGAAGTAATCAGTCGCTTCCTCTTTTTATAGTGTTATATTTAATATTTGGAGAACCACATGATCATAACAGTCTATTCTTTTATGTCAGCAGGCCACATTGTGTGGTTTGACGACTCCCCAGCCTGCTTCATGCATAGTTTTCAGAGTGTGTGACAAGCTGTCAGGTGAACGCTACATGACTTACAGAAGATAACAGAACCCAGAAGAATTTGTGCAGCCGTCATGTCCACAGACACCAACCAGGACCCTCCTCAGCTTGTTAATCCCCCACCTCCCGAGGTGACCAATCCCAACAAGCAAGGCCGGAGGACCAACCAGCTGCAGTATATGCAGAACATAGTGATCAAATCCCTGTGGCGGCACCAGTTCGCCTGGCCTTTTTACCAGCCTGTCGATGCAGTTGCTCTTGGACTGCCAGTGAGTAGTTTGCACATGTTCAGCTGACAGGGTTACAGTGCATCAAGTCATTTTTATGGGTTTTTCACAAATCATGGTACAAAAATGACTTCAGCCTCAGGATTGCAGGGCTTTTCTTCAGTTAGTTGCACAAGTAAGTCATAGTTTTGCTCATAATGAAAATATTTTTTAATTCCACAATGTCCCCATTCTTTATGCAAAAGTGATGTTAAGTGGGCATTGTGTTGTATTATATGATCTATTTAGCCATTGTTGTTAAATATACATTTTCTGGTAGCTGCCAGCAGTTTTACACACACACACACACATATATATATATATATATATATATATTGTATTGGGGTTTTTTTTAGTTTTCAGATACGCTAACTTGCTTTGTGCTCCTGGGTCTGTCTGTTCTTCTCTTCTGAAACTACTAGATCTTCTTTTCGTTTTGTTATTCTCTCACTGTTAATTTAATGTTGTCTAAGATATTTTTTTGTTTTTCCTCCCTTTTATTTTTGTTCCTAATTCTCACGCACAACCCACATACCACAGTGAGTATAGAGATAATGGAATGCAGTGTCACTCTGTCTTGCATCTTATCCTAGTTTTAGCCATACTTCAGTAAGAAATGACTCGAAAACCTGCCGACATATCCTTGATCTTAAATTTTAATACATCAGCAAGAATGTGTATGAAGTGTAACTAATTTATTTACCCAATTTAGTGCCTAATCTAAAAATGCAAATAGTTAAAAAAAAATCATATATTGATGTTAATTCCAGCCCGATTATCTGACTCACTTCAGACAGTGCAAAAAAGCTAATCTTGGTGATTTTAAGTTGGTCGCGATTTAGCCACTTCCATTTTTGCCTTAAGTTCCAAACACTATTAAGTAGTCTAAATGATGCCGTTTGACTCTGTCTTAATAAAGTAATTAACATTTAGTTAATATCAAGTTTTATAGAAAAAGATTAATTAAATTAAGATCCAACATGAATAAACTGGAAATTGTGCAGTGTAATTGTTCTCCATTAATCAAACTTTGGCAGAGCCTCAGTGTGGGGCAGCGCAAAATGTAATGCTATATTCATCTGACATCAACTCTTTCTCTTAACCAGGACTATCATAAAATAATAACATTGCCCATGGACATGGGAACCATTAAGAAACGACTAGAGAACAACTATTATTGGAGTGCGAGTGAATGCCTGGAAGACTTCAACACCATGTTTACCAACTGCTACATATACAATAAGGTGAGGAGCTTTGTGATTGCAAATTCCTTCCATTGTTCCCTTACAGATACTAAGCATGTCCTCACACTGGGCAATATATGCCATGCCGGAGAATGTTTGAGCAAGAGTCGAGTTTTGTATACTGAGCCTGGATGAAGTTAATTTGGCTTTCGGCGTTGATCGCCCTCATTTTCTCAGAACAGCATTCACTGTGAAAATTCCTTATTAAACTAATTACCAATTCTCTAAGGCATGCAAGACGACAATATGTCACCGTGTCCAAAATTGGCGTAGTTGAGCTACAAAATGCAAAAAACCATTCCCTCTGTCCTCTTCAGCCTACAGATGATATTGTCCTGATGGCGCTCGCCTTGGAAAAGATTTACTTGCAAAAAGTTGCCCAGATGCCTCAGAATGAAGTGGAGATTGTTCCTCATGCTGCCAAAGGGAAGGGCAAAAAAAGTAGCACACCAGGTAACTCACTTAAAAGAACTTGTAACACTGACTGCTTATTAGTAGTAAACTAGTATTTTGATGTTCGGTCGCAAGAATTCAGCAGACTGCATAGGCTAGCACATCGAGGGTGTCACTGATGAGATGCTGAACACCTTGTATGTAAAGCAATAACCAAATATGAGATGAGAGGGTGCAGGCGTTCATGGAGAGTGATGGGTTTTACCGTTACTCTCCAAAATCCTGGCAATCCAGACTTTCAGTTTCACAGCTATGTGTGCTTCTTATCCACTTATTAAAAGTCTAAAGTTTTAATAAGATTATAGATTAGTTTTAGCAGCATTTTTGCTTTAATTATTTTACATCTTTAAAAACTCTAAGCTAATGAAGGAAATAGGGCAGATAAGAGAGAGAAAAAAGGTTTGTTTAAATGAACTAATTGTAACAATTCATTTAATTATTTTTAGAAAGCAGGAAGAGGCGTGAGAGCTCAAGCCGTGCCAAGAGCGACTTTGAAGAGGAGTCATCACAACAAAACACTGAACCCTGTGGCCTTAGTGAACAGCTGAAGTACTGCAAGCATATCCTGAAGGAAATGCTCTCTAAGAAACATTCTGCCTACGCCTGGCCTTTTTACAAGCCTGTAGACGCAGAAGCTCTGCAGCTACACGATTATCATGACATCATCAAGTACCCCATGGATCTCAGCACGGTTAAAGTATGTTTGCTAACATGCCTTTATACATGCATTTGCTTTGTGCCTTGATACACATGCTTTATTTGGTTACCTTTTTTATTTTCAGAAAAAGATGGATGCAGGAGAGTACCAGGATGCACAAGCGTTTGCTGCAGATGTTAGGTTAATTTTTTCTAACTGCTACAAATACAATCCTGCACATCATGATGTTGTTATTAAGGCCAGAAAACTTCAGGTGGGTTTGGAATTTATAGAATATTATTATTAAAAATGGGTGGGAGGGGGAAAGTTTTGGTTGCTCTGCTTTCTATTTCACTCTGTTTGCTTCAGGGAGTTTTCGAACAAAGGTTTGCAAAGATGCCAGACGAACACGTGGAAGTGACCTCACAAGCAGGTGGCAGTTTGGAGAAACCAGAGTCTGCAGAGGAGCGTGCCACCCGACTTGCTGAGTTGCAAGAACAGGTGGGTGCAGATCAGGTGGGTTGCTGCACAGATGTTTGCCTCATGTATTATTACTAGGTGCTATGAAAAAGTTGTGCAATGCACAGCAAAACAAAGCTCATATCTGATTTAAGTTTGTCCACTGTGCACAAGGAAGTAGTCTCCTTGGATAGCTCAGCACCATTTCCAGAGCTGCTTCTACTTTTAGATTTTCCTTTGTGATCTAGTGCACATCATTGTGCAATCTCCTTCACCCCACCACGACTATAACCCTTACATTGCATTTTATTTTGAGGAATTAAATACTTTAGAGAGCAAAATGGCAAGCTGGGCTGGCAATACACTTGCCTTTTTGATCCACAGTTCAAGTCATTTGTGCCAAATATACCACCTTCACGGCTCGCTCTCATTCTGAAAACTGCGGTCTGGTTTCTGAGCCAAAAGTTGCTGTGTGTTCAACTTTCCAAGGTCTGCTGGAAGGCTACTTCCAGGGAGCATGGGTGTTAACTGTGCATTGAACCTTCCTACTGATTCATCATTCTCAGGAATACAAGACTTCTCATTTTTGTGGCACTTTTCTTCCCAGCTTAAAGCCGTTCATGGACAGCTTGCTGCTCTGTCTGAATCCCCTGTGAGTAAACCAAAGAAGAAAAAAGAAAAGGACAAAAAAGACAACAGCCGACAAAATGTAGGAGTATTGAATTCCAGATGTACATCAAATTCCTGTGCTAGGTATGATGTTTTGTTTAGCTCATGAACCTTTTTTTATTTTGTGGTATTACTTTTTAACAGAGATTTTCACTGCTTTGTCTTTTTGATAGATATTCATGGAAAGGGAGCAATGAATGGGAGTCAGAGGATGAATCTTTGCCAATGACTTACGTTGAAAAGCACCAGTTAAGCCTGGACATTAACCGGTTACCTGGCATGAAACTGGGCCACGTGGTGCACATCATTCAGAGCCGGGAGCCCTCGGTGTGCAACACCAACCCAGATGAAATCGAGATTGACTTTGAGACGCTAAAGCCATCCACTCTGCGCGCTCTGGAGCAATATGTCAAGTCGTGTCTCTGTAAGAAGTTTAAGAAATTTCAGAGTAAGTACCAAGCACAGGCTCACTTGAATTCATTTGACATTAAGGCACAAATCACCCATAGATTTTCCCTGCTATCACTATCTGTAGCATTTAATCAATGATGTTGCCTCTTTTACTCCCCTTCATCCAGAGAAAAGCCGTCAAACTCCATCTCATCGCAGCAGCAGCAGTTCTTCGGATTCTGCCAACACCAGCTTCACTGACTCTAGCACAGAAGACAGTGACTCATGATTACTGTATTGATTTTATTTATTTTTGCTATTATGACCAAAAGACATTTCGTCAAATATATTAAACCTCTCTATTTTGTTACCTGTTCATTATGTTTAAAATAAAAATTCCCATTGAAAATGTTTGTACTGTATTTTAAACAACGATCTCTCTGGTGTTTATCAGACTCTTAAGTCTGCAACAGAGCCGGATGGCATTCTGCTTGGGTAAGAGTAGATTTCATTACATCAGTTTCAGACGATAACGTCTTTGATTGACCATTATCCCATTTTTTTACATTTATGTTTTTTCTTTGCTGATTTGGAAATACTTCAATTTATATTACTAATATTAAGTGCTGTAACTAAATTGTTTCTTAACCATTTATTGACCAAGATTTATACAGGCGTGGTGGACTTATTTTGGCTGTCAAATGAAACATAGTAACCATTTGAATTTTCTTAAAAGCCCCCAAAATGGTTGAGAAGTACAGTAATGTGGGTGCACATGGTAACATCTAGGCAGATATCCCCATAAAGCTCTTCTACTCTTCTTTATGAAATCACTGGAATTTTGTCTTTTCAGCACGCACGGTAATGGAGTTATGATCATTTAAAAGTGCCTGTAAAAATAGGCCCACCAGCGGGCCCATGGTAAATAAAGGGTTAATTTAGCACTAAATGCATTTAGGTGTACCATTAATGCAAGAATAATGCACGTTACATAAGACTGATGAATTATCAGGTCTCAACAGTTTTCTTATTTTTATTCTGTATGAAGATGAAATTGAGCAGCAGAGGCCAGGAACATTATGAAACACTGCAGTTTGCTTTGGGGAACAGTCCATACAGTGGGAATGTAATTTCCCATGAACAAATCACACCATAAAAAATGCTTTCCAGAAACCTTAATAACAAATTTTAGAGATTTTCGTGATGGCAAAAAGATGTAATGGAGAGTTGATTGCGTGGAATATGAACAGTGCTTGTTGTTGCATACTGTTTTGTTTTCAGCTTCCATTCCTGTAGTAACTATTTTGTTTTTTTATATATTTCTTTGTTCTATATAAACTAAAAATCAGAATACCTGAAAATAACACCAGTCTGCTTCCTGATATTGTCTTTCTTTTAATATTAGACAAAGTTCACCAGAGTAAAACCAAAATTCAGTTTTTAAATTGTGAATGTATTTATTAAGGAAAAAAAATCTATCCAAACCTACCTGGAAAAAGTATTTGCATCAACATCAAGTTGTGCCACCCTTGGCAGCAAGAACTGCAGTTAAGCATTTCTGCTAACTGGCGATGAGTCTGTAACACCACTGTGGAGGAATTTTAGCTCACTCTTCCTATGCAGAATTGTTTTTAGTTCAGTCATGTTGGAGTTTTTGCAAGCATAAATGACCTGTTTAATGTAATACCAAAGCAACTCAGTCAAATTTAAGTCCAAAGTTGGACTAAGCCACTCGAAAATCTTTTTTTTTATTGAGCCAGTCAGAGGTGGATTGTTCTATTGTGTAACCAGGTGCACTGAAGGGAACAAACAGAAGGCTGGACTGGATTTTGTGGTAGAAACATAAATTCTGCTCTCTATAAATTACAGCAAACTGTCCAGATCCTGAAGCAGCAATGAAGCTTCAGACTATCACACTACCTCTACCGTGTTTGATTTTGTGTTTGTAGTTCTTTGTATAAAATGCTGTTAGTTTCACACCAGATTAACAAATAGTTGCACTTTGGTGTTGTCCATCCACAGAATAATTTCCCAAAAGTCTTGGTGATTGAAATGTGTTTTGGCAAACGTAAAGCGAGCCTTTGTGTTCTTTTTGTTCAGAAGTGGTTTTCATCTTGGAACTCTCCCATTAATGCCATTTTTGCCCAGTCGCTTTCTTACTGAATCATGAACGCTGACTTTAATTGAAGCAAGTGAGGTCTGCAGTTCTGTGATACTCTTTAGGCCTCCTGTCTGTGACTCAGGAGGTAGCGCAGGTTATCTACTAACTAAAAGGTGGGTGGGACTATATAAGAACCAGTCTATTTACCATTTCTGGAAAGGTTCAATACTGTTCCAAGTTTTCCTTATTTGTGGATAATGGCTCTCATTGAGGTTCACTGGGGGCCCAAAACCTCGGTGTCATCAGTGTTTTGCTTGAGCTTTGCATCTTGGCTTTTTTTTCTGTTTCCTGGGTTCTTGAGTTAGGTTTTTTTTTCCCACAAAAAAAATAAATCTTACAAAGCTTAAAAAAAATCCTTCAGAGTGGATGGGAAATGCTTATAACATTGTCAGGAAACAGCTAACAGCGAAAGAAAGCTGCCCAAAACATTAGCTCTACTTCCATCTGACCGTCCAGCTGCTTTGCAAAACTGGCACAAGCCCAGTGCTGCCCACTTTGAACAGCTGGTGCTTGCACCAGATTACACTCATCAAATCTCAGTGCAACTTTCAACATACATCAGAATGACAGCATATATGGAGTTGGGAAGGTCTGTTTGAGATGTCTGTGGGAGCAAAGAAAAGCTTACTGGCAGAAAAAAAATGAAAAGAAAAAAATGTGCAAAGTATACCTGTGGCTCAGTTATTGAACTCACCAGTAGATGGCCATCATGTGCCATCTTAATCTTTATTCTTTTTTTTTCCTTGCTTTTGATTTTACAGTGTTAGTCTGTTTCCTATGCATTACTTTTTTTCATCATTCGTCAGTACAGTTTGTCATTTCATACAAGAACGTTTATCAGATTTGTAAAAATCAGAAAACCACTAAAATGATTTAAAAGAATGCAGATCCCTTTTTGTAAAAAAAAAAAAAAAAAAAGTTAAGTTCTCCAGTTGTATGTATCAGTTGTGTACTAGTGCTGGAGAGGTTTGTGAGGCCATTCATCATTTACCCTTTTCTTTTTTTCTCTCTCTCTGCCACACCAGCCTGCTGTCCTTGCAGTGTGCATGTTGCTGGGTGATGTGATCTTTGTGACCTGCATTCCTGTCATGCCACATGCAGCAGCCCTCAGCAACCTCAGGGCATGATTGATCAATGCCACAGCTCCAGTGACAACTAGTCATTTCTGCCACTTCTGGCCATCACTCAGTGCATGAATAGAGTGTTAAGAAGACCACACACGTGCATCTCTACAAACACATCGCACAGTTCGTTTGATTAATGGTTGTCTTGTTTTCTTTTTTTCTTTCCCTACCCTTCTTCTTTTTATCACCTTGTAGAAAATCCAGTAGAAATTAATACAAGTGAATGATTGTGGTTTCATGTCAATGTCAGTTTGAATGAACTTTACAGATTGAGCTTCATATGCATCCACTTTTGTTTGGTAAACGATTTATGCTGATGTGACATATACCATAATTGCAAATTAGCAGATGATGTTCTTATACTGTGAGCCTCTTTTTTGTAATATATCTTCAATTTGTAACAAACTTTATGATTCTAGTTAATCTATTCAAAACCATTACTTACCCAGCAAAATATTTTGCCGAGCATGATATTTTTGCAGTACTGCACTGCATTAAACTCACACACCATGTATTATCTTGCACTATATCGTTGTCCTTTCTATCACGATAAGCATGATGGTGCTAAGGTTCACGTGCCTTACTCGAAGGTACTCCAGTAGCACCTGTGCAAGGAGAAGGCTTGTTCTGTTATTACACAGACGTCAAGCTTGTTTGTGGCATTTTTAGATTACTGCAACCTTAGCTAGCACATGCATCCACTTCATGATTTTTTTATATCCTGCATGTGCTTTTCTTAAATGTTATGTTGTGAAATGCATGGGGAACACCACACAAAAAAGAAAAAGCCATAACTGGATGTTCCATTAGGTTTCACTGAAATGTGCTGACCTTTATTTATCTGTCTGGATGGGATTTTAGATATGTTCTTTTCTTCTATCTCTGTAAAACATCACATATTGCCATAAGTGAACTTTAAGAAGTAAAACTGAAAAAATCCTCCAAAATTAAGTAATTTTTTCTTCTTCTCAGAATCAATCCCAGGACTCCATTTGTCTTGCTTTTTTTCTCTCTCTCAGGAATTTGAGAGAGCATAGCAACACTATCCTCCACATAAAAAATGCCCTGCTTAAAGATTTATAGGCCATATTTTAGGCAGATGGAACTGTTCAAACAGTCTTTAAAGGTTAAGTGATCTCATGGCTCAGAACCCAAAGGCCAAACTCAAAGACCATTTGTGCATCACAGAATTAATTTTACAAAGGATATTTTCAGCGTCCAGTTTTGTTGCTCATATATTTTTATATGGACTGTGTTGCATACAAGATTACAAAGCTTTGTCTGAGCAAAGTAAGATGGGGGGGCAAACTACTAAATGCAGATCTGGTATAATGGTATCGTGTGAAGCAAAGTGTTTCACATTAACACTCAGTCTTATATTTTTTTGGGCTGATGCTTCTTGCAGATAGGAAGTACATCAAAGAAAGTGCTTTTAAGATCAAGTGCTTCTAAGATCAGAAAACCACAAAGTATGAAATCGCCAAATGTCCACTGAGTACATATATTTGCTCTTTAGAAAGGATAGCGGGTTTTAAAGAGGGCAGCAGACCCTCATCTTTACAGAGCCTTTTCTCGCTCCAAAAAGGCACAGTACTACTGAGGCTTATCCTCCACATAGTCCATCTTGCCTGCCTTTCCATATCAGTGCAAAGTCTGCAACCAGAAGGAGATGTTTCTCTATGTAGTTGTGAAAGATGTTCAATTAATTCACTATTAATCAAACACTGATGTCTCAAGCAGGATAGCTGTTCCCTTGGGGATGGCAAAACTTGTGATGCATTATTTTATTAGAAATGCGGTCTGCACATACACTGTATATAGAAAATGTAGAAGAATGTGTGCCTTGAGCTCATATATCCTATTGCAAAAGAGCCTTTCCACTCATTTGATCTAGCAAAAAGATATTTGATCTATACATGATGTGTTCCTGAAGTTCACAGTTGTGGTCAGAAGCTTACTTACACTCATCATGGGCATGAATGTCATTGTAATTTGGGATTTTTAATGGATTCTTAACTGTTCTTTATCCAGGGCGGAATAGTTGTACAGCATACATCTTTAATTACTTTAAAAAAAAAAAAAAAACAGGAACTGGGTAAACAGTTTGTATTACCACTTTGCCAAAATCTGGAAGAAGTCCCAAACTGTAACACTCAGATGAGAGGAAATTGGTTAGGATCTTCAGTAACAAATCAGGGATCGTAAAAGTGCGATGTGATGAACTGGAAACTACTGGAACACCAGCAACAGTGTCCAGAGTCAAGCAAGTTCTACATTGCCATGGACTAAGAAGATGGTGACCAAGAAAGAAGCCCTTATTCTTAAATCAACACCTTGAAGCTTGATTGAAATTTGCAGCTGCCCACATAGACCAACTAAATGCCTTCTGGATAACATTTTTATGGTCAGACAAGACAAAGATTGAGCTATTTGGCCACAGTGTCAAGAGGTGTGTGTAGAGAACTAAGGTGAAGCTTTCAAATCTAAGAACAATGTCACAATGCTGTCAAGCATGGTGGTGATAGCGTCCTCCTTTGGTGCTGTTTTAATGCCGTTGGTAATGGTACAATACAGCAAGTGAATGGAATAATGAAAGAAGAATACCTTCTTCAACTTTAATTAAAGCAACAATAGGACAACGATTCCAAACACACATCAGAACTGGTTTTGTAATGGATGAAGCAGGATAACACTAAACTTCTGGCATGTCCTTCCTAAAGGTCTGACCTCAACCCCCTGAAAATTTGTAAAACCAACTAATTAAAATTAACTTTACCAATTCGGCCAAGATGAGTGGTCAAATGTCCAGCCACAGTTATGCCACAAACTTGTTCATAGTAACCAAAACCATCTAGTTGAGGTGCAGCTTGCTAAGGGACATTTAACCAGGTGGAAAGATGTATATTTACTTGAGCCTGTATGTATACTTTTGAACCTCTTTGGTTTAGATAAAGTCCAACATACATTTAAACTTATACATTCAGTTCTTTTCGTTTTTTAAGTCATAAAAGATATATGCTGTGCAACTATTCTGTTTTAGAAAAATAACAGTTCAAAGAAATTAGTAAAAGCAAAGATTACCATGACATTCATGCTTATGATGAGTATATCAAAACCTTTGACGACAGTTATATATTTTCATGTCATGGAACATCTTGCAAAACAAATATATACAAACATTTTGTTATTCAAAGATTGTAATGAAATACAAGGCAGTTTAGTGCAGGCAACAATGGCTCATTTTCAGGACTTTGGTAAAGTTTGCAGTAATGATCTATGGTTGCTGTTTCAGAGCAGCTGTGGTGTTCATGGTCAACGTAACGGGGTAACAGTTATAAATGACCAATTTTAAACTGGTGATTTACTCACTGAATTCTATGGATACACTAGCTTTATACAGTGTAGGGGTTATAATTTTGTTAAATTCAACTGTCTGAATGCACGATGAGCAGTGAATCTCAGAGCAGTACCAGCATAGCTTGTACAGAAAGAAAAGTCTACTGGATTACACAAGAGAAATTATTATAACTTATGTCTAATTAATTCTTTTCCACACACTACACTGCTACACCCAATCGTAGGGTCTTCCACATGCTAAACCTCACTTCAAGGTTCAGTTAGTTTTGCACATTTTTATTCTCTGAGTACATTTCAGAGCCTCTACTTTTTCACTTTTACTTAAGAGTAAAGAAGTTGAATCAGTACTACCAGATTATTTTTCACACAAATATCTGTACTTCTACCTGTACTTAAGGGACAAATGTTTTTATTTTTGCTATTCCTAGACTTCTTTAACCAATAAGTGATGGCTCTGTGGATATGTCCATGTTTTTTGATACAGTCTATGGAGCTGCAGCTACCACGGGAATGTTTGATATCTCCATTAATCTGTGAACAGTCAAAGCCCTTGTGTCACTTTATGAGGTAAACATGGCTGCAGATGGAAGGAAGGTGAAGCTTATAAAGTCCTTACTCTTCAGTGACAGGGAGCTAGATGACAAGAAGTGTGTGAGATAGTGGGTTTTTGTGAAAGATTCTGTTTAGCTGCTCTTTGTTAGTACAAATTCTGTCCATGTCAACCTTTACTGCTTTCAGGGCACCATGGATAGTACAGTGGGAGAATACTATGAGAATTCACTACCTTCTCCAAATTCTTAAACAAACAGGAAAAACATAATTTGTTCTGGTGGTACATTTCCAGTGCCTTAAACTGCTCACTTGCACAGAATTTGCTATATTAAAAAAAAAAAAAAAAAAAAAAAAAGTCATCTCAAGCCTTCTGAAAACCAAAGCCATCCCCGGTTTCTATATGGGTGATTTAAGATCGTATGGGCCAGCAGCTGTGCAATCTTTAAAATCTTTCAATTTCAAAAGGAGCACCGGAAATCAGGTTTTGCTCTGCTTCTCTCATATATGCCCAGAGACAAACTGGCTAAATGTGTTGTGTCCCTGTGGGAATGTGGAGGTGGGAAGATGCACTGATGACTGAGCTGATAAAGTAATGAGACATGACAAAGGGGGTTTAACAAGAAACAGGTGGCATATTGAGGTTGGTGACAATTAAGAGATTAATTGACCAACTGTGATTATTTTATTAACAGAAGATGACATTGGGGAACATTGCAGTAGAGTGGGAGGATATGGAAATGAGAAAGGTAACTGCCCAATTAAAGAAAGGAGCAAAATTAAACCCAAAATATATATCAAATGACAAATCATAGCCAAAACATTGTTGTTTTTCTTATTTCTGTGAAATAATAAAAAAATATTGATGTGATAGTACATGACTGAATTGCTAACTTAAACATGCATGACCATATTTTGCATTTGCTTTGACTCAATCAGTTCTTGAGGGGGGAACATCTGTCTCTTTGCCAGGTTAAATGTTTACTATGCACACAAACTGCTGTCTTTCTTTCCTGTTGGTGATAAAAGCTGCCCACTGTGTCTGGAAACAGAACCGATGAGATTAGTTAGTAGCAAGCATGTCGTCTCATTTTATGGAGGTGAGGCCATCAGTCTTTGTAAAACTGAGGAAAGCCATATCCACCAGCAAATCAGTTTTTGTCTGTCGACTGTGGAAAGTTATGGAACAGTTAGCCAACATGCATGCTACCAGGATCCTGAAACTGGAGTACTCAAAATTTAATTTGCTGTCTTTGTTTACATCTGTGATCTGGATTTTAAATACAATGTTCAGAATCTGGTCGTTTCCAAGTACTGTGAACTCAATTTAAAACACATTTTATTGCATTCCCAGAAACAACAGGTAACCCATTACTGAACAAGTTATGACAAGCCAACTGCATTTTTCAGCCTTGAGCATTTGCAATCATGGTAAATGTGGTTTGTAGTGGTAGGTGTGTGGGTTTTTATAAAGAAATTGTTTAACTTTAAACTAATCCACCGTTTTTGTTTTGTAGAATCAGAAGTCGCCCTTTTACAAACTGCTAGATGTTGTTTGAGGATGACTGTAGACCAGCGGTCTCCAACCTTTTTTGCGCCACGGACCGGTTTATGCCCGACAATATTTTCATGGACTGGCCTTTAAGGTGTCGCGGATAAATACAACAAAATAAAACTAGTACCGGTACCGAAAAAAAGAAGATTTATTCATAACACACGTGAAAAGACCCAGGAAAACCGAGTTAACGATAAAAACGATAACAAAATAATGCTGAAAACCGATAAAAACCCTGAAAACCATACATTTCACACCTGAGCCTCAACTCTCGCGGCCCGGTACCAAACGACTCACGGACCTGTACCGGTCCGAGGCCCGGGGGTTGGGGACCGCTGCATTAAACCACAGGCAATCCATTTACCATTTAGTTAGTTATTAGTTCCCAAATCAAGGCGTGATAACAACTTAATTTTATACCAAATTTTACACAATTTAACACCAAAATTTCTCATCCGTGGGATAATAAAGGTTTATTCTATTCTATTAGCTCCCTAGAGTGAGTGCAAACTTCCTTACCAAAAGTTTACATATTATTTCCTCTTTGACCTCTAACCCCTCTCAGTTACTGTTTAGATTCTGTGGAGGTGTGGGGAAGCAAAAGAGCTTGCTTCTTTGTTTATCTTTATTTCACTATAAAACAACTTGTAGATTTAATTGCTACTTAAACATGTAAAGGCATTAAGTGCTTTTGGCTTGAGAAGTGGGTAAATGCTGTCTGAAAACCTCTGACCTAATTGTCTATAAAAATGGCTCCACCACAACAGCCTGCTTTGGTACTGCTTTTGTTCATGCATCGCTATTCACAGTCTAAAAATGTAGCCAATACCACCAGCCACAGGAACTAAGCAAGAGAGTGAGAGACCCCACTACTATGGACATAAATATACATTTTTATGCCTAGTTCCCTTAAAGTGTAACCCTTTCCCAGGCAGGGTAGTCATGTCCCTTTGTTTTCTTCTTGTAAAAACAGTTTTCTGGATCACTCTTAGTCTGCCCCCTCACCCTAGACTACTCTGTCTTAGAAGACCCTCCCAAATTGCTCCTGACAATAAAGGAAACAGTTGATGTGGTTCCGGCATTTGACCAAGATGCTGAAACCATATGGGAACCGCTAGGATGTCTCCTGGGTGAGGTGTTTTGGACATGTCCTACCAGGAGAAGGCTCCATGGCAGACCCATATCTCTCAGCTGGCTTGAGAACCCTACTATGCTCCTCCAGTATGAACTCAGGAAGGTGGCCAGAGAGAGGGAGGTGTGGGCTTCTCTGCATAAACTCGTTCTACCCTGACCCAAACCCAGATGAATGTATTATTATTGTGTACTTGTGTGGAAGGACTGCATTGAATAATCAACAACAACATGAAAATAAGCTCCAAACGGACTTTTGTGTGAGACATTTAGTGACAATACATTCATGTTACTTTTACTCCAACTGTAACACTTTAACTATGTTGGGAAGCATTCATGTAACAAAGTGTTTTGCAGGTTACCTCTGTGGTGGCCATCTTGTTTTCCCAGTAAAGAGGAGGCCTGCCTCAGTTGCAGCTCTTTTATAGGCCAGTCTGTATTGAGAAGGCGTGGTCTTTAGAGTATTTAAAGGGAGCAGGAAATGGATTGGGGGCCTTTTTGGGAAGTTGCTGTCTGTATGTGCATGATGTTGGCAAGAGACAATAAAACAATTACTTCAGTTAAGATAGAGTGAAGTCTGATGTTTCTCTCACCGCTCCTCTCTGCGTAACAAACTAATGGAATATTTGTAAGAAGTCTTTTCAGAGACACAAAGAGTTTTTGGAAAGAGTCCACCTCTGTGTGGGCTCTAACTGTGTTACTGTTATAAAGAATAAAAGTGTTCAGATTGTAAGACTCAAACATAAATCGCCTAGATTTGGATTAGAACAAATTAAAAGTTATAGCATTAGTCATGTTGCTTTTCATTCTTACTCTGGTGAGGGATCAGAATTAATAAAAAAAATATATAGTGTTCAGAAATTAAGGATGTCAACATCTGAACAGTGACTGAAAATTCAAACCTCTAGGTTACTAGTGATCTGCTCAAGACTCTCGACTTACAGTACAACTACCAGGCATATTCAGAATAACACGGAAAGCTTCTGCAAACATAAGAATTATCTATCTATCTATCTATCTATCTATCTATCTATCTATCTATCTATCTATCTATCTATCCCCTTTATGCCAATGCCCCTTGCAGTGTGCGCTTCACCCATCAGAGGGCGCATCTTAACGCTTAGTTTAAAAATACTCCCTGAAACCCAAATTCTTTTAAGAGTGGAGCTGCTAAAGCAAACTACCCGACTTTTAACTTTACGTGTCTTAATCAGCACATAGGGGCAAGTTCAAACTCCTGAGCCAATACCGAGCCTGAAGCCTGGTCTCCTTTCAGATTTGAACAGCTACGATCGGCAGCTGGGATCTCTAAACATCTCTGTCCGAGAGGGAAACACGGAGAGGGAGACGTGAGAGCAAGGACGTGAGCGGAAGGGAGGCAAAAATCAGAGAAAACCTAAGCTGGACACACTGATAACGCTGTTTTTGGGCGTGCGTAAAGGCGCGAGGCGAAGTTGCATTTACAGGATACATGTAAACACAGATGTCCCCCTTTTTTGTTTCCCAGACTGGACATGTTTCCGCTGCTGGAGAGAGACGTTTAGACAGTTGTGAAAAGAGATTGAACCAAGGGTTGTAGAGAGTCTGGTCTGTTATCCCTTTCTTTTTATCTTTCGCTTTTGGGACTGAGTGGAAGTCCTTGTTTTTGACGCTTAGAGTACTGAGGAAACGATAAATGCAAATGCGAATGGTGACTCCGTGCTTTTATTCATCGTCTACAGAGACTTGAAAAGCCGCTTTCTCCACATTGCACAGCAGCCCGTGGTGTTTGGTTCACTGAAATGTGAAACACTAGTGAAGTCGATACATGACAAACTGCTGTATCCAGCTGGTTTGTTTGTCTCTGTTGTAAACATTTTACGCTCTTTGGATTATATGTGTTGAGTAGGAAACTTTTTAAGAATGAAGAGGAGAAAATTCACGTAGCTCGTCTCCGTTTTCTGCTTACATCGTCGCTGTGTGCCGAAGTGGATCCCTGTTATTATTTTAGTCATTTCCGAGCCTTCACGTTGAGGAGACAGGGGAGCTGACATGCGCCTGGACATGGGGATATAGTGCGCTGACCTACTGCGAATAATACAAAGTTGCGAAATTGCCTGATTTGCGTACATAGTGAATAATCAAGACACCCGGAGCCGGTGGGAAATCAACCATAGTGCCTGCTCGTGCGCCGTGAAACAACGCTTTTCTGCTCACACTGAGCCAGTTCGAGAACCAGGTTATTTTGCGAGGAGAGACTTCGGAGCAAGATATGGAGGAGTGGAGACAATGCGGACGGTGGTTAATAGACTGCAAGGTCCTGCCCCCGAACCACCGGGTTGTGTGGCCCTCGTCGGCCGTCTTCGACTTGGCACAGGCCCTGCGTGATGGGGTGTTGTTGTGCCAGATGTTGCACAATCTCTCCCCTGGATCAGTGGACCTGAAGGAGATCAATTTCAGACCCCAGATGTCACAGGTGAGTCCGCCTCGGTATACATTTTAAGCGACCAAGTGGTGGCTTTGATTTACACGCCCCCCGGGCAAACTTTTATATGCACTACGCTGCTACACATCCACACCCTGGGATTCCCTGGGTAGCCACTTCCCACTGAGATGTTCCACGATTTGCCTTGATTGTTTGGAAAGCTTTTTTTTGTACAACATTTCTCTGCCTGGATTTCCCCAGCTGATCCAGAGATTCCTTCCTGTCACAACAAGCCCATTCCTTGGCGCAGTAAAAAAATTCTATCAGTGTATCTGTGATAATACAGCAGTTAAACACATACTGTGGTGGGCTCTGTGTGTTAAAACATGCAAGCTTCATTTAGTTTTTCCCAGGTGGAGAAAATAATGCAATTATGCCCACTAACACCTTATTCTGGAAGTGTCACACCTGCATCCATGTGGTGATATAGGCCTCAAGGTTGATGATGAGCTGTTCTGCTGGTGGCTCCAGGAGCACTTAAAAGCTAATTCCGTTCATTTCTTCCTCCCCCCCAAAAAAAGGTTAAACATTTATCTACCCAGTATTTTATTTCTGCTCATGCAAGTATCAGCCCCCCCTCCCAATGAAATTGACATACAGTTGGCAGCTAGAGCATCTTCACATTCACTTCCAAGGGTGCTAATTGGGTGTTATCTAGACAGTCTAACTCTGTGCGGAAGTGAGCAAAGATAATAAGCTTCTTAGGGAAGAGAAAATCGAGGACACTAAATAAAGTAAAAGCTATGGAACGTTAGAGTGATGCTCTTCCATGGTTGATGATTTAGTATACACCATTTATCTGGTGGTAGCAGTTTTAAAAGGATGCTGCACTATTTGCTTTTAAATTTTTACCTGTCTCAAGTTGAAGGGAAATGGCAAACTGGAAGAGACTCAAAGAGAAGTATCCCTGTGTGTATGTAATTAAACTCAAACGAAACCCAAGACTTCATGGCAATGAGATTAGAGGTTTGAACTGTAGCTATTGCATGCCTTTGCTTCTGTAAAGCTCCCTCTGCACTTCAGCTCATTCATGTTTCCAAAGCCAATAAGAGGAAGTGTCGGGTGCCACAGGAAGTTTACATGACCACAGTGGTGGAGTAGAAGTGCTCTGTGGCAAACATGTCTATTGACTTTTATTCACCCTGATGTCTGCACTGAAATACCACACAGCCTCCGCTGCACATGGTGAAGAAGTCTTGGCACTGGCACTGTGACATATTTCTATTATTCTTATTGTCATACCTGCGGGCTTTAATAGCTGTGTTAGGAAGCGATTCCTCACTGACAGCAAATTTGTCTGATATGCTTGGCACACCTTCTGTGACCTCTTTCTGTCATAATAATGTGTGAATGTGTGTGTGGGTCTACTGTCTGTCTGTCTGTCTGCTTTTTTTGTTCTGTCTGTGTTGGGTGCTGTTTTCTAGTAAACACTCCTTTCTTTGTCCTTGATTAATCAGAAAAAGATAATTTGGTTAGCCAGATCAACAAGGAATTCATTTGCAAGTGTGTATGTGTGTATGTGTGTCAGGCTACATTTCACTGTGTGTTATACTTGTATAACTATGCATGTGACAAATAAAGAACCTTGAACCTTGAACCTTGAATGTGTGTGTGTGTGTGTGTATTTTTCAAACGGAGCAAAAATGCCACTTTTGTCTCTGTTTCACGCTTATCAAATGGGATCATTTGCAACTGTTGAACAAAACAAGAATGTCATGTAAGATTCTGCGCCTTGTGGTGGACATTTTAAGCTATTTGTCTTCCATTTAAGACAATGAACACTTAACAGAAGAAAGAATTACATATTAATCAATGAAAGTAAATGCTAGTGGCATCGCTATCCATCCCCCTCTCTTTGCCTGGTAACCAACAGCAGCCTTAACTTATCACCTCCAGAAGCTACTGGGTTCAGTGATTACAAGGGCGAGAGAGAGAGAGAGACTTGGATGGCATGCTTTGATCCGCCCACTAATCCCGAGTTCCCAGTACCACTGAGTGAATCTGCAGCGAGGGTGAAAGTGGTGTCCTTGGTGACAAATTGGGTTAAACAAAATCCTGGCAGCAGAACAGTAGTATGTGATTTATGATAAGGAAAAGGTCAAAGCTCACGTGCTTTAAAACCGAGAACACACAGTTAGTGGCTTAACCAAATGAAGAGGAGATGAAGCAGAGCAATTATATTGTTTGCTCAGTACAAAATTTCTCTTGTATCCAGTGGATAAAGTTTAGCGGTGATTGATAGGTTTGAAATTGAGTTTTGTCTGTGAATATAACTAGTTTGTAACATTTAGTTAAGACGTCCTCAACACATGGTAGTAGGTGTAGAGTCGATGCATCGTAATGGTGGTTTATGGCGAAAGAAGAACATAAAGACACAAAGTATGTGTTTCTCCTTTTTCTATTGATCCATTACTTCTACTGCTAACAGAGCCTAATCGCAATAATGCTTTTCAAGTTTGGCATTGATCCCAGTTTGTGGTCTTGGTGCTTTTGTGCATTCTGCAGACATCAAAGAGAATTCCTGGTAGAAACACGATGGTCATCATTTTTTCACAAAACACGGCATGTCGACAGTTAATGAATTTGCAATTGAAATTCCACTCAGTGTGCTTTTCTACCTTGTATGTTATGACTTGATGATGCTTTCATGGTCTTAAGATGAACATTTTGAAGTTTCCTGAACGTGTGTTTCATTTGACCCACTTGTACAGTGCTCTGCAAAAGTCTTGAGCCACCCCTCATTTCTTACATATTTTGCTAGTAAAATGGGAAACAGGTGCAGTGATGTGAACTATATAAGGCAAAAACAGAGACCTGTTGCCACTGATTTTCTCTATTATTATTCCAGTAAAGAAATTGGCTTACTTCAGCCTTTTTTTTCCTGCTTCCCTTTTTAAAGATTAGTTTCTTGACACCCGTCCTTCCATTGAAACTGTTTCTGATGATGAACACTGGATCAATCGAAGGGGCAGATATATTTCTCAGGTCCTGTGTCTTTGATGGATTTTGTTTTCTTAAGGCGGTAACTTTCAGACTTTATCTGCTGCAGATACTTGATCTTTTATCCTCTTCATCTTTTGCCTGTGTTCCTCAATTTTTTTAAGGCCACATTGCACGCTAAGATGTGCCAGGTTTTCAGCGAATAGCTCTTGGGGAGCCACCTTATTGGTGCAAAAATCATCATCAAACCTATTATCTTTGGTATTTTTCATAAATTCAACTAAAGAAGTGGGAACAAATTATGTGTTTTTGCAACAGGTTGCTAATAACAAAGACCAAAGACAAAATTTGAAATTGTTTTTTTTGGTTTTGTTTTTTGCTAGCTTTTAGGCACAACACTATTTCACCCCTTGTGTTAGGTACCTCTTTATGTTTATTTTATTCATTCATTATTCAGTGACTGAGTGGCTTAACAAACAAAAACACATTCCTATGAAAATGGTTAGGTACAAGGGCTGGACTGAAAATGAATGAAAAAGCAGCCAATGTTCAAATATAAACTTTAAAAGACCTTCAGAAATCCTGGAGCGTTATTGCTCACGACAACTATAAAGTTGCAAGAAAGTCTGAGTCCTTGGAAGCAAAATATAAAGAAAGACGGGATGGCTCAAGAGTTTTTCACAGTAAGGCACATGGGATGCCAGGTCATGGCTTTGTGTCAGACAGTAGTCACTGGTTTCTAGATTGCGCTTCTGCAAATTCCATCTTTTGCTCTTGACAGAGCGGTGTATGTTAGCCCGGACCCTTTGAGCATGCTGAAATGGCACTGGTTGATACTACTTTAACTGCAAACCAGAAAGCTTTCAGTATGTCCTCTGTTTTTATACAGCAGAAAATTCAATATCTGCTTTTTTGTATTGGTAATGAACAAAACAATATGAGGGCCTTTCCAGCTTTCATCTTCAACTCACAGATCTACAAATTCTGTATAATTCTTAATTACATATTATAGTAATAGGCAACAGGATGAGCTTTACAACGTAAACATTATAAATAAATTAAAAAAAACTCTCAGTAATAAAATCACTTGCTATATTGCTGTATATTTTTGACGGTGTTCACAATAAGCTGGCAAAAACTGGACAAGCCCTCTTTTCTCCCAGCCTACTGTTTTCTTAAAACAAAAATGGTGCACTTGTGCTAACTTAATCGATAACATACAGGACCAAATACACACTCGGAAACTAATTTGTCACTGTCCATTTTGATTCCTAGTGCAACATCATGGCACTAACCTCATTAATATTTCTGTTGTCAGATTTGCAATTATTGAGTTACATACCAAAAGAGAGCATGACCAAGGGGGATTAAACATTGTTTGATTTTGTCTTTCTTCCCCTTTGTGGACAGGAGAGGAGGTGGAGTAGTTCTTAAAAGGAAGCTATGAAACTGACCTTCATTTATGTGGTCAAATGAATTCCTAATTGTGTTTTTCAGCATTTGTTTGCCTTTACCTCAAGGTTGTAAACGGGTGGCTAATGAGCGCTGGTGTCTGTAGATGCTTCAGAGCTCAAAGTGTACTTATTCAGAATCCGATGCCTCAGGCGGTGTCTGAAAGATGAGACTGAGCCTTTTGAGTGTTCTGCAGTTCTCTCTTCACTTCTTATTTTCTTTTGTTTTTTGTTAGTTGTGAATGCCTATGGGATGAGCAGGTGGATATATATGTGTGTGTGTGTGTGTGTGTATGTATGTGTTTGCTGTGCTTTTGTTTCCTTGTGTGACCGTGCACTTGTTTATTATGTTTGTAAGTATGTTACAGTACCTGTGTTCAGACTCAATCAGTATTGAAGCTGGGGAGCCTGCAGAGCTGCACTGAAGTTTCTCAGTACTCTGCAGGGCTCCAGATCCCACACAGAGCTTGCTGCTTACACTCAACATAATTGAGGTTCTTCCTCTTTGTCCAGCTCCCACCAGAAATATTGGCTGCTGATGGAAAGTAACCGGATCAGATCTGAATTGTTTTTTTTTTTAAATTCTGCCATTCCTGCAAACCTGGATTACCATGACATTGGTGTTATGCATCATTCATCCGGTTCTAAAAATCACACTATAGAAAACTGACTGAAATGTTTTTGCTGCTAGGATTAGAAATAACTATAAATAACACAGACACAGCGATAACAGCTGATGTGGAAAACGTGTTAGTTGCCTAGCATTTATTTGAAGTTGTTTTTCTCGCCACTTGACAAATTGTATTTTCATTCACCTTGTAGGTCCTGTTTTGTCTCTACCAGCTCTTTGGAAAGTATGTGGCTAGCTTTGTGAACTTTCTTCAGTAGCTGTATGCCGTCTTTTTCTAGATGCTGTTTGATGCTAACTAGGTAGACTCGGGGTAAACAACAAGAGGTTTGTGGTATAAAGACATCCTTTTATTTTTTTTAAGGGGCTCACAGACTGATGCTGGCCAATGAAATTTCACACAAATAAGAGGATTCAAAGCCACTTTTCATTGAGAAAAAACAGCTTCTATGCTGTGTTAAACAGTTATTTTCTGCACGCAGGACTTTACAGTCGGATCTTCAGCTTCAGACAAGATGTTTTTTTTCTTTTTTTCTTTTTTGTAACCAGGAAGTGGTGCACTTTAGATTAAGTATCTCTTTTTTAAGTGCTCTGGGCCAAAATAGGGGAAACCATGCGAAATTCACATAAAGCTATCTGTAATGAGATCCAAAATATGTAAGCTAATTTGTTGCTTATGTCTATTTTTAAGAGCCTTTCCTTAGTGCTGAGATTTGCACATGTAGCTTAATCTGTAAGACTACAATGGGTTTACCAAAAAAATGTTTGCTAAAAATATCTGCATTCTTTTGCTTTATACCTGTTTAATGAGGCAGGAAAAGTGGTAAAAGGCTATAAAAGAGATTGTACTACTTCAGACTAGGGTGTTGTTATTTTGGTACTTCCTGTGCAATCTGTTTGTTGCTTATCTTTTTCTTCATTCATTTTTGCATCTGTCATTCTTTTTCTGTGCTCCTTCTCTGTGACATGGCAAAACCTGGACAGCTGCATTGAAATCCCTAATCAAATCCTGCTTCATTTTGTCTTCATCAGTCATGTGATTACAGTATACATTCATTGTTCACTGTAGGTCAAACTTATAACACTTATTGCCCTGTCTCAGATCTGCGTGGTTAAAAATGAGATCAACAGGAGTGTATGAACCAAACAGCATGTTAAATGTCAGTGCACTTTCTACTCTGAAATCTCTGTTTATGGCCAGAGTGGGTAGGGGGGTAGTAACCACTGTAGACACCTACCCACCCACCCTTTTCTCCCTCTGCAGTAATTTAATCTCAGTGTTAGGTCTACTGTTGACCCCATGACCTCAGTGCTCGCCGGATGCAGGTAATACTGCTAATGGAACTCATTAGGGATATGTCTTGGGTTGAACAGCTGAGACTGTGCCGCTGGAAGCTAATGGGATTGACAAGGAGAGAATGGGTCTGGGCCGGTGTATTCTAACCTTTGTGTAAGGTAATCCTACTCCTGAGGTCACAAAAATCCCCTCAAAATTTTAACGTCTGTGTGGGTTGAGCGCTGACATTTGCAGGACTGACCTATAAATAGTATTTTGTTTTTTTTATGTATTTTCTGGAGGGACTGGACGTGCCTTAGTCTCGACCTGTCACAAAACTGGATACAGATTCCAGTGTACTTGTTGTTTTTGTGGAACCTAAATCTTGTTCTTGTTAGTTAAAAAAAAAAAGTTACAATATCTAGTTCTGATAAGAATGATACAGACACAGTGGTAGCTAACGTCCCAACTTAAACCAGCCCAAACTGGTGCGGCACTAACGAGCTATAAAGCATTTTACTAACAATTGTTGCTTCTCTTTGATGTACATTAACCTGACTTTTTTTTTTCTTTGACTGTCAGGTAATCTTGTGCTGCAGCTGCAGGATATAAAAACAAAACAAAGAAAATAATTACAGTCATTCTTGTTTTTAATTATGTGAACAGATTACCTAAGGGTCACAGAATAGTATTGCTGGCTGAGTAATCATCCTTCGAGTTATCAAGACTATCACTCCCACAAATATGTCATTAACACTGAAACATTTAAGCCAGTTGTCTACATTTGTTCAGAACAGCGTTGTCTATGGGTCATTTTTTCCCCTTGCCAGTGCCTGTAGTGTCAGAGATAATGTGAATGAAAGATTTGATAAAGGAGTCATTGTGTGAGGAGCTTAACAAATGTGGGCATTTTATCAACCTGAAGTCAGATTAAGAATGGAATCAGTTCCAGGACGTTTTTCTTCGTTTGCAAGTGTAATTCTTCTTCATATATGTGGCGGTTGAACTCTTGTGGTCACGACCATGTTGTTTTAGTAATATTGCACCACCTGTGGTTTAACAACGGTGATATTATAACTATAGAAATGTTGTTTAAAACTATGACAATACTTCTGAAAGTATTATATATTTCAGACAATATAGTAGAGTGGGCAGCAATACAGCAATACATTTGTGCATGCTAGGATTATCCCTCATTCTCAGCAAAAGAAGTTTTTATTGTTGAGTATTTCCCTGGGCTGCTGTTCGGTAAAGCAGGCATTCACTTGGAAACAGAAGCAACAAATTTAAAAACAAATGGAGACCATTTAAAATTTTGCTTCAGCCCAGCTGTTCCTTTTCAAGTTGGGACAATTTTTTTCTGAGCTAACAAAGATGTATTGCCTTAAAGTTAATCCATGCGTCAGCTGTACAAACAAAAGCAACTGAATATTACTAATGGCCCAAAAGGGATTCTTACAGGGCTGACTTAAACAATGCATGACATTTAGCGAATGGAGCAACTGAGGTACACGAAAATAGTTTACTTTGAAACTACAACCCTTGTTGCTTGTTTTAGGTGCCGTTTTTATGATTGAGTGAATAGAAAGGTCAGTGTTTATGGATTTACGAATAATGAAAGTATCTGACAATGGTCAGGTACAAAGATTGGATTGATATAAGTGAAAAAGCAGCCAGTGTGCAGAGACAAACTTTGAAAAACCTCCAGAAAGCCTGGAGAACTATTGATCAAGACCACTTAAAAAATGCAAGAAAGTCTGGCTTCTTGGAGGCAGAATATGAAGAAATGAGAGGTGACCCAAGACATTTGCACAGTACTGGACACAGATGGAAAAAAAACTCAATTAGGTTTTTTTTCTTTGTGAGATAGATTCTTTATTATTTTTCTGAAACATAGTTTAAAGCTAAAAGAACAGTCATACAAAAGGAACACATAAGGTGAGCTTTTCTTCACAGTCATTAATTGGATAACAACTCACTGTATGCTATAGACTCTCATAAATAAATTAATATGAGGCAGTAAAAGCATACAACTTGCAGTGCTGCATGAGAAATAATGCATAGCAGCATAGGAGAGCCATAAATAGAAAAACTGTTAAGTACTTGCATTATTCAGCAGATGAATAAATGCCATAGTAGTTGAGGTCAATATTCATTAGGTGCAAATGAATGGTCACATGTATACACATTGTAAGTGTGTGGGCCTGCTGCTTATGCGGTTGCTGCTTGGCACATCTGCAAGTACTGTGTATAACTAAAGTCACAGCTGTAATAGAATGTGGTAATGAAGCCACTTACAGAACAACGCAAACATTTAAAAGTCACTCCAGGGAATAAACTGACATTAAAATATTTAAATCTAGAGTTAAATATGGCTTAACCATAAATAAATATTATCCATCCATCTATCCATCTTTTTCTGTCACTTATCTGTGTTTGGGTCTACCTATTCCAGCTCATCTAGGGCTGGCTTTCCAAGCCATCGAAGAGGTAATCTTTCCAGCATGTCCTAGGTTTGCCTCATTGCCTCCTCCCAGCAGGACATGCCCAAAATACCTCACCCAGGAGGCGTCTAAGAGGCACCCTAGTCATGTCTTCATACCACCTGTCTCCTTTTGATGTGGAGGAGTAGCGGTTTTACTCTGAGTTCCTTCTGAATGGCCAAGCTACTCACCCTATCGCTAAGAGAGAGCCTAGCCATCGTAGCCATCATTGTATATGTGATCTCTTTCTTCCAGTAACTACCTAGAGGTTGTGCCCTAGGTAGAAAGGGTAGGAACATAGGTTCACAGGTAAATTGACAGCTTGGGTTTTATGCTGAGCTCCCTCTTCACAACAACAGATTACGCAAGTTTGTTTGTCAGTCTTGCAATCCACTCTCCCCTCACTCTCTCACTTTTGAATAACGCCACCAAACTCTTAAATTCCACTGCTTGGAGCAGCACTCAGGCAGGCTGTTCCTCTCAATCACACCCTTCCAGGTCAGTCAGTCATTGCCTATGTGAATGTTAAAGATCCCCAGTAGGGCAACAGAGTAGGGCCACCAGAGTCCCCAGGTAGAACCTCAACACCTCATTCCAGTGACTCCAAGAAGGCTGTGCACTCTGAACTGTCATTGGGTGTAAATGCGCTCTGAAGTTGTTGGGAGGGGTCCTCTCATCCATTGGGGAAAACCCCAAAATACAGGCACCAAACTGAGGGGAGATTACAAATATACCCAATTCTGCCCACTGCTTTTCACCTGGGGAACTCCAAAGTGGAACACAGGCCAGTCTTTGTATAGCAAACTGGTACCAGAACTCCCAAGACACCAAACCCCTAAAGCTCATCCTGTGGTTGGTGGGGACACAGAAGAGCAGACCCTGTGACTAGTAACCCAGGATGGGACCTGGTATACCTGATCTGGCAGGGTAAATTGGTCACTTGATCTTTAGGTTATCATAGGGATCACTCTCCATCTAGCTCTTCACCAGTGGTCCAATTACCCTAGGAAGACCCTACCAGAGGCAAATTATCCTCCATAACAAAGCTCCTGGAATAACTGCAACACTTAAACCACTGCACCACAATACGGTGGGACTTTACAAAGATGAAATACTGCACATGATTCTGTACTATGTAATCGTAGTTATAAATTCAATTAAGAATTTTGTTCTATAGAGTCCAGTTTTATTCCTTCACTGATACACAGCATTACCCCTTCCCCAACTATAAGGGCTGAAATGGTATGCATCCAAATGCAAACTGTGAGCACTCAGCTTTTTTGAATGCGGGCAATGTGTGTGTGACAATTCAAGTGGAAAGGCTGCTGCAGAAATATCAGGGGCTGCGTATTTGACTTCAAAGTCCTAAAATCACCAGAATAGGTGTGTTATAGGGATGTGACCATGTGTTAATCTCGCAGCTCAGTTTGATTGATCACACGACTAACAAACAGGCAAATGAAGTGTTGTGGGTGGATAAGAAATGGGAGGATTTTTATATCAGTTCTAGATTAGCATCTCATGGTTGTTTAATATGCTTCAGCATAGGGCTATAAAAGGGCTATCTTTTTACATAGCCAGAGAAAATCGGTAATGCAGAGGCCTGCTTTTTACAAGTTAGAATTCAGTGCTTTATCGTATCGTGTGATATGGATTGTAATAAATCTTTTTCTTGACTGTTTGAATGTAGTTTCTTTGCCTTTTGATTAGCTCATTTGGGGTCCGCATGGAAGGTATGGTAAGAATGGTTTAAACCCACCTTGTTAGCTTGCTGTAGTAGTTGAAACTATACCAAATGCTTCATGATGCAAAGTAATAAACTTTCATAGCACTGCACTGCAATGCTATGCTTCACCTCCGACATTTGGTATTCTGTAGTTGCTTGAGCATGAGTCAGCCAGTCTTCTGCTAAGTTTTTTTTATCATGCACAGTGAAAAACTGCTCCACCTAAACAATGTGGAACAATGATATGCCTCTTTTCCCTTTCTTTTGGGTTCCTTGGGGGAATGCTTTTAGTCTGAATTGTGAGTTCAACGTTTATGTGGGGAACTCCAAGTTGACCTAATCTTTGACTGAGTGGGAGAACTCAAGTGATGTCATGTAGAGGCAGATTACTGCAATTCTTGTCAAGAGTATTTCAGTCCCAAGAGTTGAGAGCATTTTTGTAACTGACAGTAAAATTACCTTAAATCCTTCTGTCTGAAAATGAATCCTATGGTGACAGGAATTATTCTGTTGGCATCCTCTCTAATTATCTTACCTAACTAACCTTTAGGGATGCATTTCACTTTGAGAAGCCAGATCCTCCCAGACAACACATTGCCAGTTTTGCCATTCCACTAGAGATGGACAAAGAGATCATGCAGCCTTATGGTCACCGTCTGATTTCCAAAGAGGCTCCATCTGCATGGTGGTTGTTGGGGGTGATTAACATGGGCATGCAGTGGAATGGCGCCTGAATCTTTTCTGAGCCAGCCATGCTCTGCTGGGCGCCATCACTCCACAGAGAAATGAGAAAGAGGAGGCCATAGTTCTGCCTCTGTAGTGGTTAGCCAGATGGCTGAATATCTGAATTTCTCCCCTGGAGTTCTTCTGATGAAACCCGGACACTGAAGATCTTTCTTTTTTTTAAATCAAGTCTTTAGTTGTTAATCTGATGGCGTCTGTCTTACCATATGGAAAAGAATGGGAATAAAAACTTATAATATATGATATTTTACATGTCTCATTATGCTGTATGAGTTTATCACACTGCATACTGAAATATAAGATGCAGCATCTCTTTTGTATTGCTTTGTCAGCTGGTGTCATTAGCCTGCTGCATGTTGAGCTGCTGTCAGAACAGAATCATTGCCAGAAATCTTATCTGAGTTACTGTGAGGTAGAACTGCTCTGTTTCATGCTGGGTTTTTTTCTGAGGACATGCACTGCTTTCCACTTCCTGCTTTGGGCACACATCTCATTACCACCTCACACCATCACTGGGTGGCAGCTAAACAGAGGCGAGGTGTTTAAAAGTTGCAGTGTCTATAGATTTTTTTTCAGGCCTTTGCCACAGAAATCGCCACAAGAAGCGCCAATATCCCATTAGTGATGTGTATTGATCATATCACATAATTAGCTCTGGAACAGGAAGGGCACAAAGGTAGGGTTACAATGTTAGACTCTGTCCCATAAAACTTATTGATCTTCTCCACGGCTGAGTCTCTTGTTAATCATGCAAACAAAGTGGAACAGTGTGTTGTGGGCTGTAGAGCGTGGAAGTGATCATTTCCTGTTGCATGGCTTCGTGACTCATAATTTCAGCTTTGCAATTATAATCTCTCAAAAACGCAGTTTTATTTTTATCTATCAGGATCAGCTGAACATACAGTATTTCTGTTAGGGCTGCGCTTGATTGGTTAGTGAATTGATTTGCTTTTTAATTAAGTGCTTAGTCCTTTATGTATCACTTTTATGTTAGTACTCATAAGCTTGAAGTATAAAATGCCCCTCCCATTTTCTTTATATAATAATGAAAATTTATTTTTTGTATATATGTATATAAGTCGTACTCACAAAGTATTTGCAGTTTTCTTGATTAAAATAAGGAATAACCATGATATTACATATTATCTTTTTGTCCTACTAATCAACTGGTCTTTTTAGCACTAATGAACACATCGCCAATTAACTGCACTGTGTGAGCCTGGGCCTGCGGATTAAAATTTGTTATTGGATTTGGTCCAGTTTCCCACACATGAAATTAGTCAGATAGGTGATTACAAGCTTAAAGAGACAAATCTAATAATATCACGCAGGAAGAGAACGCCTCCAGTGTTATGCTCAAGGACAGGCAGTGTTGTCAGAAGGGACTAAAACAGGTTGTGCAGTTGGAGGTTGGACTGTTCAACCACTGGTCAGTGGAAAAGAGAGAGCAAAAGTAGAACATGTCTGTCTTTAGCAGACATTCATTTGTATTCTGAACATTTTAAACCAGCCTTTGGAGACGCTAAAATTCTTTAGTCTTTTTCTTTTTTTCATATTAATGTATCACAACTGGGCTGCTGCCTTGCATACAAATGAAACTGTAATTGTCACATTTAACAAAGGCCAGGAAAACCTGATCCATAGTTTTTGATTTGCCTTGGAAGTTATCTTGCGGGATTTATAACATTTTCGGAAATGCAGGAAATATGAGAGAGGCTTTAGGGACGGGAACTAACACACGAGGCCCAAAGGAGACAGAATACAGTTGGACTGTAAGGTGTTGCAACATTCACATAAATTCCTCAGAGCTGTTTGTTATTACTTGTATTTATATTTAGTCCACAGTCGCATGTTGTTTTCTTTAATGCAGATAATGCATTTTGTGTCAGACTGACATTTGTGGTGCATTTGTGCAATTGAAACTTCTGCAAAATAAGACTTCTGGGGCTGTGCTTTGGTTATGGTTAGTCATTGCATAACATGATGAAATAATGTTTTATAGTTTCCAGCCTTTTTATTTAATGTCTGCTTTTTTGCTTTCTGAAAGTCGCACTTCTTTTTGCATTTATCATCACTCTCGCAAGTATAGTCATACTGTATGGTTTAGCTGGTGAAAAAAGAGACTGGTTCTCCTTCTGTCTTTCAAACAAAATTGACTATATCTGTGGCTTTTGCAACACAGACATGTCATCCTATCGTCCTTTGATTGATGATATTTCTAAAAAACAATTTCTCATAAGTGCCAGTTGCAAGAAAGTCAGGTGAGCGTCCTCAATCCCATCTAAAGAGGGTGAAAGAAAACATTAAAGCTGCCACCAGTTTGGTGTTAGCATAATGAAAGCAGCAGAGTGTGAAGATGGAAGGCTAAACAATTTGGAATTAATGGCGGAAGCTGCTGGGGAAAACAAAGGGACAAAAAATGCAGAGCTAGAAAGAATCAGATTGAGAGGAACCTTTTTAGTGGCTTTCTCTTGTCAAATTGAGCGTATCCATCACACTGATGTACATCGCTCATCTGGTCAACTTACCCTCCATTAGCAAAGACTTGTCTTAACTGCACTGTGGTGCTCCCTTAGTTGTCAATAGCTTTTCTTAAAAATGTCTTTGTACTAATTTGGTTTTGTACTAAGCAAAACCAAATTGTCAATGTTCATTTGTGAAATTATCTTTCACTGTAACTTTACCTGTAGTTAGTAAGACACTGATTAGTACTGATTCCTTTCTTTCCTTTGTTAACATCTATAAATCAGAAGCCAATGAACTTAACCAGGTCGTTAGCTGAAGTCAGTTATTGATACAGACATTGATTAATACTCTGATATCATCTTTGGAAATGACACCCAGATCATATTCATATGAAACTTGATTGGATTGGGTTCTTTATCATCCATCCATCTGCTTATCCAGCTCTCGGTTGTGGAGGGTGAAACCAATCAAGCTATCCTGGGCATAAGTTAGAGTACATCCTGAACTTGTTGCCAGTCCATCACAGGGCTAAAACAGGGAATCAGGGAACCATGGACCATAGAGTTTAAAAGCAATGAACCTTAAATTGTGCTTGTTTTGTGTCTTTATAAACTAACGTTATAAATACAATTGCTGGCTAACATTAGGTTGAATTTTACACTGAAGATTACACATCAATGATTTAAAGGGTTCTTCTGAACTGAAACTTATGTTGTTGTTTATCAGAGTCAATCGTTTGAGGCAATGAGCTTGCTTATTTGCACTTGATTATGATGGGTGCCTCCTATATGTTGTATGTTATTATGGGTTTGACACCCCCCCCCCCCCCCCCCCCCGACACACACACACACACGGCTGTGAAATTCTGTTGGCAGTGACATGCTTGATTTATGTCTTTATCTGTTTCTCCATTTTTCTTTTTTTTTTTGTCTTTCCTTTTCTGAGGACATGCACCACTTCCCACTTTCTACTTAGCATAAGCACTTGGTGGCTTAGAAAGTGAGTGAGAGAAAGAGCTGAATAATTCCCTCCCTTTTCCCCCCAAGTTAGCCATACAACAAGAAACATCTGGACAGAGAACAGAGAGTTCAGAACGCACCCATTCCCACCTTGGCTGAGTCCAACAATGCTTGGCTCAGATTGCGCACTTGGAGTCTGGACACTGTGCTGTTATCCTACCAAACCCTGTGCAAGTGTTGCATTCTTATCATAACTTTGCTGATTTCTGAGAAGAATATGTGGGTGTTTTCAGCTGTTCAGTGTTGTGCAAAATGTATAATTTTCTTTCTCTGACTGGGGCAAAAGGTGTTATTTTCCTCTTTAAATTTCCATCATGGTATCCTCCAAATCTATTTCCAGAGGAGTCACCAGCCTTTAAGGTGTTTTTGCACTCATTTTTAAATCTCAAGCTTTTATTTTGTAAGCTTCCAGTTATCTTAAAAGAAAAATCCCCAATTTTTCTGTCCTGTAGTTCTATCATTAAAAGACCTGCACTCATGCCACAAAGAGGTTTTCTACATCACTGGTCTTATGTGAGTGTGCAGTGCAGGTGCTATAGCCAGAATTAGAGCTGTGGAATAAGGTGGACAAACTTCTGCTTTTGTAAGACTTTAATATTTGCCTGTTCATTCAGCTGTGTCTGTTTCTGTTTCTGCTCTTTCCTGCCATGTCAAGACAGTGGTTGGATGCTGGGGATACAGTTCCCCAAACTCATGTAAATTATTTACCATGTCTGCTTTATTGAGGGATGTGGGTTGTATAGCGGTAAAGAGTAGCTGTTATGGTAATTTTGGCAAAGGCCAAGATTTAAAAATACATACATAAAAAATTGTATATTCTGATACTGGGTAGAATAATTGTTGTACCAGAAATCTGTTTATCGGGACGTGGCATTTTCCAGTAAGAGAAACGCTATGAGATTTCCTTACCTGCGTTATTGAAGCATACATCATGCCAATAATTATTGTAGTTCATATGGTGACAGCTAGCGCAATAATTTTTTTTGCATATGAAACCGGAGGAGTTGTACTTACATCTTATGCCATCAGCTTGTCCTAGGTCACGGTTTCCGTCCACACATAGCTTTGCAAAAATTGCATATTCCAGAAACACGCTTTGTCGATCCGATCAGCTGTTTGTAACACTTCCTACGTTGGAATAGACATCAGCGCGAACTATCGCGTGTCCGCCATTACCTGCCCGGAACCGGAAGTGATGTCATTTTCGCGAAAAATGTAGTTTTTTACCTTCAGGGCCTCATAAGCCTATACTGCTGTTTTTAAAAGTTATGTTTGACTTTATGCTTTTCTGTATTGTTTCTGGAATGCTTAGAACCTAAATTGCACTGCTGGACATAGTTTATTTTGATGCACATGCTGTTTTTTTTGCAAAAAACTATGAAGACACTAAATTTCCCGTGGTTGGAAACTATTTTGTGCAACTTTTTTGTATTTACAGTTTTGAGGGATAAGCCTCTTAAATTTCTCTAACTAGAAATATATGTAAAAAAAAAAAACTTAATGCATACATATTATTAAAATTTGGGCTATAATGGCTGTATTGGTGTACAGCAACTTGAAATGCTCCCAAAAATGGCACTACAGCATGTACAAATATAAAGATAAGCTCTGGTGGACTTGGTTCTATGGTAGGTCTTAAAGGGTTAAGCTACTGGAAATGCTAATTCTTATTAACTTGTTGGTAACCTGTTGGGGTATTAAAGCTGGGTTTTAGAGAATAGTTTCCCCTTTGGCAGTTTTTTTCAAAGAAGGTATTTGATAACTTGGTCTTAACTGATACCAAAAAGTCTACTGGAGCAGACATTTTGCATTCCTGACTTTATTATAGCCTATCCTTTAACAAATATTGTCAGTATACTGTTCACTTTGTACATAATCCATCTGGGATGAACTTGACACTGTTTAATTGCGCTGATTACACAGTTATAGGCAAAGCTGTATCTAACTTAAATTCTAACTCTTGGTTATTCAAAAGGGCGTAATTCTGTTTATAAGATCCAGATAACTACAACGTAACTAAACATCTACATGTTCTTCACCCAATCCCAAATCTAAATGTTGCTCAGTTTTACTGTTACGAAAGAATAATGAGCAACAAAAAGTTAGTGAGTATCGTCCTCTGGGATTTTTAACGTTAAAAATTTATTTATTTTTAACCAGGGTTAAACTTTAACCACCATGTTTTAGACATCCTAGCTCATTGCATTCACATTGGTCTGGGTCTTTGCCTCCCTTGTGTGCTCCATCATGTATTCATTAACTGGATGAAAAGGCTTGTGCAACAAGATAAATTTCCTGAAACCTTCTATTGTCCCTACCTTGGAACACCTTCCTTGCCAAGGCTGTAGGCTTTATTATAAAATGTGTTTCAGGATTGCACTTGGCTTAGCTAAGACTAAATGTATGTGGAGTTTGACCTGTTCCTCTTTGCCTCTGGAATTGATCCTTCCTCTTTCTCATTCTTCAGTTGTTTTTCCAAAATGACTTGCCCTTGACAGTGGAATATGGGGGTGGTAGCAGATAGCATTTTCCCTGACCACAACCTTCAGACAGGCTTCTGAGATAATAAACGACACTGCGTGATGGCATTCATCTTTCCCACATACACCTCCTTTTCGTTATACATGTTGATCTACACCCCATTCTCTGAGGTTATCTTTGTTCCATTTCATGTCGGGAGAAAATAAAAGATTTAAGCGGGTACAAAATTAAATATTAGGTTTTTTATTCCAAATCATTCTCCAAATTACTTGGTCCGCTATTCGTAGAATACCAATTAGTGTGTTGTGCATGCACATTATACATATACTGTTCTATAGTATCCTTGAGGACTATAGAGTTTATAGCCAAGTTCTGCCTTGTTAGAAGTGTGTTCCCACTTAATCCAAACAGCATGTTGGATTTAGAAGCAGGTATTTAAATGTCAGCACGAGTGATGACACTATTGGGAGATCATTATAGGGCTTGCTGGCTTAAATGAGCTTACTTTTAACCAGTTGACTGAATGGCACTGCTGATTGGCTGTTTGACTGGCAGAACTGATGTATTTTTCTCCTGCTGGAATTTAATTTGTGTAATCATAGAGGCAACCTTTGAGAAAACAGCATTGTTAAACCCCAGCTTTGATTGATAACTAAAAATCTGCTTAGGGCTTCAGGCTGTCAGTCATGGCTTTGTTGGGTAGTAGTAAACAAAATAGTACACCACTGAGCTAAAACATGTTATTTAAACATGTAATTTATTTTCAGCATGCATACAGGGGCTGGTTTTCATGAATAATAAGGTTGATTAGATTAATATTATTTAATTATGGCATTTACAATTCCAGAGCACACTAGTTGTGTGGTGTGACTTGAGCTAATTTCCATAAGAGTCTGCTGGTTTACATGTCTCAGTATTTTGGTCATGTAAATATTGCTCTTATCCGCTGGAAATCCTGTTATGTGTGTGGTTTTAACCACCTTGTGCTGCAGACAGTTCCATTTAAATAATACTATGTTGTGTTCTTGAGTCGTATTGCAATTTTTTTCAGTTTGTCGCTCAAAGGTTGAATATTGAGATCATTGATGTTGGAGTCACATTTGAGGACAGCCCAGTAGAAGCTTTTATTTGTGAGAACCTCCAGCAATGCTAGCGGCTGGTTTGATGGATGGCACTATCTGCTAGTCAGCTGGTCCACCTTTTTGGTCCAGACTGAAATATCTAAAGAACTTTAAGATGAATTGCCAGGAAATTTTGTACAAAGATTTATATTTCCCCGAGGATGGATGCTATTGACTTTGGTGAGCCACTGCCATGTGCTGTAGCACCACCATCAGATTGTGCATGGCTCCCACACAATGCACTGACTACAAAAGTTGCAGATTTGACTAGATTGACCAAAAGCCTGCTCATATTCCTGGCCTCAGATAAAACTCAAATATGAATGTGAAAAGGATTAACTATGAGTAAAAAAAAAGTTTTATTTAATCGTCTCCATTTTAATAATCAAATGTATTTTTGTATCTCTGTTTCTTTAAGCACCTATGTGCTCAAAGGTGTCAGTACATGTGAGACATTGTAAATGTGTTAGCTAGTCCCTGAGGAGCTTTGGATGAAGGTGATGTTTGCCTGTCACCCCACATTTCAGACACTGCCAGAAGAGCCAATAAGTGGGGGTAAAGGTTTTCAGGGTGACAAAGGAAACTTCCTCTGTGAAGAACTTCATAAAACCAGACAGCTGAATGTTAGAGGCCTCCAGCCCCTTGCACCCCTGCTGACAGTCCTGTCGTCTGTGCTTCCTCCTCCATTAATTAAAGGAGGCCTGGCTCCCATCACTGGCCAGCAAAGGAAGGACTACTGAAATATTTAAGTTGAGTACTTGTACATTACCCCTGGTTAAGGGGATCTGAGAGAATATTCAAATATTTACAAGTGTTCCCAAATGTACAGTTTTCAGATCTAAAAGTACTGCATAAAACTCTAAATTTATGGTTCTTAGTTGATGGGCAGATAACAAAAAAATAATAAATTGAGGATCCACTTTTAATATGGCAGTCATTCTTTATTGTTGCAAGATTTGTATTGTACATTCACTGCTTTGAATCCAAATGGCCTGCATCCAGACGGCAGCATTAGAGGCTATTTAGTCACCATTAGAAATGATAAAGCTTCAAAACGAGTGTCCTTTTATGGCAGCTATGAAAAATGCACAAGTGCAGCAAATCAGCTCTTCACAGAGCTGTTTGTGGCAGGTGTACTTTTATCAAGGTTATGAGACAACAGCAATTATTACCTGCTCTGCTTTGTGTCTTGTGGAGATATGAAGCAAAAACAAAGAGACTGAGAGAAGCAGGAACATAAACACTACAGCCACTGAAAACTTGAAGTGCTTCATTAAGAGTTCACAAGGATCTGAGGACAAACGGGATTCTGCACAGAACTTTTCTTTTCAGAAGTGCAATCAAACTACCAGAATAAAAGAAGACATTTCCATTTTCTCATCTACTTAATGCCAGGTTCCTAATGCCTCAGGGCATATGAGAGCGCAGTAATGAGAAAAACAATAGGATGCCTTACTAGACAACATAATGTGATGGGGAACACAGGATTTCCTGCCATTGGGTTTTATACTGACTTTTAACGATACACTTGATTAATTGGCTATTTTGGCTTAATGTGGTTTTAGGAGCACATTCTATTGCAATGGCCCAGGGCAAAGAATCTTCAAACTTAGCTAACATGTTCAGAGATAGTCACACCGCTGTGTTTTACACATCTGTGTCCCCAAAACTGTTGATTAAGGTAGAACGTCCTAGAAAAATCTTTTTACTGCATGCCTTTACTCTTTACTGCAGCATATGCTCCCTAAATTATTCAGCTACCACGAATCACTGGGTCAGTTACTGGCTTGCACATAGCAAGGATAACAACTGTCATTACAGCTGTCTGAGGCTCACTTGTTATTGAATAGTGTGCAGTTAGGAAAGTGTCATTTTTAATAACTACTCAGGTTTCTTGGGTTTTTCAATTCTTTACAGCTTAAGTGTTTATTGCTTGTTTGTTATGACATTAGAATTCTTACTGGCTGACAAGTGTATGTTAATGTGGTATAAATCATACCTCGCACAAAAATCTTGATTTCACACTAACCAAATCATGAGATAAACTCACTGCAAATAGCTTTTTAAGGGCATTCAGAAGGTCAGTGTTGATAATTGTTTTTTAAAGTCTGGAAATGCACGATGATCTCAAAAAACATTAAAAAATTGAATGTGCTTACTTTCTCTCATTTTCAGGGCTTCAAAGAAGCTACACAGCACACCCCCTGCTGTGTAACATGACCAATTTTTTTTTACCCAAACTTGGGGTGTGAAACTGTCTGGCAGACAAGTGGAAGTGTGAACAGAAGGTGTCAAAGAAATGTATCTGTGAGGGGGGAAAATTTAGATGATGATGGGCTTTTAACCTGCCAAATTTATAACGAACCTAAGTGGGGTAGAGGACCACTTCAGTGAATGCCGCAGTGGTCATTTATTTTCGTTAATCTTTGTTTAATCAATTAGTCTCATTAAGACTCTTTTCCAAGAGAGACCCAAGAGCAAGAAATGTTCACAAGAACCCAATTAACAGACAAAAAGCAACAAATAATAAAAGGGGTACACAAATCATTAGATTAGATTAGATCTCAAAGGGGAATATAGCTCTCTACGTGGAAGTCTTTCCATTGAAGGGTGCATGGCAACTGAAACCAGTTCTGCTGAGGTTAGCTTGTGCATATGAATAAATGGCAGATGTTTGAAAGCTTCAACAGTAGTGCTTTATAAATGAAACCCATCAGAAAGTGTAGTCAAAGTATTGCTTTTTATTCAGAATATATATTTATTTATTGTAAGAGGAAAACAGAATGTTGGTGGGATTATGCATTATGGAAACTCTATATACTCTATACCTTATGGGATGTTTTTCTTATTTAAAATAAATAAATACATGTAATCTATCCCATCTCTTTAACCTTTAGTTTATAACTATGAATTACATCAAAGCAAATTCTGCAGGGTTTTAATGTACACGCCAGCTAGATGACTTGCAGTCATAAATGTGGTCCATAGAGTCAGTGTGAACCACAAACCACCTTTTCAAGTTTATTCTCAAAAACATTAATACGTGCTGACTGTGTAAGTAAGCCCGCCACTGCACAAACTTGGATGCTGATTTGACTTTTTGTTCTTCAGGAATGCCTTCTGGTTCTAACTTCAACAGTGTTTAAAATAAGACCATGCATTTTTTTTTAAAAGGGTACAATGGGAGTTTATGCAATTCTAGATATACAGTAAGTGCACAGTCCACCTTTAAATCTTATTTTATTTTATTTATTTATTTTAACTTAAGATGTTTTTAGATTTATTTTTATTGATTAATTTATTTTTAATTCATCCAGCAAAACATACCTAAGAACTACAATACAGCCTCTTTAAAACAAATATAAACATAGTATGGACTTTCTTTAAGATAAAGCCATTTCAAACGTAGTCATAGTTATCTTTTTATTTCAGCTGTCTGCAACACTGTGCAAAAAATTTCTTTCACCCCTCATTTCTTTTTGCTAGGAAAATGGGAGATAGTTGCACCAATTTATTCAGACATGTCCAAACATGAATGCAAATGCAGTCTAAAATGAACTATAAAAGGCAAAAACACAGTTCTAACTGACATTAAAGTCAATATTTGGTATGACCACTTTTATGTTGAACCACCTTAGGTAAGCTTGTAATTATTTAAAATAGTCGTCAGGAACATTTAATAGTCTACGCACATCTTTCAGGTCTTCTTGTCGAGTTTACTGAATTTTTTCCTATTTCTTAAGGACAGGAATCTCAGATACTGTTCATTTGATGCCTGTCAAACTATTATTTTAGCTGTTAGATCTAACTAAAGAAATGGGAACAGATTATGTGTTTGGTGACTGGTAACAAACGATAATGTGCAAGGGCTAGCCTAAATACAAGTGGAAAAAAGTTGCCAGTTATTTAGAAAAGACTTTGAAAGACCTTCATAAAGCCGGGTGAGCTATTGCGCTACACCACTTAAAAAGTCTGATTCCGGGTTGGCAAGATGGCGTCGTAGCGTGAACACCCGTCTCACTGTGCTCCGGTGAGGTCCCTCGATTATCCGTCTAAAATACGTGTTCACCTGGTGAAACGTTACAAATGTGCGTGGGAGTGACTCTATAATGAGTCTGGACGACTCTTTTTCTAAAATGCCTAACGTCAGGTCTAAGAAAAAGACAGCTCCGGTTGTGCAAGCTAGCGACACTGTGGGTCCTATGGCGGCTGAGCCTGAAGAAGCTAACGCCAGCGACACAGAAATCTCCGCTGACGCTGAGGAAACTGGGAGTGATATCGACCCGAATATCCTTGCGGCTCTGAGTAAGATAACTGACAGCATTACAACTTTGTTGGATGTTAAAGTTGACACTGTGCTGGCCGCAATCCGTGAACAGACGTCTCGGATCCAGGCTCTGGCGACGCGGGTGGGAGACGCCGAGATACGGATTTCAGGCGTGGAAGACACGGCAGGTGTATTGCAGGCGAAAGTGGCTCGACTCGAAAAACAAGTAACTGACATGGCAGACCATATGGATGATTTAGAGAACCGCAGCCGCAGATGTAACCTTCGCCTGGTCGGGCTTCCCGAGGGCACGGAGGGAAATGATGTTGTCGCCTTCATGGAGTCATGGCTCCCCTCCTATCTCGAGCTCACAACTAAAAATGGGAAGATCAAACTGGACCGCGCTCACCGCTCTCTAGCACCGAGGCCGGGCCCCAGCCAGCGCGCCAGACCCATCATTATGAAGCTTCACAACTTTGCTGATAAACAACGTGTGATGGCCGCAGCTCGGCGCCTGGCTACGCAGCCGAACCAAACAACAGGTCGGATCAAAGTCTCCTTCTTTAATGATTATTCAGCGGCGGTAGCCAAGAAACGCAAGGCTTTCGACGAGGTGAAAAGCTGCCTGAGGAAGAAGAATGTGGATTATGCGCTTCTCTACCCCGCCACACTGAGGCTGTTTGCCAACGGCAAGGAGAAGAGATTTAACACACCGGAGGCAGCTGCGTCCTACGCGGACTCGCTGCCCTGAATCCCCGTAACCACCGGAGTACTCCTTTTCTTCACACTATGCCTTATGAACCGGTGTGAGTACTTGCCGAATCTAGGCATATGTGACTCTCTTTTTTCGTCCTCGCTGCTTATAAGCGACCAGGTGAAATCTTCCACCCCATCGGACACCGGACGGACTGTGTTTTCGTCTATGGGTAGGTGTGAGTTACGCGCATGCAATGCCCTTCGGCTTCCCCGATGGGCAGGAGGAGACTGGTTTTTCCCTACATTTTTAGTAGGGCTGTTGCCAAATCACTGTTCTTTGAATGTTCCGTCACACAGCTTTTTTTTTTTTTTTTTTTTTGCTGTTTTATTTTCAACCAGGGTGTGGTGAACCCTTTGGCTCAATATGCTTTGTATGATACATGAATAAGTCTAATAATGAGTAGGCTGCGAATATGCACCTGGAATGTACGAGGGGTTCACAGCCCTATTAAGAGGAGGAAGATATTTACTTGTCTAAGAAAGGACGGTGTAGATGTTGCTATGTTACAAGAGACGCATCTTGATAATAATGAGCACTTGAAGTTGCAACAAGGATTATATGGACAAGTGTTTTTTTCATCCTTCACTACAAGAAGTAGGGGAGTGGCAGTGTTGATTAGGAAAAATGTACCTTTTGTAGTAACTGATTGCGTTAAAGATCTGAAGGGCCGCTACGTGATAGTCAAAGGGATTTTGCAAGGCCAAAATATTTTATTACTGAATGTTTATTTTCCACCTGCCCACCCGACTACCTTTCTTACCAAAATGTTTCTGGAATTAGCCCCATTTCTTCCTAACTCTACTGTTATTATTGGTGGTGATTTCAACTTAATGTTAAATCCGCTTATGGACAGATTTCCACATAGCATTGCAACTCCCTCTCCCCAGGCCAAAGCGCTTCACGCTCTATGCGACGAGTTTGGACTTGTTGATGCTTGGAGATATACTCACCCCTCCGATAAGCAATACACATTTTTTCGGCTCCGCATAGGTCCCAAACTAGAATTGATTACTTTTTTCTCCCGAAAACTGACTTGGGTTCAGTAGTATCGTGCGACATAACAAGTATAATCATCTCAGATCATGCTAGAGTAATCATGGATCTCGATCTTAAAGCTGCGCTTCATAGGTCCCGTCACTGGAGGCTTAATACCATTATCCTTAAGGACGAGGAATTTACCTCCCACTTCTCTGCCGAATTTAAAGCGTTTTTGGATATCAACACCTCCTCAGCTAGTACTGCCTCTGTTTTGTGGGAAACATGCAAAGCTTATGCGTGGGGCCTAATTATTTCGTATTCTGCGACAAAGAAGCGACAACGGATGGAGGAACAAAAATCTTTAGAGAGCGAATTGATGGATAAGGAGAAAACATATATTGCCTCCCCATCACCACCATTATGGCAAGAAATAACCGCACTCAGGTCAGCGCTGAATTGCCTTCTTACCAGAGATGCAGAGAAGAAACTTAAATACACCAGACAGAGGTTCTACGAGCATGGAGATAAGGCCGGTAAATACCTGGCGTACTATGTTAAGAAGCGCGCAGAATCTAATACCATTGCAGCGATATCTGATGAAGGTGGCCACAAGATATATGAAAACAAACTGATAAACGACTGTGTTAAGAAGTTCTACAAAGCCTTGTACTCTTCTCAACAAGTCCCGGAGGGGGAGCAGCTGATGCATAATTTCTTTACCCAATTCGACTTACCAAATTTGTCAGAGGAACAGAAGACTGCCCTTAACAGCCCTATAACCAAGACCGAAGTGATTAAGGCTATTAAATCACTACGAAGTGGAAAGTCGCCAGGGCCTGACGGCTTCTGTTGTGAATTTTATAAACAGTTTCGAGATATTATTGTGGAACCGCTTCTTGATATGTTCAACCACTCCTTCATTACGGGTGAATTCCCGCAGACACCGAAGGAAGCCAACATTTCCCTAATTCTAAAGAAAGGGAAGTGTCCTGATTTGTGCGGATCCTACAGACCTATAGCCCTCTTAAATGTGGATAGGAAACTGCTTTCTAAAATTCTGGCCTCCCGCTTAGAAAATTTTTTACCTATGCTGATAAGGGAGGACCAGACAGGCTTTATAAAGGGTCGAAACTCAGCCACCAATGTTAGACGCTTACTGAACGCTATTGTAGCTTTCAAGCAAAAATCTATTGACGACCTGGTGCTTTCTCTTGATGCGGAGAAAGCATTTGACAGAATTGAGTGGTCTTATTTGTTGTATACTCTAGGCAAATTCGGCTTAGGGGAGAATTTTATAAAATGGGTCAAAGTTATCTACAATAATCCACAGGCAGCAGTCCTGACTAATGGACTTAGGTCTGATTACTTCAACACTCATAGGGGAGTTATGCAGGGCTGCCCCTTATCGCCCCTTCTATTCGCTCTGGCCATAGAGCCTCTTGCTGAGGCCATAAGGGCGACGCCCACAATACGTAGTTTAGAGATTGGACAGCTGTGTCATAAAATAACCTTATACGCGGACGACATCTTGATTCTTTTGACTAACCCTGTAACATCCGTACCCAGTCTCATTGAGGTGATTGACAGGTTTAGCCGTTTCTCTGGCTATAGAATCAATTTGGCTAAGTCAGAGGCCATGCCTCTTGGTACTCTTTTCACAATGCCGGCTACTGTTCCTTCTTTTCCTTTTAAATGGTCTCCTAATGGTTTTGTGTATTTGGGGATCTTTATTACCCCGTCTTTCGACCAATTGTACAAAGCCAACTTCACACCCTTATTTGGCAAACTCAAACAGGACCTAGAGCGGTGGGCGTCACTTCCTGTCTCCTGGCTAGGACGCATTGCCCTGATCAAAATGAATGTGCTGCCCAGGCTATTGTATCCTATCCAAATGATCCCCGTCTTGTTCTCTAAGAGAGTACTGAAGGACATAAATGGTTGGCTTACCTCTTTCATCTGGAACAAGCGCAGACCCAGGCTCAAGATGGCAGTGTTGCATCTGCCAAGCTCCAGGGGCGGCTTGGATCTACCTAATATTAGATTGTATCAGCTTTCTGCCCATTTAAGATTTGTGAGCGACTGGGTTAGGGGTAAAACCTCAATCTGGTCGGATATTGAGACAGCTCTGTCACAATGCAAACTGAGCGATCTATTATTTTGTAATGATTTTAACGGAATTAAGGCCCTTTGTACAAATCCTGTAACAATCAACACCCTAAAAACGTGGCGAATTGTCCGCCGTCTTGAGGGAAGATCGAGAATAACATCAACCTTTACCCCTATAATGAATAACCCTGCTTTCCCTCCGGGTTCCTCGGACCCCGGCTTTCAACGATGGTCTGATAAGAATATTAAGTCTCTTGGTGACCTCTTCTCGGGTGGTGAACTCATGTCGTTTGAACAACTTACCAACAGTTACGGCTTGCCTAGACAGGATTTCTTTCGTTTTTTGCAAATACGACACTATATCACTCACAGTACAACCCTTGCTGAGCACCCTGAAGTATCTGATGTTGAGAAAATTTTGTTTAGGCAACAGCTGAAGGTGTCTCTGAGTTCATTTTATCATGTGCTTAATGCTTTGACTACCACTGATGCGCAGGGGATTAGAGGTGTGTGGGAGAGGGAACTGTCGGTAACCATAGATGAAGATAAGTGGGATACCGTTTGGTCTCTCGCAAAAAGGATTTCAATTTGTACTCGGACAAGAGCAATCCAACTTAAGATTTTACACAGATTGCACGTATCCCCTCACCGCAGACACCTCTTCAGCCACTCTCTTTCCCCTGTGTGTCTTAAGTGCAAAACTGATGTAGGGACTTTAACTCACTGTTTTTGGTCCTGTTACGAGCTTCAAGAATACTGGGCTGACATTACAGGTGAACTGGGGAAAATCTTCCACGTTGATATAGAGATGGACCCTTTATCCCTGATTCTAGGTCTTCCAAGTGACCGCCTAAAAGCGGCGGCCGACAAAAGATTGTATAACACTCTAACATTTGCAGCCAGGAAAAATATCCTCTTACAATGGATCAACGATAGGACTCCCACTGTCTGTGGCTGGCGCAAAATAATTTTCGAACTGATTCCTCTGCAATACCTCACACACGTTATACACCACAGTGTGGGTCAGTTCTACGGGATGTGGCACCCCTTTTTGGACTATATTGGACCGGACCTTTCCGCTATCTTATTCAAAGGACTACTACGCACGTGATCATCACCCGGGCGCTGTAAGACTGACTCACCACCTCTTGTATGTTATATTTTGTATTTTGTATCTTGTATTATGCCTTATTTAAGAGCTGTTGTGTACGTTTTGTGTTTGTACTGTTTTGTTGTTCTGTGTCTAATGTCGAGACACTGTGTTGTTAAAGGAAAATCTGCAATAAAAACAATGATGAAAAAAAAAAAAAAAGTCTGATTCCTTGGTAGTAAAACCCAAAGAAATGGGGGTGGCTCAAGATTTCTGCACATCACTAGCACGGTGTCGGATTGTGATGGATAGTTTAAAGCCTGAAAGTAAACATGATGATTGGTTGCTGTTGGTTAAAGGAAGGAAAGCAGGCACGCTGCTCACGACACAGTTGGACGCGGAAATTGATCAGAAAGCCTGACCGGGCGGATCCGGCTCAAGGTTTAATGAATAATTTAAATGTGGATGATGACTCAGCACTAGTGTCTGCCCTTCTGGAAATATATACAGTAAAATGTAATATAGTTTGTTTTGTTTAACGAGTGAAGTGTCAGAAAGGAAGGCAAAGTATTGCTGATTTCAGTCCAGAATTTAAACTAACTTGCATTTTACAGCAGCTACATTTGAGATATTTTGCCACATAGTCTCTTTTCTGTTATATAAGTTTGTTCAAAATTGCTATCCACACATTAATGGTGGATGATCATAGACAAAGGTTCAAAAAATGACGTTAATGTTTCTATTTTTGTATCTTAATATTAACAGTGAGAGGAGATGTCCTTAATAATGTCCTTTCAGGCGTGAGCACAGGCACTCCACATGAGCCCTGTTCCAGTCCTTTGTTTGTGAAGGACAGCCAATCCCCTTGTTGCTTCTAAGAGAAGAGAAGAGGTGCTATTATAACATGTTTCAATGCATGGACTGAGACACTGCATTTTCGCTCAGTAGAGGATGAATAAGGATTATTTTGAACAGTGAATATTGCAAAGGTACGCTTGTAGAGTCAAAGAATACAATTATGGAGTTTGAAATGAACATAACATCTTGCAGTAGGTTTCTTGCTTGTTATTATGTTCAGGAAAAATAGGTTTTCTGCTGCGTACCGGCTGTGGAAATGTTTAAATCAACATCATGTAAATGAAGTACAATTTGATAACTTTTTGATAATTGTTTGATTGTTTTCTGAAGTCATTCAACATTTAGTATTTTGTATCTTTGGGTTTTGAAACATTTAACTATTTAGGCAGCAGAAGATGTTATTTAGGTACTTATAAAGCCAGGACTTGCTATTCAATTAAAACTATAATCAGAAGATAAATAATGTTAACAAAAATCCTTGCTTTCTTGTTGATGACCAAAAATTGGAGTAAGCAGACAAGGTTCTTGAACCTTGCATCACTGCTACTACTCACTGCAGGTAATTAGGCAGATCTGCTCATTTTTGTTAAGAAGCCCTCTTTATTCTATTATAAGCTATAAATAAGGGAGTTCCCACAGTGTGCCTTTCTTCTTTTATCTGAGTGACTGCTGTGATTTAAAGCTGGGGGCTGTTAGTCCCTCCTTGCCAGTCATGTCCCCTTGCTGCAGGCACAAGTCTCTTAATGGATATGGAGGAAAAACAGCATCTAATGGCTGAGCCTCTAAAGTAATCCTAAAATAATCACGAACAGGGAGGAGGGATAGGGGTGAGGGGCAGTTTCCGGTTTGGTAGGGATGCAGAGGTTGACTTGCTGAACCATGGGGTTGGAATCTGGAAGGGATGTGTCCTACCTCCCCAACAACATGCATGCATGCACGCACCCACACACACACACACACACACACACACACACACACACTCCCCTGAGTGACCAAGGGAACTGTTAACTCCACTGGGAGGAAGTTGTGATGTAACTCTGGTATGAAGCCTAATGGATGGGATAAGAAATGTTCATGCATCTAAACTTGATATTTCCTTTGGTTAAAAAAGACTTTGTAGTATTTTGATAGTAGAAGACTATTAGAATTAACATATTAACACAGAAATAAGATTATTAAAAACAAACAAATCAAAAACAAACAGATTAGCTGCACGAGTTTGAAATTCTTTGTGTTTGTGTTTAATCTTTGTGTTTGAGTGGGTTCTTTGAAGCAAGCCACCCCAATCAATAAAAGTTATAGTATTGAAATATTATGACGTTTCAGTTATTTTACAGTGATGTTTGGGTGGTTGCCACATTTTAAATTAAATTAGTGATTATTTGACCTCTTATTTTAGAACTTATTTTTAATTCAGTCTTACCCAGGCCCGTGCCTGTATCATAGAAGTGAGGACAGATTGTCAGCTTGTTGACAGCAGTGCGACTTGTGGTGTTCTTTGCTCTCAGAACTTATTTTCAGACATGATTAACCAAGCTTATCCCTATCGTTATGCAAGTTTATTGGTCAGCCGTGAGTTTCAGCACTGCAGACGGGCTTTTGTAATGGTTCTTTTGCATGAGTGCAGAGGAAGTCAGGACAGAGCGCTGTTTATTTATAGGGCAGGGAGGTCTTTCCCCTCTCTGTCTCTGTCGACTAACAGCCAGAGGAAGCTTCACAACTGATTTTGTGTCTAGGGTAGTGGCTCATTTTACTCATTTCTTTTCAACTGTAGCTGGTATACAGGAACTATGCCTGTAAAAGTTTGCATTGCTTGCTCATGGGAAAATCCCCTCTCTGTAGCTGAGGTTGTTTGAACTGCCTGGATTTTCATTTAGTTTTTACTTTTCTTTTTTTTCTCACAGTATTACTAGTTTTTTATTTGTTTATAGTTTGTTTATAGTTTTTCATGATAATGCCCTTTAATGTATGACCACTTTATTAAGAACAGAAAGCTTTGAGTGATTGTTATTCAGCAAAGCAGAAAAAAATAAAACAACATTAACCCGAACTCTTCTAGCAGGAGTGAAATATCTGCAAAGGAGTGGGCTCGATTCCTATTTTTTATTTATTTATTTTTTGGTTCTGATAAGATAAGGGAACTCAAGCTGGGAGTTCTGCATGTTTAAATTGAGGGTACCACACAGGCAGTCACGCCTAGACAGGTTTGCCTCTGTGACAAAAAGCACACACTGTGTTTTCAATTAGCATTCAGTAGCTCACTGATTGGCAAGAGTGCTATATAGTGCAGTGCAGAGACCTCCTCTGAAGGATTAGTGGACAAAGGAAAATATACACTCAAATTGTTTTTCAGGTTTGATTCATTTTCCTCTGGGCCACTTTAGATGATCTGCGTTTTATTGTATATTAACGGTAATGGTGGTATGTATCATCTGCGCCTGTAAACTAAATCAGGTGGAAGAGCTCTGAACCACAGTGGCCTTTATGAAACCATTTGCTCTGCTTTACTGCTCTGCTTTATTGTGCAAACAAAGACACACACCGAGTACACATCATCCGACACATACGTGAACATGCACATACACAGCAGTACAAACACTGTTGCCTCTGCTACCTAACTGATATAACGGATTATATTTCCATAGCAGTTTGGATAAGAGAGTAATACCATTAGAAAGATGGATTGTTGCAAACTGGATGAGGATTTATCACGAAGCCAGAGCAATGTGTGAAAAATGAGGGATGTCTCTTTTCTGATCAGCATGCTTCCATTCATTCAATGACTCTCTTGTGTTTGCATATTCTTTTTCTTCCTGGGCGTGGCCTTTGCAGCTGAGTCATGCCTGCACTCTCAGCCCTTCCTCCAGCTGGTGGACAAGATCTTCAATTATAACAGAGTCATCATCCTCATATCTTCTGCCTCATGTGGGACCTGTGTGGTGCACCTATCTTAAAGATGCAAACCATCCGGCAGTAGTGTGTGTGTGTGTGTGTGTGTGTGTGTGTGTGTGTGTGTGTGTGTGTGTGTGTGTGTGTGTGTGTGTGTGTGCGCTCATATGGGTGTGACGTTATCACTCTAATTCTTATCTGGTCATTTGCATTATCTGGGCACAGCTACTGCATTGTGTTGGATTTGCTGTTTTCTGGCAGGGAGATGTTACTGTTGTTGTTCCACATAGATGGATACAGTGTAAAGGGGCAGGGTGTAGGAGGAGGGACAAGGAAAGGCCAAACCATTGTCATGGATCAAAGATCAAAGATTGTCTTTGGGATGATGGAGTAGCAGTTAAAGCAAATGGACGCATGAAAATTCTGGGAGCAGCTTTGCCTTCCCTGAGGCTTTGTGTGTGTGTGTGTGTGTGTGTGTGTGTGTGTGTGTGTGTGTGAGAGAGAGAGAGAGAGAAAGAGAGAGAGATGAGTATGGGTTCTAAAAATGCTGTAATATCTAACTTGGGTTTTATTCCTCTGGCCTATTTACAAAGAAGCAAATAGACAATTTCAAAGCAGACTGGTTTAAAAAGGCAGAATTCACACCCATTAAAACCATTCAGACCTATTTATTCAAGTATTCTAAGTACCTCTAATACCCTCACCAAAGTACATGTGCATTACCCTCAACCATTTAATAGTGTTGACTCTTGCGCCCGAATTGGCTCCCGATGCTGATCCAACACCTTGTCAATATGTGCACTGATATCAGTGAAAGCACCCCTGGTGTTAGATCCATTGCAATTGATCAGCGAGTTAGATAGAGACACATCTGCTTTGGCAAGCAGGATCAACCACAGTCGGGAATCTGTTTTGTACCCTGTAGCTTTCCAACTAATATCACTCAGCCAGGAGGTAGATTTTAACAATATTTCACTTTAAAATATTGTTAACAACTATGGATTTCAGATTTTTATTACTGGGGCTAAAATCAACTGGCAGATGATTCGTGACAAATTCAGTCAGTTATTTAGTCAGTGGAGTGAGATGAATAATAAACTATTTAAAAGAAGGAATCATTACAGTCAGTCAACTTTAAACTTTGGATTAGGTGAGGTAAAACAAGTGCGAGTCAGGTTTTTGTAGCTTAAATACAGATATGATGGAAAAAAAAAGTGTCCTTCCGTCTTTGGCTCCAGCAGTTACCTTCACTCGTGTCCCTACACAAGTGAGTTGTCTCAACCTATCATTTACACAAGAACCAGTAAGGAGCACTTGTCACGTGGAGCTGTCTTCTTTGTTCTCAAAACCCTGTTGTCTCTTTCACTTCTACCTTTCTTCTCTCCACTGCTGTGATCCAGGTTTACAGAAAAGGGAAAGGTGTTGCTCTGATGTTGCCAGAGGTACTGAATTACCCTACATGCTATTGCTATTTTCATCCTCTGACCCTTCTCAGAGCTTCTCTAACCAAATGAGGACTGGCTGGTTACTCTGGCCAGTTGGGAAAACTGCTCCATTAAGATGACTGAAGAGCCTTGTGGGACTTCTTTTTAAAAGCTGTCTGGGGGAAAAAAAAGTCTCTTGCCTCCAGAGCATCTTTGATCTAATATTGGTTGCACTGAGGTGTTACTAGTTATTTTATTTATGCAATTTTATGACATTTTTGTCATTAGATTTTTATTAGGTTTTTAACCCCAAAATCTCCTCTCAAGTGAGATGTTTCTGTGTTTGACATGCAGTTTCCAGGATTACACCTGGTTTTTGTTCCTGACATAAGCAGTCTCCAGCCAAGTGCCGGAGAGAGAGAGAGCGATCTGGAGATACACAGAAAGAAGGAAGTCTCGGCACTGCACATAGCAATTTAAATTTTAATTGCCTAGATTTATCTTCCCCATACAGTGTGACGGGCTGATAACTAGGGCTGATAGCAGAGGGAGCCTGTTTGTTAAAGCTTAGCAACATCCAGATATCTGGGCAAGAGCCACAAGAAGGAGAAGAATGGATTTATTGCAACATTTCCTAAGCTGCAACAAACCGCTACGTTCACAGTACAATGCACAGTTCAGCCAAGGCTTAAGTGGTGGGTATACTCTTAAAGCCAGACAAATTGGGCCATTTCAGCATGTCTATGGTACTAAATCACTTACACTAAGTACAACAGTAAATTGCTGTAACACTCAAGCCAGTAGCGTGCCAGGGTAAATTTTTCAGGTTAGCCAGTCAGGTTTTAAACAAGCATTTAGTTGTTTTCAGGAGCAATCAGCCCCTCAGTCAATCCCAGAAAGTTTTTAAAATCCTTACCTCACCTCCCAAAATCCAAAATTGTGTGGTAATGGTATATTTTTAGTCTTACCAAGGTATATTGTGTCACAAAGACAAGTTTTCATTGTGGCAGCATATTGTAGTTGAAGAAAATCTTGCAAACAGCTGTGGATTTGCAGGTGGTTGGTGGTTCCCTACAAGGATCAGATCTAGTGTATTATATCTGGAAGAGCAGCTGAAAATAATACATGGTTACTTGAGTAAAAAAATAAAAGACTGTGGGTTAGAGCAGCTGATCAGTAACTTGTAGGTTGCAGGCTCGAGTCTTTGGATGTAACAAAAATAGTGATTGTAAAGGCAAATTTAGATACAGAGAATAAAAGTACAATAAATACTGATTCATTTAGTTGGAGGAGGTTTTACATTAGTTATAAACAAGTAACAAACAGAAGGAATACGCATGTGTTTGAATTGTTCATAGCTGAACAGTTCAGCTCAAGGATTATGTTTCCTCTGATTTCTGTTAGTCCTTCTGATTTACTGACAGGCTGATATTAGTTATTTGCCAGTCTGGCAGTGTTGGTATTTCTAACAACTGATTAAATGAAAATTACATATTATATAATTATATATTATATATTTTATTATAAGTCTTTTTTTTTCTTATGTGTTGCAGAAAAATATTAGCAAATATATGGGAATCTTTGCGTGTTTGTTTGTGTTAAGAGAGTGGACGGGTGTCTAGAGGCCATCCAGTCCCACATTAGAAATGGTAATCATGTTTTCTGTGCTACTTATCACTTTGGCTGAACAAAAACAATAATTTCTTTTTCTTTACTTTTGATTGCACTGTTCAGGCACCCCAACCTGGCCTCCCTCCATACTTTTTTTTTTTTTAATAAAGAAATTCACACTTTTAGTAAGTATGTGTGAATAGTGTAGTGGCTTACACATTTGTCTAACAAGCAAAAGGTCCTTGGTTCCCTCTCCAGGTGTAGACATGAATCCCTGTGGGGTTGGGAAAGGAAATCCAAACCTAATAGTTTCCAAATAAAGGAGTGGTTCTGTAGCTTCCCCTTATTTGCTATGCGATTTGTTTACACAGCATAACAGCTGCAGGCCAAAAGCATATGTCACACGCCAGAAATGTGAGAGTCGGCAAACCTGGTTTAGGATGACAAAGGCTACGTCCACACTAATGTGTTTTCGTTTGAAAGCGCATCGTTTTCTCTCCGTTTTGGCCTCCTGTCCACACTGAGACTGCGTTTTCCATGAAGGAAAATGCAGCGTTTTGAAAACGCTCTCGAAAACACATACATTTGGAAACGGTGCTTTCGCGTCGCAGTGTGGACAGCAAAAACTGAGACATTTTGAAAACCAATTCAACTAAGGTAGCGGAGGACATTATACAGCAGTTGTTTTGTTTGCTCTCAATTTTGGCAGCCCTATTAAAGATTAATATCAGTTTGTACATGCTTCAGATAGCTTTTCTTCAAATTCTTTCATTCTCACTCGCTTTTGCAACTTTGTACTTTTGTGTTACTCGCAGCAACAACTCCAGCTCATTGTTAGTCCATTTAAAAAACTCTGTGATTTTCCTCGACATTTTGCCGCAATGTTTCAAAGAGCCGGAAAGTAAATAAACGGCAGACAGAAATGAGGCAGGCTGAATCGTCTTACGTTTCACGCATGCGCAGTACTGGAACGTAAGCGTTTTCGGCCATTACAATGTGGACGCACAACTTTGTGAAAACGACTGAAAACGCTAGTGTGGACGCAGAGCGTTTTCAGACGAAAACGCCGTTTTCAAATCTATCCAGTGTAGTGTGGACGTAGCCAAAGATCAGCTTGTGTCAGCTTAATGATTATTAGTGAAGGACGTAGTGTGCCACAAAGGTTTTCACTACCAACAAATAGGGCTGCCACAAACTATTATTTTGATAGTCGACTAGTCACCGATTATTTTTGCGATTAGTCGACTAATCAGATCATACATCCATTGGACGTAAAAGTACAGCTTATTGCAGCAGCATGCATCTGCTCTTATATAACTATCATTTGCTTACAGCTTTAAGTGTTTAAGGTATGTGCTAACTAAAAATAAAGACAAGATGATAGTTTATTAAATTTTAATGAAATTTGCAGATTGTTTCGGTGAAGTTTAATAAACTCCTTGCTATCTAAAACATAACAGGACACCGGAGTATATTCTCCAGCATCTCACACTTCTGGTAATCAGTTGTTTATTCAGCTGTGTAAAAACTATAACTTTAATCTCAGCCAAACCGATTTACTCAGGAACAAATAAAATACTAAAAAAAAGCCAAACAATAACATTTTTAAGTTATCTAAGTGACTTATATATATTTAACCTGAGTAGCGAAAGGGGGTGGATTTGAAAACGATTTGCCGGGAGTCCGGTGTTCTCATCGGCTCTAGTGAGCCGTGCCCCCGGCTAGCTATCGAGCTAGTGGGTAACAGACGTCTCAGAAAACGTTGGAGCGCTTTTGAAAATATGTGGTGTCTTGATAAACTGAGCAGATATTTGAGATTTACACAGCTACATTCTCGCCTGAAAATATGTTAAACGTTTATTTTGTGACCCAGAAAGAATAATAAGAGTAATATTAAAACTAACTAGCTGCTGCCATTGTTGGAAACTGAGCTGTAGTGATGGGTCGTTCGCGAACGAAATGGCTCTTAGAGCCGGCTCTTTGACGTGAACGATGCGAGCCGGCTCCTTATCGCGTGGTTTTTTTTTTTTTCTTTCTCTCACCCTCTCTCTCTCTCGCACTTTTTTCCGCTTCACTCTGCACGCAGCCTTGTGCTTTACGCTGGGCAGAGGGGGGAGGGGCGGTAGTTACACTCAGTAGCACAAGAACAGAGCCAGAGGGAGAGAGAGAGAGAAAGAGAGCCAGGGACAACAACGTCACATTAGAAAGGTATAGTAATCATCCACAACTATTTTCGGTTGCAGATGATAAAGGATTCAGAAAGTTTATTCATGCAGGCCCATATGACAGAGAATATGCATGTTCTTTTTGTTTTCATATTATAATTTATATTTAATTGTGTTGTGGTTTGCAGTGTTTTGTGTTGTTTTCACTTTAAATTTGTAAAAGGAAAAAGCTGAAAATTTAAATAGTTAAAAGTTGAAATGTGAATAGTTGATTTTTGTATTATATGATTTATGTATTACATTTTATGTGGAGTGAATAAATAAAAGTATATTTACGGTGGCCCCTAGAGACAAAGCACATACAAACTTCAAATCACGTACGAACTCTGAAGCATGTACAAACTCCAAAACACGTAAAAACACGTACAAACTCCGAAGCACGTAAAAACTCCGAAGCACACAAAAACTCAAAACACGTACAAAAGACAACAGAAGTGCTCCAGGATGCTGGGCGCAGTGTTGAGCTTTTGTTATCTTGTGGCTACACAAGCCAGCAAGTACCAACGACCGGATTTGGTGTGTGGTAGTAACAGGTAAATGAACATTTTTTTAAATTATTTGAATATATATGAGTGCCTGTGTATAAATACACAAACAATACACACATGCTTTCAATTGTGTAATTTAAGTGATCTAGTAGCTCTGCTTTGGAAGTTCAGTTCATGCTAGAAATGTGTTTTGGAGTTTGTACGTGTTTTGTCTCTAGGGGCCACCGCATATATTTATATATAAACATATATAAATAAAACCACTTTTTTTTACGTTAGTAATTCCTTTTGTGCATAATTTTATATTATTGTTAATAATAAATTAATTAAAGCAACAAAACAACCTGAAGAGCCGGTTCGGAGCCGAAAGAGCCGGCTCTTTTTAGTGAGCCGAACCGAAAGAGCCGGATCTCTAAAAAGAGCCGGAAATCCCATCACTACTGAGCTGGGCTGCGTTATGAATTCTGGGACACAGCTTCTTCTTCTTCGGGGTTTAACGGCAGCTGGCATCCTTGTACATGCAGTGCTGCCATCTTCTGTTTCAGTCCGTTATTACACTCTTAAATCCTACTACTTATTCCTGCGTCTTTTGTGATCTTACAAAGCTTCAAACGACGCGTCGACTATTAAATCAGTTGTCGAAGATTTTGATAGTCGACGTAATCGTGACTAGTCGACTAATCGTGGCAGCCCTACCAACAAAATATAAGGTTATACTTATTTCCAGAGTCAGCAGGTGAACTGTTAGCTCGAGAAAAGGACCTTATTAAACTAGATAAGGCATTTCTTGTACAGGTTATTTTGCAGCTGATAGATATAAAAATAAAATCATATATAATAAAACAACTAAGAATGGTGAAGTACATTCTTAGCTTTAACTGCTGTGTATCTCATTTCAGTGGCCAAACCAGCAGCCTTATTTTGACCTAGATTCTTAAATGAGAACTGTTTAAACATTAAAATGTTAAAAGTTCTGAAAGTTTTCTAAGTGCATAGTAGCTCATCTTGCTTGCTTTAAGGCACAAAGTTAAAAACTCTGTAATTCTTTCCTGAAAAACCTGAGAGATGGTTAATATTCCCATAGCGATGCAGATCCGGTTCATAGTCGAGTGTAATGTTTCAGTGAAGTGCTGAGAACAGGAGCTCCATGGCTTGTCACACAGCACAAACATCACCAATAAGGCCCCCCTTCCATTTATTTACTCTTTCACACTTTTGCTCATCTTCCTTATCATCCATCCATCTTTCCTTATCATCCCAGCCCCCTCTGCAAGTGTATGCATCACTTATTTTTCCACATCTTTCACCACTCTGTAAATCTCCCCTCGCTAGTCACATTTTGTAAGTCAACATAAAAATAAAGATACTTGATCTCCATCTGTGCATTTTCTTCTCTTTCTTCTCCTTTTCCTTTTTCCTCTCTTTACTTCTATTAATGCTTTATTCCCAACTGCCATTAAGATTCATTTTCAGGCAAACTCGAATCAACAAATGCAATGGAAGTGTAATTGAATAATTTTCTTATGGGACACAGCGGCATAATGTGTAATTTCTACAGTAAACAGTGTGCCACCATGCTGGTTTGTAATATGTTCTCACTCAATAGGCATTGCGCCCTGGAGTTGCATCTCAGATTGTGCAATATGAAACAACAGCCCAAGTGGGTGATGCTGAGCAATATGAACAATCACATCTTTTATGTTTCTTCATATTTCCCCAGATTTTCCTTCCCCTCTGCCAATTGTCTAACAATTAAAACCATACAAATGTACTTAATTAACTACAATAACATGCATTTAACTATCTGTTACTCGAAGTGTAATGAACCTTGTCTGTGCTCCAAAAAAATGGAACAGTCTGAAGCTGAATGCTCCAGTTTAATGCTGGGAAGTTGAGGAAATTGTGGATAAAAAAAAAGAAAGGAGGGGGAGAAATTGTGATTCCTTTAGATGACGGGTGAATTAGCTTGTCCAGTGACTGCGTTCATCAGGAAGTTAATTTGCTAGTGAGTGTTGTGACTTTTGTGAGTGATGGCCTTTGGATGTGCAGTATTGAGTAGAATAATGACTGGCTGCTGCAGAGAAACCTGAGACTTCCTATGTAATTAGCATCAAAATAGAAGTTCACAAGAGTTCTGGCTTCAAGTATAAGATGCTGTGTTTATGGATGCTTATTGCAGTTCATTGCAATAAAAAAAAGATTAGTAGGACTGAATATGTAAGTTCAGCATAAATCCATAGAAAAGACGAAGCCTTGGTCATCAAAAGATATTACCCGGGATGTATATTTTTTATATGTGCACATCAGCAATCCTAGGATCGCTGTATGTGTATAACCATCAAATTTGCCTGCCTTGATCTGCACACCATACCACGTAAATGACTTTGAGATTTTGTGTTTCTCTGTGTCTTAAAAAAGAGGACACACTCATAGAGCTCTTAAGGTTAACTGTTTGACTTCATGCCGCGTGATAGATGGATGGACAGTAGTATACATCTAATTGTCATTAACCTCCTGGAGAGAAAAGCCTGCTGTAATGGAGATTCTTATTACTGCAGGCCTTTATCAGCGAATAGCTATCTTCCTGCTGTTAGGCTAAGCCAATATGGAGATGACTGTCTGTCTTTCATAGAAGTCCTCATAGTTGAGAACATTACAGTTAATTTATAATCGCTTGCTGAATGCAATTCTGTCGATTTAGATAACTCTACTGCTATTTTGCACTTAAGATCTGTTAAAGACAGAGAATCTCTGGCCATCTTTTCTTTCATGACTTCTTCTAAAATGAGCTTAGCCACTGTATAGTGTATTTTAGAGTATGTGGGATAAAAAAACAAAGACCATTTATACCTGCATCTGCCAAGCTGGGGCATTTTGACCCACATAGAAATAAATATAAAAATGCTATGCTCAACAATTATGATATGTCTCGCTCCCTAGGAAGACATTTTGTTTGAAAAGTATAAAAAATGGTTGTAGCTGTGATGTAACCGGTTGGTTTGTGAACTCCTGTTTTGAAGCCTTGAGATGCAGGTTTTCACTATCATCATCTTGGTGTTCTTAAACCAGATGTAACAAAGGAGTAGCAGATCTGACTGCGAAACTGTCATTGGAGGATTATCAGGGGGTGTGGTCACAGACTAAGGACTTGTGATTGACAACTCTTTAGCCTGTGGCCATACACCTGATAATCCTCCTTCTGAATCTTAGAATTTACAAAATTATTCCGTATGACCCAAAATGAATGACATAACCCATAAATTAATCATGAAAATGTTTCTGGAGGTCAAATCTGAGGGATATTTTCCAATAGACTTAATGTATAAAGAACCAGAAGTCTTGCAACCACCAGAATCCCCACCCCCACCCTTTCATCACCCACTCTCTTGGTGGCCATTACGTCAGCTAAGACCATCTGTTATACTCTGTATGATTGTTTATATAGATAATTGATATGAACGCAGCTATATCGCGAGCCATAGCCAGCTAGATGTAATTTATAAGTAAATATTTAGCATGTAGAGTTCAACTCCATGAAGAATTATAGCTGGGATGAATGGATTGGGGATATTGCGGTATAATTGGAATACTGAGTTGGAGAACAGCGGGACAGAGTGTGTGAATGGACAGAGTTTGGGCTGTGGTAAAGTCACTGAGCAAATAAAGAGTGAAATTTAGACTAGAGTAGCTGGATCAGTTTCAGGTCTGAGCAGCAGAGGTGAAGGTTTTGTGGGATGTTTGTGGTTCTAGTGTTTAAACATGTTGCTTTGGTAGTAAATGCCAGTATGAGTATTTGACAGATCACAAGAAGGTTATGTGTCCAATGTTGGATTTCCAAACTGAGACGATACATATTTCTAAATGAATTATCTGAAATCTTGAAACGAAATAGCCATTAAATGAAGGAATAGTCAAGGCTTTTGATCTAGCTATCAGCAACTATTAAACACAAATCTTGGTTCTACAACAAGTTGTACTTTCTGCAGATTCCCCTTACTTTTAAAAGAAATGTGTCAATATGTAAAAGATGTAAAGATGCAATGCAAGATTCACAACATAAGATTCACAAAATTAACTGTAACTATGAACACAGTGTACTGCTTTCCTTGTAGTCACACTGCATTTTCACAGATTTGCACTTAGTGCAATATACCACCGTCACCATGATGGATGGATGTCATTTCAGATCCGTCATCCTAATGTAGGCCAGATACATGAAAATCAGGGTTCAGTTCACAGGAGTGATGAAGCAATGTAAGAAATTATTTTGACATGCTGTTAGCTTGCTAATCTTAGACGCTAGCACAGATCAAAGACCCAGCCACTGGATATAGTGATAAGAAAATGAATTGAAAGCAATCTAAACCTGACTGTAGAGGGGGAAAAACGGCTTTCTCGTTGCTGATATTGGACAGAGTGAAAAAAGCCTAGAGAAAAGCATGCTCAGAGGTATCCACATTCACATAGTTCTTTTATAAATAGCTTTCTTTGTACAATACGGTGCATGCAGTCTTTTTTATGTAGGCACGTAGGCTATATTTGGCCCTTGGCTGGTCTGTGTTTCTTTACTTCCAAGGAATCAAAGGCATTCAAGACAAAAGATTTTCCTCTGGTTCCAGTATTCACTTGCTGCTCTTTAGTGTTTGTATTTTTCAGTTACATTTTATTCTCATTCCTTTAGTGAGAAGTGTGGATGTCTGGCACTGTACTGATATTTTGGATGACACAGAGAATCCCAGGGTATAGTTGGTACTACTTGGGGTTAGAGCCTCACTTTTGGTTGTACGTTGAGACATTGTGGATAACCATTTAGTACATACGTAAAATATTTCCTTGTGTATCATTTTTAAAAAAAGCTATGACTGTATGCCGATTCAAGTGTCATAGTGTGCACTTAATCTCTAAATTGTAGAGGTGATCTTTTGCAGCATTTTACCTCAGGTTTTGCTACCTTAACTATCACAATGAGGGCTATAAACTAAACTCTATGTTCAGTTTGCCAGCTCAGCTCACCTGAGTTTACATGTTCCTGTAGTATATCGACCATTCTATTGAGTCATTAAAGAGTAGAGTCGCCTTGAGGGCTGTGTCTGCACCACGTGTATAGAGGGATAAAAGTTTGCCAAGTGGAGTGTGTAGCTATATTGAGATAGTATCTGGGGTTTATTTGCCTGTATACATTTTCTCTTAGTCAGCGCGATAACGTCTTAGATAATGCTAAATGGACCGTTTGTCTCCTTTGTTATCTCAGTCACATCACATTGGACACACATACTGTACTTGTGTGGACAGATCTGTATGCACATACACACTTGACGACAAAGGCAGACAAAACAGACTCACTCAATCACACTTGGAGACAGGGCTTTCAGGGCAGACATTTTTGAGAAATTTGGGCAGACAGCCCAAAAAAATAATCAGTCGCACAAGTTGAATTTTAATTAGATTATTTAAAAATCGAACCAAGATGCTGAAGCCAAGACTTAAATTAGGTTATTCTCATTGATGAACGTGTACAATATGCATATTGGCCAACATTTGACAAATTTTTATAGATGAACATAACATTTGTTCTGACTGCCAGTCACCAGTGGCTGATGCTGAAGATCAAGCACAGCTATGCAAACATTTTGGTCACTTTAAATATTTAGTATTTTATCTATCAGCTTATACCACCAGGAAGTCCCAAAATCATTCTGCAGTGTCAACAAGCCCAAAGAAACAGCAAGAGTCATAGTGAGCTAGTTTTACAACTAGTAGAGTTCTGGAACATATTTTATGCCCCTTTGGGTCCTGATGTCAACATTGTGTAGTCACTCTAAGAAACTGGAGCAACTTACACAGCCACTACAGAGAAGAATTGTGGCATAACCACCAAGACACCTTGAAAAAGATTGCGCTAATGTACCTCGAAGTACTGGTGCGTTTGTAAATATACCAAGTAATGATGAGTATGATGTTTGTATGTGAGTATGATGAACAAAAACTATCCATGACATGACATTTCTTCTTTCTTCATACCCTTACATTATAGAATTCTAGCAACAATATTAGTGATTGTCTGTTTGTGTGTGGGCAGGCACATTGTTAAGATGAGATTGTTGTATGGTTAAATCTGATTTTAAAACATGAGCTCAGTAACTTGAACTTATTTAATAGGCATCCAAAAGCTGTTGTAACCCAGGATGTGAATCTCACTATGTCTGATTTGTTTAGCCATTTGAATAACCTCCTGTGCGATCTAATGTGTCTGTTAATAGTGAGGTAACCTGGTATGAAAATTCCACCGAATTTTGTCAGAAAGTGCTGTGAAGGCTGAGCAGACAATGAGATATTTGTGATGTCAAACACACCTGTTTTTTTTTTTTCCATTTTTCCTGAATAGCCCCAGTCACAAGGGAGATTTGACTTCATTACCGTTACCAATAGCATGTACAAGTCCCTTTATATTACATTTTAAAAACATAGTTAATTCGTTTTTGTTTGGACTGTAAGGCATAAAGGGAGCTGAGGTTGTAATATTGTTTCATCTAATGGCAGATCCATTGAAAGCGTACATGCATAGAAGTATTTGGGTATGCGGATAAGTGACAGGTTCATGTACACATTGCTAATGTTAAGAAGCTGAGTGTGAAATCTTGCTTTACTTTTTATTCTAAGAAAAAAATATGGACTTCCATTTTTTAGCTGTTTTGAGTTTGTTTGGATACTACATTAGGCAGGTCTCCCTGAGCTATTAGCCAAAAACTTGGCATGTCTAGACATGGTATGCAGTGTGTCCTTTAAAATTCTTCATAAAACTTAAGGAAACTGGACAAGTGGAAGACAACACTATAAGTGTCAGGCCTAAAAAACATATATAGCAAATGAACAGTATCTTAAAATCATAACCTTAAGGAATAGGAAATGCAACCCCAGAGTATTGGGGATCATGCCAAAATTCATCCCTACATCAGGCTGATGGAACTGTGAATGAAGTACCATTAGATTTCGATCTACCATATTCCAGCTGGAAGGCATCTGGTTGAAAAAGGCTTTATTTTTCAGCATGCCGTAAAAGCAAACCTAGATAGAAAAACACAGTGGAACCCTGTCAGTCATGGAGTGGCCTCACGGGAACTTGGATCTCAGCATTATTAAGGCAGTGTAGGATCATCTTGACAGAGAAGATCTTTGGAATATCCTAAGTTTTACCATTTTCCTATCAAAGTACAAATAAATGGGAGTAACTCAAGACTTTTGCACTGCACTGTAGATTTCAACCATATCATCCAGTCATCGCTGGCATGAGTGGACATGAAAGGATGGTGTAAGGCAAGTAACAGGACCTCAGTAAACAAGTTGAAATTTGTAATTATTTTTCTTATCAGCTGTCAGCCTGTCAGATATGTTACACATCAATGGGAAAGGAGAAGGAACATCTTGGTGAGGACTTATTTCTTTCGCTGTGTCTAAGGGACTTCCTCAGGTCTTAAAGATTGTCCCTTATATGCAAAAAAAGCAAATCTGGCCAGACAAAAAGGAAAAAGAAATCATGCACACCGTATGCTCAATTAATTTTTTTCTCTCTGTTTCCCTACATCAGGTTGATTAAAATAGAAAAAAAGAAAAGATGGTTGACTTGTCTGACATCTAGATATTATAGCCAGAGTGTTTGAGCTGTTGTGCTTTCTGTGCTGATCAAATATTCCATTACTCTGCCTGCTCCCCTGCATGTAATAGAGTGGACCATATCCATGTTCAAATAGTATTAGACTGTTAACACTCCCACTCTCTCACAACAGTATCCAAATAACTGCCTCTCTCCACATCTACCTGCCGCAGCTCCAGTTTTAGCTGGTGGTGTGACACTCTGTGTACAGCGGGTTGATGGAAATTATTGTTTCATCATGGTTTATTCAGAAAATGCCAACATCTATCTGTCAGAGCTCGAAGAGCAATATTGCTTTGCATCAGGTTTTCTTTCTTTATTTATATTTTTAAATTGCTATGTACTGTTGATGATTTCCTTTGTAGAAGATTTTCAGCAAAGTGGAGAGGAATTTATTCAAAATGACATTTTATTGATCTTAATGCAGAAATCTTCAGGCAACTCTTGCTCAAGAGTTTAAAGGTCATCTTATTACATTATTTCTATCAGGTGTTTTTTTTTTTGTTGCTGTTGTTTGTTTTTTTGGGGGTTGGTCAAACCAAGAAACAATTCTGGCCGTTCAAAATGCACAGTTCAGTTTAACTGTCCTCTTTTCGTTGCATCTTTGTGCACAGATCAATCTAGGTTTGACGAATCAAACATTTGGTTAGTCATAGAAGATCGTGTGGAGCTTATTTTTCTTCAGAGACCTTTTTCCCTGACAAGAACCTTTAGACTACAAAAGAGTGAGTTTCTTATCTTTGTAAGCTGATTAAAGTACTATTGACCTATTCAGATTTGTAAGTCTACTTAGTAGTTTGAATACACATGCCAGTGTAATCTACTCCTTTTAGGTGTGTTGCTTCCTAACAATTATGTAGGAAAGTGAATTTTACAGTAAGTTGGTTTTATTGTGAGTGAACATGGAAATTTTTTTGTTTTCTTTCTTTTTTCTTTTTTGTGGTGATGGCACAGTTTGCAGTTGGTTTCACTTGTTGCCTGTGGGCCCTCTGCCTCAATTGGCTAGCTTTCTACCCTTAAAGAGTATAGCTGTTTTCTGCCTTTGGAGACAGTTGCCCCACTTTATAGGCTTATTTGTTTGTTTTAACACTGCTCTCAGTTCCTCTCTTTCTCTCAGGTTTTCATAGCATGTTGGATGTGGTGTCACATTTTTTTAGATTGGGACAAAGAAACCGATTTCTTCACCTTCATCTCTCCCATCAGATGCACTTCTCCATGCTCTTTCTCCTAGTTCATTGCCCCTTTCCTCTCCAAAGCAGACAGATCCTCTCTTAACAGTGTATGAGAATAACTAACATGCTTTAGCAATTTTCAAAAATGAATACATAAGGAAATTCCCATAGGTGTGTTGATTTTGATACCTCATTATGGAAGCATTTAGAGAAGCTGGTAAGCCTGTAATTCAGACCAGCAAACACATGTTAGAAAGATGCCTCAAGGACACTCGTCATGATGGCTGATCTCATGATTAATGATTGTCCTTGAGGACAGCTTGTTTGTGATATGATTTACCAAACTGACTGTGCATAGGCTTAACTCTCATCGGGCTTGCATGTTAATTAATTACACATAGACTGATTGCAGTTGAGTTGATTGCTTCACCTTGCTCCCAGCTTATAGGAACAGTTTTATCAGCGCTGTGTGGGGTTGTGAGATCTTTATAGCTGAGCTGTTTACTGCTGGCAATTTCTGCAGGGGATGTTTCTCTTTAGAGATGTATCTATACTAAGATGTATTTCTCAATTGCTCTTCTTTTATTCCTTTTTTGAAAATATCTTTGATTTATACCTGGATCCTTTTAGCTCGCAAATCTTGCTGGTGGGCTTAGATGATAAGTGCCTACAAGTGAAATATAGATACACAGATCAATAAAAGGTTTGGTGGAGTAATACTTCCAGTGAGTTCCTTACTGAACACAACTTGCTCCTTTGATGTTGCTAACCTGAGCTGGATATGCTGACATCTAATAGCAGTAAACGATACAGAATATCATCTTTACATGATAAGGCTGTAATGTGCCTCTAAATAATTTCTGTCCCTGTTTTCTTAGGTCGCCACACTCTCCGTTCCCTCTTTCATGTGAAGAACTTCACTCTGTCATTCAACAGCTTAGGAGATGCCCCTCCCTTCAACCCACTCTCCTTTTTTTGCCATCTGCTTTGAAATTAATGCACATGTTGAAAAGTAGGCTAAATCCAAAGTGACAGCTTTTTCTCCCTCCTATTTTTAAAGATGTGCTGCAGGCAGTGTCCAGCTATGTGGGAGATGGAGTGGAGAAAGCTGGTTTATCAAGCTGCTTCTACCTCTCAGATTCTCTCACCTCTGCCCTGTGGGATGCTTCTGAGACCATAGCTCACAGCATCGCTTTTCTCAGTTTGCGATCGGCTGTGTTGCTCTTTCACTGCTTTCATTTTCTTGGCCATATTTCTGTTATGCATCAGTCAATTAAATAACACTAAACTATTCCTTTTTCATACACATTCAATCAGTTCCTCTGGGATTTCTGTTTTTTGTGATTTTTGAGGGTCAGCACAAATGGATTTGATAAAAATAATATTTAAAACTAGCTGAAATTTAATTCTGTGCTAGTTTGCAGTAAATTGTAAATTGTAGAGGATATAATGGCATGTTAGTGCCATAGAGTCACTTAGTTTCACGAGAATCATTTTTTTGGGGAGAGGGCTTGTGTCAGTCGCTGAAAGCCTCTGTTGTAAGACAGCTGAATGCGCCTATGTAGCCGTTTGTAATGTTAATGTTTCTGATGGTTATAGAGAGAGGTGTCAACAATTCTCTCAAAAAAATGTAATGCCTTGGGTGTTCATTTGTGATAGTTTCAGTTTTTGCTATTTTAAAAGCAGTTAATAAGAAAAAAAAGCATAGCCAGGTTAAAGCCTCAGAACCTGAGTAACTTCAAAGGAAAGAAATAAAAAACATTTTTTTTGGCTTGTGACTTAATATAATTTTTACAACCTCATTAAAAAAATGGAATACTGAGTAAACTGTACAAAACAAGCAGAACAGAAGTGACAATTTGCAAAACCAAACTAACACAAAATTGACATGTCTATTTTTTTTTTTTTTAATATAAGATAAATTCAAGTTACAGGTGAATTGTTATTCTTTGGTTGTGTAACTTTTCTTTTTTTAACAACTACAAAGAGAACGTTTTCCCAGTGTTTCTTGACACGATTTCAACTGCATAACCGTTTCCGGTGATTGTCGAATGAAGACAGGCAGGTTTAGAGTGCAATCTTTTAAATGGACTGGTTCTTATGTAGCACTTTTCTAGTCAATTCAAGCACTCAAATTGCTTTCTTACTACAAACCTCATGCACATAAGTGTTTTTTGCACATAAATGTACAAACACTTGCACTCCTGGTTCAGTAACTCTACCTTCTCTACCTTCTGAGCTACAGCTGCCCCATCCTATTGCTGATGATCTATGTTATTTAGCACTGTCTTGCTGAAATAAGCAGTACTTAACTGGAGGAAAAGAAAGATGTAATCTAGATGGAAGCATATGTCAATCCAAAGCTCTGTATACCGTGTACACTGAGTCCTTGTACACTGGATTAATGCATTAATGCATGTAAGTTCAACTAGATTGGTATTTTAAATGCATATACATTCATGGTGAAGTGTGATCATGAAAAATCTGTAGAAGCTGTTAAAATGTGAAGGAAACAGATTGATTTGTCCTAATGTTCTGTTTCTGGTACATTTTTAAAGCTAACGTGAAATATTTTATAGCATTTCACATTAAGTGCGCTGCGCCCATACAGTGGTACAGAAATAGACCACTCATATTCATATCTTTTGAGGCATGAAAAGAGGTATAACCTTGTATTTTTGGGGTCTGTTTATACTGCTGCCATGTTGTGGATTACAGACACTGTACGTGGGCTAAAGCCTCCAATTAAGGAACAGCCACAGTGTTACATCTGAAAGGCATAAGCAGCTACATATGGCCATGCACACTCTCTCTTTCTCTTTCTCTCTCACTCTCACACACACCCACACACACATAATATACACATAGTCTTTCCATGCTTGAGGCTTTGGGCTGTGATCTTTCCAAAGGTTTCCTCCTGTGGCCCGTGTGCCAGACAGTCTGGAGAGCTGTGGAGGGGCTGGCGTCGCCTCGCCTGCTGGATGAAAAAGCCAGTAACATTTGCTTTCCGTGGCACAGCAACCAGCTTCCTCTCTTCTCCGTTCCACCTCTCCTGCCCTATCTCCCACCTCCCCTGCTTCTCCTCTTGAGGAGGATTACCGGCAGAAACTGGACGTTTGATCCTGCCTTGCTATCCACCATTGCTGTATCCGTCTGACAAGGCTCTTTGTTTCTTTTACTCTTCCAGACTTCTCTCTTTCTTGCTCTGACTGTGTTTAAAAAAAGATAAAAGTTAAGCCCTTTTGCTGTCTGCTTTTTGATGTCTCAGATTTAGCTCCGGTCTACCTCGAAGGACCCAGGACAGGTGGATCACAGATATGCAAAAAGTTAATTAAATTTTAACTGGAATGGAGCATCGAAGATCATAAAGACAGTTGTTGATAACTTATGACTGTTTCCTTTGATAATGTAGAACGAGCAGTGTAAATGGATAATTAACTGTCATGAAGTGACAGATTTTTTTCAAGCAGCAAAGCTCAGAAATATACAAAAACATAGCAGACGATGACTTGCATGCTTTTTAAGGGCTTTTTTGTCTGTGTTTTTCTTACCGCTGTGACAGTGTTGTTCATGATTAATTGTGAGGGACAGTGCCAACAAGCTTTCCTTTGTAATTTGCAGCAGAGATGTAAACAGGAAGTGTGCTCCCAATACATAATGTTGTTGACTCAACTACACAGGGTGATCAGGGCCAAAATATTTTGATGTCATTGTGATACATTGTGACAGAGGACAGGATTCACTGACCTTAAGCTGTCAAGCTAAAGTGTAAACAGAGTTGCTTCATTAAGGCCTGACGGTTGCGTGCATAAGTTGAGGAAAGCCACCCCCCAAAAAGAAATAACGCCCTTTCAATGTAGGCAGTAATTATAGGGATTGCAAGAAGCTCTCGAAATCCAAGCTAACTGTGATTAATTTGTATTGACGCAGGTCACGTTGCTTTTAATATTTGTTGAAATAAATAAACGCTGTTATTACAGAATATCATATAAGATCAGGTGGACTATATTAAAGGAACTGTAGAAGTGAAAAATACAAGTTACAGTAATATTTATAAATATTTATAAATGTTAGTTTTTTTTCTGTGACATAACCTTGTTTAAAGTAGCAAACCGGACATCATATAGATCAAAAATGTATATATTACATACATTTTTGATAGAAAACAACACTCAGTGTTTATCAGGAGCATCCTTTCTGTCTGAATGAAAAAGCTGTTAATATCCAGTCCTTATTCAGACGGTAATGGGCAAAGCAGAGGCCAAAAAATACTTTGCAGTAAGAAGCAATGTGCCTTTCCTTCTGCTGAGTCTAAATAATAATCTATTTATCAAAGTTGGGCAATCATAAATAGGTGTGACTTTAAGCTGAGAGTAATTATTTCTTATTATCCTAATAAAGAAATTGGAAATTTCAAGGGAAAAAAGTATAATGGATGCTGAAGGTCTGGTATTTTATATAGAGCAACAGCTCGTATGGTTCCATCCTCGGACCCTCTAGTCTTGGGTAAGATACTAAACCCTGAGTTACCCCTAATGCATCTGTGTGAGTGTGTGAGCATTAGGTTAATCGCACTTAGACATAGAAAAAAAATGGATGTGTGCATGGATAAATGAGGCTTGTAGTAAGAAAGCAATTTGAGTGCTTAAATAAAGTCGAAAAACACTATGTGAGTACCATATTTTTCTATGGCTTTTTCATGAAAAATATAAATTTACATTGGATACTGACTGACTGATTCAATGCATGCATTATGTGAACGAGTTGTTTGCTGTTCAGGCAGCTTTTTGTTAAGCCTGTTGTTGTAACGGGAGTGCTTCTTATGTAGTGCAAGTTACTTTAGCATAAAGTCTAGAGCAGCCAGGGATCCACCAAGCTTCCAATTAGTAGATGGCGTGCTCTACCTCCTAGGTAATGGACACCTCATTGCAGTTTTAGGTCACCATTGTCCAGTATATCACTGACAGTATGTAAACTGTATCTTACAGCATCCACCCGTCCAATCACCTAATCTGTAAATTGGCTGATTGGTGCATTGTGTGTCACATCTAAGCTGTATGATGATTGAAGCGGGCTGAGCTCGGTCCCACAGCCAGTTGGATAATTAACAGGCTGTTCTCCATGTTAATAGCATTAGTCACCTTGGAGATAATCACAGGCATCTAGAGCACAGAGCCGCAGCCCCTCAGTGTACCTGATAGCCTCCTTAAACAAAGAGCTGACAAATAGGCAGCACTAGCTTGTTGACTTTTGGCATAATGTATTTCTACAAGTAGCATTTCTGGCTTTCAATTTTTCTTAAAGCTAAGGTGGCAGCTGGTAAAGGACCTTTTTACTAATTGGAAGGTTGGTGGATCCCTGGCTGCCCCAGTCTGCAAAAGGAATAGTACAGGACTATTTAATCTTTGAGAAAACCTTGTTTGACATTTGTGTTCTCAAATACACCTACAGCCATGTGAAAAAAACAAAACTTAAATCCTGTGAAACACTAAGTACAATTCATGATTAAGTAGCTTGTACAGTAGAACCACCTTTAGTAGCAATAACTTGAAGTAATAGTTTTCTGTTTGATTTTATCAGTCTCTCACATTGTTTGTTCTCCATCTCCTGCCCATGATTTCAATAGTGTTGAGGTCTGGAATTTGATTGGGTTAGTGCAACGGGGTTTTTTTTTTCAGCCACTGTTGTAGATTGCTGGTGTACTTGGGTCATTGTTCTGTTGCATAAGACAGTCTTAGCTGTCAACACACGACCTCATATTATACTCTAATACTTTGGAATGAAGAGGAGTTCAGAGAGATCAGTGCCTTTAAGGTGCCCAGACCCGGTAGCTGCAAAAGCCCAAACCACCAGTGTGCTTAATGGTTGGTATAGGGTGTTTGTGCTGATATATCGAGTTTGGTTTTCTCTAAACGTGCCTCTGTACATTGCAGGCAAACAAGTTGTCTTTGTGTTTGTCTGTGCAAAGGACATTGTTCCAGAGGTCCTGTAGTTTGTTCAGATGTAACTTGGCAAACTAAGCCATTTAACCATGTTCTTTTTAGAGAGAATAGGCTTTCTCCTGCCAGTCCATACTTTTTCAGTGTTTCTTAAAAAAAAAAAAACATGCTAACTTAGGCCTATAGAGTCTGCGATGGTTTTTTTGTTGACATTTCTCTGCACACTCTGACCTAGCTTTCTTTGGTAGGATTGTGGCATAGTGTTAACTCATACCTGAATGCTCCAGACCAGAAAACTGCCAAAATTTTAGCTTTTGTATAGGTGGCCACGCTTGATGATGATCATAGAGAACACATGACTGCATAGAGTTCTGCAATTTATTTTTCCTTTTTTTCTTTTGTTATTCTGGGATTCGTTGCATGTGTGACTAACATTCTGTAATTTGGAAAAATATAGAGACATATCAAAGCTTATCAGTATGTTTCACACTCTCATCTGTTCGGATTGGTTGCCAGAAGCTCATATGGTGATTTTGGCTTCCAGTGAAATATGATTCATCTGTATCTGATTCTGTTTTTCAGTACAAGCATAATTTGTTTTGGGGCCACAGAAGTGTTTTTAATTAAGTTACTTATGATGAATCTGAAATGTTAAGAGAATGTTAAAGTCGTTGTATGTGTGCTATGTAAAAAAAAAAAGAAAAAAAAGAAAAAAAAAGTCTACACAGATTTCAATTCATAGTTATTTTTTCAGCCTTCAGGAAATGCAGCTGTGCATCATATTATACAAGGCAGTGACTTAATGAGCCTAACGAATGTAGCCATGTTCGGTTAAGTTAGAATCATTTTGTCTAAACTATGCATGTAAAATGAGTATTTGTTTTGAGCCTTTGTTTTGTGTGGAGAGAGCTAATGGGTAATTTATCTTACTGTGAATCTAAATCACCGCAATGAGTCTCACGTTGTGAGGGAAACTCACAGGGGAAAAAGAATAGATGCAGTTCTCCTCTCCGTGGCCTCGTGTCATAAATTACCTGGCCATTGATCCATGGGTGTCTAGGATTCTCGGTGGACCTCCACACATTCATCAAGCTTTAAGTCTGCAGCTAATGCCTCAAACACACACTCCTCTCCGGAGGGTCAGCAACATGGCCTGTTGCTTAGATACAACACAGATTTGTATTTATATGAAGAGAAGATTGTACCTGCAGGGCTGCATTATGCACTAAGATGTGGCCTGTGTTAGATTTTTGGTTTAGTATTGAGAAGGCACTTTTCATACGCGTAAAACAGTTTGAACAACACCTGCAGAAAGGAGGAAGAAAGCCTCCTGTCTGCCTGATTCTTTGAAACTTAAAACATAAGAAAATATAAGAAAACATATCTTGAATGCTGTTTGAATCACATTTGGGAGGTTAAGAAGAAAATCTGAAATAGCAAATTCAGGTAATGTAGAATTAAGTGGCAAATGCGTTTGTTCCTTAACTCGTTTCCATTTTCTCTGTCAGCAATGCGCCAATCACATGTGTTTTCATTTCCTCTGCAATATTCTTTGAGCAATTTTTGTGACAAATGCAATCAGTGGCAGAGTTGTCACTGCAAAGTGACAGTGCTGATGACTTCATAATCAAGTTGTGTTGATGCCAATCATTATATTCATGCAAAGTTTTTAACTCTGAAGGCACATAAAAATTGAGCTGGTTGCAAATACAGGTGAAAGCAAAGAACGAGACTTTCGTTCCAACAATAAACTTCAGTTTTATTGCCCTGCATTTCAGTTGTCAACAGTGTTCATTGTTGCACGTTGCTGCTTTAAGGAGTTCTCTTCTTGCTGCCGACTCTGTTTGCAGTGGTCCATCTGGGATTTGAGAATGTATGTACAAAAATTGGGGCAGTCCATTCAGGAGATGTTGCAGAGGAAGACCTGACCTGTAGTTCTAGTGAAGGAATCAGTAAAAACATTAATTTCATTCTCTATAAAATCACAATTCTTGAAATAGTTATATACATGCAACAGTCTAGACGAGAGTGTTTAACCATGTGACTACTGAACAGACCACTGTTATGAACATAGTGATACCGAATGACAGCAACATCAGGAAGAAGGAACACGAGAAACTTGAGAAGTACCAAGGACTCAGAGAAGAACTCAAGAAGATGTGGAGGGTGAAGGTAGCAGTGGTCCGAGTGGTAATCGGAGCACTAGGTGTAGTGACTCCCAAGCTAGGCAAGTGGCTCCAGCAGATCCCAGGAACAACATCCTAGATCACTCTCCAGAAGAGTGCAGGACCCTCAAGCTCCCAGGCCTCTGGTACAGGACCTGAGCTTGAAGGATAGACCGCCCAAATGAGCGAGAGGGGAATTTTTTCTTTTTTATATATAAAATTAACATAATGACGTGATAATCCATAAAGAATAGTATCCCATCTTGCACTGCTACTAGTAATTTTAACTCATTCATAAGTTGTAGTTAAGATCCCATTTCCTTTCCCACACCATTATCTATGAGAGCATGTTCTTTGTTCCTAGCTTTGGTCATTTCCACATCAAAAGGTAAAAAGGAGGAAAGTGCAGTACCTTAAGACACACCATTCCTCCTTTTTTCAACATTAACTTTAACTCTCTCCCATTGAAAAAGGCTTTTCATTCCCATGAAGATGACTCTTTTGTTGTTGTTGTTATCTTCAGGTTCACTACATTCATGTGGCAAGCATGTTACTGATGGCTTGTTACGCTTGTGCAACTAATGCATTCTTCCTCACGCTGTGTGCTTCTGATCTCATACCCAGTGTTAGTGCTTGTGTTTTTATGAGTAGCCAGTGTAAGGGTGAAGGTAGACTTGATTAAATTATGCTCTACAGCTGTGGTGACTTTCTTCCACTGGAGTCTATGATGCTCTAAGCTGAATTATCTTCCTTTGTAATGGAGATTAACCTCACTAAAAAAACGTACGTAGCCTATTTAACTTCCATATTTTAACATGGGCCACGTGAGCCTCACTAACGAAGCAGTTCTGCCTCGACTGCTAAGGGTTGTACAAGATTTAAAACTGTGGTCAATCCTTCCCTGCTTACAGGCTTTTAGGGGTAATAGGATAAGATTAACACATTTGCATACTATTGCCATGAATTATTCATGCAGTGTCCTCTTCTCTAATTTGCAGGAGCAGGGCCTGTCTCCTCATTGACTTTAACATCTGGGTGACCTGGAAGTGAAGCAAAAGAGCCCCAGTGCCTATCAACCCACTCTTAGTGTCACCTGGCACGTGCCACCCTTGTATTAGCTTGGTACTTACTATAGCTCAGCCAGCCATGTGCACTAGGGTGTGGATTGGAAAAACTGTTGGAATTTGAGATAAAACTATGGTTTACTTAAACATATTGTCCAAGTATTCAGAATGCATTCAATTTTATTTTTAAATTTAACTTTCATTTTGCATCCGTTGCATGTCTGCAGCCCTGGAAACTCAGATGAATCAATGGCTCTTTTAATGTTCATCAAAGCAGACATTGATCACAAATAAGGAAGTCCCAAGAACACAGAGAGGAACTTTGCACTCGTGTTCATATTGATTTTGTTTGTTCCTTTTTTGCGCATTTAAAAGAGAATAGATACAACATGATAGCCTGACAAGAATGAGAGCTTAACTCACTGGCGTTGACACTGGTAAGACCTCATGATAATTTGTGGGGCAAATGCTAAAGACTATTTGGTATTCAGTTTCCACATAACAGCTAAGTAGTTTTTTGATAAAGCCAGCTAGCAATGTAATATCTTTGCAATTTGCTAAACTGGTAATTACGCTGAAAATTATGGGATTAAAAAATGGCTCAACACAACAAGCTGGAGATCAAAGTGACTTTACAAAATTAGATGTAAAAGCTGTTAAAGACTGCCAATTATATACCCAATATGAGCAGTCAATTAAAAATAATAGCATGCAAGTTTTCTAACTAAAGTAGAATATATCAGTGTTCTTTGTTACCTTTTATTTTAGGTAAATAACCAGTAATAATAAAGATACCACTGACACCGGGTGTTTCCTGGTTTTCAGTTTCTTTCTACTTGTAGTTGGAAATCATTGGAATTAGGATGTTGTTCCTGGGATCATCAATTGGAACAGCCTCTCAGGTTGAATTTCAAACTCTGAAAGTCAGAACACCCCAACTGCCAATCTTAGATGGCAGCTGTTAACATAAACAGTAGTAAAACTGTTAAACTTTTACTCTGTCGTGCATTTGTGATTTGCCAAATAGGCTTTTGGTAGATCATTGACCAGAGTCTGCCTGTGAATGCGCTGCAGCGGTGTTTTAATGTGCAAAAAGAAAAAAGAGCATTGTTTTGTATTGCTAATGAGTGGCTCAAAATGTTTGGTATAAACAGCATGTGCAAATGAATACAGCGCTGAGAATTATGAATTATGAGCATTATGTAACATGCATGTGCTTATGCTGCTTATACTAGGCTGAAAGTATTAACTTTGTCTGACCCTTCTGGTTGTTTTTAGGTTATAGTCATAACCATCCATCATATATTATTAATATCTACTAAATCTAATAATATATGTCAAATATTTTACAAATATTAATTTATCATTTCACAGCACTAGCAATCTGGTAGAAATGTTTTGTGAATTTTTGAAGCTCTTTTTCCCCTCACCTTGTTCCTTTGTTGGCTAGTGATTTAGGCTGAATGGGGTTATTACACAGCTGGTGTAATGGAGATTTTATGTCTCGAGTTTAGCACTTGGATGAGGCATATTTGGAAAGACTGAGTGCTGATCACTACAAAGCATAGACCACTCATTACCAGAAAGCATTTGCCTCCCTTGCTTGCATCATTAACAAAATATTTGAGATCCATGATCACCTTTGCGTTTGGATGCATGCACGTGCATCTTGGTAGGTGTGCAAATGTGTGTGTTTAGACAGCTTAGTCAGCCTTATGCTTTAGTCATCTGAGCTCCTTTTTGCTGCTCTCCCTCACCTGCTGATGGCTCTCTTCCTGCTGTTGTAAAGGTACAGAATGATTCACAGCCTCTAGTCACAACATGGGGCTCCCAGCTCCCAGACAGGCATCAGTCTCTTTCATTGACTGCAGTTCTGTGACTGACTGTCTGAGTATCTGATGATCTGATCTGACTCACCTCAGTCTGCTGGTTATAAAGCCCTCTCCTCTCCTCTCACCATTTAGTTCCCCTCTTATTTGACTTGAATTGCTTTACGTGCTAATTATTGCTCTTCTTCTGAAAGTACATGTATTGGTAAAGTTATGTTTCCCCAAGGGTAACGGTTCTAAAATGTCCAACAGTGAAAAGTATACTCTAGTGAAATGAAAATATAATCACTACCTTGGGAAATAAGGTGAGCCAAATGCACAATACTGTGTTTGCAACCTTATCTGCAAGCTATACCTAGTGCTTGTTATCGTGTCTGGACTCACACAAAATTGTTTATCTGAACAACCTACTGCATTGCGTTGTTTTTGAACGCACCCTGGACTTGTTAGATGTGCCTTGCTGCATACACTGCCAAGTTTATTAGAAACAGTTTTTTCTTCATACACTTTTTTTCATTTGTTTAAACTGTATTCTCTTCTTTGTTATATCATAATGGTTCTGTTAAAATACATTTAGATTTATATAACATACTATTACTGTTGTTTTGGTTTCACTGATGTCACTGCCTTTGCTTAATGGGAACTCTTGCCAGACACATCTGGTACCAGAAACACAGTATCTTCTTTCTTTCTTTTTTTTTTTGTAATGTTTGTAATGTTTGTAATGTTTGTAAATTTGCATCTAATTTGTGAAGCTATAGGGGCTAATTGATTCAGGAAACCGGTTTTGATCAGATCAATTTGGAAGCAGTTCTTCTAAATTCTCAGCCTTACATACAACCTCCTCTCTTTTTTGTTATTTCTTCCCCGTGGGCTGTGATCTGCCCCACCTCATTCCCCCTTTTCCCAGACACCAAAGAGCTACATTTTTTTTTTTTTCTTTTGGGGGGGAAGCAAAAAACAAGTCACAGTTCCCTGTTACTCCTCCTCTCTCCTTCCATATTCATTTGCACACTTTTCTGCATCCCATTTCTCTAATTTGATGTTGTGCAGATCCAGGAGGAAGTTCTAATTTGTATCTTCTTAGATATGAGCATGTAGTGGGTGTGTGCAGATAAGGACCACCCTCCCACAGGAATAATGCATTATTCTCTGTGTGATGTAGCGTGGTGATATGGTGGAAGGGCTTGTCAAGGATGTGATGGGTCTTTGTTACCTGACTTTTTCCTTTTTTTCCCTGCTCCTTTCCTTCCTCTTACCTTCTATCTCGGCACTCCTCCCTGCCTTCCTGACAAGTGTGCCTCTTTAAAGAGCTGTTTGCTGTTTGACTGAGAAGTCAAAATCAGAACATTGCTCCAGTGGTGCACACACACCACCTTGTAAAAAGCCTCATCCCATCTCTCTCCCTCTCTTTTTCAAAAATCGTATTTAACTTTGCCATATCTGTTTTGCTTTTCACTTTCCGTTGCTCCTAGACTTTCACTTTCCATCTTCTAAACATGTGATTTAGTTGAAATACTTGCACTGATGCCTGAATCTGATTATTACTGAAGCACGATTTTCAAACTAAAGTGAAGTAAGAGGAGTACTGGGTTGACACCACGTTGCCTTCAGGTGGCAAAGACTCAAAGCAAACAATAAACACACTTGTGTGCTCAACAGAAATGCACACAAGCTCATTTGTTTGTTCACAGTTGCGTTTTTTCCCCCTGGTATGTGGGGGAGGTATTTATGCAAAATACCACGTCTCTATTTCCATCTTTTTTTTTTCTCCATGTAAAAAGATTGTTTTGTAGGTTTGAAGGATTCTTAGACATCAGGTGCACGCAGCAGAACAAGCACCATAACAGCCATTGTTTTAGTCATACAGCCACACGTGGGAGTTATCTTCTTTTTGTTAGTGAAGTTTTGGAAGTAGACTTCATAATCAGTGAATATGTCTTTAATGAGTCTATGCTGGAAAATAGTGACAGATGCTTATCATAGAGGCCCTAGAGCATAAAGGTAATGTTGTTTGGTAGTGGCTCCATGTTATAGTGGTTAATACAGTTGCCTGAGACACCAAAGATTCCTGGTTCCAGACAGTTAAAGTGACTGCTTACCTTCAGGCTTCCCACACACAAGACATTTTCAGTTTCTAAAGCATCTGCTTGTATTATTTCTATTATTATTATATTTTGTTACATACTAGACTGGTGGGAGTAATGCCAACGTAAAGCCGCTTTTTCAACAAACTCAAGTCCCGAAGTTTTCTCCATGGTGTGAATGCCTGCCCAGGGTTTCACTCTAACTCACATTCTTTTCCTCCTTTAACACCGAGTCTTTTGTTTGCTCAGAAGAGTTTTCACAGTTTCTCCGATTGTTGCGCCATTCAATATTTCGACTACATGGGGAAGGCTATCAGTGGCTAACAAAAGCACTGTCCTCCAGTCTTTCATCTGGTGGCAGACACACACACACAAACAGAACTGCATGGCTAACGTGACACTTATATTCAACCAGTGTGATTGCTGATGTTATTATTATTCAACGACCAGTACCACCAGATTGTGCAGGCAACGTTAAAAATGATGGATATACGATTACTCTGAGTTCATGTAACTTTGAATTCTCCTTAAATTAATAAAATATACATAGTTGGTGAATTTTAACTAAAATTCTGATGTTTCTTTTTTATCAGTGTCTCAATGCGAGATGCACTTGCAACCCTCTAAATAAAATTCAGGATTTTCTGTGCTTTGCCTTGAATTTGTTCCAGACACTGAGGTAATACTTGATAGATTGTGCTGAGGGCTACATCAGCTTAAGGGGATGACCATACTCTGTTTCCTATCAAGTGCACCCACTCTTCCCACTCTAGGAGAAAAAGTATATGTATTCTATTTATTTACTTTTTTATCATTATTTTTAACTTAGATCATAGCAACTGTGCTTATTCCTACAGTGGTTTTCTTATCGCCAAATATACATTTGAATGTCAGACACATCTCCCGCCTGCTGATCCATATCTGTAGATTCTCTCTTTCTCTCGTTTGTAAACCACTCCAGCAAATGTTACCTTTTCTTATCTGAATTGGGAAAATAAGCTTTTTTTCTTCACCCCGTTCACAGCACGTGTGGATCTGTAGACAGGATAACCTTGGTTGCTGAACTGTAAATGTCACTGTGGCTTGCTAGCCAGTTGCATTTCTTTTCACAGGCCAGTGTGGCTCTCTTACGGGGGCACACCCGTGACACCAGGACTAAGCAGATGTGCACACATGAATGAGAATGAGTCAGCAGGGCTCTCACTGTTGACCAGGAGAGGCTGGCTGAAATATCATCAAATGCCAGAAATACTTGACAGATGAAAGATTATCAAAGAGATAATAGCAACAAACACGATGTGCTCTGCAAAAACAAACAACCCCCCCATCCCTTCAGGGTGAAAACCAAGGCTGAAGAAGGTGATGTATCCCATGACCAGGCGTAGCACCAGGACACACTATAGCTCATCAAGCTGCAGAAAGGCACAATGCACACCTCTCAGTGCCTGGAAAATAGATAATACTGCACCTGAAAACCCACTGGAGCTTATTGTTGCTGCCTTTGAAAGGATTTTAACATTAACTCGACATCAAGTGTGACTTGCAAGGCTTCTGGTTAATTTACTGGTTTTATCCAACAGCTATTACAAAGATGGAGTATGTTGTCAACGCTTTTACTAGAATCAAAGCAATCAAGTTTTTTGTTTCATACATACTCACTCATTTACGTCTCCTTTTGTGTGTTCTTTCTGCTTCCATGGCCATCAGTTTATATCGCTTGCATGCAGAAAATTGAAAGCGCATATCTAAGCAGCATCTGGATTTGCATGCTAGGTAATTTGTTCTTCACACAGAAAGATGGTAGATGGGAGGCAGTTATGCTTATTAATATTTCAATACTGCGGTTATTGGTCTGTGCCTCAGCCCTCAAGGTTTATCTGTGTGATGGCGTATTTTGGGGACTGAGACCATCAATATTCGTGGCAGGAGGGTATTATGCAGTTTATTATGAGCATCCTTTGCCTGCTGTAGGTTCCCAACCATTGCCCCCAAATGGCTCTTCAGTCTCAAGATCACTAACTTGTGATCTTGAAACAGTGTTCAGCAATTTATTTATTTTTTTTACTGCCAGTGTAAAAACAGAGGGTGCCTGACTGTCATGCATTAATTTAGACTGGCATACTGGCCAGGGTAGTTTAGCAGTCTGCAGGGTAGTTTCATGTTACAGCATCAGTGGATTTTGCTTAAAGTGTGTAGTTTAGAGATGTTTTATGCATATACTCTTTATATAACAGGTCGATGAATTTGGTTAGGAAAGGTGTATGAATCAACTGTATGGTCCATTGCCCATAGGTCACAGATAAAATACTAGAATTTCAATTACCAGTCTTCTTGACTGTACTGTTAGTAGCATTAATGTTATTAGAATATTATTATGGTTAAAACCCCCCACCAAAAACCACAAAGTGTGCACTTTTGCAATTTAAAAAAAAGTGTTTAATTGGATCAATTTTTTTTTTAAAGTGAAAATGGGAAAAAAATGGGCCATTGTGTTGAGATCAACTTTTAAATCCTACCTTTTTTGTGGAGGGGGTGGTGTGTGTGTGTGTGTGTGTGTGTGTGTGTGTGGTCCTCCCTTTTATATAAAAAAAAAATGAACAGATTAAGAAGCTGAATGCTTTCCTAGCAATTCAGAGACAACATCATTAACTGCATGGACTCGTAAGACTGTGTCTCTACCTGTATATACGCTGAACATTGGAATATTCACATTTCTGTAAAATTTGTAAGTTGTACATGGCATTTTAAAAGGAATTTGTGTAATTGTTGTTGGACACTCTTGTGACCTTTCAGTATGAGGTAAATGTCAGAAGCCATCAGGTCGAGTGTACCTCGGAGCAGGTCTTTGCTGCTGGGCTTGTCCAAGGACACCTTGTCTCCTCTCTTTGCACTCCTTATTTCAGTCTGAGGAACAGCCCATCAAACTCAGGAGAAGCAATCATCAGTTTCACATTTGGTGTTGAAAACCAACACAAACACATTGGGAAGGGATAAACTGGGGCAGCCTGGCCATCATTAACCAGGAAATTATCTATTTCCAAGAATGCTGTGGCACTGAATTATAATATTAAACTGACAACATGTTTCCAAGGAAAACATACTTCTTGTTTAGTCATGTTGATAAACACCTAAATGAGTCCAAGATGTGTGTTTTTTTTTTGTGAGTGTGTGTGTGGTTTTTTTTTTTGTTTTTTTTTTTTTGCTTTCATATTGTTTTGTGAATTTGTAATTAAATGATATTATTTATTTCCTTTTTTTTCTGGTTTTAGTTCCTGTGTTTGAAGAACATCCGGACATTTCTGAAGGTGTGTCACGACAAGTTTGGGCTCCGTAACAGTGAACTCTTTGACCCGTTCGACCTCTTTGATGTCAGAGACTTTGGCAAGGTGAGTTAAACATTACAAAACATGGATGCATGTTCAGCTGTTTAGTCTCCAAAATGTCCTTTGACATTGCATGGGACAGAAACAGTACTGCCCACTTTAACTGCGCTGGCTACTTAGAGACATGATGTTGCTTGTGTTTCTGATAATATCATGCTACAACATTCAAGATGTGGCATTTTTCTGATTAGATCTTGTTCTACAGGCCGGAGTTTTATGAGTCTGGACGTTTTTCAGCTTTGAAATGTGGAATTTGCTGCGTTTATCACATGATACTCGTTTTGTTTTGTTTTTTCTGCTGTTACTGCTGCTTGTTTGGAACTTATGAATACTCATTTTGCCCTCAATACAATGTGAAAAGCATGTGTAGAAGACATGTGCATTATAGTGCAGCGTGCCTGTAAGGCTTGCATGAGTTTAAAGGTAGTTCAAAGTCAAACTGGTCAGCTGGTTACATTAGCTGTCATTGTGGAGCTGAGAGCTCAGCTGAGCATTTGGGGTGTAGCACCTCGGGGTCAACAATCTCATCTCGTGTCACTAAGTGACGAGAGTTAAGTGCAATACTCTTTCCTAACATTCTGCAATCTGTGCCTACAGTAAGGTGGGATATGTGTGTTGGCCTAACAGTGAAGATTTCTGACTCACTTGTGCATAGTATTAGCTGATGAAGAGTTTAATGAACATTTGTTTTATGCAATATTAAAGTGGACTTTTAAAAACGTATTTAGTGGTTAACCAGAGACCCTCAGAGGACTTTCCTAAATGTTATCTTGGGCAGACTGCAAAGCTACATGTTGGCTCCTTGTACCTGGCTTGACAGCCAGACATCCAGGAAAGAAAAACACTCGAGGTGGTTTAACATCAAATCAGGATTTCTTTGAAGATGATCTTAGCACTTCTACCAATTTGTTGATCCAGAAAACTCAGGAGGGGATTATATTTTTCCACCAGAACTGGGAATGCCTTAGGATGCACCCAGCTGTTGTACATACCTGGGGGAAAACACTTCTGGTTACTTTCTTTCATCTGGTCCTAAAAAAGTTTATCATCAAATCAGCTGGTTTAACTCCAGGTTTATATATCATTAAAAATATCAACATACAGCACTGCTTTTAAATATGACTTTTTTCCATGCATCTCTCACTGGTTAGCTTAGGCAAAGAGTAAAAACGGGATGGCAACCTCTTTGGCTAGAAAAAAAATGTGGTTGCCCTGTGATAATAATTTTGATCAGATACTAGTCTCCAACCATGGTTTTCTCTAGTGTGTCTGTTGTATAACAAGACAATCATGCCATGGTCAACATATCGTGTTGGTTTCAGCTGCTGAAGATGTAATAGCTTTGACTGCACCGTGTGTGGCTACAGAGTGAGCCTTGGCTTCTTTTCGGCTGTTAAAACAGGCTGCATGTAATGCATGATGTTCATAAATTAGATGGTGGCAGCTCATGCCATTGTGCCAAGACTTATATGGTACATGTTTATGTGATGTTAATACTGTAGCCTTTCAGCTGATTGAAAAAGCTGTATTTATACTAAAGCCTGGAGAATATTCTGTAGAGGTGATGTATGAATAAACTGTATTACATCATTTTTGAATGATGACAATGAGGAATGTTATCTACTCATTAATCTATTAAATTCTAGATCTTAAACACGCTCGCTCATCCTGCTGTGGGCTGAAAAATATAGGCCCAATGAAAGAAGAGGAAAAAAGGAATGAAAGGAAAGTTAAAGGAGACAAGGACTCATTTGGCAGTTTGTAGATAAACCACAAGACGATATCTGAGAGTCAATGAGCTTTCAGTGAATGGTATTAAAATCCAACGGCAGTCAGAATCAATCACATAGGCCCTCCATATGTCAATTTAGAAATTGCTTTTGTATGGTCTCAGTGGTGGCAGGCTTGTCTCACTATTGATTTTCCATTAAGGGCCAAACATCACATTATAATATATTGAATTGAGCAGATCCCTACTAATGTGACATACATTTAAATAGTGAGCATGCCTCATAATAGGAAGATAAAGAGGGACGTTTTATTCATGCAGTTTATATGAGCCATCCTCTTTTGTTACCTTGACGCAAAAAATGTCGTGTCCACATCTGATACAGAACAATGGACATTATGAATTAGGTCCTAAATATGTGAATAGGATACAGTGAAAATATCTCATTCTTCCCTTCTTTCTGTACTAGTTTTTGTTGAAAATGCTTGGGATCAGAGTAACAAACAGGGCATTCTGCTAAGTACAGCCCTAATGGTTGGTTGGAACTACAGTGAAAGCTATAATTTAAGAGTGGAATTAAACCAGATGGGTTTGGGGAGAGGGTTTTGTTTTTTTTTTTTTTGGTGGCAGAGCTTCTATAAACATTAATCAGCCCCCATCCACCTTTCATACCTCCACATTTGCTGCCAGGGGACCCAGAGTTCATCTCCCTTGGCCTCTGGTCACCATCTCTTCCTCTAATGATGCCTTTCCGCAGGTCACAGGCAGAGAGATTCAAGGCCAAAAGAGCCCAATGCTATTACAAAGTAATTGTGCCTCCAAAACCTCCCTGCTACGCTTTCCAGCGGGGCTGGTATTGAAACAGATGAAGCAAATAACCAACTCGATGTTTTCTACCGACTTTTCTTTTTTTTTATAATCAAAGTAATTTCATCCCAAGACACCTTCGGCCACATCCAACTTCGGCTTATGCTCGCTTGTTTTGTGAAGCCCTTGTATGCTTTCATGCACATATCGCCACACTTTGATTCTTTGCGCTCTAACCCATCCCCCATCATTAGAAATTCATTATGACATCATTAAACCAATGAAATACAGCTTATTACAGTAGACCCCAGAGAACGCTTTTATTTAAACACCTCCCTCCATCCGAACCCAGCCGCCTCGTTTCCTTTCTCCCAACCTATTTTAATTAGCCACCAAAGGAACATTGCTGTCATTTAAATGAACATGGTAATCAGTTTATTTGGCTGTTGCCATGATTAGCATAATTAGCCTGCACCTGTTAACCATCTATCAACAGTTTGGTAATTTTCCATGTGTGACTGGAGAGCAGTGGAGGAAGGAAGCTTTCTGACAGATTTGCTGTCTTCATTAAAGGAAATGGCGTCATTTATTTGAGATGCAGCCAGAGTTGCTTGGATCCATTTCTAGCTTGAAATAGCCTTGGAGCCATGACTGAGGGACTTGTGAAGTGTAAAGCTATAAAAGTAATGCTCAGTGACTTGATAGTGAAGTATCAAGGTGAATTTCACTTGTAGGCTGCATTTGAATGGAAAGTGGATGTTCAGTACGTCATGGTCCCCCGTTTGTAACCTAGTGTTTTGAGTTTTGTTGTGGTTTCATACCATTGCATTAAGAAGACAATTTAAGTTCAAGCTTTGAATTTAGTCCTGACTTTAGTTCTTTTTAGTGTCTCTGAGTTTATCTATATTTCTAGTTCATGGTGTCTTGTTTGATATTAGGGTCCTTTCATGTCTTTGTTTCATCTCTATGTCTTGTCCTCAGCATCTCCTGTGGAAGTCAGTCTTGTTTCTATGTTTATTTACCTTTGTTTCCCCAGTTGTCTTTGTCTGTCTCTCTGTGTCTTTCTGGTTTCTCAGTGTCCCTCTCTCTCCCACTCCTGTCCCTAACTCTCTAGCTCTTTCTCTTGTCTCTAGCTCGCTGGGTCTCTCAGTCTTTCAGCTTTGTTATGTTTCTCGTACTTCCTGTTTTATTCTGATAGTCACTTGTCCATCATTGTGTGCTGCATCATGTTTCGTTTTCCTTTCCCTGTCTTGTCAATTAGATTATACCCAGCCGTGTTCCCCAGGTGTTTCCCCTCTGCCCTCATTCCCTGTGTCTATTTATTAGCTGCATTTCCCTCTGTTCCTCGTCGCGATCTACCGCAATGCTGTGTGGGCGTTCTGTTCAGTGGTTCTCGCTAATGTGCTCTGGTACCTGCCAGTTCTGTGTATTCTTGGAAGTTTAGCAATAAAACTCCAGTGATTCCAGCCCTGTGTCTGTGTTCTGCATTTTGGGTCCACAAGCCTGCCTGCCACACAGTGACACATGACACAGTGTGAGTTTGTGTTTATATGAATCAGGTACCACTTTGCAGGGTTATTCAGATGACAGCGAGCACATTTTTCAGTGTGCTAACAGTAACTTTGTGCTCATTTTCCACCTCAGTTAAATTATCCACTTTAGAACTTTGGAAAAGTATTTGTGCTTGAAATTTTCTTGAATTTAATGTGCTTTAGAATAAATCCTACATTTCATAGTAGGATAGCACAGATATTTGGACAGCATCGGAGCCTATAGCCTAATCTAATGTCAAATACACAATACAAACCTTGAAACAGATGGAGAGCAGTAATGTGAAGGAATCCCAGCACAAACACGCACCAGTCTCCCCATTTCATTTGTACCAACTGCTCCTTTTTCCAGCAGCCTTTCTTTTCCCTCTCACTTCTCCCATCCATCTCTTTCCCTTCCTCACTGTCCTCTTTTCCCACTCATTCATCTCACACCACTTTCACTGTGAGTGTGTTGTGATAAGACTTAGCTAGCTGCAGGCGAGCCACAATTGTGTCAGGACGCCATGATTGCCAATGGTCGGCGGTGTTTGATTACCCTGTCTGCTGCCCTGAAATCTCTGCACACTGAACTCTGCTCCTTTCATTTCCTTTCTGCGCTCTGTGGCTGAAAATAGCTAGTTGCTTAGCATCCACGCCCAGTGCTACTAACATCTGGAACGTGCCTCAACCACTGCTGGCCACTTGCCTGAATGCTATTTACTGAAGTATGTTTTAACCTCAGTTACACACCCTTGTGCTCATTTGTAGCCAGTTTGTGAACATGTCATACATACAGTATAAAATATACATTCTAACCCTAGGGGCTCTTTGCAATTGTTTTCATTGTATTAGCAGGCTTGCTGCATTTCATGTACTCTGTGCATTATTTTGTTATGATAAGTTAAACTACTCAGAAATTGCCTAGCTTATGGAATTATTTTGCTTCATTTCTAGTAGATTTGAGTAAAAGAAATGATAGGTAAGACTTGATTTGTTGCTTAATGTCACTAACATTACAACTCATGTGCATGAAGGAAAGTTATTGTGCATTTGGAGAATTCATATAATGTGTTTGCTCTGACATCATAGGTGTTTTTATTTATTTATTTTAATTTTCACCAAAGCTGGAGTTACAAAGAGGTTCCTGAGGTTAATTATCCGCTGAAAGCTTGTGTTTTTGTTTAGCAATGGAAATTATATAAGGCTGAATTCTCCACTTAGTGTGCAGGCTTCCATGCTTGGTGCATTATTGGTATTGATTCACAAAACTGCGAAATGGGTTGTGATCCGTGCCTGTCAGGCTTAGGCTGGAGAGAGTGTAGTAAGTGATAGAGGGAGGTTTAAGGGTCAAGTAGCCAATGTTGGCAACTCGGGTGAATGCGTCAACTTCCATTAGTGGCCCCATCCTCAGCAACTGTCCTTTACCTGTCAGGGACTAAGTGGATTTTCAAAGCTAACATTCTCAGTTACCTCATCCTTGTGAAGGAGATAAGGCTTTCTGTATTTCTTGCAAAATATATGCTTGTGAATGTTTGTTGGTGCAACTGGGCTAGTTTCGAGGCAGTGCAATCACTTGTGGTTATAGTTTAATGATAAAGTTGATCTCTAAGACACTCTGAGGGGGGGAAAAGCCCCCTGTTATCAATACGTATGAGTTTTGTTTTTTTAAAATTATTCTGTAGTTTCTTGGCATTCTTTAGCATTTAGCTTCCAGTTACAGTCACACAAAAAGTACCTCAATATTGTATATTGGCTAAAATTGAGCATCAAACAGGGGCGTTTTGCTGCCTTAACTGTTCGTGGGAACTACAGGGAAATCTTCACCTTGAAGTTTTATGCAACATTTTATCACCTAAAAGAACCTAAAAGAAAGATCACTTATGCTGACGTTAGATTATTACTACTTACATGTAATGCATCAGTATCATAATAGAGATATTTCAGCATTAGTAGGATGCGTTGTGTTACTTCTGCTTTTACTTGATCTAAATTCCTCATCTACCACAGCCTATCCACCAACAAAATATCCCTTGATCCAGGATTACCCCTACTGCTCCCAGAAGAAAGAATCTATCCCTATAACCTTCAGTGAAAACACTCCCTCCTGCCTCAGCAGACAGGTTTGTGGCTGCTCTTTCCATCCCTGTGCTCTCCCTCTTCACCGACTGTCCATCAAGACCCCCCAACTGCAAGTTTTTACATAAAGCTTCTGAGATAAAATGAATAATTCATTGTAAATGCCACGGCGCTGATGATATTTCTCCTAACATTAATTATAAATGAAAACTTCCTCCCTCTTCATGTGTTTAGACCCCCTTCTGTCTCTCCTTCCCGTGCTACACTCCCACAGCCTCATTACTTCTGCAGCTCGTTATTGCCACACCCGCCAGAACAGGTGGTTCAGCGGAGTAATGATTCTGAGGCTAGGACCAAAAACATCCACAGGAAAGTACCATACTGAGTAATGATGTGGAACTGTTGATGTCTACTTAATTTATTAGTCAATAACTAAGTTAGCACCAGGTAGTTATAAAGAAACTCTGTCACGAATTCATGTTGAATTCACATTCTCTTCAACAGTGACAACGATGCTGACTTGAAACTATATTTATTTTTTGTTTTATTTTATGAAATTCTATTGTTGGAATCACAAAGAAAGAAAGAAAATCTTAATGCTATTCAAATGTTGAAACTAAAGCAACAATATCTTTCTGCATCAGTGGCAATATCTCACATAGCTTAAGTGTTTTGTCTTTGTTCCTTTCTTCCTCTGCAATTTATTTTGCTACTATTCTTCCTCTGACAGCATTGAGTAGGAGTGTCATTTAAACCACACGCTAAGGGAGAAGGAAAAAAAGCAAAGTGATGGGCTGTTTTAAAACCGTTTATTGAACTTTTAAAGCCCGGTTTAGTGTGAATCCCACTGTGGAAATAATTGGCCTCTTTTGTTTTGGGTGGCAGTGAATGTTACTATACGCTGCTAGAAAGAAACTGACAGGGAAAAAGAAAAGATCTGATTTGGCTCAAGCTTCGTGTTCAGCCTGGCCCTTTTGAAGATTCTCAGCTCACTGTTATGCATTGCTCAGTACCCAAAAGGCTGCTGAGGTGTGATCACAAGCCTCTCTCGTGTTCGAACTGTGAGTCATTGGTCACTGGAGGGTGTGTCCTTGTTGCGAGAGTGGTGTCTTGGAGCACAGCACGACTAAACTAAGGGGATAAATAGGAAGGGCCCCCACAGAGCAAGGCTGCTTGAATTCATCGCAGCTGGTGTGAGCTCTCATTATTTCCCCTCCCCCAATTTTTCTACCCCTGAGGCTTCAGAAGCACAGCTGTGATGGACAGGTATATCCTCTGAGGTATAGTCACTGGAATGAAAAAAAAAGACCTCACCAAAACTGGTGTCTGTCCTATTTCTTTCCCCCCTTCATTACAGCGATTACTTACAAATGGCACTAAAATACAAGCCCACTGAGCTCATATAAATCATATTTATTTGAAACTGGATTTCAATATATATTTTCCATTATGTAATTGTGACATACTTGCTCTCAAATTGATGATTATTTCCCAAACCTTCAGTGTTATGGCATAAACAATGACTCAGCACCTTATTATTTCAGGAGACATTTGGCACTCAGAATGTCAAAGTAGATTTAGAGAAGCAGGAGAAATAAGCTACTTTTTAAAAAGCCATTAGGGTTAACAAATGGCAGTGTGTGTCAGAGAAAATGATTCATTTATTTGTTAACAAGGTGGGCTCACTAGGAAAACTGCAAAAACTCTTTCTCCACACTTCCAACACCAGTATTAAGTGGTATAAAGGGACAGAGGCACCAATAAAAGGAAAAGCTTTTCCAGTTAGTTGCATCCTACCAGCGTTAATGGACCCCGTGTTTACTGACGCACAGTAAAAGTCGGTCATTGGGGTTCGGCTTGGGGTCTAATAGTAAAGATCTCGGCTATATAAACATCTAATATTTCAAATTAAATGATTTTAAATGAGAATTATCATTTCAAGTACATACTATACACAAGATGAAAAGATGTAGCTACACGGACTCTTCTTACGAAAAGCAGTTTCGCTTAACTGTGCATGTCAGGTCGCTGTTAAGACATCATTGTCCCACATGTCACATAGAAATCAAAGATCAGATTTATTACTAAAAGTGAAGATTTAATTCAGAGAATATTTTTATGATAATATGATCTAGTTTTGTTTTACAAGTTTTATGCAAATGTTATTGGCTATTTGTATATGTAAGAGTAGAGACAATGCTTGCAAGGTTGCACCCTATTGATTAGATATCAGCTTTCCTTTAGTATCATTGAAGAGTAACCCTCAGGGATTCTGCAGTCACTCCAACCTCTGACCTCTGGGGACAAATGTATAAGTCATTAGAATCTCAGACCAGAAAGAAAATTATACTCAGAACTCAAGTCCTCTGCACTATTTAAAGCACAGATTTAGAGCACTTTAAATTTGGGCTTATCACTTGCTTTGCCAAAAAAAAAGTCACTGTGTCAGACATGCATGACTGTACAAGTGGAAAAAAACACTTCACTCAATTGGAACGTTAACAGTGCTGTCTATGGAAGCCATTAAATTTGTCATTGCCTTTTATACGGTCCAGTTCATCAACAGGAACACAAAGTGCTGAAGGACACACACACACATATACACACTAGTGTGTGTAGGTGGACACTGAAACCCGCACATTTGTGCACAAACATGCGCACACAGATTGAAGCTCAGGGCCATAAAGTCTCTGCTGGAGCCTGTGCTCTCTGATTTCCCCTTATCAAAGGGTTGTAAAATGGAAATTAGACTGAGTGGATGACATAGTTTCTCATTACCTGCGGCATGTATTATAGAAAGTCACAGCAACACATTTAAGTGTGATAGCGACAGCCTGATATTGGCAAGATGCTCAAGCCCACTTACCTTTTACTGATCCCATTAATACACCACCTTCCTCCTGTTCTACCACATTTCTCTGCCAGATTCTGCAGCATATGGTCAAGATGGTCTTTCTTTTTTTTTCTTTCCCAGATTCTAGTGTTCCCGCTTCCCTCTCCCCCACCCGTGTCTCACCTCTAATCCATGTAGGTCAAAATAATTGTGTTTTTACCTGTGGGTGTACCTTGTGTTCAGCATGGCACATGGTAATTTGATATGGTTGATAAAAAGCTAGCAGCCAGGATCCTTATTGTGTGCTGCTGGGTAGCTTGCCAGGTGTTATAAATGCCCCCTGCAGCGACCACTAAACTGATTCCCTCCTCTGTGCTTCTGTTCATTCATTTCTCTGCGGGGGCATCGTTGTAGGTAGCAAAGATGCACAGACCTTATGTGGCTTGTTGGGTGGACTGCATGATGTGCTGGTAAAGCTAAAAGTTCCCTTTCTTAAGGGAACATGGAGTGGCTCAGGAACCAAAAAAAAAAAAAAAATTGGCTTGATTGGATGACTAAAGACTGTACTTACAAAATCTAAATGTTCATTACATGAAAATATTTTTTATGGCAAAATGTGCAGCTTGTCTTTTTTTCGGCAAATGTCTCAAGCCACCACTACATCTTTTTTTTTTTTTTATATTTTGCTTCCAGAAAGATTTTGTTGTCATTTTTTAACATGCTTTTGAGCAATAGTTCTCCAGGCTTTCTGAAGGTCTTTTAAAGCTTTTCTTTGGATGTCAGACGTTGGATGAGGTTGCTTTTTCCACTTATTTTTAGTCCATTCCTTGTACCTGACCATTTTCAGAGGAATGTGTTTTTTGTTTGTTAAACCACGTAACACTGACCTCTGAAGCCTTAAGCATAATAAATCTATCTAACTCAAGGGACCAATATTGTGTGTAAACATAACAGAAAACATAGAACATAGTATTTTTAGGCACTTTGTTACTAGCAGCCTGTCACAAGAACAGATAATTTATTTGCATTTCTTTAGCTGAATCTATGAGAAATGCCAATAATAAGACAATTTGACAGGAATAAAATAGTGGTTGATTCCCAAATTCCCACTAGATAAGTGGAGGCCAAAAAAAGTGTCCGGTTAAAAAACTTTCCAGTAGATGAACAGTGTGTGAGTTTTCAAATTAATATTCCACAAATCTCTTAGAGTTCACTGCAGTTTGCATTTAGAAATGTCAAAGTAGGCTCATGAAGGGTCAGAGTTCTCTAAAGCAATGAAACAGAAGACTAAAATTAGTCAAGTCAAATATTCCCATTGCAAACATTTTCTTTAGAAATATTAGTAATGAGGATTTTTTTTTTAATTTTATTAAATGCTACCTTATGTGTCACACTTGAAGAAAAGATGAATTCATTCAGGAGTCTAAGCCCATTTCTGACATTTACTTCCATATCTGATGTAGTGAGACACACTCCTGAACATAATTCTTAGCTTCTTTTGGATGTGAGTGTGTATGCACACCTACACGCCTTTCCCCCATGCTGTGCTCTGTCTGCCTTGGCTGCAATTACCAGCAGAGAAAGTGCCCATATAGCTACCTGCTCATCATCCCAGAGCCAGGGCCCAGCCCTGGACAAAGCACATACAGCAGCTCCTGCCAGAGACTGCATTATGGAGATTAGGGTGAAAGCTTGACAAAGGGGAAGGAGACGGGCTCGATGTGAGCAGTAAGTTCAGAGAATGGATATTAGTTTGCTTCTGGATGCTCCCGTAAGGCTCAAGCTCAAGGAGAAGTAGGGAGAAAAGCAGGATTAGGATGGTGGGGGGGGGACAGAAACAGACTAATCCTGTCAAACATGTCAGTCACTGACTTCAGAGTTGCGTCTTTTTTTTTTATGATTTCATCTTAAACAGTAATTTGGGATTTTATTCAAAATTCTTTGCGCTTTTATTGGAAGCTCAGAAAAAAAAGGTTGTATTTTAAATGTTATAAACATTTTTCAGAATTTCCTTTTGAGCGGGGGTTTCTCCAGGCTTCTGTGAGCTTGATGAGACAAGTCATCTGACTACGCAATCAGACGGATAGACAGAGTGATGACGTGAGAGGACACCCGCAGAGAACGGAGGGTCGCAGACTTGGCGCAGGCAGGCATAGAGACGAAAATTCTGGCAGACAGAGGTCAAGTGTTTGAGAAAATAATGTCTGAAAAACTCCAGTGTTGGAGGTATGCTTTTAAAGAGATGATGAAGATGGATTCTAGAATTTAAAAGAAAAAAGAAAATTTGAAATGAAGAGTGACATTGCTATCATTCCTGTTGTGGTTGGAGTTTATTCACTCAGCTGGGTACCTTAGTGCCCTTTGTGATAAAGGAGAGTGGTTTCAGTGGTGGGAAGATAGAAAGCTAATGGCCAGACTGGACCTGTGTCAGCCTTAATGGTAACAATCAATAATCCCCTTAGTTTTTACCTTGAGAGCCTGGAGCCTGAGCTGGTGTGGTTGTGGCTTTCTGTATGTTCTCATTTTCTACATACACTGCATAAAACAGTTTTTCCTGTATACGTTTGACTCGTTATATAACTGGGGCCAGGCCAGATTTATTTCCAAATGCTTAAAAGCCTAACATTATTTTCCCCATACTTTTATTAAATAGTAAGCCCAATGATTTTACTCCACAAAACAGGTTTGCTGGCCCATCACAATTTTACTGTTTGTGTCCTCAAGCCACCAGTGTCCTAATTGCTAAAAAAAACCCACCCCAAAACCTGAAAACCACGAGACTATGAAAATAGGTGGTTGCAACTGAAGTTTAGAATGGACTTTAAGGCAAGACCCTCCAAAAATAACTCCAAGTAGCCCCTGCAGTTATTAGTTTGCAGTCACACCTTCTGTGGGGTATAAAAAATTCCAGCCAGAGTTATTCATGTAGTCCAATTTCCTTAGATGGAGATGCATTTGGTTGGCAAGTTCAGCACAGTGGGATTTGCACTATGCAGCCAAAGGTGCCAAGCTGTGCGCAATATTAAAGGTCAAAGTGAAATTGCCGACTGCCCACACCTGCAGCACTGCTCAATATGGACACCAGAGTGTTTTTAGAAGGCCAACACACTCTCTCACGTACACACACACAAACACTGGAGACTTTGTTAGCTCGCTGGCACAGTCAGACTTCCCGGTACAGCATGTTTCCACCCTGACTAACACAGTGTGGTCGTTGTGTGTGTGGTTGCAGCATTGTGTGGACACATGCATGCAGTTAATAGTCACACTGGATTGTATTCATCGCAGAGAGATGGTTGTAGACAATCCTCACAGTCTGGAAAAAAAAAAGAAAAACAAGTTCATGTTCTGAAACTGGAGTGACTCCCTGTTTTGGAGCTTTGGACTGTAGCTGGAATAAAATAAATAAAATGCGTTGGAACTCTTTTAAATGCAGGTTGTACTGAGAAACCACAAACACGATCCAAGCATTCAGAGTCTTTTGCGAAAAGAAAAGGAGACAACCCTACTAAATCTTGCACTGTTAGTGGGCACATTATAAAGAAACTAAAGAAATTACAGAGGCTCCCTAAAGCCAAGTCTCTGCCACTCACATGTTCTTTTTTCTAGAAAGGGAACAAGTAGCAATGCTGCACTGTTCTGTTGGCAGTTTAATATATCACCTCCTCCTTCTGGCTTTTCCAGTATTGGTTCTGTTGTTTTCAAAAGGGTTTCTGAGCTCATTCGGTGCTGCACTGAGGGATACCTAACAGCATCTGAAAAGGCCGGATCATTCTTTCTTTTCTTTTTTTTTATTGTAGGTTCAGCCGTGCTCCCAGAAATGGAAAGCCATTCTAGTGCAGAAAAGTCTGATGGACCATAGAGAGTTGTTTCCTTTTTCCCCCTCAGTGTGAAAGTTGTGGCATTGATCTCGCTCCCCAGGCGTCCGCACTGCACAAGTTGTAGCCAGAGCAGAGGCAGAGGGGTGATGCTATGGCTCATAAGCACAGGGGCACACACAGACTTGGAAAGCACAGCGCAACAGAAACAGACACGCTGTACGCGCATTAAGTAGCTGGATTTAATTTGGTTGCAGTGATATGTTCTCATATGGAAGGAAGGAATTCATCCATTCACTCTCTGACTTACTGCTTTTGACAAGATTTAATTTGACTCAAGTGACTCAGCTGTCGCGAACATGATGTCTGTAGCCTCAAGTGTGTGTTAGTGTGTGAACAACAAGGAAAGGTCTCTTTGTATATTGTTAGCGGTGGAGAATAGTAAGCTTGTAGGCACACTAACTAGGAGTTGAAGAATATACCATTTGACACCATGTGGCAGTTTGCAAGAGGAAGCTGAAACAAAAGGAGGAGGAATTAACCCTTACACTATATGCAGACTAAAATTACTTGAGAGGACATTTGAATGTTGACAGGAAGTTCTTTAAAACCCACTTTTATTATTATTCTTTTTCACAAAATGCAAGTCATTGTGCCTATATATTCAGTACAGTTACATGGCAGGTATTACTCTTTCCATTGCTTTGGCCCAAAGTGGAATATCTCAAATGGAATGAGTGTGGAATGGCATCCTGCTGGTTTTGGGAGTACCATGGGGCGATCGTGGCTCAAGAGCTGGGAGTTTGCCTTGTAATTGGAAGGTTGCCGGTTCGAGCCCCGGCTTGGACAGTCTCGGTCGTTGTGTCCTTGGGCAAGACACTTCACCCGTTGCCTACTGGTGGTGGTCAGAGGGTCCGGTGGTGCCAGTGTCCGGCAGCCTCGCCTCTGTCAGTGCGCCCCAGGGTGGCTGTGGCTACAGTGTAGCTTTCCATCACCAGTGTGTGAATGTGTGCGTGGATAGCTGGATGTGTAAAGCGCTTTGGGGTCCTTAGGGACTAGTAAAGCCATTTACCATTAACATTTTACTATGACTTTTCCTCTTCTCAGCCATGAGTTTGGAGTTTGTTTTTTTGCAGTGAATTATCTCTTTTTCTCTCAGTCATGTTCATTAGTTAATACAGTTTAATAAGTCAACATCATTACCACCCCCATTGTGCACTCCTTTGCTGCTTTGGCACCTATAATATGAATGATGTTCACCTCAGCCTTAGCTATTAGATAGATTTGCCATTGAAGATTTTCTGTGCTTTAGCATGTTAACATTGACACCAGGAAACACTAGCAAAGCCGTCCAAAGCTGCTAGCATAGTTGTAAAGTCTTCAATAAGCCTCAGTAGAACAGAAAGTCCTACTGCTGACCTCAGCTCATTCCTTCTTGAAATGAATACCACACATTTCTTTTGGGGAAAAATGGCACAATTTAGAAATGGACCACTTTTGGAGAATCATTTAATTACTGAGGACTTGTATGAAAGCTAATACTCATCTGCCACTAAGCTGGAAGTAGAAGAAATTCCCTACTGTTTGAAAGTTTGGGATATCCGTCTAACTCAAACCTGAACCCTTCCCACATTTTTTTTAAATGTTCAATAAATTAACCAAGAGAAAAGTTAATCTATTCAGAGACTCATATCAGAGTTGCTATGTGAACTATTTTCATTTGTCTTGAACAACAGCACAGATTCCTTTGTGATGCTCAGCGCTTTGATTTAAAATGCAGTAATATTTCACCTTATATGCTGAGGCACTGTTGGGGAAAATAATGAGATTGTAGCTCTGAGAAATTAAGCGCTTTTAGGTGTTTCAAAGTCCCGACTTCTTGTTTTTGAGTATTGTGCCGTGGCGCTATCTCTCCTTTTATTTCTTGTTTCTTTTACATAACTTCTTTCACTCCTGCCCCCCCACCCCCACCCCATAATGTGCTCTGCTGAAAGTAGTTGAGTGAGGATTTATTCATAAAGTTTAGGGTTTTGAGGCTGACTAAAGGTCTTTTCCTTTTAGTCCCTTTAGATGGGGCTAAGGTTTTTTTGTAATTCATTCTAACAACTGTGATAGCTAATTATGCGACAGGTTTATTATGGTCTTAGTTGTGAGAATGTTTGAAAGTGTTTTTGAACGGAACAGCACTAGATCACCCATTTCTATACCGAGATGTTGTCTTTTTCTCATGGTAAGAATGAACTGGGCATGCATTGCAGTATTAGTAGCCCTTGTATAGCTAGAAATTGCTGCAAAGACATTTTGCATGTGTTTGCAGGGGGCCGACTTGGGTCAGTTGAGCTAAGAAAATCTGCATATTGAGGTAGGGTAGGAACTGGCCCTTGTCCAGAGGTCAGGACCCACTGCAGCTATGTCCATGTGGAAAGCTGTATGTCAGAAGAAGCTCACACTGGTGTCTCAGCATCCCGCTGAATGACCTCGACACACTTTCTGATCGTCCTGTATACCAGGTTTGCTGAATTAGCCTGAATGTCTTTCAGCTGCTTTTTGTTTCTTAGTTAAATGTCTGTAGCGTGAAGATGAAGTTACCATCTCCTAAGGATGACACAATCATTACACCGTTTAGGGCGAAGGCTTAATACTTTTGAGGAGGTTGTTACAAAAGTTGGAATGGTCATATACACACTCTCCAAACCCAGTGGATTAAAAAGTAATCTGCAAACCTTTGTAGTGCACAAACCTTACTATTGTGAAACTTCTAGTCAGGTATCCCTAGCCTTTCTGTTTTGTTGTCCTGCTGACAGACTGAGGAGTTGCTGTTGTGGCTTTCTGGAGACTTTCTTGTGGTCGGGCTGACTCGAACTCCACCTTTCTTGTTTGCAGCTGGTGTGGTCATCCTTGTTGTGCTCTGGAGATGCACTCTGAGCTGGAAAGTCAATCTAACCAGAACCTGCAGCAGGTGGCTGTAGAGCAGAATAATAGCTACCATCTGCTCTCTAAGAACAACTGGTCTCTAAAGACAGTGGACTTGGAGTCCATAGTATCTTTTCAGAGGAGTACCTTTTAAAACAACCTTTAGACTATTTACTGTTGTCACATTGTATACTTTTCATATTTATTTTTTCCGCATTAATGTGAGGAATCTTCTGTAATACAGTGTTCAGGTTTGTTTTAGTTTGTTAAGTTCTGCTGCATCCTGTATGTAAATTAACAGGAAGTTCTACATTTTAAAATGTTTTTTCCAGACAAAACAGTTATTCAAATGAGTAACGTTATATTAATAATGTAGTTGATGTTGCAAATTCTCCTATGGTACAGTAAGTTCAGATTAGTAATAATGCTTCACATTTGTACATTTTCTGCCACAAAAATCACCCAAACCCGAAAATGAGGCCCATGTAGAAGGTGTACATATTGAGAATAGTGGTAAGCTTAAATGTCCTATCAGTCAGGCCAAGTGTTTTCTAATTATGATAAGTATTTCGGCAGTGGGAAATGGATTAGTAACATTTTCATGCTGATATGCTGCACAGGCATGATGTTAATAATGTTAGTGGCTATCAAGTGTGTCAGAGTGATTGCTAGGAGCAGTTCTGTCTCACTGAGAATGTTGGATGCTAAAGACAGCAGTGACACAGACTTCGCTGACAGTGACGAGAAACAAAGAGACAGCGCACATCTCAAAACGCTGCAGATTCACATTAACACTTTTTTCTGTTTTTCTTCTTCATTTTTGCCTTTTTACTTCTTTATCCCTCATTTTCCCCGGGCCCTTGACCTAATAGAAGCTTCTTTCTTTTGTGACTGGGAGATATATAATCCAATAAGCACAGCACCCTGCCCGTGGGTGGGACTGTGACAGGCGCACAAGTGTGCAAAACCTTACAAAAACTCATACAAACAGATACTTGTGCAAACAGAAGTATGCACATTGGCTCATCAAGCTGACGTCTGAGCGCTTTTTTAGCACTGTGTGTACATGTCATCTCGTGTGAAAGTGCTGCGCAAGAGGAAAGCTCTGCGGGGAGAGGAGATGTTGTGGTGAAACTTATTTACAGTTCTCTGGACTTTTCACTTGAGCGAGGGACGGAAGAGGATGTTGCCTTTTCCTCATCTGCTCATTCTTCCTGCCAACAAAGGAATGCTTTCTGTTTGTATAACCCCTGGCCTCTGATGTTCTGAATTTGCCCCTGCTTGGTCAAGAAAATTCTTAACCTTAAAGAGCCCTGTACCATCTTCCCATTTAAAGGCCAATCATTTCTCACAGCTTGTCTGGCTCTTCTTTATCATTTATTATTGTTAAGTTTCTGGATGTAGAGTTCTAGTCAACTAGAGAAAACAATGGTCACTGAAATCTTATCCACTCTTCAGCCAGTTCATTATTTTGCCTGTGTGTTGTGTTCAAACTAACTACATTGGCGACAGGATACTGACTGCACTCTACCTGCTGTGCTTATTAGCCTAATTCACATTAGACAGTTGTAGGTATTTTATTGTTTCTTTGATCGTTGTAATTTTAATATGTTTGCCTGAAATGGGCCTCTTGTAATGTGACTGCCTATATAAATAAAGATTACATGAAATAAAATAGTTGGATTAAAAATGTATCTGAAAATCTAGTATTTGAAACATCTGTCTTTTTTTTTTTGAAAACTTTATAAACCCCTTTTTTTAAAGCATTAAAAAAGGGGTTTATAGGAAACCATCTTAGCATGTGTGCAAGATTCATTGTAATGTATCTCAATGGTCTAACAGAACTGCATTAGAGTCTGATTTCCACAAATGCCATCCACCTCCAGGTTGTCCCATCTGTATAAATTATGTACATCTAGAGGCAGGCAGAGAGTAATGGTGAGATGCAACAGGAAAATAAATGAGATGATACAAGGCCAAAAGAGAGCCAAAGAAACTAAAAAAAGAAGCCACCTCCCCTCATTCTTTCTGACTGAGATACATGTGTTTTTCCTTAGATGCACAAAAACTCGCACCCACAGATAAGGCCTCCAGTGGGTTGTTTTTGACACAAATGAATTCAAAATCAACAAAAGCATTGGGTTGTTTTCTAAGGATCCTGGTTGAGGAGTTGGCAGATAGGTTTTTGTCTTCCTCTTACTGACAACATCTTTTCTTTTGTAAATAGGAGCTGGCAGATTGAAGAAACATGCCACACAAAGCAGCCTCCTCTGATATTGTTATATAAAGCAAACACAGACAATATGGCGGGGCGTTTTGTAACTGATTAGTTCATTTTATTATTGGTATTCATGGGTTCATAAAGGTAATACTGATGAGTACGAGTTCTAGCCGTAAAGTCTAAATCTATTGTGCTCTGAAGCACTGCAAACTATAAAAGAAAATGCTGCATCAGACATCATTATTAAAGCTACCAACCATCAGCAGACAGTGTGAAACAAGGCGTGACCAAAGATATCTCATTGCTGCAGTAATCATCAAATGTATTATTAAAACCTGCCCTGCCTAATTTCAACTAATCTGGCCTGAATTGGCCAGGTACACTTGGGAATTGATTTGTTGAGCCTGGGAGCTGTCCCATAAATTGCAATGTTAATGGTGGGGCTGAACGGGCCTCTATGCCTGATAAAGGCAGATTTAGAGGAGATATTTAGCATGGAATCATTTATCAGGGTCTGACAGATAGGCACTAAGACTCCCACCCCCCAAAAAAGACACACACACATGCATAAAATGGTCCAGGTCCTCTCTGTTAGTGCTTGATCTGTGGTGACACAACTTTATCTGTCTACAGCAGATTAACTCGGCTGTCTTTGTTGTGAAATTAAACAAAAAAATGAAAAAGAGAAAATAAACCAGTGCATATGTATATCAGGGAATGGATGATTTTAGCTGTGCGGAGGTGTGACTTTGGCCAGACGGAAAGGAAAACATGCAGTGAGATTTTTAAAATGCTAGAGGTGATGCAGCTGAAGCAAGCCATAGATCACTGATAAAATCTGTCAGTTCAATAACTACAGTATGAGCGCAGCTGAACGCAGAGAGAGAGAGAGAGAGAGAGAGAGAGAGAGAAAGGCATTGCTATGCAGGTGGTGCACATGTGTGCTCATGTTGGTGGCATTAATGGTCTTTCTGTGTGCAATTTTATTTGCAAAGCTTATGGTCCGTTCAAGGATTTTAGGGTTACCGTGACTTTTTGAATTGAAATGTTGTGTAACAGAAGCACTGGCTGCATATTGTAACAGCCCCACAAAAGCTTGTTCACTCAGCTGTGTACACTAAGAGTCTGAATTGCACATGTTCAGCCCATTTTTATTATTATCTGCACCTGCAAAACCCTCCCTCATATCCATGCTGTGTTTTAGTGTTTTCACTGCCTCGAGATTTTGTTAAACCTGCATAAATTTTACGTTTTTATCTTCTGTGTCAAACACATTGGGTTTAAATTTAATGAAATGTGCTATATAAATAAAATTACCATTACCATATATTAACTATAAGCTAATTATTAGGTTGACAGCTCAATTATTTTATTTTTTGCTGTGATTTGGAGTAAATAATCGTTCGACTGCATTATAGAACCACAGGCAGAACTACTATTAAATGAACAGAGACTTTGAATATAAAAAAGAAAACAGAAGGTATCATGCAGTAGCTCCAGTATCACCAATAACATGATTGGTGCAAAGTTTTTTAAACTTGCAGTTATAAATTGATCCCCCACATAAAAGTAATGTGTCAAAGCTAAAGGACTTGGCCAATCGCAGTGACTGAGGTAAGATGAACTTCCAAGTTAAAGGAAAAAGTAGAGTTTGACTGAAACCCTGAGGCCCAGGAAGAAATTTGGATTGGTTTTACCTGCATTATCTGAAGCTTTGGTTAAAGAAGCCAGTCGAGAGAAAACAACAAAAAAGCTGAACAAATAAATGCATAATTCATTATTTAGGGGAATAAATCCCAGTGTGGCTTACAGCATGTAACTAAAATTTACTCACTAACCTTCTTGAAAGTAAAACAATTTATCTTATAAAGCAGTAATATAAAACCACGTGAGATACACCAGATATTAAAAAACACAAAAATGTAACCTAGATAGTATAATGGGTTTTAAAATGATGAAACAGCAAAATAAACACATTAAGAGCCTGAGGTGGAAATCAAATTATATAACAGCTTAAATGACACAGACAGAGGGCAAAGATCGTATTTCAGTCAGTTTGAGATGCATACTTACTATGCCTAAGGATGTCTTTGTTGTCCTCGGTATGACCCCGCCTGACCAGAGCTGCCACATCATCCTTTGTTCATCTTATCTGTCTGTTAATAGTGCTCCCGGGGGACCTGACTATGCTCTCTGTCTCCCTCTGAATTGCCTATTTGCTTTGTCCACCTCCTCCCAGTCCATCTATTCCTGGAACTGGTGATTTAATGAAGAATTTGGTCACCATGAGTGACCTCTCTCATCATTGCAGTCCAGTCATTTTTTCTTATTTATGTCTTCTTCTTTTGGTTAGATTATCTTCAGCAAGCTGCAGAACTTAAACAGTTTTGTATTATTGCATTTTCTGGTACTGCAATCAAGCATAGATTTATTTAAGTGAGAGAAAATCAGAAAATCTGTGCACTCGTACAGTAACTGTGCCTCTCATGTGGATGTTTACCTACCTACGATACCTAAATGCATGTCTATAGATTATGGGAGTTTTAACTGAGGAGCATTCATGCTGTGATGTGACAGTGCTAAACACAGTTTTATTGTGCCAGTGTTTCATAAGAGCTACATTATTTAGGAAAAATTAGTAATTTCAACAGACTTTCAACAGTGTGATTTTGTGCTTAGAAAGCTAATTGGCTTGAGCCATCGAACTAATAGCATCTATGGTACGTAGATTGCTCTTTGTATCCTTTGAAGCTAACAGGGTGGTACTATTATGTGTAATCTAACACTGGAAAGGTTTCCGCTCTCCTGCTGTCAAGGTAATGCCCTGTAATTGGCCTTCTAATTTTGTGGTATAATGAGACTAGAAGTGGATGGCAGAGGCGATGTTGCTGTATTTACCTACAGTACCAGACAATTAGCACCGTAATGCTAATCGTGGGCTGGCAGGTGGAGCTTTTAATGAGGCTAAAAAAAGGATTTGTTCTCACCTCTTTCTTTTACAGTGTTAGCAGGACTGTGAAAATGGTTATCAATTGATTACACGTTTTACAAAGGTCGCTCTCCATGCTGCACAAAAGATACATTTTCAGTAATTATAAAAAATGTTCATGTAATTCTTTATATTAATTATATTAACTTTAGATTAGTCATATATAAAATACAATTTTGCACACAAACATTTTAATGTTTAGTCACAATAACGGAACTTTGTCCTATAAAAACTTTGACCTGATATTAGGGCTGCCACAAACGATTATTTTGATAGTCGACTAGTCACCGATTATTTTTGCGATTAGTCGACTAATCAGATCATGCATCCATTGGACGTAAAACGTACAGCTTATTGCACCAGCAGCATCTGCTCTTATATAACTATCATTAGCTTACAGCTTTAAGTGTTTAAGGTATGTGCTAACTAAAAATAAAGACAATATGATAGTTTATTAAATTTTAATGAAATTTGCAGATTGTTTCGGTGAAGTTTAATAAACTCCTTACTATCTAAAATATAACGGGACACCGGAGTATATTCTCGAGCATCTCACACTTCTGATAATCAGTTGTCTGCTTGACGTTTATTCAGTTGTGTAAAAACTATAACTTTAATCTCAGCCAAACCGATTTACCCAGGAACAAATAAAATACTAAAAAAAAAAAGCCAAACAATAACATTTTTAAGTTATCTAAGTGACTTATATATGTTTAACCTGAGTAGCGAAAGTCCGCAGGGAGTTTGAAAACGATTTGCCAGGAGTCCGGTGTTCTCACGGCTCTAGTGAGCCTTGCCCCGGGCTAGCTATCGAGCTAGTGGGTAACAGACGTCTCCGAAAACGTCGGAGCGCTTTTGAAAATATGTGGTGTCTTGATAAACTGAGCAGATATTTGAGGTTTACACAGCTACATTCTCGTCTGAAAATATGTTAAACGTTTATTTTGTGACCCAGAAAGAATAATAAGAGTAACATTAAAACTAACTAGCTGCCGCCATTGTTGGAAACTGAGCTGGGCTGCGCTATGAATTGACCCTGTGCACGAGAAAATGCTAACTTCCTGGTTTGAGACCGGATGTGGGGTTGTACATTTCCGGTAGCTTTACTTTGCGGTCAATCGCTACTGCAAAGATATACTCCAAAATCATGTCCAAACATCGAAAACGGAAAGATCGCGTTAAGTTACAAAGAGCAGAAGGTGGGAACACTCACCACTGTTGTGTCATAAAAAAAATCTAATGATCAATTTTGACGTTTAAAGAGTTTAGATGATCAGTTGTTTACATCACTCAACACAAGCAGAACTGCATCACTGCAGCAGAAGACACATCGTCCACATTCAGAAGCACATCTCTGTATAGTGACTGGTCTTATGATTTAAACAGGCAAATGTTCATCATTCAAAGTACAGGTGAAAAATAGTCAAACCAGATGTTTCCCCCCATTATGTCGAGATCAGCTAGTCAAGTACACACCTACACAGCATGTTAACAAATCGTGAAAAAAGCCACACAAAACTGAATGATTGCTGGTAACGGTTTCTATACATTAGTATGTACGAAGGGTATGTTGTGACTTACCTTAAAAATTACAGTGGTCCCTCGCTAATAACGCGGTTCACCTTTCACCTCGCTGTTTCGCAGATTTTTTAGTGCAAGTTTGCATGCTTATTTTTTTTTTACGTCACATTGTGTCCTGCGTCCGGATCGCTGCAGACGATCTCCTCCGTGACGTCTCTCCTGTACAGTACAGAATCGCTGCATCGATCGCTAGCAGTGTGACTCTGAAGTGCAGTACTGTATGTCCACGATGTCCACCAAACGTTTTGCACCATCAAAAAATAAAATTGGCTACTTGATTTCACCTATTGCTGGTTATTTTTAGAACATAACACCAGCGATAAACGAGGGACAGCTGAGAAATATAACATTTGAATCCATTTTCTCTTTTGCTCTGAGGCGCGGGGAAAAAATATTGACAAGTCGATGAACATCATTTACAGATATATTGGGTAAATGCCCAAGACATCTATAGAAATGTAAATCGCCGCTTGATTCATTCATTTGCTTAACTTGTTTTGGACCGTAAACCAGGCGCGAATAGGACACCGGAAACAAAGCTCCCCACAGGAGTTTCCGCACCGGAAGTAGCATATGCTAACGTGCACATAGTCAATTCTGGGACAGAGCTTCTTCTTCTTCGGGGTTTAACGGCAGCTGGCATCCTTGTACATGCAGTGCTGCCATCTTCTGTTTCAGTCCGTTATTACACTCTTAAATCCTACTACTTATTCCTGCGTCTTTTGTGATCTTACAAAGCTTAAAATGACGCGTCGACTATTAAATCAGTCGTCGACGATTTTGATAGTCGACGTAATCGTGGCAGCCCTACCTGATATTGATATTCTATTGAATGTAAACATATACTTCAATCTCAGCATAGCGTTAGGCACAACCTCAAGGGAGGTCTGAAGTAATTTAAATGCATAACCTAGGGATAATAACTCAAAAGCTGAAACAAAAACAAACAAAACATAGAAGCAACATGCAAAAGCACTGAGTAGCATTGTAGCCTGAAGGAGGAAAAATCATTTCAGGTGGTGCTGCCACAAAAATCTATGGTCTTCAAACATTGGTTCTTTGTCCAAAGGAGAGAGACATGGTCACTGGTGAAATGGATTGTCTGTACAGTGGTTAGCACTGTTGCCTCACAGGTTTGAATCCCCCATCTGGCTGGTGTAAAGTTTGCATGTTCTCCACTTATCTGTGTGGGTGTACTCCAGCTTTATCCGACAGTTAATTAATGGGGTTAGCTTAATAGGTGTGCATGGTTGGCTGTATTTTTGACCTGTCCAGGGTGTATCCTGCCAGCTGGGATAGGCTCTAGCCCTCTGTGACCCTGAAGGACCCTGAATTGCATAAGAGAAGAAGAGAGAATGGAATAGATGGATGGATTCTGTGTCCTTCACAGAAGTCAACTTTCTTGAGCAGACTGAAGAGGATAAACCTTTAGGGATTCTCAGAGCCACCTACTATCTAACACAGGGATGCTGATTAAAGTAAAGCCCTCTCGGGTTGACAGTGTACTGACAGATTTGTCAGCTAACACTAGCCCCTGTAAATTGCCAGTTACAGATCCTAATTTAGCTGTCTTTAACCTTTCCTAGAATTCATCAGCTGGAATCCCTCTTATGCTTTTGACTCTGAGGAAGGTTAGAGTAGAGGTGGCAGGGTTTGCAAGAGGTCTGACTCTGTAGCCAAAAGCTGAGAGGGGTGGAAACGATAGTGGGAAGTTGTCTCTGTCAGGGTCAGTCTCAAAGCAGAAGCAAGAGGACAGATTATGGCGAGAGGCATGTCAGTGACACTCTGCCTTCCGGACAGCATATGCTCCATATAATGCGACTGCCCATGCACAGAGGCACGTCCACATGTGCATACAGCAGTATACAGATGCGTATATATTAAACAGAGGGAGACACGCTTGTGTGCACATGCTGAACTTGATTCAGCCATACTGAATACATGTAAACAATCATGCTTAATTTCATGCTCCAGCTTTCACCTCCGTGTGCGTGTGTCTTTCACTCATCACATGAGCAGCTGTGCATTTATATTGCGATGGCATGGAAGTAATCAGGGAGGAAGATGTCACAATTGCACAATGAGGTTAATGAAAAGCCAAGATCCTCATTTTATTCTAATATTCTTGCTTAAATATAGATGATAATTTTTGTGCAAAACGAAGAAGCCGCACTTATTAACAGGTTTTAAATAGCCCTACTGTGAAGTAGAACGCTATCGTTTAAACTTTGATTCTTCTGTCTTAATTTCCCAGTCTGATCTCTTTTGTCCTCCATAAACCTCAGCTCTTGTTGGCTTCAGCGCCACCCTTATGAAGTCCATAACTTAAATACTGATTAGATTGAACACTGTGGGATCTTGGAGATTATGAGAACAAAGAGCAGGTCTTATCAGTGTGTGTGAATGAATTTGTGTTGGCTGTTTATTTGCTGCCCTGTGTGAGATTGTGATTTGTGAGGCTCCTCCTGCGTAAAGATGAATAGAAATATCTCCCCGAGAAGCGATAACCTCAGGCTTAAACACACAACACAGTGGCAGCATTTGTTTTCATTTACTTTCAGTTATATATTTTCTTTGTGCCTGAGCAAAAAAAGCCATTGTCTGTGCAGGACCATAAAATGGGAATAAATGGCGGGCTATAATTTGCAGCCCCAAGAAAATATCCTTTTAGATCAATCTTCTTGTCATCAAAACATTATTGGAAGCCTTAACTAATGTGTGTGGGGTTTTTTTCCTTCGTACTTACTTTTATCAGAAGGACCTTTAAACACATATCTGAAAACAGGTTGGAAGTAATTCACACGAAGAGGTGTGGCAAAGCAGTTACATGATAACATTTAAGAGGTAATTAAGTTACCTTTATTATTTTTGACAACTATGGTGCAAAAGTCCAGCCACTTACAGTATATCATTAAGTTTATTTCCTTTGTGAAGCTTTTCCTGCTGCGTTTCTAGGTTTCTGTGTTTATATGAATGCACATTCAGTCAGTGTCCTGGTTCTGTCTTAGAAAGCTGTAATGGTACCCCAGGAGTACAGGAAGGATGTCTTCCAACTTGGGGCATGTCCTTGTCAGAGAGCAAGTACCAAGTTCAGCCCCACTTCTGTCTTCAGGGAAACAAGCCAGTATAGTTTCAGCTGTATAATCCGTTGTGCCCTTGTCGCCCGCATAACTGTGATGGTCATCTCTCTTATTGCATTTTCCCAGAGGGCCTAATGCGCCATCATCACACTGCCTGCGATGACGGCTGTTTGTTGACAGCTGGTTTCACATGGGAGTGGAAATCATGCGTTTTTCTCAGACATGTCTGCTTTTTAATGACACCAGCCATGCCATGGCTGTCAACTGGTTGGCTCACAATGAGTCTCATCAATTTTTATCCTGAAGGGGTGATTTTTTCAATTTTTAAATTTACAGTCTTTAAATTGTGTTTGCAGACTATAAGACTATGAGTCAACCACAATTTGGGGCACAGCTGAATTGACCTACAGGTGGATGCTTTGTCTTGGCTAATTTTGCACAACTTTGCAAAAATATCCCTTCAAGAAAATCTGCCCTCCAGTTTTTGAATAGCTAGTCTATTGCTAGATGCACCAGTACCCATCCATAGACTGCAAGAAGGCTTAGCTAATAACCTAGCCCTCCACTTTTTAGTCTTTCTATGGGCATTTTTCCCTCCAAAACATGAACATGGCATCATCCACAAATTCTTACACTCCAGGCTTTTGAAATGGGATGTTACAAGCCAACTGGTAATGTCACAGTAGCTACACCGAGTTTTGAATGTAAAACAGTTATTTTTGGTATCAAACAAACACAAGCACTGGATTTAACAGGAAAGCAGTCCTTGTCTTCTTGAGAGGATGTCCGCTATTAATAGTAGCTGAGCAGTGAGAAAGAAGTTGATAGACAATATTAAGAAGAAACAACAAATAAACTCACAAATATGTATTTTTGAGTGCAAATATATTTTGAATGTGCTCTGTCTATATAAAGGCAGGAATAGAGTTGGATACCCTGTATGCAAACTTGTCAGAATCATTCTCCAATGTAGACTCTGCAGACTATTCCTTTGAAACTGGAGCTCGAAGGCTAAAACTTTATCACAAACTTGTGGAAACGTTATGGAAGCATATAAAAAAGCATTTGTTTTGAACTGCAAGCTCAAAAGTTGGTATGCAGTGTGTTAGTGGATTCAGAAAGACCTGCTACATTTATGCCTGCAGCTTTTGTGTAACTAGTCAAGTAAGTCTGAGTCCTTCTGCATGTTGACTGCCTCTTTGGGCTCGTGTTGATTCAGGATTAACACATAAATGACCTGCGATAGCGAGATAATCTCAGTGACCTATTAGAGTAATACAGCACTAAAACAAACAAGCAAGCATACCCTGACAGTCATGAACAAAGCACTCTTTAATTGATTTGCTGAGGTTATTTGTTTTGTTGCATGCTTATTTAAGAGGAAAGGGTGTTGTGCGTGCATGCAATAATGATAATGAATCACTGAGGTTGTGTTTGCGAGGGAATAACAATTGTACTGTATAAGGGGACGGTGGGTTTGGCATTATGGGCGAGGGAGATAAAACTACAAAGATTAAACTGTGATCCGTAAATGTGTCAAACAGAAACCCTAATGGCCCCAGTCAATATCATATTTTTGGAGATTATGTTGATTGCAGTCTGGGCTTAGGCTCTGTATAACATTAAGCTTCAACGATTAGCAGAACAGCATGGCAGTAAGTCCCAAATAATACTGTAATTGAGAATATTATGATAATTGGAGACGAAAGAAACAGTAGACACATAGACACAAACAGGCAGTCTGACAGTTAAGATTTATCAGCGCACACAATCTGTTTTTTGGAGTATGTGCATCAAAGCATTGCTGTCTGCTGTGAGGCACATAAGGCTGAGCATTCACAATTCTATTTGTACCAATGAGAAAACTTTTTTTCTGTAGGATCACAACAGAGGGAGGCAGACAGAAAGTGGAAGCACAGAGAATTTCAATTAACACAAAACCAAACTGTATTTCATGATTTTTAGCATTTTTAAAGGCAGCCTGGGTGTTTAGAAGTATGGAGGAGTATATGTTTTATGGGAGACTCGGGTGCCTGTTGTTAACTGCTGTTACAAACCAGATAATGGCAAACCAACAGGCTCTCTCCTTGACATGCTTAGCACCTGCACAGCCTCAGAGTGCTTACATTGTCCAGTTAATCAGTAATATTTAATCGAGCACCGTGCAAACTCAACATTTAATACCCTTTCCAGTTCCTTTTTTTCTTTTCTAATTTCCCTCGTGCTCTGCCTTTCTGAGATTTGACCCAGTGTGCAGCATCACAACTTAACTTCTTCTGCCACTTTTCTTTTTCCCGTAAGTCTTTCTCCCAAGAACTATTTCCTTAATTAAACATGCACACATGACACACGCCTTTTTGGAAATTATCTTTGTTTCCATGATATAATCTGAGGGATTGCAGTGAGCAGGAAGTGTTGACTGAGGCCAATTTGTTCCTTGTGCTACATTATGAGTAGCTGGGGACTCTGTTTCTCTTTTTTATGACCTGAGATATGATATCATGTCAAGAGCAGCCACCATAATCCCTTCGCTAGCTGACACATGGCCCAGTCCGGGGGAGAAAAAATCGCTGCACTCACCATGCCTTAGGCACGCACACCTGCAAGGCTTTCCTGAAAACAAATAGCTGGTGGGCACATATTTTTCAGCTTTTAACTGTGATTTAAAATACATGCATTTTTAAACACATCATTTAAACCCACTGCCTAGAGCATACAGTTATGCAAAATAATGGATATACCTGTAGAACACTGCCAGTTTAGGCTCATTAATTACAATCCCAGTCACACGCAGAGTCATATGATCATGTTCCTCAGATGTTTATCATCATGGCGACTAGAAACCACCAATCTACAGCTGCTGAGAGTACTCTCTTCTAAAATAATGACTCCATTAATTATCAGGCGATGTTATTCCAAGATGGTGCTCTCGCCACGCCGTGTTAATTGAATGTACCAATAATGGATTTACAGCAAAGTCGAAAGGCTCTCTGAGCTGTCTGTTTCAGGCCTGACTTGTTCACCTAAATCAAGTCAAACTGTTTGGGTAAGACGGAGGGAGATGGGAGAGGAAGAGAAGTAGTACAAAGATAGATGGGCGTAAAGTCAGACTAATGATGTAGCATGAAACGAGCCATCTATGTTTGATGAATGTTAGCTGAGAGACTGGAAAGTGAGATGATAAAAAGATGAAAAGGAAAAAGTCTGACGAGTACAGTCCCACAAAGAGAATTGGGTGATTAAGCGGATATCAAGCGCAGATGCACAAGGGCAAAGAGTCCAGATAAACAAGATGCACTCCCCCACCCCCAAGAGTGGCTCATTCCTGTTGTGTTTTCACTCTGTTCAGCTTTCTGTTTGACTAGAAAGCTGCTCTTTTACAGTTTGAAAACACAACAGTCTAATAAATGAATTTTTAAATTGTTAACAGATTAAATCATTTAAATGTATAAGCTGCATCAGGTACTGCTGCATCATTGCTGTTGCCTCACAGTAAGAAGGACCTGAGTTTTAAACCACCGTCTGACCAGGGCCTTTCTGTGTGGAGTTTGCATGTTGTCTCTGTGTCAGTGTGGGTTCTCTCCATAGGCTAATCCAGCCTTTTCTCACAGTTCAAAGACATGCAGTAAATGGAGTTAGGTTAAATGGTGATTGGGAGTGTGAAAGGTTTGTGAAAGGTTGGCAGTCTCTCTGACAGACTGGCAACCTGTCCAGGTAGTACCTGTCCTGGAATAGACTCCAATTGCCACAGGGCTTGGATAAGGGGAAGAAGCCTCTGTGCTGTCTTTCAGTCCAGCTTTGTCCAGCCACTGGTAGGATTTCTGGATATCAGCCACCTCCTCTATCTGCCGGTGGTACATACCGTGCAGGTAGGGCTGTGCGATATGACCGAAATCTCATATCCCGATATAAGAATTCTATCGTCCCGATAACATTTTACATAAAATTTACATAAAAATGTAACATTTTCTGTAAATTCTGTGAATCTCGGGCAGCTCGTCTTGCGGGAAGTGTTTCCAGCTGCGCGTAGCTGGAGTCGAGTGTTTTAACCGATGCATGAAACTATACATTTTTAGACATAACTTGTAAAGGCCACCGTTTTCTTTGTGAGTATTTATTACACGGCATGCTGCGGGGGAAAGCCCGTTCTAACGTTTGAGTCTAAGGTTGATTTTTTAGCACCTGGCGGCTCTTTTTTAATTCTCATCAGTAAATAAAATGCTCTTTCACGTGATTTAGTTTATTTTGAAAAGTCTCAACAGGATCTTGAGCTTTATTGTGAAAGGTTTATGTGGAACATAAACAAGCGGACACGCGATGCTGTTACCGTCTTTGTTGCTAACCACAACGCATAAAAACAGGCGCTTGTCCGTCCGTAGTGTGGTTATATAAAATATAAAATATAAGAGAAAGAGAGAACTTTAAGAAATGAATATAGCCACTGCAGTGACCATCAAAACGATGAAAAAATAAAAAAACAGTTTATTTTGCGACACCACGAAACAAACGATAGCGTAAAATGAAACGATAGACGTTTTTATATCGTCATCCGATATATATCGTTATATTGAACAGCTACGTGCAGGGGTCTGTCCTTTCATGATGGTTCCTTGTCTCTCTCCTCTTTCTTGGGTTTCTGCTGCCTGAGGTATTCACTGAGCACTCGGTCAGTTGGGGCCATCTTCCCAAAGTATTCATCCTGGACTGTGGTGCTGACACTCACCAGTCCCCGGCCCCCTTCCTTCCGCTTAGCGTACAGCCTCAGGGTGCTGGACTTGGGGTGAAACCCTCCATGCATGGTAAGGAGCTTTCTTGTCTTTATGTCAGTGGCTTCTATCTCCTCCTTTGGCCAACTTATTATACCAGCTGGGTACCTGATCACAGGCAGGGCGTAGGTGTTGATAGCCCGGATCTTGTTCTTACCGTTCAGCTGACTCCTCAGGACTTGCCTGACCCTCTGCAGGTACTTGGTGGTTGCAGCTTTCCTAGCTGCCTCTTCATGGTTCCCATTCGCCTGCGGGATCCCCAGGTACTTGTAACTGTCCTCTATGTCTGCAATGTTGCCTTCTGGTAGCTCGATCCCCTCAGTTCTGACTACCTTCCCTCTCTTTGTTATCATCCGACTACACTTCTCCATATATATGTATATCCTGGTAGTGTGGATCAGTGAATCGATGTCTCGTTCACTCTTGGCATACAGCTTGATGTCATCCATGTACAAGAGGTGGCTGACAACTGCTCCGTTCCGTAGTCGGTATCGTAAAACTCTTTATGCTCTGCTTCTGCGTAAAGTCCAGTTCACCATTAACTTTTTATAATTATTTGAACATTTGAACATGTATATATGTGTATATATATATATATATATATATATATATATATATATATATATATATATATGTATATATGTGTGTATATATATATATATATATATATATATATATATATATACATATAAAAAAAAAAAAAAAACACCCATCTCGCCCCTGTGGGCGGTTTATCCTTCAAGGTGTGGTAAGCTTTTCTTTGGCTGTCTCTTCTTCACCCTGACCTGTCTTATTTGGCTCAGCAGAACTAAAATATATATCCTGCTGCTTTTACACAGGCACTCACATAACGCTCAGCGATTCTCTGCGTGATCAACCTCTCACATGTTTAAGCTTGCTGCAGGAGATTTCACTTGTCATGTTTGCATAGTAAGCTAACGATTGATAAGACGATGTCAGAGGAATTGGTGCGCAAATGATCATCACTCACCAATCAGTACTGTCGCTCTCTATACACAGTTCGCGCGATTGCAAAGTGAAAGCAAAAAACAAGCGCAAATTCAAACGCGATTTCAATATGTCACATATTGACAGTGGCTCACCGATGCCAATGACATAATTACCCAGCTACATTTCCGAAAGAATGCAAAAGCATTGACATATATTTTTCCTTCCTACGATAGCCCGACGGGCAGGGCAGAGATAGATTTTGGTAGCCCGACTGGAAAAATCGCTAGCCCCGGGACGTCGGGCTAGCGATTTTGCGAGCCCTGTATCTGATTGAGGAATCACTCATCTTTGGAAAAGAGAGTTTATTACAGAGAAATGGCTCTTTCCAAAAGAAAAGCTATACTATATGCTTCTTCTGGGCTATATTCTCAGCAGCATATTAAACATATCAGGTCCCCATAAGGAGAATCATGTGCTAACGGCTGTCTAAATGACTCGGGTAAAGTTTGTAGCATGCGTGCTTGTTGTTTTTGTCTACTTCCACTTGTCTTTGCACTAGGGTGATGTCGGAGTAAATGTGCAGTCATATTCGTTGTTCCCACTAGTGCTGTCAGCGTAAATCTCGTTGAAATGACGTTAACGCCACAACACGGCAAATCTCCGTTAACGAGCTACCGCGGATCGCCCCGTGCGTGGGGCTGGACGGCCAACATGTTAACGAGCTAACTGCGCTAACACACTACTTCCCACCCATGTAATTGAGCATTGCGTGGCACATCCAACATACTGTTTTACTTTTGACCATGACGCGCTTACCTTCAGGGTCATACGTCACATGAAAACCAAAATAGTTCCAAACGCCAGATCTGAATGAGGGTGGGGGAGGTTCAATTTGCCATGTTGCAAGGAGAGCTTAACTTCAGTCTCGCTAGCTTGCCCTGCGCTCAGTGAATCTGCGTTCGACTACTCCGCCTAGGCTGCACTGTCGAGCGCAGATCCACTGAGCGCTCAACACAGACAGCATCGTCAGAAGGAAAGTTGATAAAATAAATTAAAAATTTTGTATTGTTCGATACATATGCGTACCGAACCGAAAGCACTGTATCGAACGGTTCAATATCGATATGAGTATCGTTGCACCCCTAATATATATATGTATATATATATATATATATATATATATATATATATATATATATATGTATGTGTGTATACATTTTAGAACACAATCACATAAACAGCACAATTGTTGTATAATTGCAATTACTCTAGGCTAATGATATGAGCAGACTCAGTTTGATTTAGCGCGCAGTTTAAATTAGTCCTAATGTTGCTTTGAATCCACCATCTGCAAGCTGAAGTCTATATCTTGCTCAGTGTAACTATTACACAGCAGCACATTTTTCCTGGTGTGAAGGTGTGCTATATGACATCTCCACAGTCATTAGTGCTTTAGTACAGGCGCTAATGGAGTGGCTAGCTTGCTGCGACTCTGCAGGCCTGGTTAAAAGCTTCAGTAGTTTTTAATGTCCTCCAACTTTTTACTTTGTTCTTTTACATCTCTCTTTTCCTCCAACTGTACCAGGCATGTTGTCTTTTCAAGCAGCCTCTCAGCAATTAAGCTCCCAGCCGCCACCCTTTCTGTGTTTTTCTCCCCCATTCGTCAGCTTATGGCCGAATCGATCGCTGAGGGTGTGTAAGATGCAGTGCAAGCTCTCTGCCTATTCCACTCACTCACACTGAGATGAATGTTAATCAATTTGATGTACGATGGAGGAAATGCTTTAAAATCCACCGTGTCTTCCCCATTTGGGATGGATATAATCTTTTTTCAATAAACACCTGAACATGCTCTTCCAGTTAAATTACCATTGCCCTGCATCTCAGTAAGAAATCGCGTGTTCAGGTGTACCACACAGCAACACACACACACAGCAGTTGACACTGTTGTCATGTTATCGACATTCTAGACGAAGTGTAGAACGTTTAATTTTTTAAACCGAAAATACACTTTTGTACATCATGCATAAAGGGGTTTAATTGTCTTATTTATCCAATAATTTACATCTATTCAAATATATTGTTCACGTTTACATATGATTGATAGATCTGTTAAATAATGGGTACTCAAAGTAGAACTTTTATGACTGCATCAATCATCTGTGTTTAGTTAGGAAGCAAAACCCCCAGATGTCCTGTTTCTAGCCCCTTTTCTGTTAATATATATGTCTCATGATTCTAGTGAGTTTCTGGAAAGTCGCCCACTCTTTTTCAGTGTCTCTTTTTGGATGCAGTCTAAATTTTATTCGTGTTGGTTAGTACTCCCTAAGATTGTATTTTTTACAGCCATCTTTTGAGCTCCTCGCCGTGACCTTCTGTGACAAAAGTAATTCTTGGCAGTGTGACAGATGATTCGATTTTTCTGCTGCAAAGATGTCAGGAGATGATCACAGGGTTACTCATGGTTAAAATGTCAACTTTTAGGGCTGACTAACTGCAGCCGAGTGATTGTAAACAGTGTCAAAGTTTCAATATTGAAGCGGGGGGGGGAAGCAAATAATTAGTCTCAGCTATGGTTCAATTTTGAAAGTTCAGTTTTATAGGATATTAAAACAACTAGCATAGCTAGGCTGTAGGCTACCAATCTAGACATTTACTGGATGTCTTGAGGGTATAATTTGCAATTTGCAGTTTATTGCATTAAACATACAAAACCATTATATAGTCCTTGTAAATCTGCGACACAGACATCTATTGTCTACAGTAATCACTTTCAATTATGCTCATTTTTTTTCTTTTCCCACTTTCTTATTATTACTCTTTTTTTTACATGTAGCTAATTTTTCCTCCTTTGAGGTTTTGATCCATTATAGATCAGTGATAAAGTCATGATCCTGAAGTTCCAGTACAAGTCAATGCCTCACCTGCTTTGTTCTTTCTAAGCATCAGTCCGAGGAAGATCAATCTCCATAAGTCAGTCAAATAGCCCTCTAGGGTGCCTTCCTCCTGAGCGGATCCACCACAGACACCAGACGGCTCACAGACCTTTTAGTCCACTGTCTCTGTCGCATTTAGCAGATCTCATTTGTCAGAATGCGTCTCTCCTCATGGGCGAAGGCAATAATTCACTCAGTGTGTATTTATTACGGAGGCACGTTTTTGATTTGATCTTTAATGAAAACAAAGTTGATGGTATGAATGTCACCACACAGCGAGAACAAAAGAGGCGATGCTAGCCTCTGTAGTAAGGACTGGGTGATTAGGAGATACTAATCCAAACTGAGAGTAGGGGACACAAAGAGGAAGTGGAGAGAAATAAGTTGGAGATGTGTTTGATGCAGACACCTTTCAGCTTCATTAACTGGCACTATTACAACTCCTGTCTCTGGGGCATCATTAATATAATACAGCACAGGTTTTTAGAAAGGTATTAAGCGATTACTGTGGCTGAATAGATTACATGTAGAAGTACTCATGAAAAAGGGATTTGTCCTTTCATACTCATTCAGTCCTTGTCATTACAATAAATTCCAAGGTGATGAAAATTTCAACAGAGTTTATCTACCTTAATTTGCTAAGCCAGATGGCCAAAGTAGCAGTCAGCTAACTTCTGCCAAAATGACGCCTATTATTTGCTTCCACCTCTATTTAATGATAAGATTTTTTTCTGTCCTTTTTTGCTTTTGATCAGATAAAATGGGATCATTCATACCTACGGCTCACTCCTGTCATGTGTAGCTGATTACTCCTTCTCCATTTTATTATTTGTGATACTTTAGGTGACCTGAGAGTTTTTCTCTTGTTAAATATTTTATCTCTGTTCACATAGAGCTCTAGAAATTCTTGAATGGGGCGAGGAGGGAAAAAAAAGATGCGATTATCATTATTCTTGCTCTGGCAGTCGTTGCTGCAAGAAAGGATTTTAATGAGGGTCGTCGCTTAATCACAGGTGTAAAACAGAATGCCTACGACACAGACAGATACTGATATGCACTACTAGATTCACATTACATATAATGTGGGAGACGGTAAGACCTAATGGGCTGCTGCGGAGTCAGATGTAATGCAGCATAGAGGACAGGACATGACATCAAGCAAACACAGCGGTGAGGCTAATGCACCATCACACCATCACATCAGAGACAAATCAGAGGGACAGGATGAGTCATGAGACAGCTGCGGGTCAGCACGCTAGAAGGAGACAGAAAAAGAAAGAAAAAAACTTACAAAGTTGTCAACACTATAACTACTCTATCTGTATGTGTCCAAGGTCACCGCACTCTCTTTGCAAAAAGATGCCCTGCAAATATTCGTGGGTGTTTCTGTAAATTGCTGTAGCTCAGTAAAATTTGAAAAACAAAACAAAATGGAAGAACAGATTTGTATTCGAGGGGCTGTCGTCAGATTTGAAGTAAAGAACAAAAAAGAAAATCAAAGTAAATCAAAGAAGCCACATAATTTCTTTTCTCTTTCACACACTGGACAGCAAATCATTGGCAGGAAAACACGTTCAGCACACTGTTGTAACCCAAGGGCAGCACTGTGCGTCTGTAGCAGGCCACAATTTGCCAAACCAGTGCGGCAGAATGATGCCATCACCGCCCTGCTGCCTGCTTGATGTAAGTTGGTGCAGGGTGGCAATGTGCTACGGAAACACAAATCAATCAACACCTGCTGTTATTATTTTTCTCTTTTGCATGTCCTTCCTCTTTTGGACATTTAAAACATCATCTGTGCTCAGTGTCAGAGTTAGGTTATAGATGCCAAGCAGCAACAATGCCTCTGTTATTAAAGTGCATCTTGCTGCAGCTAATTGAGGCCTGCAGTATGCAGGCAAATTAAAACACCAAAATAACACTGATGTCTAGCCAAATGGGAAGGAAAGGACAAAAAACCCCAAGTTATCATATTCTTCCACCTTTTAGGGCTCAAAATGATGAATCATTTATACTTTTGAATTTTTACTCTATATACTGACACTAGTTCTATATACAAGCCATCTAAATCTAGTGAGTTTTTCTCCCTGACATCCATCTCTGGGCTGTGGAGAACAGAGCTGTGACCTGTCAAGGTGGCACACAGCATCCCACATTGACTCTTGTCAGCTTGAAAGTCTCAGTTTCTCCTGTGCCTCTTCCTCCTGGGATTACCTGGAATTCACCAGACTGTCAGAGAGCAGACGTACTTCCATCTCCACCTCTAACGCTGAAATACACAGCCTCGTCTTCCAGGAGATATAACATTTCTAATTGGAATGATTCAAACAGAGCTCCTCAGAGTGAATCTTTTTTTGTTTTGTTTTATGCTTTCAGTGGTCCCGTGACGACAAAACAGCCCCCTGCCTGCTGCCAACGCTTCTGCTGTTCACACATAAACACATAAAGTCCCACTTGGGATTATTTTGGACAAAATGATGTGAATGCAGATTAGGCTGGAAGCCTGAAAACAGGACTTTTTTATTTTAAACTGACACAAGAGTAGAATGCTGATGGGTTCTACAATACTGATTATTCTAACTATGGCGAAGTTTAGATAGGTCGTTTGCCATTAACATTCCTATTTCCAAGGTTTTGAAACATCAGGCAGCTAAAACACCCGCCCCCCCCCACCCCCACCCCCCAAAACAACAACAAAAAAACCCCCAACAAACCCTAAAAGCACAAGTATTACAAAAGAACATATTGACCAGATGATGGTGGTTTTAAAATCACCAAACTTTACAAGAACCATCTGGGAAAAATTTCACTAACCCACAAACCTGCTGGTGGTGCTTAACTGAACAAATCTGGTACTTCCAAGAAATTTGTCATTTTCCCCATATTTATATGTACATCTTATATGCACACGAATCAATATGACCCGTGTTTGATGTCATTAAAAAGGATGAGGTGGGACACAAATTGAAATCTCTGCATTGATGTCTGCTGTACTGCAATCTACTTCCCTGACCTCCACACCTCCACTGTCCACATTACATTGACCACTTAGCTTCCTGCACTGGCAATGAATATTGGCACTAGTGTGATGCATAATTACACAGCTGTAATGAATACTGGGTTCTGCAAACTTTTATATGAATTAAAACCAGTAGCTCCAAAGTGTTTCATAAGCTAACTAGCCTTAGAAAAAAAACGACTCTGCTAACAGAAAGTACATTTTGCTAACTAACATACGCCCTCAGTCCAGTTCTGTTTGAACTGTTGGCAAACTGATACACTTAATGGCTAATAATGTTGTTTGTATACTGAAAATGGGTCATTTTAGTCCATTGCTAAGTACTTGGCAAGCAGTGTGATGGCATAATAATCTATCACTCTGCATTTAAGTTAATACTGTAAATGAGATGTTCTTGGTGTGAAATTAAAATGATGAATTCATCCAAAAAGTGTTAAAGATGCATAAATACTAAAATGGGCCATTTAGCCATTTTTTGTTGGATTGCTAGAGAACATTATGACTTTATAATATATTATTTAGATAAGATCCTACAGGGGCGTTAGATTTACCCACGAGTTTGGTTGTTCAACTCAAGTTCAGGGACAAATAGACAAACAAATGCACAGACAGAAAGATTTTATAACAGAATATTGCTGCACTGATTTTTAACAAAGAAAAGAGTTCTGGGTAGTGAAGGCTTGCATCTTTAAAAAAAAAGCCCTTTAAAGTCTTGCAGCTAAATGCTTGGCAACGTTGGCACAAAGCGCTGAAACTGCTGATGCGAACATCTAAAATAGAGACACCGTGTCCGTCAGCATTCACTGTCTGTTGCTCGAGGCTGATGGAAGATGGCCTTGTTAATTATAACTGCTGTGTTCTCTAGTTTATAACTGACTCTATGGTGCTTGTATACAAGAATGCAGTCTTACAGGATAATGCTCACCCTGGCTCTCTTGGTTTACTTAACAGGGATAAGCACTGTGCATATTTTAGAATTCCAGTATTCAAAAATGTAAAATTAGTACTACTGTAAACCTACGAGAGACTATTTGGCAGTTCTGTAAAGAGCCAGGCAGAGAAGTGCTGCCTGTAAGATTACTGTTACAGAATATCTTAGGGATTTTTAAAATTTCTAAAACCTGGTAGTGTGAAATGCGTATATAGAGTACATAGATTTTTTTTTTCCTTTTTTGAAGGAACCAGCCCTGTAACAAGTGGGAAAATGCAGTGCCATCTTTTTTTTTTTTAACTTCAATAAAAATGATCTTTTGCATACGTCAAAGTGACAGAGCAAGAAACAGTGGCTGAGGCACGAACCTCTTCAGAGAGCAAAAAGCAGATAGAGCTGTGGTCAAAATGACTAATTTCCCTTATGAAATCCACCCTGTAAGACCTCCTGGAATAGAGTTTATTAAATGGTGGCTTATCATTACACTCTCACTATAGATAGCCTTGGAATCCCTTATAGACCTTGCTAGCCTACTTTCAGCGCCTCAGAAAATGTGACTGAAGAGTGGAGCAGGTTTTTCCTGCTCTCTGATGGTGTGACCTCTGACCTGCTTGTTTATAACTGCGTAGGAGGTGTCAGATTTTCTCATTGGATTATTGCTGGTTTTTGTCCATCTGAATATGACATGCATCTATTTATTTTATTTTTTTTAGCTTGGCTGACGTAAACCTGCATTGTGTATTAGCTCAGAGATGCTTAAGGGAAAAAACAAATCCCTTGTAGTTCATGGATTTATCCTTCTGCTGTCTTCAATGCTGCACATTCCATTCTTCTACTGGTAAAACTGTCCTTGAATGCTGTTTGTGTGTTATGGGTAGGTATATATCTTTGTGTCGAGTGGTTTTTAGCAGGACGGTATTCCAAATGCTCCCCCACTGCTGCAAGAGTAATTTTGGTTGTATATAGCCCCACTTGGTTGCTTGTCTTTTCACCACTTAGCAATCGATTCCCCCTCACTGCTGGACTCCCCGCCCTCTCTCTCAACCCCTACATCATCCCAAAAGACTGACTGTCAGAATGAAGGGGAAAGGGGGTACCAAAAACAGAGACAAGAGCGAGTGAAACAAAGAGCAACGCGTGTAAACAAAGAGACTGAGGAAGAATGTGAGGGGAAGTCAGAATATTGAACAAGAAATAGAAGTGCCATTAAATGTAAATGAGGGGAAGAAAAAAGTCAGCGATGCATGCTTTTACCTCATTTTACCTGTCATTATATTAGATATAAAAACAGAGTGAAAGGTCTGACCAGCATTTAAGCTGAGTAATAAGAAGTGCTAATAAATGATACCTGATTTTATTTAAAGGTTTATTGACACATTAAAGTCCTGCTTGTTACCGTAGAGCAGGGGTCCCCAATCCCAGTCCACGAGGGCCAGTGTCCCTGCAGGTTTTAGATGTGTCCGTGATCCATCACAGCTGATTTAAATGGATAAATTACCTTCTCAACATGTCTTGAAGTTCTTTAGAGGCCTGGTAATGAACTAATCATGTGATTCAGGTGTGTTGACGCAGGGTGAGATCTAAAACCTGCAGGGACACCGGCCCTCGCGAACTGGGATTGGGGACCCCTGCCGTAGAGTTTTTTTTAATGCTATATATCTCAAGGACAGACAGAAGAAAACTTCTGTGTGGCCTTAAACAAACAAGCAAACAAAATGAATCCAACAGGCTAAATTTATTACACAATTACTAGAAGAAGAGTGGAATAGTTTTTTGGACCACAGAATTTGGCAGACTTTGGAGCATTCATGTAGTCCAGCATCCGTGTTTTGGCTCTGGGCTAACTCTAATCACCTCCAAATTGTTGCGAGTCCAAACATTTGCTCACACAATACAACATGCCAAAGCTAGACGGCACAAACGCGCACCAAACCCACCTATCTGCAGCCTCTCTCCCTCGCTTTTACTCCGCATCCACACACCTGCCCTCTAACACAAAGTCGGTCTCCCGGTCCATCCCTCCATACCTTAATGAGGAAGCTCATTATGGACAAACATGCTGCTGCTCCTCTGAATAAGCAACTAGGACAGCTATGCTGCTCAGCTGAGTGTGGAGCTGCAGGCTGAATATTTTATTGATTTTGCAAGTCCAGCTGTTGATCTATCTTGTGCATCCTTGTCATTAATATAGTGAGTGCAGAACAAAGGCCTGTGTCCTGTGAGTTCATCAGACTGCGTTAATTGTTAAGTGGTTGCTTTATTGTGCTGTCTCTGCTCAGGGTCAAGACATTTTGGTTACGCCTAAACTGAGTTTATGATCTCTGCTGGTTGTTGTATTTTGATGTAGTGTTTATACATATATATTTGTCATAGTTGATAAGCAGTTGTGCATTGTTGTGCTTGGGGATTCTTTTAGTGCTATGTTTAACATTTTCAAGGACGCAGCACATATGGATTCCAGACTTCTCATTTACTTAGAATGGGGTGATACTATGGTTCACTTTCTTTGCTTTGTTTGTGCTGTGAAGAAGAGTTGAGAAGCCTTTTGAAATTCTAGTACCAGCACCAGCCAATCGAATCGCAAAGTGAAACTATCCTGAGAGAGCACAATTGTTACTGGTGCAGTTTAAACATAGTGGATAGTATATGGCCACAACTAGGTGAGCTTTTGCTAACTGGTAATGGAAGCTCTGGGTGTGATAACAGTGGCAGTTGGAGCCTGCTCGGCTTCATGGGGACTGGTTTGAGCCGTTAGACTGGACCTTTCTACCACGTGTGTGCTCTTTGTGCCCTTTAGGTCATTTTTAATGAATTGTCTGACTAATATTATGTTTTGCTGTGTGGTACAGTCCTTTAACTGGAAGTCTGTGCTTTAGTTTTGGTGAGTGAAGCTGTAGTATTTTTTAATATGTGTATTTCTATTTTCTATCCAGCATTAGCTGATAACTTAGCAATGACTGTATTACATACAGATATAGCCACTTGTAAAAAGAACAGTTCAGATCCATACTTTATGCTGCCTATGAACACAAGCTACAGAAATCTGGGTACCAATACGAATAAAAGAAGAACAAGTTAGTGAAAAACATCGGTGGGTGTAGTTTGCATGGATTTGCAGAGGCTTTAAAGATACTTAAAATAATTACAAATCAATTTTCTTGTGTGCCTTTTCATTGGGTTTCTGCTATTGTTAGCTAAACTGATAACATAAAAACAGAAATGATGATGTTTTTGAGTTGTCCCGGGTATCGTTTTATCGCCAGTCTAAATCTCCTAGAGACAAATTACACATTCAAGATTCACTCAGTCTGCAGATAAAATGCAGACTTATGTGTCCGTGAAGCATTTTCCAGCTTTCTAGGTTTCTTTGAGGCTGTAGAGGTCAAAAGCCACAATACTTGTCCCATGCCATATTCCTTAGTCTTCACTTCTCTGCAAAGTTGTGGGGTAAGATGAAGCTGTGTTCTTTAACCTCCTAAGAACTCTTCCACGGCATGCATTTTTAATTTCTCTTTGATATTTGGGCATATTGGGACCTGATGAATGTAAAAACAAAGGATTACCAGATTTTATTTTATTTTTTTTACCTGATTTTTGTTTCTAAGAAAAATGAGAGCCACATATGAGGATATTCATTTCAAATTTCAATAGAACAATAGCAGTATAATAATTGTATAATATAAGTGGATATCAGGCCCTTGTAGAGCAAAATTGAGTATTTTGGTCTAAATAACCCAAAATGTGATGTCCACATATGTGGACGCCAGGTCCTAGGAGGTTAAAGGACACTTGCACACACTCACACACGCACGTGCACACAAACACACACATACATTATTCTCTGATCCGTTACAGTTCAGCATTAATTTTTTATTTCTCATCAGCTTCATCCTCCTCAGTGAGGAAATGAAGCAGAAAAAAATCTGTTAACATCCCAGAAACATTCCGATTATTGAAAAGTGAATGCTAATTTCTGTCGAATTCATTTATTGGGAGACAACAATCAACAGTCCCTGGAGCCTAAATGCAACAAACTCAGGGTACAAATAGTGTTATGGAGCAGAGGGAGCGAGTGTCCTAAAAAAAAACTGGTGATTTTTTTATAGCATTATCTCCTTTTCTAGATAAGGAAAACAAAAATCTTTGAGATTTTGGGCCCTAAATGTGCTCTTCAGACTGAGGTGTGTTGAAGCTGCGACACAGTCGTCTAATGAAGTTTCTCCTTCTAATGTAATTAATTACAGCACTTATCTGACCAGACAAAAAGCCAGCTCGATGGATTATATTAGGATGCAACATCTCTGCCCTGGATGGCCGACTGGGAAATGGATCGTGATTATCTCACAGTTAGAACAACAGAGACACACAGAGGCCCATCGCTTCATATCAGATCAATTAGCAGTAAGGCTCTCTTCCCCTGCGCTACTCGGTGTCATTATAGCACCATTTTCCAGGCTCCAAAGCAACTATTTTGCTATCATAAAGGAGCTGTAACTCTTTAACACAGAAATGCCGCAGTCATTTCTAGCAGCTCAAAGCCATGCCGATATTCAGGGTTTGAATTCACTAGGACCCCAAAATCATATTGCGCTGTCTTCATTGATTTCATATGAAGGTGAAGCACGAGCAGAAAAAAGACGCTACAAGCATCTAAAACTTCATATTTTCAGCACGATCAAAGCAAATCCTTACTTTATGTGACACAAGAAGATGAACTGAAGGAATTTAACAGATAACAAGTGTCCTTGAATTAAGCAGTCCTTTCAGATCTGTGAAGCTACTACATTACCTGTTTATTAGGGATGAATGCAGAGGCTGTGCAAACAGTCAATATTGCCTGTACTGACTGAGGTGAAAATTGGCTTCTCAATAAGTGGGAAAAAAAAATCCTGACTAACTCTCTAAATATTTTAAGTTTGTAGAGGGGATTAGTTTTACAGTCCACACATTCTGCCACAATCAGTGACCATAGAGACATCATCTGTCTCTGCTGGCTAGAAATGTGTGCACTGACCATCTGTGTTTGTGCGAAAGCTCCGGAGCAGATGGATCTTAAAACTTCCAGTGATTTTCCTCCAGTTTATTTCCTTTTATTTCAAGTCTCTGTATTTTGATGGTGTTAAGCCATGCAACTTCAGGATGGGGGCAGTTATTTTTCTCATGTTAAGATATTGTAAACTCATGCTATATCTCTCTTTGTGGTTTTTTTTTAAAAACAATTTTATTACTATATTAAGCACTGTGTGAGAGTTAGTCCATTGCAAGTTTGCTCACATCATGTTGCTCACACCTCCCTTAGCAGTCGGCTGGGTAAAGCCATGTTGCGTACGGTCTTTTGGAACTGGGAGCTCTGACATGACAGCTTACAAAGTGCAATATTTAAAAAGTTTCATACTTCTAACAGTATAAGTCTTTACAACCAACAGCAGATTCTCGTGGCAGCAACCACAGTCTGTGTGTGAAAAATGCAATACCGTCCTTCCCTCCCTCAGGGGAAGAGGCGCAGGCATCTTTATCTCCTACTGGCCGACACTCTCCATATTCCATTGCTAAATTACTTCCTCTGCCTCTGTGATGGAGAAGTAAAAGGAAACGATAAGTCTGAAGGCATGAAAATGGAATTTATATACTGTATAAACGGCAGTTTCTTGTGGGATCCTTTCAAGCCGAGCCTTCTGAAAGATTGGAGAAATGACTCTTTAGGGTCCTGTGAGAGTTGATGGGAAGAAAAGGATCTCCGTAGGGGTGGGATGAAAGAGAGTATAGCATATACCTCGTGTTTTCATCATGTGTTATGTTGTCATATTGTATACTACACTATACCTGGTGTGTGTTGGTGGAGTAATTGTATAGGCTACTGTATACTGGCAAGCAGGGAAACAAAATATTCCCCAGCATAGAGGATTAACAACTATGGGAGTGACAGAAGTTCATAACAAATACAAAATGAGAAATGGCTTTCTACTCTAAACAACAATTACAGATTCACCAAATGTCTACCCTGGCTTTCTCTCTGTGTTTAGCTGTATTTACTCACATTTCTACATGAATCATGCACACATTAGTTAATTAATTTATTCCAAAAATAACTATTCTTCTTAAAGTACTTATCAGAGTAATTATTATTCTCTTGACTCTTGACCACACATCATTTCTCATCTGCTTCCTTCAGAAACACCAAAGCGACAGGAGTACAATAGAGTATTGTAATATTAAGTTGAAAAAAACAGCAGTCGTGGTGTCTCTTCTCTCTGTTTTTTTTCTACATCATGTTTGCTTTTTTTTTGTTGTTTTGGATTTATAACTGTTGTATCCTGTGGTTGGTGGAGTTTAAATTAAGTCATCCAACTGTATGCAGTGGAAAAGAAAACAAGCCTAGAATTTTGTCTGAAAGGCATCTGCATGTGGTGAACCACTTCACGGCCCTGTTTGTTTGCATATTGGGTCTTTTGGGCTGTACATGGAGTGAACTGAGTTAATCAGCTTCACATCAAGGCAACAAAAATTTAAAATAACCCCAGGTTGGAAAAAAATTCCTCCAGACACATCAAACTGATGTAATTATTTATGAGACTGTGTTAGCGTTTAAACACGCCACTTGAGTCATGGAGATATGAGTGGAGTGCTGGAGCGTGAGGCATTATATTACACTTGGTTGTTTTATCTACTGAGAATGTTTTAGCTGCTGTAAAGTTAATGGATCTCATACACAGTGTTCAAGTTGTTGGGATCCTTAGTATTAAAATCAGGTGTTGATTATTTGCACATCTTTTTTTCTTTTTACATAAAAATGCTTTGAAATTTCTGGTGCTATGAATGGGCACTTTTCACAGAAAATAATTGAAACTACAATTTAGATGGAAGAGTGTCTAACTGAAGAATTGTGAGATTTATTTCTTAGAAACTGGTTTTTTTTTTTTTTAGAAATCAGCAGGGTCAGCATGCTAAGCCTGTAAATGTGTGATTTGACAGACTGGACCGATACTGCAGTGCCATTAAAAACAGCCAAGCAATAAAATATTTGACTCCGATCTGAATGCAGAGACTCACATTGACTTCTTTCTGATGTCCTCTATTTCTAAAAGAAGTTGCATGCAAAATGCAAATACAAATGCATTTTGTTTTAACAGGGTGCCAATATAAAGCCAATCCGTGACCATAACATAGTGAGAGCCTTCCGACAGAGATACTCAGCTTGACCCTTAGAAATGTTGGTGATAAGGAGCAGCTGCCTCCCTGTGATTCCTCTCATATCCTTGGTATGTCTGGGGTTGCTACTGTTGGTCGCCACCTTCCAGCAGATGCACACTCTGAGGTGTGAGGTACAGCATGCTGGTCTACTGCCCACACTGACTCACTTAAATACCAGCCAATGTGGCCTGACAGCCTCCACGCGCAGCTTGGGGGCACCAGAGCAGCAGCATCAGGAAGACACAGATTAAACATCTTACACATCAGAATGGTTTATCTGTGCGGTTGAAGTAAATCCTTCTTAGCACTTAACTTAGGTGAACTTTGACCTGCAAATTTGGGCTTTTGAATAAAAGCAAGCTGTTTTGACAGTGCAGACCAGGGCCAGAAAGTCCATAGTGAACTATTAAGCTTTGTTGTATATCAGCGTATACGTATTTGTGAGAGGAAACACAGTTAAACAAAAAAGCTACAGTTGTTACTGTACAATCTGTAATCCTCTTACGTCAATATTGTATTATGAGCAAAAGTGGTATTGCTTCTTAATGTAATAGTCAATGATTATGTGATCAATACGTTCCTGCCCTCGGTAAGAGCTGTGGGTAGTGACAGTGACCTTCCTGTGAAGGACATTCGAGTTCACTCTTAGAGATAAGTGCGAGGAGGGAAGTCATTCAGGGGGGGCTGAGAGTAGAGTTACGGAGCTTCCACATTCAAAGAAGCAAGTTGAGGTGGTTAGGTCATTTGACTAGGATACTTCCTGGATACAGCCTAGTCAAATGCCCTAGTAATTGCTTAGACTTGGACCCAGATAAGCCGTACTTAGTGGATGCATGGATGAATGGATGGATGCCTACACACACGCACACACGCACACACACACACACACACACACACACACACACACACACACACACACACACACACACACAAAACAGCCAGGGATATAAGGCGACTAATGCTGTGCAGACTGTAAGTCCCTTCTGTTTCAGTCCTATACATGAATATAGTGCACCACACATTATAATTTTTGCTAGCCATGTTATAGGATCATGACATTCATTGAGATGCAGGCATCATCTTTTACCCACCATCATCACTAAATCAATGTCATCTTAGTCTTGTTACCAACACATGACCAGTTGGATGCAGTGTGTGTGTGTATGTGTGTGTGTGTATGTGTGTGTGTGTAAGAAAGAAAGAGTGTGTGTTTCTATGGGGACAGGACACCTTGGGAACATTCTGCCTTCCTGCTTCATTTGAACAGTGCTGAAGTAAACCCCATGTAACCTCACAGATGGCGTATGTATGTTTGTACATGTTTACTTGTGGGAATAGCCCACTTGCCGCACTTCTCCAACACTGGATATTGGCGAACTTCTACCAGTAGTAATCTCACTTCATTTTCCATCAATTAAACTTAATTACCTCTTACAGAGACCCACTTCAGGTCCATTCAAGAGACGTGTATAGATTTCTATGCAGCTCCTCAACAATGTGAGAGGCAATCTGAAATGATGTTTGATAATGCTCTGATTAATATTGCATGCGTCATCTCGCTTTACTATTAATGTATTCCTGCTTGCTTGTATGGTATCTCTGTGGCCCATCTCTCAGACGTCTCTGCTTGTTATGCTGTTCCCATGTGTGTTTATATCTGTGTGTGTCGGTGGTCAGACTCCCCACCAGCATGCACGCACGCACGCACGCACGCACGCATGCACGCACGCACGCACACACACACACACACACGCACACGCACACAGACACAAACACACACACACACAGAGCAGATAAGAACTCATTCTCATGCCCAGGGTGAGTGACAGGGAGGAGACAGTAAAGGGATAAAAGGAAACAATGGGCCACAGATTTTTTTCTTATCAGACACCAAAGAAGAGGCAGCTGGATGAATCAGGCAGAGTGGTACAGATATCACCAAAGTCAGAAATAACCTAATTTATCCCAAAAATTCATGTAGACTCTCTTATTATGGTCACATTACTGTTTCTTTGCAGAACTGACCAAAACCTGTGGTTGATTTCTGTGTTTAAAGATAAGAAATCTCTTATTATAACCTTCTGCAAGGAATATCTATCTTATAGTTACAATGAGCTAAGTTATATGCCATTTTGTGCCCTTGGATTAATTTCTATGAGAATTGTGATCATTGTTTTCAGTCTCTACTGGTGATAACTTTGGTGGTGACTATGCTTTAAATTTCATTCAAAATTAACATTACCAGACTTGTTTATTGCATATAAGTCTTGTGCATTCATTTTTTATTCTATTATTATTACTTTTTTTTTTTGGTGAGTGGAGCAGTTGCTATTCTCTTGAGGGAAAAAGGAAACCATTGTTCAACTGGAAACAGTTGTGTCTTAATTATGTTCTTTCTACTGGAAGTGATGGGAGCAGTTCAGCCGCATCTTTTCTTATTAATGTGGGGGCCAGCAGTCTGCACGAAAGCACATCAGTCCTGAGGGAATTGTTCCATCTTGACACCCCCTGTGGAGCAGCCAAGGATGACTCGAGAGAGAACAGGAGCACTGAGATAGACACACAGGGGTGGACACAGGCCAGACACCCCTTACGGCTGTTTGGGTTTTCTGTCGCTCATGCGGATGTCAGAGAGTGCTGACCCACGCACCAAATTGCATTTCAAAGTTTGAAAAGTTTGGGGTTTTAAAAAATTTATTAAAAAAAAGAATTTAGGTTTGATAAGATCACATAATTGTAAACTATACACACCAGAGGGTGATTTAAAAGGTTTCCCATGGTTACAAAGGAGTGGAGGAATGTTTAGGTTTTTAGCATGGAGGAAGCTTGGCATGTCCCAGGGCAGTGTGCAGGATCGTGCTTGGACCAATCCAAGGGTTTTTCATGCTTTGTGTCAGCTTATCTGCTACAGTGCCTGTTGCTATTTGAAATTGGCCAAATTGTAGCTTGCAATTGTGTGTGTGTGTCTGTGTGCTACATGCATCACAAATATGCTCCCTTATATATGGTGGTTTCCTATAGTATTACTGTGTGTCTTTGATGCATGTTTTGAATCCATTTAATTCTGCTTTTGAATCATGGGTGCATAATGAAACAATCAGTCATAGCGGAATAGATTGCTTCCAATCTACCGAATGTAACACAAATCCACCATCATGGCACGTTCTACAGAAGAATAAACAAACAGTCACATGGTCACAAAATGCTGGTTTAAAAAGTGGATGTGAAACTAATTATTATAGATTTGTTGGTGTCTGTATTTGGTTTCAGGTTTTCAGGTTTCAATGCTCAATTTTTAGAAGTTTTTCTTTGGGAACTTTAAAACTCTTAATCCCAAACTGTGAGACTTATGGTCCCCGAAAAAATTGTGTTTTCACAGTGAATTCAATATTTCTCACAACCCCAACCTGGAATGGAACATTTTCTTTGAATAATTTGTTTTGTTCAAACTCCAGCTGCTCCCAGGCTTCTCCACTGAGATACTGTCCCCTTCCACTGTGGAGGGCACGGCTCAGAGTGATGGTTTAGATGGCCTTTGATGAATTGCCTCCAGAGTGATATCCCTTTATACTGTATAAACTACAAAGCTAATCATGCTGCATGGAGGTCATCAGACATTTTCTGTCTTTTTCTGTTCTTCTTCATCGTATTTGGTGGTGGATATCATCATTATTATGGTTGCTCTTTTCGCCTACTCCTGTTTGGAGGCTGTCTGCCTATTGCTGCAACTCAAAGCTCACATTTTGAACATTTTTATTTACAAGTTGAAACATACTGGCACAAGTGCATTGTGGCATACAGTACAGTATTTTAAGGATAGTGTGAACTGACACAGTGCTAAAGAACTACAAGCAATAGAGATTATGTTGTAGTAGTGAAATCTATGTGCAGAAACATACTTAACACTTTAAAGGTAATGGTTGATATGATTTCCATTTCTGTAGAAATCATTCTGTATTTTTTCTGTATTTTGTAGTGCAAGTTAACATGACAGCTGTTTTTGCATGTTGTGTGAGCTAGAAAGTTTTGTTTTTTTAATGCAAATGCAAAAGTTCTGCTCCAATGAATTAAAGTCTCTGTTTTTTCCAGCGCAAAACTAAAAAACACAAAAGTGTGTTCAGGAGAAGAAATTCTGCCATTGAGCTTTTCCTCTCCCTCGTGTATTTGCTCCTTTTCTCTGCAAACTGTTTGATCAGTGTGATTTGTACAAACAGAGTGTGGCTCTCTTTGTTTTTTGGGCAAACTTTTCATTCAACAGGTGGCGTATCTTAGTTTACTTTTCATTTATTTTTAATGGTTGGTCCTTCAGGCACTGGACTCATGAGCTCTTATCCTGCCCTGGTTTGCTATTGCATTGCCCCCGTGGGAGGGCTCCCTTGAGGGTAAATGGCTTGTAGCTAAGGTCATGCTTTCATTAAGCATGATTCTCTGACTGCAGAAGCTGCCTTGCCAAGCTTTGAGGGCACTGTGTCAGCAGCCTCCCTCTAATGTCTCATGGTGAAGAGCAAAAACATCCAAACTTCACAATATATTAAATACCGACCTGATGAATGGAACAGAAGAAAAAGTACTTATTTTTTAAAGCATTTTTTGCTCTCTGTATACTGTAGAGTAGTAAATGTGTGTTTCAAATACTTGATGCTTTTTTTTTTAACTTAAGTATTTTAATTATGTGTTTAAAATTTACACCAAACTACAGGGTTTACTTGCTTATTAACAGCAACTTTGATCATGGTATAAACCTTAACTGATGATCTCCTCAAGATTAATCAGAATCTCTCCAGAGTTTTTCGTTAGTTCCACTGGAAAAATGTCTCCATTTATCCGGAGAAATATGCATCAGCATCTGCTGGATGTATTGGCACATAGTTTGATACAGATATTCATGGCTTCGAAGTGAGATATCCAGATTACTTTGGTGATGCTAATCCTTTGAGGTTCACATCAGCATTTTTGAGTGAAATGTCTCAACACTTACAGGATGATTAAAATTTCATATGCACATGATGAACTATAACAGTAATGGGAATCTGGTGACTTTCAATCTACAGTAGTAGATTTTTTACCTTTTTAATCTTCATCAAATGTTTTCTTTCCTTTATCAGTCTCAGCTGTAGATAGTAAATGTGAATGTGTGTCTTTGAAGAACAAACAAATGACTGTTAATCTATAAATGATTGAATGAAACATACAAAACAAACATCCAGTGTCCTGATCCACAGCATTTGATGATTCTTGCAATACAGACACATGGGGACAGAGGTCTATTTTCTTTTAATACAGTATGATGTCCCAGTAGAATATGCCAACAACTGGTGCAGCTGCCTCACTGACTATATAAAGCTGTTTATATAAAGCTGCTTCTGTCTACTGCTTTCCCTCTGTCAGCACTGGGTCTCTAGAGGAAGGCTGGGAGAATTTGTGACCATAGACCTGTCATATACATATGCTCTTATGCATACATACAGTACAGTAGCCCAGTTGCCTTTAAGCCCATTAGCTGACTTGCACACAATCCATAAAGTGCAATGACAGGACCTCACCAAGTTGTAAATGTTTGTGTCTACATGTGCTGTAAGTGCATTTGCCAACTTGCAAGTCAGAGGCACTGAAGTAGAGCCATGTGAGGTTACTACTAAGACTGTTTTTTTTGGGTTTTTTTTTGCAGTGCAACCCTGTCAGCAGCCACTGAAGCATGCTCTCCTGTCTGCTTTAAAATTAAAAATTTTTCCTCAGGATCGGGTCGGGCTTTATGAGTATACTGCCTCATGCTTCAACCTGCCAATTAGTCCTAGCCTCCACTCCTCAGCACCACTGGTGTAAAACCCAAAAGGATTTGCAAGAAGGCCTTACACGTTCAGAGCCATGTATTTGCCCCAGCTGTACCACATTCTGACCAGGTCGTGCTAGTTGAGAGCTGAGCAGCAGAGCTGTGTAGGTGCTCGTTATATTTTTACTCTTCCTTTTACATCATTTTAACTTAGATTCTTCTTTTGGCCACAATTGATGTCTTTGGGAGCCCAGTGGAGTGTGTTGTACGTCTCTTGATTGCTTTCATGAAGCAGCACCAGCAGGCTGAAGTTGGAGTGGCTACAATTTCTATGCACATAATTTGTCTGACTTTGAAAAATGAGTTGACTTTTGGATTTTATGCATCACACTAACTTCAGAGCACCATAGGATGTCAGTCATCTTACTGGATTTTCTGCCATTTTGTCATTTATTAAAAGAAATAAGGAATAAGGATTTTTTCCTACCTCTTCCAAGCATTATATAAATGTAAAGTTTGAAATGTTACAGGAAGTTACCTGAAAGTCTATAAATACTGTATTTGAACTTCCACATCAATATTTTGTTGGTAGAATCTCACAATAATGTCCTTGAGCCCCTCTCTGCTTTAAAGAGCAGTATGTCACTGTAATAGAGCAGTAAATAAAAAAATAAAAAGATTTGGTGTGCCACAACTACAGCTGCCTTTGTAAAATATCTTTCAGGCATTTAAACCTCCTAAACTGATGCTTGTCGTCAGAAGGGAAACTTAAATGTTCCTTACCCTTTATACCAATTTTGGGAGGGAAAACAACACAAAGAAAAAAACAAAGACAAACACTTGAATGAAAAACATCTAAAAAAATATAATCAATTGATAGGCGGATGAAATAGCTTATTTGGAAGGGTCTGATAATACTATTTGGCTCGGAAACCTGTGTTCGCCTGGAGATAGCGATTTCACACTAAATTATGCAGGGCATCAAGCACGCCAAAGCCATCACTAAGCACTCAATAACTGCCTACAAAGGCTTTAATGGGCTTTACACAAGTTTTATGTCTGATATATTTTAGCATTACTTCACTGGAATCATCTAGAAATCTCGAGAAGCTGTCGCATTTCAGAACAATGCCGAAGCCTTAAATTGTTTGGCTTTTGTACTCCATCAGATGAGCCTTTAATTGGAGCACTTGGGTGTATTATCTGTGCTTTACTCCCCCTGACCAGTAGGGAACTTGATCAGTAGGGAAAATGCCCTCACGAATGAATTAGTCATCTGCAAAAGATTACTGCTGCTGTAAAATGGCACGCGTCTCATTTTGACCTTCGTAGCCATGTTAAAAGCTCCGTGGTCACCTACAGTGGCACAGGTGGAGGGTTGGCTGGATTTATTCTGCTATGTCTTATTTCATCTTCTATTTCAGAACATAATCAGAGTATACCTTGATGATTTCAAAAATAGTGACTATAAAACTACTTGGAATGACAATGAACTTGGCATAACTGTTTTAATATGATCGACAGTCATGCTTTTAAGAAAGGCAGTATTTTTTATATCTTATGTCATTAACATTAATTTTCTAGGAATATTTGAAAAGTTCCATTGTTGTGGTTTTTAGGAACTCCCCGAAGCCAAAAACTGCACTTCCCCTGAAAGGCTGCATGTTTTTAGCTTGTTGTTTTAACAGTTTTCTTCCATATACAGTTATTTAACACAAAACAGACACAATTTTTAGCCTTCTGTGACTATGATAACACAAGGGGGTTAAACAAAGAACTCCTGAGCAATGGAATTGCTTAGTGATTTATCAAGAACGAGTGCATATCCGCAAGAAGCTGACATATGTTTTAATTTGTTTCTTCTGTTGCACTCTGGATAAAACCATCCATCTTTCCCTTTTATGAGTTGTTTCCAAAGGGCCCGCCACTATAAAGTGTCACCAGCACTCAACTGTCTCCTATTAATGCACAAACTCCAAACTCATGTGAGGAGCTTGCCTGGAGCAATTGGCTGTGTGCTGTGTGTTTCTCTAAGGAGCAGAAATGTCACCGAGCAAGAAAAAACAGCAATCATCTCACCCCTTGCTCTTTCTCTTTTTCAATATTCTGTGAGGTCTAGGAAGCAATGAATAAACAATAGGGGAAGCAAGTATTACATGCACAGCCCAGAGCTTAAACGGTAGGGCAAATACAGCTGCTGTTCTTTTTTTTCACATGCCCGACTCAGTCACGACTGCCCTGGCTTGTGCCTATTTGACAGATAGTATGTCCTGGACTCTGCCTGATCGGGATACACAATGCTCCATTATCAAAGAGGTACAAAACAAACCAAACCTGCCAGCTGCTTTTATCTTTTATTTTTCTTTTTTTTTTCTGGTGGAGAGAGAGAAACAACACTATGACGATATGGGTGGGGGGTGGGAGTAGAGAAAATAGGATGAGAAAAAAAAAAAATTTAAATGGTTTGTAGCCCATCGGCCTGGAAACCCTATATTATTGCTTTTATGTTTCCTTCCATCTGCTGTTCCTCATGTTCCTCACTTTTCTTTAGGCACACCCCTTCTCCTTTTATCCAAATGTTACGTCAGTCCTTTTCTTCCAGGTACATATAAGCTAATGTAATATTTGAATTACTAAATATTTTAAAAATGCATTGTCATCATATCTGGGATATAAGTCATTTAAAGCCTCTCTGCTGCCAAAAACATATCGTGTTGTTGCAAATGATCGCTTTGATTTTAGAGTTGCAGGCAACCAAATGTAGCCTTCTTCTTCTTTTTCTTCTAATGAAAGATATCTGGTTTCCATTCTTGCCATTTTTCAATGGAATCTGTGAGTGCTCCCTTGGGACAATAACAGGAGAAAACACATTATCGTAATAGCTCACCCTGCCTTTTAGTCTTGTTTGTGTCCCCTCAAAAAAACCCACCATTAAACAAATGACTTCATGTTTTGCTAAGGTAAAGCTTGTAAAAGATGCTTTTCAGAATGCTAAACCAGTTACCAGAGAACTTTAGAACTAAAGATGCTGAGGTGCAGGCCTTTTACATTAAATGAAAACGGTAATGGTGGGGCAAAGAAATTAATTGTGTATCGAAGAAATGGAGCTGACCAAAAATCTAATTCCTAACTTTGCTTTGTGGGACACTTCCCTAAAGCAAAATGACAGTCAAACGAATGACAGTCAAAACGCGGAAGCAGGATGGGTGATGGAGGCAGACTTGCAGGTTTGACCTGTTGCACTTGTAGCTCTTGTCAAATTAAACACGCTTGCTCACTTAGGGAAATACACACGAGAGATCAGCCGGTCATTGCTTATAAGTGTGAGTGCGTTTACACCCTAAGGTGTAGTAGTGTGAGGACACTTGAACTAAAACCTTCTCTTGTCAGATACAATACAGCACATGAGACTCCTTTCATGCTGCAGCTCACAGTGTCTGCCTTTATCACAGCTTTGACCGTGGTCCTCATCACTTCAAGCTAGAAAGCTGGTGGGAAATGTGTTTGACCTTGGTAATGCTTCGAGTTCATTTTAACTGCGCAGATCTCCATGAGCAGTATTGAATTCACTACACTAAGGCATTTGAAATAAACTGACCAACTAATCAATTGCTGTCCTTAGATCCCTCTTGAGAAAAGGTTAGCCATGCCTAAAGTCAGAAACTTAGTGAGCAACAACCCTCAGGCTACTGATTGTGGGTGTTAATAGCCTACCATTACCCATAACCTTTATTCACACTTATAAAAACAGCCCAACGCAGCCAACCCCATTTACAGACTGCAGCTTTTTCCAAAAGATATTTTGGATTAACCCACTGGACTTTATGTCCAGCAGGTTCTGCCAAGCAGTTGGCAAAAACATTTTTTCATGATTTGCTGGATTAAAAGAGAGCTAAATGAGAAGTGAACCTAGTAAAACTACATCAAAGGTAAATGCTTATGTGTGCCCTCACATACATCATACCGTCTTTGAAATATGAGCTCAGAATGTGCTAGTCAGCTTGTTTTGGGGATGCTATTCTCCTAACTTCATCCAAAGATATAAAATAACCTTTTTTTATAGAAACATGCTTAGACTTATAATTTTGATAAAAAGATTTGTTTTAGGTTCAAGGTTCTAAATTTGGGCAAAAAAAGTAAAATTTTTGCAACTGGCTTGACTTGATACAATCTCTCCTCTAAATTTCTCTGGAGGCCGTTGTGGTTGCCAGACCTGTCCGCTGGTGTCATGTCAGCTGCTTCCTGGCCAGATTATATCATCCTGATGCCTTCCCTGTAGCAGTGATATGCATGTTGAACTAAGAAGTCACATGAGGATGACACACTGGCTATACTGTGTTTGGCAAAAGACATATATACATGTGCATGAGTCCACCCAATGGCTGATGTAATACTGAGTAATCAAATCGTATCTTTGTTGTGATCTTACAGTTTACTCCAGAGACTCAATAAGAAGACTGGTAATAGTCTTGAATCTGAGTAGTCTCCAAGCCCTGCTGTATATGACAGAAGTGCTTGTCAGATTCCTCCACATCCATCAGATTCAGGGTTATTGAAAGTGTCACTGTCGCTTTGTGTTTGCGCTTGGGTGTGTGCGCGCAAACACATTGCAATTGAATGTACCTCTCAGAAAGCCTTTTTCTGCCTGTGTGTGCATGCATGCTTAGCACTGCAAACTTTCGTGCTCATGTGCGTGGCTGTCCTGTCCACTCTAGGCTGTTGTGATTTCACCTCACAGTGAAAAACTCTGAGTGACATGCATGATAGCAGTGAGCAGGGATGCTCAAGAAAAATGCCCCCAAGTGGATTTAAGTAGCACTAGTGTGCGTGTGAAAAATGAAAAACAAAGCAGACGGCCTGGTTTTTAGAATTCAACACAGTAAACCAAACTGAATAATTCATAATTTATTTGGATGGCTTTTCAACCCAGGCAAGGATTAGGGGAGATGGCTGGGCCCTGTTTTTGTGGTGGCCCTGCTGCTACGTGTCTTACATTATTAAGATGTGCACGCTTCTTTGTTGATCTTAAATGGTACAAGATGATGGCAGGAGGTTTTGAAAATGGTCTTATGAGGTAATAGTGATTCTATGGTCTTTCCTGTGTCCCGTAATGGCTCTGACGTTATGGAAGAGAGCATGGTTTAGCAATAAAATAAGACAGGTGAGATGGGTACGGGAGTTTTCCAGCACTTTGTGACAACTGACAGCTTAATGGCTTTCCCTGGTTTGAAAGCCCCGTTTAAAGTCCCACTGCTGTTATTGTTGGAAAAAAATACAAAACTGGTGACTGTGCTGTGAACCTGCTTTTCTGTTTGTATTCTTGTCAAAAAATAACAAAAAAAAATCTTTCCAAGAAAGGAAGTATTTCTCTTTTTTGGATACAGCCAGGGTGAAGTGATAACTGTTCCACTGTGCCTGGAAGAGAGTCTGAAAAAGGACAGAGAGGAAGAGTAAGCATGACAGTGGGTCTTGTAGAGAGAAATTCACTCCAATAAGGTCCCATGACAAGGCCAAAACAAAATCTGTCTTTAGCTGAACATCATATGTCTCTCATACAAAAAAGGAGCTGCATTAATGATTGAGACCTCTTACAGAGTTGTGACAACAAAGATGACACTCGCTGTTTTGCTGGAAATTTCTCCGAAGGGGGACCTGTGAGACTCTCTAGTTAAGGGCCTAGATCCTGATTGAATGACCTTGTCCCCAACTACCTTTATCTCAGCTCAGGAAGCTGAGTAGCTGATCCACTAATTGAAAGGTTGGTGGTTCAATCTCTCGCTGCTCCAGTCTGCCATCCTTGGGCAAAAATCCTGAGTTGATCCTGATGTGTTCATCAGGGTGTGTTGTATGTTAAAGAGAGTGTGTGAGAATGAGTCATTTTATATTAAGTGCTTTGAGTGTTCAAGTAGAGTAGAAAAGTGCTATAGAAGATCCAGTACATTTACGATCCTGAATTCCCTGATGTTAATGAATTTTACAAGCCCCACCCAACCAAATTAATGGACTTTGGTTTGCATACTTGTTTGGCTCTTTTTATATTCCATCACCTTAGTGGGGGTTTGAGTTTCAAGTTGAAAATATACACCTATTTGGCAGTAAGGATGAGCAAGTGTATATTCAAAACATTGGTTGTTTAGAATATGATCTGTATAATCAGGTTTGGTGTGGTACTTATCTTTCCTATTCCAATTGACGTTTGTACCACTCTTTTATTGATGTCACTGACACACTAGGAATCCTTTCTCTGCATCTTTTCATTTTGGAATTGGGGAAAAAAAGCCACATTGTGGTTCCCCTTTTCTGTGTCCACTCCCCTCCCCCAGTCTACTCCATGCTGTCCCTGGTGAGACATGCTGAATGGAGACCCATAATGAGCGCCTGTCTGTTTCAGCTGACATAGTGAGCTGTCTGAAGCTGTGATGTGTCACTTCTCCCCCCTTCTCCCTCTCTCTCTCTCTCTCTCTCTCTCGCTCCCTCTTTCTTTCTCTCATTCTGTCTGTCTGCAGAATAAAGGGAATCCTCCCCCCAAATGCTTCCAATTTCCACATAGAAGAGGTTCATTCCTCCTTTAGTGAGGTCCCTGTGGCTTAGATTTGAGTTACACACACTATCACACGCTTACACATCAGTAAAGACTGTTTTTCCCCTTACTGAGACCTAACCTTGCTCTGCTTTCATTTGAAAGAGAGATGATGAGGAAAAAAAAAAGACTGTTTAAGAGTTTCATGTCATTTTCACCGCAGGTGTTTTCCACTTTTGGGATTGCATTATGAGTTTTCACCCACAATTACAGAAAATAGCTTAGTTTGTTGCAGTGCTGTCACTTTCTGAAGCTGTGCTGTGCATTGCCACAAATTGCCTAATTCAGAATCTTCAACCATGGTCCCTCTAGTGCAAAACAGAGTTTGTTTTTCATTAGGGTAAGTGAGGCAGTTGGCGAGAGCACATATGTCTGGCAGCAGTAGCAGCAAGAACGACAGCCTGTTTACATGTGAATGAGCATCCTGATAAACCTGGGTCTTTGTATCATAAGCCACGGAGTGCATGATACAAAAAGATGTTAAAAAGGTCGGTGATATTGTAAGCTCTCAAAGGGAAAGGTAGTTTTTCATAGATCATTGCTAAAAATTCCTCTGTAATAAGAATAAATGAAAAAAAAAAGTTTTCACACAGGTTGATTCACTAGGCCTTTGCACAAATAGCCCACTTTGAAGTGTGAAATCTGTAGCTGAACTCAGGTTTGTTCTACCAGACAACTAGTGTAACATCCACAAAATGCTTATTGAAAAAGTTGTGGTGCAGCCCCAGAAGGTCTGCAACACATAAGAACCGCCAAAACACACAAAAGGTACATGACACATTTGACACTGTCAAACATTCAGTTTGTCATTGTTTTTTTATGCTTTGCTTTTTTTGCACAACAAGGTCACATTTTGAAGGATTTTAGACAGTAAATGAAAGAAGCTTGCAATCTTTTTTATTAGCCAGCAAGGAGAGACTTTTGTATCAAACAACAAAAAATAAGATGGCAAAATTTGAAGTTCCTAAACATTATGTCACAAACTAATGGCTGATGCCATGTTAGCAACCTCCATCTTTAATATACAGCCTATTCACATTCACATAAATTCACCCATTACATGTACTCAGATATCAAAACCAAGTGTATAATTACATACATTTGTGTAGCCGTTGCAGTGTAGAACTGTTCAGAGATATCGGGGGTTTTCCACCTCTAAGTCTTATTCCTCAGTTAATCGACAAGGCGAGCCACTGTACACTGAACATCTTGTATGATGTATTATACAGTGTTTATTGATCACTTACAGAATGAATGCCATCTCAGGACATTGACCGATCCAGAATGTATGGAGAATGGATTTTTATGTTTGAATAGCTTGCCCTAATGCACCCATTTTATCTCTTGAGGCGTTCAAGTGCGGTGTTTGTTACAGCACTACTGTGTGTGGCCTTATTATGTGATGTAGTAGTGAGAGCTAGAAGTTTGAAGTAAAAATTAATAACAATAAATCCACATTTAAATTATTTTACATTTTTTGTTTGTGACCTTATTTCTTTCTTTTAATAGATTTCTGTCTAGGGTGGAGTCTTGGAATGGTTGACACATGCTGATTTTCCCTAGGAGACACGCAGCAACATTTTCCAATCATTTTGGTTGAAATATAAATGCTATTCTAAGAAAGCTAAGCATACATCATTCTTTGTTTTTTTTGTAGTCGATCCCATATATTTGGAATCAACAGTCAAAAAGCGATGAATCCCTTTTGTGTTCTGTTTGTTTTGTATCTGTCTAAGACTCTTCCTCACACATCTCTCACCAACAAACACACTCATATGAAAATTTGCAAGCACACACTGTCACACATGCTCGAGTGCACACAAAGAAGTGAAAACACCAAAAAGAAGCACTACCCACATCCTGTTTAGTGAGCTCCCTGCAAGCCATGGTGAGTGTTTGTACTTCAACCACAGAAGCCGTATGGAGCCTCAAACTCCTGCACTTATCTCACCGCACTCTGCTTAACCTGGCAAACTGTCTGAAAACATTCCCTTGATACAGCTTCACCTCTACTGTGTTACGCTCCACAACAAACAGGGCTCAAACAGTTTGGCAGATACATGATGCATCTCTTTCAGCGGCAAAGTGGATTTGGGTTTTGAATCGGGAAATGAAAAGAAGAAAATAAACTTGCTTTTTTTGCCTGTTTTGAAAATGAGTTTATGTAAGTTTGATTGAATTATTATGGAATCACATTTATCCAAGTATGTTTCAAAACAAATTATTAAAATGCATTTGGATATTTTTTTTACCATAAATTGCAGTATAACAAAATAATACAACATATCTGAGAATGTGATTACAAAAGTTATGTTTTCTGTTAGTTGCATTTCCAAGGTTGACACCACATGTAAACTCTCATGTACCTTTTAATTGAAGGTGCCTGAAAAAGTAAACGAAGATGGATAACTCGCATCGTTTCACAGACAGAGTTCTGTATTGGTGATGATACACAGTGCTTTTTATTCCACATAACCAACGATGCAATCACATATTTCACAATATTTTTATTACATTAATAATGGAGCAATAAATAGTTTGTGTTGTTATATGTTAGCCAGGAAGCAAAACTGCATCTTGATAGAGCTGGAATCTCCAGTAATAAAGCTGCTATTTTTGTGCTCTGCTTATGTTACAGCTCACAAATCATATACATACTTTTTTTTTTTACTCCAAGAACCAATAAATAAATAAAAACAATAAAATAAAGTGGAATAAGGCTAGAATGCTAATTTATAGCAGGTGAAAGAGTGTCTCTTTATGTAGGAAAACAGAGATCTAAGCTCAGCTGTGGCAACAACAAAATGCCATAGAGTTTCTGAGTGGCATGGAGAGGCATTAACCTTCCTCATGAGAGGGAATTATTCACCAGTGTAGAGCCTTGCTATGGTGGCCACCTAACTTCCAAGCCCCAGCCTTATCCCTTTGCACCACCCTCATCAGCATGCATTATTCTTTTTTTGGTGTCTGTTCACATTGGCTGACAAGCTCAGTTTGCTTGGCGTAGCCTGGAGGTACAACCACATCACACATACAGCGCTCCCGTTTCTCTCGCTGTCGCACGGGCTGTTAACAGTGGTTTCAGAGTCAGGGAATGTGAAAATATTCAGCGTGAAGTGGAGGGTGGCGGGGTTGGGGGTGGGTGGGATTTGACTAAAGAGAAAAAGGACTGGGGGAGGGGTCGGGGGACTTGAAAGTGTGACACCACACAGACTTGCCAGTGTTGACTGATGCGTCTGGCCATCCTGAAAGGTTAACAGGCACCAACCTCCCCTCTGTCCAATGTGACATGACACTCTCTCCGCTGCCGTCGCCCGCTTTGATGTGACGTTCGCTCACAGTTCATGAACTCTGGGGGCCTTGAGTGGGATCTTTCACTTTGTGTTGTGTGGGACATCATAAAGGAGTGGCAGCACAAAGAGATCCCAATTAACTATTTTCTGGATTTTTGCCCTTCTTTGATCTGTCGCATACAGACTCATGACGGAACTCGCGCACACGCAAACAGTCGCCAATGCAACTGTAAACACATATCCATGCCGCACACTCGCACACAGTGTTATGGTCCCCCCCTGCCCCGCCCAGAAACACATTGTCTCCCTTCAGAGCGGACATTAATAAGAAATGAGTCCTTTTGAAGCGTAGCTGTGGGTTGTCAAATCTCTAGCGACATCATCTCACCCAAGAATAGCCTCCTCCCGTCTTTTAACATACACTCCTACACATTCAGCCTTCCTTTGTGCATATGCAACACTGTAAGGAGAGTCTGTATCCAAAGGTGTCCTAACTTGTTACCAAAATGTATTCAGTTCCTGGAAACACACATGATCCCCACACTTCATGTTTACTGCAATGCAAGATAGTAACACAATTTTTGTTCTCTCTGTCTGACGTTGCCTGCACCCTCTCCTCATTTACTTTGAGCATTGATTTGTGGTATGTTGGCTGGATGGAGAAATCAAAAACCAAATCACACCTGTAGTATTGTTCAACTGTGTGTGGGTGTGTGTGTGATCAATTTATTCCTTTAGTTCAGGGGTGTTGAACTCCAGGCCTCGAGGGCCAGTGTCCTGCAGGTTTTAGATCTCACCCTGGGTCAACACACCTGAATCACATGATTAGTTCGTTACCAGGCCTCTGGAGAACTGCAGGACATGTTGAGGAGCTAATTTAGCCATTTAAATCAGCTGTGTTGGATCAAGGACACATCTAAAACCTGCAGGACACCGGCCCTTGAGGCCTGGAGTTCGACACCTGTGCTTTAGTTAAAGGCAGAAGGGCAGAAAACAGTTATCAGTACATCAGGAAGAAAGGTGGGATCCCCCCATTTCTCTGCTCATATTTACAGGGTTTTTTTTTCTTTTTTGATGTGATGTGAATGCAGGGTTTCCTCCATCCCAACTTACTTTTGATGTACAGCGTGTGTTTGAAGCTTAGCCTGTCACTGCAATATCTCTGGTAATGTAAAGCACCCCATGCCCTCTCCGTCACCCTGAACAACCCCCTCCCGACTGTGCACACACTCTCGCCCATGGCGGATTTGCTTCCCAGTTGCTTCTTGCTTTGATGGTGTGATACAGTTGTTAAATCCCGTCACTCTTTTTTCTTTTTTCATGCCTTCACGATGTGATTAGGTGTTCAGTGTTTCCTGTCAGGTCACAAACCCAGTTGTTCCTTTGCTGTCAAATTACATGACTAGAACTAATACATTATGTGATGACAACATGTCCAAATTAGTGTTATTTGTAAAAAATAAAATTAAAAAAATAAATAAATACTTGATTACTCTGAGTACAAATGCACATTAAACAAACTACTTTATATTCAGCCTTTATGATTTTCTGAATGCAATAAAATGTAAATTATAAGAAGTCAGAAAATTCTGTTGGAATTGCTTCCAACATGTGTATACTGCCACTCACAGTATGTCACGCCATGGAATCTATCTTATAGATGATAGCGAACTAGCTATCTCACCCTCAGTTCATACTTTCCGACATCCTCGTCTCTCTGCCTGACACCTGTTATACTCATATGAAAGATGTGCCTCCTCCTCCTCGGTGCTGCTGCTTTAAGATTCGCTTTGTGCCGCCGGTAAAAGCTGCCTCAATACACAGTCTGAAAACCTGTAAATTGTCAGTGTGAACTCTGCACACAGACAAGATTATGTTTCTTTTTTTTCCAGTAAAAAATGTTTTACCACAACTTCACATGGAAAAGTATCCTAACACACTGCACGTGAACATGCCCACCTGTAGGAGTCGATCGGTTATACAGGATAGACCACCACCGCACAGACCAACACACTCAGCAAAGAAAAATAAGCAAAAACAACAGTGCCCATTTTGAAATTGCTATCAAGTCTTTGGTCACGAGAGAACTGTAATTTTTTTATTTGCACATATCACCAATGGATCTTTAACATAAATGTGCCGGGTGAGGATTCATTGTTCATCCTTAGTTGATTAGTGTAGTTTATTTTATGTAACACATTTCTAAATGCTAAACGCGCTCTCCCATGTCCACATGTAACCCTGCCATTTATTTCCCTCCTCTGCTGGCCCTCTTATATACACTCCATGTTGACTTGTACACTGCATTTTCACCAATCTGTTCACACAGGAACAATGTATTCATAACTAACTGACAGACAGTAAAAGAGCTTGTAAACTTTGTGGTTAGTGTCTGACTTCTTTTACAAACATCGCTTAATATGGGGCCATATGCACCCACGAGGCAGAAACTGTATTGTCAGAGGCCTCTGACCCCATGGAAATTATTTTTGGATATTAGGGCATAACCAAAGTTTTCGTCTGCTTTTAGGCTTTTTTCACATGCTGTTTTTCTTTCTTTCTTTTTTTCTATTGCATGCAGCAGGATACATTTTCCAGTAAATGCTTTCTAGATTTGTTTGTGAACTCGTTGAATATGTTGTTCGTACACCACAATAAAGTTATTTTGGGAGCTATTAATGGTTAAAGTGCTTTACACCGCTTTGTGTTTCATTCTGGTCTCTCTCTTTCCTGTTGATTATACTCTTGCCTCATTTGTCACAGCGTTTGAGAAGTGTGTCATTTCCTGTGTGTTCGTGGCCTGACCCTATTCCATTTATCAGCTTTTTGTGAGACTCTAATTGTCATTGCTCTTGGCACAGTGTTGTAGCCTTTTTTGTGCTCACCAACAATTATTTCATGTTCAACCTGAATTTTCACTTGCAGTTCTCCATTCTGCAAAGCCATTAATGTGCGGTTATGATCAGGATCTCCATCATGACAAATGACATGATTCATGTGCAACTTCCCATAAAGCAGTTTCCCATTTATTAGTGATTCATTATGAAGTCTGTTTTTTTCATGGTATTACCAAGGCTAAAATATATTGCAGGTATCTCACAAATTGAGGTTATAGTAAACTTTGATCTTATTGACTTATCAAAGAGGTCATTGTAGATAGGAAGTGTTAAATGTCACAGTTTTACAGTGATAAAAAGACAAGGAGAAAAGAGCACTTACAAAAATAACCACACTGTACTTTGGCAGGTTTTTTTTTTCAGTATTATTTTGACATGTGGTCGCAGCAGTGAATGGAATCTGCTCCGATAGTTTAGATTGCTCCCCGTTGCCTTGTGCTCCTCTTCATCTGTCAGCAGCATTAGGTGTTCCCCAGACAGGGTCTTAATAGTGGCAGAGCACAGGGGACAGGGCCTGTAATGGAAGCTCTTTGTCCAGTTGTCACTTTCACTGCTCCCATGGAAAAATCCTGCTGGCCATTGCGATGAGCCCTCTAGGTAACAGCCACAGCTCTTCTGTCACCGCTTGACTAAAAGCATGTGTCACACTAAACTATCTTAACTTTGTTCTGGCTTGTTTTCTCTTGATCTCACTTGTTTTTCCAGCCAGTTTTTTTTTTTTTTTTGACAAATGTACTTCATATATGGTATGATAAGTCATGAGAATATCAGCTTTTATGTCATTTGAAACATGTGAAAAGAAAAATATTACTTTTGACGTTGTCTCACCCGATATGTATACAAATGCTTTGTTGTTGCATTGCCAAGATACGGTTCAGTAAAGAAAGGAATAAAAGCTTTATGCCATTAAAATTCCTTCATGTCTCAGATGCCAGAGTTCCCATCTTATCTTCTCCCTGAAGTGGTTCTGAATACCTCCCACTTGACTTTGTATTAGTTGAATATACAGGGAGCCCTGGCTACATGCAGCTCTTCCTCTGGGTAAACATTGTTGAGTGTGATAAGAATTTTAGAGAGAAATTAATATTGCCACAGTTCAAGGAAAAAGCCAAAAAAAAAAAAAAAAGTGTATCGCGGCAACCAGTTTGAATATAAAGCTAGGGGGTTGCCATATGATTCATCATCTGCAAATACCACTTCTCTCAAGATGGGACGTGGAGTCAGACCAGCGAAGGCTGCCCATTTGTGCATGAATAATGAGACCAATAAGCTTCAAACCCTGAAGTTGCTTCAGCTCCAAGAATCTGTAGTATAGGTTAGCGTGAGTGCCAATGAAGGCATGCGCATATAGTTATAGAATTATTTTGATTGATCGTATTCATTGAAGTATCAAAGAAATCTACTGTATATTATTAGGTCGCGTAAACTATATTATTGTTACCATCACACCAAGTCTATATGGAGTAGCATGCTTTCTGGGATATGGCTTTGTGCATAAGCTTTTTATCCTGGTTCATTTGTGGACAGTAATGTGGATATGTGCACACAAATGCATACCTTTCTTGATCACTTTGAAGCTAGTTGTATGCTCACTTTTTAAGATAACTTAAAATAAAAAATATTCAATATTCTCTGGGCACTATTTGACCATTCTTTGAAGACCCCTACTGGCTCTCAAAACTGCTCTTAAATATCTTTGGATATACTAGCTGTACTTGAACTTTGGATGGGGTTTTTGGTGTTTAATGGCACGTGACATAGAGCTTCTGTGTGTAATACTGGCACCTTCTGGTTATTGTAGTGTGGTTTGTTATTTTATGTATTTGTATTTTTTGGAGATTTTTTTTTACATATATAGTTTTTTAAAGGGGTATTCCAGTCATGTAGCAATGCACTTCCACAAAGATTAAAGATGCAGGGACCTTTTATTCCACAAACACTGGGTTCACCATTTAACATATACAAAAGCAACCATGAGCGTCTTGCCCTTATCAAGTATTCACAATACAAACAAAACACTTGACTATGAAATCAATTCTGTTTTGCAGTAAGTTCAGATGTTTGCATAATGTGGGGGTTTTGCCCATGCCCCGCCTTCCCCCAGCTTTCTTATCTCCTCCAGCAGAGGGTAGTGGGCAGACCTCCATCCCACAGGCCAGCTGGATTACGCTTGTTGGTTTAATCCCATTCATTCTCTCAGTACTCTGTGTCAAACCGAAACCTACTGGACCATCATGTCCCTTAGTCTTGCTTACACATTTACACACACACACATGCACACGGGCATACGTACACGCACATGTACTGAGGTGTCTGTGTTTGATAAGGCCCGTGTGGAAGCATTAGCCCCATCACCCCCGCTCCATCACATCATGGGAAATCCCTTTTCCTCCAGTGATCCCCAGTCTGCCCTTATCACCACATCCTGCTCTAAAGCCCTAAACCCTTGTGTCACTACACGCTGCTTCTGTGTCAGGGATCATCTCTGATGTGCGTGTAGAGCAACTAAAACTGAAAATGCTGTTTACATGTCAAAATGACTTCAGCTTTACAAGATGATTTTAAAAATGAAATGTTTACAGTAAAAGACCAACAGGAGATAGCTCTCTCTCTTTTTCCCCCCTCTTCACATGTCTGTGTGCATCATCACTAATCACAAAGAGTTTTATCTGGTTAACTTTATCATTAGAACTTTTTAATCTTCCTATTATTTGATTTAGCAGTATTTTTTTTTTCTTTAAAGTTTTTAGTATGTTCTTAGGTTATTTTACACTTGCATGGAGCACAATTCTCTTGCATTGTTTTTCCACTGCAGCTGAAAAAAAAGGAGGAAAGGTTGTGTAATAACCAATGGATTTGCTGAAGGCAGCAGCTGTTTGCTGTTGAGTTGTGAGCCAGACAGTGTTGTATGGCATCTTGACTGGAAATGCTCTGCAAACAGCCAGCAGACTAAACAGATTATAGATCTGACAAGCAGAAAAAAAAAAAAATAATAAAAATTGCAACATCAGGAGCTTCAGACAGTCACAGACATAATGCAAACTGTACATCCATTTTCTAGAAAATAGTGTAGATGTGTGTATATCATAGAGTATGGTGCAATAATAGTTGTAGTTTGGGTCATACGCTCTCTCCAAGACAAATAATTACGTTTTGGGCTCAGCTTTCTTCAAGATGACCCCAAAACAGATTCTGCCTCCTCTTTAGGAGCCATTGTACTTTCAGCTATACAAAGTATAAAGCCAATAATCACTAACAAAATAAACTTGCAGCAATAGTTAAATTTGAACAGTGGATATAATTTAATTAAATACATGTCTCTCAAGCAGTATGATAATATCACTCATTTTGAATAGTAGAACATCTTAAATCGTAGTTGCTTAAATTGTGCCTGTGATTTAACACACTTTACTTCATTGCACTCTATTGCATCTCAACATCTTTCCCACAGCTGTTTGTGAGACATTAAGACATTATTCTTAATGACACATTCTGTCACAGAGTGCCCCAGAGTACCCCCTGATTAAAATGTCATTGACGACCTAATGGGTTGGACAGTTCATAGCCTACAAACAGCTGATGAAAGTATTCGAAACATGACATAACACATGGGAAATTTCCATCGCAGCAGGGGGTTTAGTCACTCTAGCATGCAAATGTCAGACACATTTTTTTAGGAAGACAAAAAAAAAAGAAGCGGGCCAGCCAGAGCAGGCACATTATGCTCAGCTACACTCACATACACATTTTCTCATTTCCTGTTCAATTTTTGTGTTAACTGAGTCCTTTCAGCACTTAAAGGAGGGGTGGGAGTTTTCCTCAGCAGTATGCTAAGACCACGAGAAGAAGATTTTGTTTGTTGTGTTAGCTGTTGATAATAAATGCCAAATTATTTCTGTCTCGAAGATGAGCTGCAGGCAAGGCAAAGGTTGATCCACAACTGATAACCTACCATGTGTAAAATCTTCAAATGTGCCTCAGAGATGTTTTTTTAAATCATTTTTCTCACATTCAGTCACAGTTGCTTTTTACTTCATTTTGAGATCATCAGAAGCATCAGCTGAGTTTGACTCAAGTATTTCTCAGCAGGGGGAAGGTTGTTCTACATCACTCGCTCTCAATATGTGTTGTTTTGACAGCATGTCCCAAAGAGCTGTTTTAGTCAAACAAGTGTAAATTTAGGTGTCATCCATAATTTGTTGAGGGCAGACTTGTTGTTTTGTTGCCTTCATGCTCTGAGAGGTGATACACTGTTTTTTTTGTTTTTTGTTTTTTTACTCACCTCTTTAATTGAACCCTTTGGGCAACAAGTGATCGAGGCTTTATATAGTCACATATTTTACTTTATCATTCATCCACCAAAGCCTTAGATTAACCTTTCATTAAATTTTCATGCAACAAATCTTAAAAAAAAAAATGGTTTGACATCTTTGGAGATAGATCACGCAACTCTTGGACAAGGATTTATGAAGGATTAATGTCACTGACATCCTCACATATTCCTCATGATACTCATAAAGTGACATTTTTTTAGAATGAATCTTTTTATGTAAAAAAACAACAATAAATCAGATAAAGAGAATCTCTATAAATAGAGATGATTTTTTTTCCTGACTTTGTTAAGGCATTGTCTTTTATTTTCACCTACCCACCAGTGGCAGTGTGCACAGTCCTACTCTGAGAGGCTGCTGTGCTACAGTGGCCCTGAGATGTCAAACGAAATGCAACTTTAAAAAAAACAGCAAACTGAAAAATACTGCAAAAGCAAGCATTACAACAGAAGTTGAATAAAATGCAAGAGAAGTAGAAAAAAACAACAACAAAATCTCACAAAACACAACAGAAATGTTTCTGGGGTCCCAATAACCTGATGGACCAGCTGGGGAAGTGACAGAAATCAAAAAAATGTGAACGACTGCAATGGGGCAGGCTTAAAACAGGACCATCAGGGTTGTGAGGGTTTTTTTTTTCTATTTCCATTGATTTTTATTCAGCTTCTTTTGTGTTTTGTATGCTTCTGCAGCGGTTTTCTATTTGCTAGTGATTTCTTAAGCTGCAGTACATTTGACCTCTCATGGCTACCATAGAGTGCTACTGACGTAGTTGGACCTACCGATCACATCTCAACTTCCATCTGTTAACATAGCAGGGCATTTTTGAGCCTGCTCTGCTGGGATGTTCAGTTGAATGCTTGTTGTTTGACTCTTTCTGCAGAATCACTAAAATGTCTTCAAGTTCCTCTCGCCACCCACTCATTCCCAAAACCCCCATACCTTCTTGCTCAACCTTAAGCTAAAACACTGCAGTAATACTCTAAAACACGTTCCATCCTCATTTATTATGAATGGTCTGGCTTTGCAACAAGTAAGCTGCAAGAATATTAGTCCGGATTGAGTGCTTTCTGGTGAGTGCAGCGGCACCTTTTCTGCTATTGTTGTATGATCAGTGTTGCTATGCTTCTTGGAGCACGCAGGTTAAGTGCAGATTTATACAGCAGTAATGCAAAGTCATTTAGGGGCCTTTCTGTTTTTCTTTTTCTTTTTAAACTAAACCTTTTAAGTTGGTCTAAGGTGAAAAGAAATGCTGCACTCAGAGACCATCAATCCATAGTGTCTCCTGTAAATGTGGGTAAGGAGACAGAGTGGGCCATCTACTAATCAGAAAGTTGGCAATTTTATCCTTGGCTCCTTCAACTTGCATGCTTGTGGGCACAGTACTAAACCCCCAGTTGCCCCCAATAAAACAACGTGTGAATGTCAGGTTATAAGTGCTCAGGCACTGAAAAGCTTTGATGGATGTACGTGTGCATGGGTGGACGAGGCTTGTAGTAAGAAACCACTTTGCTTATAAGTACCAGTCCATTTACCTTTTTTATATGATTTGTTTTGGTGGTTTGGCCTCTGTGGTTTACTTACTTTATATAAACTCAGATAAAGACATTTTAGCATGTTAACACTTATGTCCACTTTATTGTAAATGTTTAACACAATTCTGGACTTGTTTTCAGGTTCCCTGAGTGTTGTTGTGATTATATGTTGTTCTGGTATTATTAAAATTGAACTGAACAGAGCTGAATTTATTAAAAATAATTGTGCCCAAGTCCTCTGTTCTTTTAGCTGTGAAGCATATCAGCCGACAACAACAATAAATGAGTTTCTTCTGGGTCTTTTTTAAATTTTATTTTGTTTTTGTCATTTTCAGTTTCTGGATAAGTTTCCATTAAGCCCCTCTCTCTGCTCTTGTTCACTAATATTGCATTATTTACAAGCTGGTGCAGCATTGAGCTGTTTCTATCACTGTGTGTGAAAGAAAGAGGGGGAAAAAGGAGGAAAATGTGTACACATCTTGAGTGTGTGTGTGCTGATACACACATGTACAGCATACACAAAACAGGCATAGTCACACATAAGTGAGCAGGCCCATGTCTGGTGATATAGCGTGAAATGGGACAGGTCATGGACATGGCTGCAGCACATCGGCAGGTGTTGACCAGGCCAAAACGATCTATTGAGTATAATTTGCACATGTTAGCCACTGTTGCCCTTTTCCCTTCAAGCAGCGCAGGTTCAGATCAAATCGATGTTCAAGGTCCTTAAACCTAAATAAGCTCTAAAATTGATTTGTTGGTACATTTTTACATCAATAGTTCATTGGTGGTGGTAGGATATGCATTTCAAAATAGACAAAAAAACCCCTTCAGAATTACCTGTGTTATATTAAGTTCAGTCAGTGGGATAGGTAGGAACGATGTGCATTTCATGTGTGGGCTAACTACCCTGAAAAAAGCTTAGAGCCATTTTGTCTGGCATCCATAGTGCTTGGGGTCCTTAGGGTCAGCAGCAGCACTCTTTCAGACCCGCAGGCCAAGCCAGAGGCTTTTCTTGCACAGACATACCCAGTAAAATCCCCTGTAATCAAGCAGCTGGAAGGTCCACATTGAGGGGATTTAGTGCAGTGTGGCAAGTGCCAATCTGTCTGCAATCAGGATTTACACAGGCCTAGCTCCCGATGGCATTCAGTAATTTCTAGCGCGATGCTTGAGACTGATCACAGTGAGTCATGATGTCCCTTGAATAGAAAGACAATGCTGGTCAAACACAGCCCATGATTCGTGGGTCTGGAGAATGGTGAAAGTAGAAGTAAGGATTTAATATAAACAGAGCCAACATTTTATATTTTGTACAAGCATGCCCTCAAAACTACCTCAGTTACTATTGTTTTTAATAGTTTTACAAAATATACAATGAATATAAATCTTTGTGATCCTGGTTCATGTTGACTTGATTGTTTAATTTCATAATTTCTGCAGATTTATCAGCTGCACATTCACACCCCCAGTATCTTGTTCTACCACCTCCCAAAGCTATTCTATCGGCTGTAGATCTGGAGTTTGGGCAGAATACTGAAGTACACTCATTGTCATTTTTATGTAAGATTTTTAAGATGACTCTTGCTTTGTAAAATTATCTGATGTCAAGCTGGACGTAACCATGAAAAGATTGTAAATCATGTCCATACACATGGTTAGCAAGCATACATAGAAAGGCTGTGGCATTTAAACTATGATTGATTGGTATTAACAGGTCCAAAGACTGCCAAGAAAACATTTCACGCACCATTGGTGAGCCTTTGACCACTGCAGCCTCAAATTTGTATTCTTGGCTGACAGGAGTGGACATGGTCTCCAACTCTTATCAACCATCTGTTTCAATGTTGGACATTATGTGCATTCTGGGATGCTTATCTACTTAGCAGAGTTGCACAGAGTGGTTAACTGAGGTACTCTATCAGCACCATCCAGTCTCGCAATTATCTTACCTCTTATTGACAAGGTACTTTCGCCCAGAGAACGGTTGGTTATGTTTTGTTGTTGCTTTTCACATCATTAACTGTTTATAGAGTTTACTCTTTATGTGTGAAAAATGCTGAGAGATAAGCATTTTCAGGAATGCGCGATGAACCAGGCAATCTTGCACCAACAAACATTCCACTGTCAGATCACATTTTCCATCATTCTAATGTTTGGTATGGAAATTAATTGAAGCTTCCAACTTGTATTGACTGAATGTGTTGCGCCGCTTTAACATGGTTGGCTGAATGGCAATTGCGCGAAAAAGCATGTGTACAGGCATTCTTAATACTCTTGATATACAGAAATATCATTGAGGTGTTTCTGAATTCTTGTTTCATTTAAATATTTAGATAACTTGTATTGCTTTCTTCTGCCTAAGAGTATGGATTGTAGCAGACTATTGCCATCAGTGCACTTCTGTTAGCTGAGAATAAGTGTTTACTTTCTAGCCTGCTTAATTAGGCTGTTACCCAATATTGTTGGGCTCAGCTTGATTTATAACTGGTTTAATGCCCTTTCCTCCTCCATAGTATTTCTATTTATATAGTTTGTTTCAGTTGTAGTTTTGGATGTTTGACTTGAAGTTAACTTATTTCTTCTTTATCGCCTTTTTTATTGTCCTGTGTACACAGAGCCCCTATGCAATAAAAAAAGTAATCAACTCTTTTGGGCCTTTAAGTTATGTGTGTGTACACTGCACACTGGTGTTTATCGCTCATATATGGGATACGTGACGGAAGCTTTTCAGGAGAATTTTCTGTGAATTGTTTAGAAAATGTAAAAGAGAACAAAAAGGCAAAGGCGGAGGTGGGGAGAGGATAGGAGGCAGAGGATAAGAGGAGGTTTGTAAAATGCTGAAACTCCCAGAGGCAGTGGGACAGTCGGATGGAGACACACACACACACACACACACACACACACACACACACACACACACAGACACACACACAGACACACAGACTCTGCTTTCCCTACTTTGTGTGTCTATTATTGATGGGCACACAGGGTTCCCACTCAGCCATCTGTTCTCAGCTCTCCCACTCTGTACCCCTTTTGGTTTTTGCCTACAACTTAGGCAGACTGGCATGAGCATAGCAATGCTGTCCAATCAAAGTGTGAATCCTTCATAAATATAATCACACTATTAGGGAGTTAGCTGTTTGAGCAGGAGCCCAGTGAGAGAAAAGAGAAAAATAAAAGTAATGTCCTGAATTTTTAATTAATTCTTCCTCTTTGCTGGATAGCTTCCAATACTTGCACTGATTTGCAGCAGAAGATATAATCAGAACTTTCACAGACACATAATCATGTCATAACTTCATCAGATCTAAATATAATTGGCAAAGGGGTGTGTGTGTGTTTGTGACGGACTGTCTTCTTGTGTTCAGATCTTAATCAGATCACAGCCACACCCTCCGACTGTTAATAGCATATGGCTGCAGTTTTGATTTGATCAGTGCGGTAACTGATGACCATGCAAATTTAGTCGAGCCCCGGTTGCCAGGGGGAACCCGTGTTGTGCAGGTCTTTTGATTGGCTGCAGGGTGGTCGCATGCGGTGTCGCTTGGCGCCCAGCTGGGACACAGGCCACATGTGGCGAGTCTGGAGACATGTAAGGTCGGTGTGTTTGCAAACACTTGGCTTCGCCCCGTCGGTCCACAGATGCAACCATTATCCCCTCTCCCCCATCCTTCCCTGCTCTCTCCTCCACACATACACACACACGGACCTTCCTATGCAGTAAACGGGCTATAAACGTTACATTTCGGTCATGCGCAGAAAACCGTGAGCACAAGTTGAGGCTGTGAGACTTAACATGCATCCTCAATTGCATTCATCTTGTCTGACAATAAGGGTCACCCATGGGTTAGGGAATGCCAGGGGCTTGTTGGGGGTGCTGATTAAAGGTGAGATCGTGGTTTCGGGGCTTTAAAAACCTGCAATATTACTCCATCGTGTGACTTGTATTTTCCATATTCCTAGAGGGGCAGAAGAGGCTTTATTCTCTAGCGAGCAGTAGAGTTAGGATCCCCCGGGGAGTACAAGATGAGAGGGGAATTAATAATGTGCGCGGACTCAAAGGCTTTGACTGAACTAAAGGATCAGAAGCGGCTGAAGAGAGTGTATTAGAGGTAGAATGGAAAACAGAAACATGGGCAAAGAGAAGAAAGTAAGAGAGACTGACAAGCAACCTTTGAGCAAAGGCTGGAAGCAGTAACCTTATAAAAGAGATAAAACAAGTCTGTTTCTTAAAAAAAATGAAGGAGAAGAAGAAAAAGAAAGGGTTTTTTAAAAAGACCAGCTATTAAAGGGATGCTCCCCTGAAGTTATCCTTTCAGTATCCCTTGTATTCCTTTTATAGTCTTACAGCTTTGTGATGTGTTGACATCACCAGTGAAACAATAACTGTACGTTAAATAGATTAATAAGAAGCATAATCCTCATTATAAGCAGTACATTAGAACAGTTTTTCATTCCTTCAGCTGCCCTGAAAACAGATTGCAAATTAGCATTTCTTACCAAAGCTAGCGTGAGTCACGAGCTGCCATGGCTCCGAGTACTGAGAACATATTTTTCGCATTATGATGTGTGAAGCCAACATGAACTAAGAAAAGAGAACAAACTTCCTCATGTTGAGGAAACTTGAGATTTAATATTAATAGACTTTACCTTGTGATGTGTGAAAGTCACGCTAGCATGCTCAGTGCTGGCACACACTCTCCTCAGGCCACACGGGCTCTGGCCCTGCTGTGACCTCTCTGGCTCGAAGCCAGTGGCTCTGCTATCCTTTGAACCTGGGCAAACCTGGCTCGAGGCACCTGTGTTTAGCCAGATCTGAGTGCAGCTGATCACAGCAGGCAGCATGAAATAGTAATTGCTATTAAATGCCAAGCGCGTACACCCGTTCATCCTCTTGTTTCATTCGCATTTTACATTTTTGTCTTTGCTCTGTCTTTAAATTTTGTCATCTGTCTCTCACCCTTCAACAAAGAATATGTAGGCTCATAAGACCAAAAAAAACCTCAATAATGATGATGGGGCAGTTTGCCAGATGCGTTCCCTTCCTGCAACTTTGCCAAGTGGGCAAAATGCCACCAAGCAGCACAATGGGTTTATCCTCAGTGATTTCTTAAATACCCTAAACACAGACACCTGAAACAAAGACACATAGTAATCTTTTCTATCTATTCCCTTGCTTCTTTCCACATCTTTATCTGTCTCTTTTTCCTTTTTTGCCTCCATCTCTATTTGCAGTAAACAAATAGGTGTCAAGTTAAAACAAAAATATAATCCCTTAGTCTCTACATAAAGGGGACCTTCACACTATAGAAGCCATACTGTTATCTTTGTCTCTGAAAACTCAATCCATAGTTGTTCTCAGTAATCGCTTTTATCCTGTAAACAAACTAACGCTGTCCTGAATGACATTTTTAGGCTTTTCGGTGATAATCAGCCATAATAATTGAAGCTTTGCCCTTGCATCCTGCAGTCATAACAACTCGTTTCTGATTATGCAACCTTGGCAAAATCACCAAAACACCGTATAGTGAGTAAAAAGACAATGGCCAGATCTCTAACAAGCTGAATATCCATGTGAAAATTTCAGCAAAGAAGCAAGACATCTCCACCATCATGATTAAAATACTAAATTAGGGATCTTTTAAAACAATGCTTCTGCCTGTCGGTAGACTGATGGAGACATTCAACAGCAACTTGAATTGAAGCTGGTCAGGCAGCATGTGGTGGCCTAACACTGCAGTATATTTCCTTTAATTTCCTTTAATTGCAAATCTATATGTAAAGAAGGTATATAATGTTAGACTGACCCTGTGTTGAAACCATTAAGCACCACCAAAACACTCCATTACGCAGGTCTTTAGCAGCTCAGAGAAATAACCTCTTATTATCTGGTTGAATAAAGGGATTCCCCCTCTAGAGTGGTTTGATGTAAATGAATGTGACATATATGCACTTCGTGTAACTGATTATGTTAAAGACAAGAACACCTTGAATAGAGAGAGTGGACAACAGCACTTCAACACAAGCACTCCACAGCTCGAAATTGATGGTCTTCGCTTCATAACAGCCATTAACATGTGCTCAAGTTGAATGTTAAATACTAAAGGCGTTGAGGTGCCACATTGTGTGTTTAGAGAAGTGGGAATCTGATGAGACGCTGTCGATGGCACACCTGCCAAGGAACAATTTTGTCCTCCCTGTCGAGGAGACATCTGGCATTGCCACGGTGTTACAACCCGAAATACACCCAGGAGTGGGTAATGAGGCATAGGAGACAGGGGGTTGTGTTTTTTTGTGTGTGAGTGTGTCTGTGTGTGTGCGTGTGTTTTGGGGCGGTGGTCCTCATCTTCCTGAACTAGCCTCTGTAGGGCCTGCAAGCGCACCATCTGCAGTCCTTAGCTGTAAGCCCACTTGCGTGTGACTCATAAGCAGCAACAAATCAACTTAAATGCATGCACAGACACATTTGAGCGTTTAAAACTAAAAAGCTAATAAGTATGGAGGCTTTACAAAAAAAGCTGCCAGCCACCTAGCCGAGGCTCTGCACCGCGTGTCTTTGAATGCTACTATTAACATGGTGGCCTGCATTATGTTTACACACAGTCCTGTGTGGAGCTGCATACGCATGAGAGGGGTTGCTAAGAAACGCTCAAGTCATGTTCGATAATCACCCTCAAAGAACAGAGGAGCTGCAAGGAGTGTGTTTTGTTTAACTGCAGCATATACGATGTAAATGCGAGTGGGTCTTCCCCTCTGGTGTCTTTTACTTTTCTTTTTCTGTTGTTGCCTTTGATTTTTTTCTTTTCTTTCTGGAGCCTGTCTGTTAAAATCCATTGAAATGGACACAAACGATCAATCGCTTATATGATAAATCATAAAGTCTTTCAATTCTGATTTATTATTAGAATAATTACGTGGTGCATAACAAGAAACAAAAATGGAACACAGTATAATGAAGCCGTCTGGAGCTGCTTTAGTGTTAGAAGACTGCTTTCGACAGTATTATGCAGAGATGCAATGAAGATGTCTTAATGGTGAATTCTTAGTAGCATATCAGAATGTATTGCAAGAAAAAAAGATAGCTGTAAATGTATGTGATGCTTGTGTTTTACAGAAAGTGGTGGACACAGCCTTGTACATTGGGGGTAAAGGTGTAGCGGTATGAAAACAAAGCATTTCACAGCCAGCTGGTAAAGTTTAAATTCAATAAATAAGTAAAGTTTTATCTGTAAAGCACATTTCAAAGTGCTTCACAACAAAATGCCATAACAGAAAAACAAAAGTTGAAATATGGAGCACTGTTCTAACTTTTCCTCTGACACCACTGAAATGGTAAATGGACTGGTTCTTATATAGTGCGTTTCTACTCTACTTGTATACTCAAAGCGCTTTATACAACATGCCTCAATCACCCAACACTTTCTCTTTTACCATTTTCTATCTAGCATTCCTACACATTCACAGTCTGATGAGAACGTCACAGAGAAACTTGGGGTTCAATATTTTGTCTAAAGATACTTCAGTATGTAGACTGGAGAAGCCAGGGATCAAAACCCCAACCTTCCAGTTAGCAGATGACCTGCACTACCCCTGAGTTACAGTCATTCTACAAATGCTCAAGAGAGGATGCTTATGTAAAATAGGGAGCGAGGAGCCTGTAGGCCACACGTTCCCATATCTCAGATATGTTGTGCTCAAGGACACTCCATAAGTCAGTGTTTAGTAATATGGTTTACTACTTAGTGAAACGTATTACTAAGTAGGCTTGTTGTAACAGAGTTGTTACATGCAGCACAGAGACTTATGGCTGATTTTCATGGAATCAAAGGTTAAGGGACACGAAACTGATTACTGGCAAGTCAACAAACTGGTTGTGTTCTGGTATTCAGTGTGATCACAGCCTTTTAAGATGACATCATGAGTCAGTTACTGTAATCTGTGGTTACCGTAACTGTAACTGAATGTTTAGTTCATTAGAGGTCTTCAAACATAAAAGCAAAGATGAAAGAAATTTGTAGTTTAATTGTTCTAACGTTTCATGTCTTTGTTTATTTCAGGTAATCTCTGCTCTGTCGAGGATCTCCCACCACAGCATTGCACAAATCAAAGGCATCAGGTATGAGTCTCATTTCTCTCTCATTTGTCTTTTAGACAGCTGAAGCACTTCCAAATATCAGAGTCAAAGAAGCCATTTGGAACGATTCCACATTTTCTTACCAGCCTATTTTAAAATGGATGTAGCTATTAACGTCTGCTGCTCATTTGAAATTCAATTTACATTTTAGGCAATTAGCAGCAGCATTCAACCTCCACATTATCATGCAGGACAGAAATGACTGACAATACATTCCCATCTGTCACTCAGACAGCGCTGTGTCGTTCGCAGTCAGAATACTTCATTCCATGCAAGAGTAGTCATTTTTAGTCTCAAGTAATGGCAAAGTTGAGAGAGTTCTCCCCATTTATTGGAATGGGCTCCTAAGTTCTCGTCATTTGCTTGATCTGCTTGGAGCTCGGTGGCTCACCGGCAACACATAAAAAGACATTTTATCTGTCTGAGTAATGAGTTTATGGAGCACAGCCATTAGGAGCTGTGCCAGGAAATGAAGGGAGGGGAAGGAAACAGGGAGTGAGAGAGTGACAGAGAGAAAGCAGGTTCCCTGACATTAATAAAGGCAACATAACCCGCTGACTGCTGCTAATTCACTGCTTGTACATGCTGACCATTTTGCTGTGAGGTGTCAAAATCAATGCTCATTTGACCTCATTGTAAATCACAGGACTTTTTATTCTCAACTTATTTTACTTTTAGTAACTTTTCAGTTTTTTGAGTTTCACTATTTTTGGAGTGTTTGCCCTTTAACTGATTGATCAGCCACCACAATGCTAAAGTCACAGTTCTAGATAGTTTTGGAGGTCGTACCTCTTTTCTCTGCTATAACTGGGACTATCGTAGATTCTGTAGCTACGTTTTTAAAGACATTTTAGCTTCTGCACTATGTCTTTTCTTAACATAACTGTGACTTTGGGTGATGTAGGCATGATGTGACTGATCCAGACTTTAGTCTACTTTAATATAAATTTAACAACAGCACTTTGAATATCCAGGCTTTATTAAACTTTACTTTTGTTTCAGTGAAATATGAAAATATTCACTACAGTCCCCCTTAACTTACTGCAAGGTATCAACCAGGCAGTGGATAAATACAGAGGGAACCTGAACAGGATGAAAAAAACTATTACAAGAGAATAAAATTAAGAATCGATGCATACTCTGAATTATATCACTTCAGACGTCTTACTGTAGTCGTAGTGCAAAAGCAGACAGAAAAGAAAAGCTTGAAAGGTAAGCAGTAGGTATTTGCCTTTAGTAACCCAGAGCTGTTTGGTCTAAAAGTAAGTACTGACCTCTTAGTCTGCTCCCCAGCAAAACAAATGAGAACTTCATCACAATGACTAAAAGATGACTTTATTAAGTAGGGTCACATTTCACTGTTGGCCAGAACAAAAGAATATTGATATTGAAGAGTACACTCATCTAAATCCTAAGGGAATGTGTCAGAAGAGGAATGGCATAATACAAAGTGTTGTCTTGATAAGTGGCTGGAAATTAAAAGTACTGCTAAGATGCTTGTTAAAATTTTGTTATGTTAACGTGATCTATTCTCAGAACAGCAAATGACAATTTTAAACTTTTGCAAAGATAATAAAGAGTTAATTGTTTTTAATATTATTATTTTTCAGTTAAATAAATTATCACTCGAGTAGAAGTCTTTTTGTTTCTCCTCAAGCTTTTTAGAAATATTTCTTAGTCTCGACTCTAAGTCAGCGCTTTGTTTTTGTCATTAGCATTGTGTCATATATTTAGTTTAAGCAAGTATGTATATATGAATATATTTCTTATCCATGGTAAATTTGTAGAATATAATGACTTGAAAAGTAATTATTGAATATGACAGTCACAAGAACATTTCAAGCTTCAGCAATGAGGAGTGCAAGAAAAAGCAAGTCACATACTTGTGATGTGCTTTTACCTTTTTATTTTTACAGGTTTTTAAGCTGTATCGATAAGTGTGGTAGGATTTATCGTGGCACACTGTTTTCACTCCCTCAGAGCTAACTCTTCAGACCACCTCTAAGACCGAATAGTTAACATTAAAAAAAGAAAATCCCAAAATGCATAAAATTAATACTAAATGCTAGCCGTATATGTGGTGACTTAAATTTACATTTCACAGGTGAGTTCGAGGTGAATATTAAAATGAACTATCAGAGTAGCAAACCATTGATTTTCTTTTCCCCCTTAAGTACAGCACAAACAGGGGTTTCATCAGTTTTGTCATTTAAAAATAATGTAATAGGTGACTCAATATTAAGAAAAGACATTAAGGAAAAAAAATCATGACAAAGTTCCTTTCATTATTTGACTGGATTTTGACTTGATATATTTGGATTGAATTAGTTGTGCTACACACAAACAAAAGCAGTGCATGAAAGGTTGTTTAGAAATTGGATTGAGAAGAATATTGTGGAATGGAGGTTTTTTTAGAGAGCAATTTTAAAGCTATTTTCCAGCTTAGGCTCCTCAGATTGGAGGGCTCGATGTCCAGATGGTAACTCCACAATCTTAAATGTGCATGCACAGACAGCACATTGTGGCAATGCATTGAACTGTAGACCGATTGGAAAGTTCCTCATTGTGTTAATCGTTGGATAACATTGCCACAGGCATGACTTTGATATTTTGTTGAAGCACATTGATCTTGTCTGTTCGCTGTAATCAGAGCTCAGTAGTTCATGTCTTTGTTTCTGTGTCAGCATTCCAGCCAGAGTCGGGCATTAAGGCTTTATTTCTCCATGCAGACACGTAATTGCACAGAGATGCACTCTGGATAAAATCACTCAGCATTTCACACATTTCCTGGAACCTGCTGATTTTCCTTTGGTGTAATTTCTGTCTATAGTCACCTCTCATTTCTTTAAATTTTGGAAATGGAAAATAGGTGCAGTGATTTATTGAACATTTAAACATTTATGGAATTTACTGACTTTGTATCATTCTAACAAGCCTGAAAATCTAAATTTGGTATGACCACCTTTATTCTTCAGCATATCCTGAACTCTGTTAGGGAACCGTTCTTGTATTTCCTCTTCAGGAATAGTTCTCCATGCAACTTGAAGGACATTAAGTGCTCTTATGTGTTTTACATTTTTAATGGGACTTTTCCACATTCATTATTCCATTGATTTTGACAGTATCCCCAACACCACTGGCTGAAATTCAGCCCCAAACCATGACAGAGCCTCCATCTGTAGACACTCACTGTTGTATCTCTGTGTACCTCCTCCATACAGACAGATCAACTGAAGGGCTAGATGTATCTCTCAGGTCCTGTGTCAGGTCTTTACTGGACATTTTCCTATTTTTAAGAATATGGCGTTCACATACTGTTCGTCTGTTGTAGATACTTTTTAGGTCTGCCACTTCTTCTTTTGTCCTTCACTCGTTCACTTTATTCAGACACACTGCACACCGCACTGAGATTTGCCAAATTTTGTCTAATAGCTCTTTAAGAACCTTGATGAAAAAGCATTGTGGTTATCTCTGGCATTTTTCATAGATTCAAATGATGAAACAGGAACAAATTCTACACATAACAGACAATTTAGCAAAGAACAAAATTTTAAATGTGATGATGCATTATTTTAATCCTCTCCTAAAACATATTTTTAGCACTAAAACCTTAACTGGTCCCATTTTATTTTCTATTTTATTCTGCTTGCCTTCATGATTGACGTTGTCTTCTTCAGTAACAAAACTACAAATCCTCTTTTTTTTAAGCCTCATGTTCTCATCTTTTTGTGTGTCATATGTGTTGACCTTGGCTTTCTTACGGCTTATCTGCAGTATAAGCCTGCATCATCCTCTGCCCTGTTGTCACCCCAAGCTCCCTCCAGACAGCCACCCTACCGCCCACACACACTATCCTCAGCTAACCCTACTGTAACCTTCAACCCGCTTGTGCTTGTGTCCTAATTCATCACTGATCCCTGCTGTTTGAGTGTACAGTATCTCCTGGCCTCTGAGGGATCAGGTCATAGAGTGTGGGACACCTCAGATCACCACATAGACTGATCTGATCAGGAAGTTGACATAATATAATGATCCTCCAGTGTGACATTGTCACATGCACTGTATTTACATTTGTGAATGTTTACTTTTTAAATATTATAGTGGCTTCATGGTGGTTTGCACATTTGCCTAACAAGCCAAGAAGCCCTGGTTTGATAATTTTTTTTTAAAGATTTATTTATCTTGGTTAATCATATCAGAAGTTTGAAAACTGAAAGTTTTATGGCTTCCCTCCAGGCAGTCGCAAATATTTCATCAGATTTACCCAAAGTCTTTCTGCAGATCACCAAAACCCAAGTTTGACTTGAGTTAATTAATCAGTGTAATAAACAAAAATAAAAATCAGACTCTGTAATCATTGTTTGAAATTTGCTACATGCTCATGGATAAGCATTCATAGCTCAAAGGATAAGAAAGAGCTTCCCTGAAAGAAGACTTACAGAAAAATATAGAAAAATTGCGAGATATGCTAAATGAAGAAGCAACTGAGACCAAAACTAGACTATAACATTTTTAATCCTTTGTTTTGGGTCAAGATCTGCAAAATGAGGCATTCTTTTTGAAGTTTCCTTTTAAATTCCAGACATGATACAAAAGGTTGGAAAAAAACTGCTGTGAAAATTTGTCCAACATTCTCCCTCTTTATATGCAGATGTAGATCCTTTAGCCAGTCAGCTATAGGGACAAACGACAGAGAGAAGAGACAGAGCAGGTTAACAAAGATGGTAGGAGGTGTGTGTAACAATGTCTAAACAGCATAGTTGCTTTCTAAATAAGGAATTGGTGATGACATCTCCATCTCTGCTTCCTGAGAACTGCATTAGAATATCAATGTATATTCTATGATAATTAAAAATCTGAAGAATATGGCTAGCTAGCTTAGTTTAGCATAAACGCAGAACAAAGGGAAGCAGGTAGTTCTTGCATCTGTCTAAAAGTAACAAAATCTGCCTGTTGACATATGTATTAGTTTATGAACTTATCTATTGTTATTTAGGTTATAAGGAATAGTAAAACACGCTTATTAGTACGCAGTCATCATGTTGCATGTCCATTTCTGTTTTTCTTATATACCATTTGACTGTACTGCATGTGCTAATTTCTCTGTAAGCGCTGTGAATCCAACTCACATGTGCAGAAAAAAAAGAAAAAAACCCTCCTATTCACATGCTGATTGCACACACTGCCCCTCCCCAGGAAATGAAACTGTAGCAGTGGGTTTACAGGGAGAATGGGGAGATTTATAGACAAGCATGGTACAATAAGTAGCAAAGTGCGGAAGCTTGCTGGAGCTCCAGCGATTTATCGACCCCTGCAGAAATGAAGCCGTGTCCTGGGACATGAAACTGCTTCCATTGCTGACCATTTGAGCTGCTTTCACACACAACATCTACACTGTTGTTCTGCTGTTTGACAATAATGGATCAATGGGACTGGCTCATTGCGGATTTGTACAGGACACCTGCACTAACAGTTCCCATTACACCAGAAGAGTGTGGAATAAATTAGACATGATCACAAAGACATTGGGGTTCATTACAGTAATGTAATTCAGTGAGAAAGGAAGAAGAGCTGCAATGTGTAAGATGAGAACTCTGTGATTTATGAAAAATGTTAAGTAAGAAAAACAAAAAACCAAAGCAAAACAATGCTTTATCTGTGCTTAAAGAGATTTTTTACCTCTTGTGGTTTGACCATGAGATGTTTCAAATCAAATAACAAAAGCGACTATAATATTTAAAAGTTGAATCATCCAATTCCTCATTCACCTGCTATGAATTAAAGTAAAAAAGCATTCAAATAAATAAAAAAGAAATACCTCAATGGTTAAAAGTAGGCAAAAACACATAAAGACACCAAATTCATTGGTTATACATAGCTACAATTACAAAATACTGAATCTCTTTTAGTCTCTTTTCAAAGTACTTTTAAATGAGAAAAAATATAAATACAAAAAAACATATAGTATACAGTGCTTAACAAATTTATTAGAGCACCTCTTATTCAAATTACAAAAACAACACACACAACACAGATATTTTAGAACTCTGGGAAAAATGTATTTAAAACCAAAACTTGCAGCAGTTACTGAACTGAATTCGTGTTTTTATACCCAAATTTGAGTCGGCACACTGAGAAGTCAAAAATGAATCAAGCATAACATAAAAGCATTAAGACTAATTTTTCTGTTCAGGGATGCAAAACTGTAAAAACAAAAAACAAACAAACATAACTGCTTTAACAGTAACTTCATGGGTAACAACAATAATTATATTTTAGCATTATAGATACATTTGGGTTAAAGAGGTTGCAGATACTGGTGGGTTAACCATTAAAGAAACATATAATATGTTTTTTGTAATTACTTAAACTGTAAATTTAGTGCAGCTGTGACATAAACGTTACGTTGGGTGATGGTGTAATAAATTTGTAAATTTAGATATATATATATCTAAATTCTACATTTGATACATCTTTTCATCATATATATGTATGCTTAATAATGAATTTCTTCCAGGAGAAACATTGCATACAGGGACCCCAGGTCTTACTGCTGTAAGGTTTCTTCTTCTATTTTCTTTTTGGATAACAACAAAAAAATGAAGTAAAATGAAAAACATCTGGACAGCTGTGATGAAGCTCATGACTCAGTGTGGATGGCCACTAACTAATGATTAGACTCCTGCAGATATGTGATGCATTCACAGGCAAAACTAAAATTAAAAATATATCTGCAAGCAAAAAACAAATCTTTAACATTTTCTAAACACAAATTATTCACCAGCTCCCATTAATGTGGTGTCCATTGCATTTTTACATTTTGGAGTAAAACAGTGAAATGAGGTGAATGATGCAAGAGTCAGTGACATGAAATTGTAATCATTTTCCAAAGGTAATGTGCTCCTCGATTAACCATTTTCTATGAAGTCTGGAGACCAGTTGGTGCTGAATTTTTTTTGGGGGGGAATAAAAGCCTTGCATTCTTCCCCCTCTGAAACCTCTGTTTAACATGTAGCAGTTTTCTTCACCAGGGATGCGCTCCGAGGCTTTGCTTTATTTGCAATGAGATTAGTTTGAGCAGCTTGAGAAGGCGAGACAAAGACTGAAAGCAGGTGTCGCACTCCTAAAGCGTGAAAGTTGGAAACCGTGCACATAATCGAGCCCCCCCCCCCTCCCTTCTAGCACTGAATAGCCAAGAGACAGCTCATCAGAGGTGTACTGATGAAATTATGAACATAGTTCAATTGTACCTCCTTGCACCATTAAGAGAAATGAAAACAGCAGCACCGGACAGAGCTTGGCTCCGCAAAACAACACAGAGGTGATAGATACGAGTGCATATCTCCACAAACTACTATGTAATTAAATTTTGCCCTGCGGGACTCCATTAATAACTTATAATATAATGCACATTTCATTGGAGGGGGCCTTCAGATGTGGGTGTGTTATTGCACTCCGGAGAAAGCGCCCTGTGTGCTTCATAACAGTTAGCGAGAAGGTAACATAAATCAGATGAGGCAGTTTTTTGTGTTAGTAGTACTTGTAATTGTCTTTTGAAAATATGCGTTTTAATAAAGTTACAGCACTTAAGCATGGAACAGTTAGCAGAATAAATAAACCAAAGCGGCTCATGCAGTATTGTGCGTGTGTGTTAGTTGACCTTTGACTGTCTAGCTGAGCATTCATTACCCTGATGGCTGACACGTTCTAATTACACAAAGGCTAATTACTGGTGTCACACATACACAGAGACGCAGTCCACTTCAGTTGGCTTTTTAGGAGGGCATGGAACTGAGTCTCACTCTTCTGATCATATCATAGGATTAAACACAGTCAAAGGATTTCAAAGCTGTGCGCTAACGGGGAGGAGAGTGCTTTTATGAGAGCTTTGAAGGTCTTGTCTTGTATCATCACTGAAGAGTCCACATCAGCTTCCAGCTCACTTCTCAGTCTTGACAGTGACATCTTTTTCATTTGCTGTCCCTTTTGTGCTCTACTCTAATTCCTAAATTCTCCCACATGAAAATAACCATCACTTTATTTGTTCATTTACGACGAGCTGAGAAATACTTGATCCCAGATTTGGGAAATGATGCAGCAGTTAAAGAATTAAAAATTAAGTTAACTGAACTGAAAATGACTTAATAAATGTCAGTAGAGTTAACTGCTTTAATTCTACTCTCAGTATTTTAAAAAAGGCAAACAGAGAAGTGAGGCTTATTGCCTCATAATTGTACAACAATATCTCATCACCACATATGAACGGCTTTAATGTTGAAAGAGGAATAACATGCGATTCACCTGAAACTAAAATGTGATGCCTTGCAAGTGAAATCACTTACAGTGGCATAAAATGGAGGTCCAAGGTCCACTTCTGGTGCTCTGCTTTTTCTGGGAAACCAAAAAAGAAACCATGCTTTACTTTTCTAAAAGCTGTTATCATTGTATTAAAATAATAATAATAATTTGTATTTGTGTAAGCTGTAAAACAACATGAGTGTTATGGATTTGGAGACTTACATAAGGTTTACTGTTTGTCCTAGGGTATAGAGTGTGTGTAGTACACAAACCGTTTCTCTGCCATTGTGTTTTAATGATTAGCACTGATCATGACCTCAGTGACTTTAATGGGTTTCAGTTGTGCACAGCATTAAGCTAATAGGCTATAATCTGCAGCAGTCACAATCTGCTCTTGGTAAAAAAGGATATTTAACAGCGTTGGTCGTTTGAGATCTACACTGATCATGCATTTGAGAGTAAAGTTGGCAGAAATCTTGGAGATAAAGATATGCTGTTTATTGATTTAGTTGATTAATCTTCCACTTCTATGCTCTGCTACTCCTTTGGAGGATTGTTTGTTGACAGTGTTTGCAGGAAAGGGAAATTTCAGCATAGGATCAGCTGATTCGTGTAAGCAGTGAAGGTCGCATTCAGGCTGGTCATTTTTTGTATTTCATAGTCCTTTACATTGCCCCTGAGAGTCCTTGACAAGCTGTCCAAAAACCCTGTGAGAGGATATATGAGCCACCTGCCTAGCCATCTGAAGAAAAAATAGTGTATTCCTTCCTGAATTCCTGAGAAGGTTGGCTGGTGGAAGATGGCAGATTTTTTTTCTTTTTTTTATCTGCCAGTAGCAGTATGTTGATGTGTTTTGACAATGTTGTTTGTGACTGATGGGGTCCTCTGTTGAATAGATTCTGCCCCTGTGCTGTTGAAATGATGGAGCAAAGAGTGGCAACCTGACAGATGTAACATGACGTTTCTGACTAGTTATTTTTCTACCTGGAACACTGAGCTGTTGCAGTGATAAAGCATTTTGTACTCTGTCTCACTCTCTGTTTTTTGTTTGTTTGTTTTGTGTGTCTGCATATGTGTGTGTGCGTGTGTGCCAGACCTTTTCCATCGGAGGATACTGCTGAGAATGAGGATGATGTGTACCGGAGCCTGGAGGAGTTGGCAGAGTAAGTCATCTTTTCACCACAAACTGTTTTTCGTCACCTAGGGGGACTTTGTGTTATTTCTCCGAAGACTTTTCCTAACCCTAAATGTAACCATGAGCACCATATATCCTAGCAAACGCTAACTCAGTCGAGGGTGTCCTACCTAAAGAGTAGGACATGGACAACCAGGGGGAAATATAGACTGAAACTGAGTTCTGTAATTTAGTTTTTTGGTGGCCAAGATGAACACAAAAGACTGATGCACTTAAATGTTGACCCTTTTTAATTGCTAAACATTGATTATAAAGTTGGATGTGGGAGGTGAAATGTTTCGCACTTATGAAATGGCCACAGTGCCAAAGGTTTTACCCCGGGCCCACAAGTTTTGCATATTTATATGCACATATATTTGTATAGCGATGCCAAGTTCTTTTAAATTTTTTAGGCATTGTTTCAAAATATTCAGATTTATAAAGTTATAAAGTATAAAGTTTTTTCATTATAATTTTATGTTGCAACAGATAAATAATATACAAACAACAGCTTATTCTGCATCTACTAAAGTATGAGTGATATACATCATATGGTTGTTTTTCATTTGTTCTTTACTGCCATTTTTATGTATAGTTTTACATTGTTTTTTCTAATCTGAATAGGCTCACATGAACCACCGGTTATATAAAAAAGCATCTGACTATGTAACAGTTCTCTACCTGTCGGTTATATGTGACGCACCTCGCGAAGTTTAAAAGTGAACTGTGATTGTCACTTCTGCCAAGTTCCTCTAACTGCTTAATTACACACGCATAGAGCCTTCTGTCACTCTTCCTGTTGCCACGGTAACACCAGCATCACTCCAGGTTTAGCTGCCTCTATACCTCCTTCAGTAACGGGTTGCCTGGTTTGGTGCATATTAGGTGGGTTGGTGGGTTTTTCTGTCTGTGAAAGATGCGCTCAGAGTTGGCAGCGATGACAGCAGCCGCTTGACTCGGATTAATGGAAAATAATTAGTTAAAGGCTTTGAGAATGGTGTCATTCATCACAGATAGATAGGAGGGAGGAGAGCGAGTTATAGAAAGGCGAGCATGCGAGCTATAGATATATGCCTGCTGAATACATAATCATCCTTTAGCATCTTCTCATGCACCAGAAGAGCAGGGCTAGCCAAAAAGGCTAGTAATGGATTTAATTCCAGATATGAAGCCCTGAAAACTTGGAACATGGGCTTTTACCATGGAAAATAAACTAAAGGGGAAAAAAAGAAAAGAAAAAGAGCATACTGAGAGGCTGCTTTCCTTTTTTTGTTTTCCTTTTATTTAGAGAAGGGGTTTTCAAGTAGTGAGACACAGAGGGAGAGCCAAAGGTGCTCAGATACGGCGTGAGGTGAAAAGGACAGCGTGGATGCAGGCTTTCTAAAAATAACATGGTGTGCTCGCAGATTGGCACACAAATTGTACTCCTTATCTAGTACAGAGCAAAGAACAATGGCAGAGATAAAAGAAAAAATAAAAAGTTGGATTACAAATGACAGCCAACAAAGTGCAACAGCTTGCAGCAGGAAAAGAGACCATTATGCATGGCAGCAGCTATTTCTAACACCTGACATTATCATTAGGAGCCCTGCAAAACTAATTGCAAATCAATAATTGGGTATGATTTTTGTGAACAGTAAATTTTATATATCAATAAACATTTATTTAAATAGAAAACAGCAGGAAATACTCTGTAAAACTGGCTGAACTATGTTGAGCCTGTCTTGTTTCAGTTTATCCACTTTGTGGGCTTGCCTCCCTCCAATCTCTGTATTCATGGTGTGTAGCGTGAGCGAGGTTGGTGCGTTTCTCTCTGCACATTCTTCTTTATAAACTTCAATTCTGTGTGTTGGAGAACAACTTATAAATCATGTTTGGAGCCTACCTAAGAACTCATCAGGATACCGCATGATTTTTAACCAGAGAATTTGAAAACTTGTGGAATAATGCCATGAAACCCGTGAAACTATTTTTTTGTGTGTATTATCCATCCATTCGCTTCCGCTTATCCTTTTCAGGGTCGCGGGGGGCGCTGGAGCCTATCTCAGCTGTCATAGGGCGAGAGGCGGGGTACACCCTGGACAGGTCGCCAGTCTGTCGCAGGGCCAACACACAGAGACAGACAACCATTCGCACTCACATTCATTCGCACATTCACACCTAGTGGCAATTTGGATTATCCAATTAACCTATCCCCACAAGCTGCATGTCTTTGGACGGTGAGAGGAAGCCGGAGTACCCGGAGGGAACCCACGCAAACACGGGGAGAACATGCAAACTCCACACAGAAAGACCCCGGCCTGATGGTGGAATTGAACTCAGGACCTTCTTGCTGTGCGGTAACAGTGCTAACCACCTTGTCACCGTGCTGCTGTGTGTGTATAATAACAAAAAAAAGTCAATCTTATTCAATGCTCCCTGTGTTTACCGTGGTTCTAAATACACCTGAAAAGTGACAGTGGTGTGCACTGTCCAGGTTGCTGAAATTACTGCTGAAAGATGCGCTGGTTTTAGTCAGTGTGTACCTCAGTAGCAACAATAGCCCAGCACAGCAAACAGTCACAGGCGTTCCATTATGACACTTGTTATCGACTGCACTAGTGTCTTGCCTCTAACTTTTAACCTCCAAAATGTCCTTTCTCCACTGATGGGTTTTAGCCTCTGTAACCATGGCAGCAGGTTGAGTTAATCTTTTCTTTTTCCTGAAATGGTCAGTGGTGTTGTAACACTTTGCTCTTTGTGTAACCTGTAGGTCCAGAGGGCTGGGTCTTATTAAATTAATCATGCTGCTCTCTAGTGCAGCTGCTCTTGACCTTTTCCACTGAACATCTATGCATTTAGTTTCACCAATGGACACAAGCATAATTGATTCATCAGCATGTCCTTCACTTAATACAGTTGGACACAGTAGCACATAGGCCACGCTAGCAATAACCCTCCTCTCAGAGGCTTATTAATTAGTCTGAAGTATTGATGCGCACGTAATTTACGACGGGTGCGTGACTGAACTGCGAGAGTGAGAGAGAGGACAGCGATAATCTTCCCGCAGTAATAATTTTTATGGATGTAAAACTATTCTGTGCAACAAGCATCCCAGTGGAGGAAAATAGTGCAATGGCAGGACATATGGTGTCATAAAAACAACAGCATGTAGGAAATAATACTGCAATATTGTCACCAAAAATATTAAGTGTGGAAAAGAAAAGCTGTGTGGGAAAAGTAAAACAGAAATAATACAGCAAACAATAGAAATCAATAGACCTGCATCATTAAGTTTGGTGGGTGCTAACCGCGTTTGACCGATGTCTGTAAAAATGGATTTTGACATGAGTTTTAAAAACTGACATTATGTCGGCTGAGATGAAACGGCTGCTCTGGCCGCTCATGTGGGAATGAAATCAACCTTTTATGACTTGGTGAAGTTCAGAGATTGTGTTTAATGTTTTTTTCCTAATTCACAATTGTCAAAGCTTTTGCAGGTGATAGAGTCTCTCCTGAACGCAGTGAGGATGAAAAAGAGCTCATGTCTGCTTGGCTGAAGTTGTTTTTACTCATGAATTGCAGACGTCGTCATGTCACAGCGGTCAAGTTACCCTTTTTTACACATAACACACAAGGAGAGAGAGAGCTCACATCAGGCACATTATCACCCCCCGCAAATACTGCTTGATGGGTGCTGCTGGAGTAGAGTGAGGCGGCAAGACATGTGATGCCCACTTCTCGATTACCTGAAAATTGCATGTGTCATTTTAGGCATGTGACGGTTTGTCGCAAGAAGATTTCCATAATTACAATATTATGGCCGAAGAATGTCAAATGATACTTTAAGCAGTCATTATGGGCTAACCCAGAAATGTTCAGTGCAAATGAATGGAATGGAGATTCCCTGATAGGTGCACTTATGGTTTATTTGTATATGATGATTTGGCATTCTGCTGCACTGTGTCTGTTTCCACAAGTATACTGTATGACTCAGATAGAGGCCAGCCTTCATCCTAATTGAGGTCTCACAGGTTAATATGTTAAACTTTGTGCCTCTCCCCTCTGGCCTTCTCAAGTCAAGTCCTCACATCGTTTAGCTGAGAGTTCTTCCCATCTGGAATGACTCCATCCTGGAATTGACAAACCATGAAATCAGGGTGGATCGGGCACAGTCGCCAAGGGACTCTTGCACTGCGAAAGGAACACATAGATTTCCATTCCGAAGCATGCACTGTCACAAACCTTTTGTGTCACTCTTTTGCATTTTATTTTGCTCCATTAATCCCTCAGGCAGGTTGACATGAAAAGTCAATAACATGAAGTGAGCTCAGTTAAGGTTTTTTTTTTTCTTTCTTTTTCTTAATGCAAGGTATTAAGTAGCATCATGTCTCTAAATGACTGGTATTATATAGTAATAGTATTTATCATCTTTTAATCTTTACAATCAAGGAGAGAAACTGTGCTATTAATGATGTCATATGCATTGCTGCCTTTTTGGAAATAGTACAGTATTGATTCCTCTAAGGTTATCAGAATCTGTGCCCGGGGGTGTTGATATCAGGTGCTTTCCCAGTTTTTTCCGTCAAGCTAATGTTTTATATATAGCCAAGATTTCTTTCTATACATTTCCAAAGTATATTAGTGTCCCCATGATGCAGTATTTTATGCAGTGTAGTGAAACTTTCCCTGCTCATGTGCACATTATCAAAATGTGGTCAATGTACTATAGCGAGGCACATTTGTGGCCCTAAACCTTAAGGAAAGCTCCAGGTTCCTTTCATAGTACCTTGCCCCAATATCTGTGCTCTCCCCTGTGGTATATGTGCCAATCCCACAGGCTTTTTTTCCCACATCCCAGCGAGCTAAACTACTGCCCCATTTATTCTGATTTTGAACAGCACAAATGCAGTTTAGTAGCTACAGTGTGGAGGGCCAGAGCTGGAGCAGAATATTGAAGCAGTAACAAAGAAAAACAACTTTTGAAATTTAAATAAAAATACACAAAGCAGCCAAGCCTTCAGAGACATGTGCGCAGTAGCTCAGATATGATGAGTCACGTTCTACTACCCCCATGTTAACTCTATGTCATTGAAGGCCGGAAGCACATTACAGCAGGCCAATTGCATGCAAGCACACTAGACAGCCTTTAGCCTGTCACTGTGTAATCAGAGAGAAAATCAGACCCAATTTGTTAGTCCTTAGGACCTCTACTTCCATTCCTTAATCATTTACTGTGATGGTTACACATGTGCACATGCACATAAATGCAATTTTTATTAAGTATAAAGAAATAAGCTGTATAATTCTCATGTGACTTACTAAACTGGATAGAAAGATCTTACTGTTTTCTTGCTCTCTCCCTTTCTAACAGTGTGTGTACACACACACATACCCACAGTGTATACACACACAGATTTGATTGATTACACATACTATGTTGAACAGCCACATCATTAAAACCATCTGCTGGGTGGGTATATTGCTTATATTGGACCAGAACAGCACAGACGGTCCCACCTGGACGTTTGCAGCCAGTGTTTGACGTCTTGCGTCTTGTCAGGCAGGGCCTCTGTGGCTCAGGATTGTACCCCCCAGTCCTCTCAATTGCATTAAGATTTGCAGAGATTGGAGGCTGGATCAATGCCTTGGGCTGTTTCGTTGTGTTCCTCAAGCAGTTCTGAGGAGGTATTTGTGGTGTCCTGTGCTAGTAAAACCTTTATAGCAGCATCCTCCCCCAGGGGATGTGCTTGTTCTTGAACAATGTCAGTGGGTGGTGCATTTCAAAAGGAAAATACATACAAATTCCAGGACCCAAAATTTCGCAGCAGAAAAATGCTCAGCAGTGTGGTAATGATTGCTATTTACTTTACTTGTTACTTGCTTTAACATTAATGATATGACAACTGTTGTAAAACACCTCCCTTCCAATGTTGTCTCAATGCTATTTTGCAACAATCTGTTATAATCAACAAGGAAAATATCATAATGAATATTGGTTGTCTAAATGCAAGCAAGATAAAATATTGTATATCTGTTGGCATATAAGTAAAACACATATTAGTAAAACTTGGCATGATGTTTTGAATATGGATCGAAATAAGAAAGGAAACGTTTGGCTTTCATAATCAGTTACGCATCTGGTTCATCAGTATAATGCAGTAATTACTCATTAATCATTAATAAGAACTTGCATACATTTTGAACTTACTTGCTAAAAATGATCAGTGACAAACTGAATAACTAAGAGAGATGAAGAAGCTAACAGATGTTAACAAATGTTCCAGTGAGCCAAGCTTTCTCTAATAGATAAAAACGAACTAGATATTACAAACTTCCTATTCGATCTCTTAACAGGCAACATTCATGTCACTGCACTAAACCTCCCTCATATAAAGCTCTTTCTGAGGAATTAAACAAAAAAATATGTGAATTACCTGCTTTCCAAAGAGCCTTTCTGTCATGGCGCTCATCTGGGTCTGTGGAGAGTGCTGTAGTCTCAAAGTTCAGAGAGGAGATACTGAAGGGACAGCATGAGGTGGCCATTGTCCTCCCACGCAGCCTTCTCAGTATTCAACATGAGACACTTTTACTTAATGAAGAAAGATGGAGCGCAGTGTTGATAGTGAACCAAGTCACCTCAATTAAAACTTCAAACGCACCTGAGCACCAGCATTACGGTAAAGCTGCATATTTGATTGAGGGCATTTCCCTCACTTCGCTTTTTTTTCCTCCCCTGACAGCAGTGAAAGCAGGGATGCCATTGCCTTGATGGCACGTGTAGAAGGTCACATCACAGTGGATGGAATCCACCAACCTACAAACAAGATTTCTTTTTTTTTTTTGTAGACCTGTGCTACAAAATCTTGTTTTCAAATATGCATGAATTAATAAATCTTATGAAAGCTCAACAAAATAACCAATTTCAGTGATCTTAAAGGGGAATTAGGATTTTGTGGTCTGGATCTGGTTGTTTTGGTATAACGGCAGCCGGGTTATGGCCCCCATTAGCCAGACTGCAGTGAGGTTTGTGCTTCAAGAATGCACAAACAGGCAGGTTTATGTGCTAGGGATCACATGCACATCCATTTGGAGGATGCAGCATTCATCCAAGAAGAGCAAACCCTCTTCTTTCTTGTTCTCACTCAGAGAGGTCAGAGTACAAAACAGCATCCCCTGAGCTGGTGTTCTGCTCAAGGACATTCAAAAAGAGCGGATGCTCGCTGAGCCTCAACCTTAGGCGTCCTTTTCCGGAAGAATTCAGGGCAGCGAAGGTTGGGAACTATAACAAAAGATGGAGGTGGATGGTACATTTGTGTGTCTTGGTTGTCAACCCTCACAGAAACTGGAGTTCAGCACAGAGCGTGGAAGCAATTAAGATCATTTTTTTTCCTTTAGTGACTAAATTTGCATCCCTTTTGGGAGTCAGACCACCATTAAAGTTAATAACACAGACATATTTTTAGATGCATATGATATTTCCCATGTTCACCATGAATAAATGTCCATATATTTGTTTAGAAATCATGATCAAAGCACCCTTCAGAACCAAGTACAGTAATTAATAGCTTATTCATCGTGCTCTAAACTAATTATAAAAGATTGGGCTTCATCACTGAAGTTGGCTGAATCTATGGCAACTTATTGTAATACAAGAACATTACGCTCCCTGTGTCTGAATACAGCCTAGGTAAATGGAATTTTGTTTAAACAAGCGAGCAAGTTCAAACAGTTGCCCTCCGTTATTTAGCAGGCAACTCTACCTTTATTTATTTACAGTATTTAATCATTTATTTCCCTTTTGCGACTTAAAGCTCCCTTCTTATTAACTGCATCGACGTGGGCCCTTTGCCAAAGTGTTTTCCTGCTGCGGGATCCCTGCCGCCTCAATAAGTTTCCCAAACAATAATTGCTTATACGGAGCAGGGGGAGACACAGTTTTGGCTCACAGAGCATGAGAATCTTTCCCAGGAGATCCTCCTCTCCACAGTAACTGTCGGTGCTCTGCTGGCTGCTTGCCTAATTAAAGGTCAGTGAGCTAGCTGGGTGCCAAAACAACATAAATACATTAAAGAGAGATGCCACTTCATAACTTATTGGAGCTTTGTGAACACCAGGTTCTGTGTTCCCTTGCCTGGATCACTAGTATCCTTCAGGCAGGGCTTGTTAAGGATAACAAGCTAGTTCACCTGCTCTGTGCACTCAAGGAAGTTTGACGTGGAGGTGTGAGAAAAGACTGTTTATCATTTGGTTTTGAAGGTTGGTGGTTAGATGGACTTGTTCATCTAAAGTGCATGTGTTTTCCCCCAGTGAACATGACTTGGGTGAGGATGACATCTATGACTGTGTGCCATGCGAGGATGATGGGGATGACATCTATGAGGACATCATTAAAGTGGAAGTACGACAACCCATGGTGAGAACTCTGCCCTGTTTGATCATTAAGGACTTTTTTTCTTTTCACAATTACTGATTGCATTTTTTTGTTGTTGTTTTTTAATATACTGTACAAATGTGCTACGTGAAGGTCTATGACTAAATCACTGCAACTCTCCCCACTCTTTGGAAGAATTTTCTTTTGCATGATTTCATTTTACCATAACGAATTGCATTACAGGAATGCAATGAACTAATAGTGCCAGAGGAAACACCCCCACTCACTTTTAACTAGCTTTAGATTATTTCTGTGGTCGGCCTTGTCATTGTCGTACGGTATCTGCATGACATCGTGTCTCTAAACTCAACTGTAGCAGATGTCTCTTTCATAATCAGTGACAAATCTTTACTTCTGACTTGCTCTGCTTTTCTCATGCTGCAGATCAGATACATGCAGGTGAGTGCCACTGTGCTTGTGACTCACAACACCCTGTCAGCAAATTCCCTCCACCACCTTATTTAAAACCAACTCCTAGCATCCCAAGAGAAAGATCTGCCAATTAAGTTACTGACCGTTGGACCGATGGTGAACGATACCCCATCTGGTTCAGTCTGACTCAGAGCTAGTGACTTCAGCTCTGTGACTGCAGTGCTGACTTCAGCTAGCATCGCCAGCTGCCACACTAAAGCAAATAAACAATATCCTGCTGGCTTTGAACCCTACTTCTCGGATTGGTTGATCCTGTGCTGGCCTAAGGCCTGGACTTGTATTTTTGCATTGTTAGTGCCAGTTTTCGTATTACCAGCACTGGTTATCAACAGCCAGATCTGCTCCAGATGGCTTAGCTATTAATTCCTCAGGGTGCTCATAATCATACTACAACATAAAAAAGGAAAATCTATGGAAACAAAGCCTATGTGTGTGGGTGTGTTTCGCCATGATCAACAGGGTTTCTCACTTACAGTATACTGTTCTTTCAACAAAGCATGCACATACATACACATCTGAAGATGGAGACATCAGGCCCTGTGTAGAAGTTTGACTCTTTTTCACATCTTAACCTGGCTCAATCACAGCATGCCTGCTTGCATTGTTTTGCCTTGACAACGTTGGATTCATGTACATTTCTTTACACATGTCTTCTTAAACCAGCTAACCCACACAAACAGTGACGCTCAAAAACTCATTATTTTGCATCCTTCTGTCATAGCCAGTGTCATCACCATCTCTAGCCATGGCACCAGCTGTGCTAAATATTTAGAAATTTATCTTTGACATAATCAGATACATTAAAAAAAATCATTCCCAGAAGGATGATTCTGTTCATCTGGATGTATAGCTTTCAGTGGGAGAAACGCTTTATCACGCATCCAGTCTTAGCTGACTGCAGGTTTCCCCAACCCTATGAACAATAGTTACATAACCACTGTTTGTAAAGTTGAGGAAACCTGTGGGGAAAACTCTGTTCAGCTGCCTGCAGTTGAACAGAATCACTTCTCTGGATTATCGAGCATGTATCAAAACATGTCTAATTTTACATTTATTTCTGCTTGTTTTAACAGAAAAACAACAATAATTGGGTGTTAGATTTGGGGGGGGGGGTAGATTTGTTCCTACTGTCTCAGCTTTTAAAAAATTTCTTAAGTGTGGAAAAATCATAGGCTACATAAAAAAAGATGTTGATGATGAAGGGTGGATCATCCTGGCAAAGGAAAGCACAGCTGACTATAAGTTGTGTAAACTGTCAGATGAAGTCTAAATTCATTTTGTCAGTATTTCATTATGTTTGCAGAGTAAAGGAGTTTACATGCAAATTGACTAAAAGTGACTGTATTGGAAGACTGCACTGCATTATCTCTTGCTGATAACGCAAGTCGACGGCCTGTTCAAAGTGATCGTCGTCACTGATTATTTTATCTGATTCTCACTGCAGAAAATGGGTATGACAGAAGATGACAAGAGAAACTGCTGCTTAGTGGAGATTCAGGAAACTGAAGCAAAGTACTACAAGACTTTAGAGGACATTGAGAAGGTGAGTTTACGAATACAGCTCTATTTGAGTTTCTGATAAGCGTGCATTTTCCCATTGGCACAACCATGCAATGCTTGAATTTTCCTTCGTCACTTCTTTGTTGGTGGTTCAGACCTTTGGGCCGGGTCACAGCATGGAAATGTCATATTTATTTGAACACAAATGTCATGGACATAGATCAATATGATTATTATTATCTCAGCTTTCAAGGATGACGCTGATCCCTAAGCCTTTAAGTACACATCACATATGAGAGAACATACTCTATATGTGTCGGGGAAAAATAAATATTTCTGAAATAATTCATCATAAAATTTGTTTATATGCATGCTTCTCCACCCACCTTAAAGGCGTTTTATTCTTTGTGTGTTGAAGTTTATCACAGGTGATTGTTCTTACTCCACACAGTATTTGTATGAAAGAGTGTAACGATCATCTCTGGCAAAGAGAAGGGAGCAGCGTCGGATTATATTTATTCACAAGGCTCTGCTGCAAAGATTGCCTGCTCTGTGATTACATTTAAACACAGTAATTATATCAGGTCATTGTAACATTAGCAGTGACTTATTCACATCAAGCTTAGAAAAACTGATTAATACTTTGCTGCCTACAAAGGGAATATACTACAATAAAAGTGAAGCTATTCATTTTTATTAATTTTAGTTTTTATTTTACTTTTATTTTATTCACTTATTCCACTAGAACATTTTAAAAGGTTATATTTATTTTTCTGCACCTACCCTGTACATTATTTTCTTATTGTCTGTAGTGCTGTGCAGCAATCTTGAGTCACTTTCATTTCTTTACATTTTCTTTGCAGGGAGCCAGACTATTTTTTCTATTTTTTTCTATTTTGTTTCTTTTGTGTGTGTGTGTTTTTTTTTTTTTACTGGTCTTCAGCAACAGGTCTTCAGATTTTTCTGCAAGTGTTTCTTCTTTGGACAGTGGCTGTCTTTTGGGGGTGGGGGGGTTGTTGTCTTTTTCAGTGATGTTTTTAGTACAGTCCTTTTAGCTGACTGACTTTCAAAATAATTTGAATAGTTATTTAAGTCACTTAAACGACTAAAGCAAAATATAGTTCAGGCATTAAAAAGACACCTAACTCGAGAACCACATAGCAGACAACTTGGCAAAAAACTGGTTCAAAATGATATCTTTAGGCATTTTGTTAATAGTAATCTAGAAAAACTAGTAAACAATATCAAAAAAGAACCACATTCAAATAAAATAAAAATAATGAAACCTAATAAAACCTAAATAACAAAAGAATGCCAGAAGGCCTAACTGAGAAAGAAAGGTTTTTAACTGCTTTAAATGTCTTGCAAGAAGCCCTGAGAACATCCTAAAGACTAAAATAATTACAAGAAAGCTTTTCTAAGAGAGTTCTGTCTGTCTTGAATTATAAATTTGGCCATACCAAATACTGGCTGTCAAGTTCAGCAGAATTGTACAAACCTTGTTTTTCCCCTATATTCTATATTTCAGTTTATGTTTGTGTGTTTCAATAAATCACTACGCCTATTTTGGATTTTCCTAACGAAATATAAAAAGATGGATTCAAGACTTTTTCACATTACTGTATAATGTGTCTTTGTGGTACGTGTCTGTCTGTCTGACTAATTAAAATAATAATAATAATATTTAGCAGATGTAACACAGAAAGCTAGAAACAGCCGTGACTCTCTCCCTGCTGACACAGTTTCTTTAATTGAGTTAGCACATTTAAAACATTCACTTTTCACGCTACATTCACGTAATTGTAGCACAATTGGTCACAATTCATTTTAGCTTATTAGGAAATGACATTGAAACATTCTCACAGTTATCCAGGACTAAAGTCTCGGTGTGTCTTCTGAATATGAGCCGTGAAGTTTGCTGTTGCAGAGAGGAGATTTAGCACAGGACACACAACATTTTACAAAGTAGTATGATTACCGTTTACCGAGAAAATCAAAAACAAACATTCTGTCTATAACAACAAATTTTCTGTGCTCAAAGACTCAGACGCGTACGTTTGAGCTTTCACGGTGTAGTAATAAACCATCGCTGAGATTGGCGCTGGTATCGCATCAGTTTCCGCGTTGACAGATTTCATTCACGATTTCATGGAGCGCCACAAATCATCCGCTCCGCTAATTTCATTAAACCAAATGTGCATCCTGTGTTTCCCACACCAGACCAGCACAAGTCTAAATTAGAATAAATAACCTTCTTATGATCAGAGGACTCGTTAAGCTTAATTGAGTTGGGGTTAATAAACCCAGTTATCTTTGCGTTGCTTCTTAGTTGATCTATTTGTTATCATTATGATGATGAAATGTGACAACCATAAAGCAGCGTTAGAGAAATAAAAAGCATATTTTTTTCCTCTCTAAGCATAAGTGGGCTTCGTAAACAACAGCTGTATGTATTTATTGCACACTTAGCCCTCAAAAGGATTTTTTACAACACAGCCTGATATTTTTGTGGGTCATTTTCACAGATCTGTGAACTGTTCACACATGACATGAGAGAAAATGGCAGTTATAGTGTTTGTTTGTAAAAGGGAAATCTGTGGCTATTCAAAAAAAACCAAAAAACATAAAATCACCAATTTTCTTTTTTTTTTCCTTTCCTCAAGAATTACATGATCCCACTGAGGCAAGTCTTGAGTCCACAGGACATGGAGGCTATCTTTGTAAACCTGGAGGTGAGTAACCACTCTATGAGACAACATAATGCCAGTGCGGCACACCTGGATGCGTTTCACACCAAGCGAATAACTCGATATGTGTATGGATGGCTGAAAGAATGATGGGATCTATTGTTTATATTTACTGTATATTAAGGGTGCAAAGCTGTGAAAATTCAGGCTTTGCTTTGGGCTGAGTGTGTTGTCATTGCTCAGTGTTTTCGTCACGGCCAGAGTAGAAAACAGTCAACATTCCTGCCGAGAAAATATGCCTCATTGGTCTAAAATACCACCACGCACTCTGGACCACATGTGGTACAGAGTTGCATTAAATTATGTTAATGAGTCACACTGTTTTGCTGACCTGTAACACACAAAGCAGCTGTAGTTTATTTAAGTCTCTCCTATAATGAGTATTTATAGTTTAATTTGGCCCTGAACTGTAAATACTCATTGTGTTTGTTTTAATGTGTGTCACAGTATTGCCCAGCTTCTCCCAGGTTTATGCATTATGTCTGAGAGCTGCAGACTGCTTATGGAGATTTGAAAGTGGTGATAAAGTAGCAGGAATTCATACTTGCTTGTTCACGAGAAATGTTGAATAATCTTGGGTTATAAAATATATTAAATAACTGTAATATGCTATAAATGTTTAGCCACCTTTGTGAAAAAGGTCTATACTGCTGATCTCCTCTGTTCTCTTTGTCTGGGACATAGAAGCCACGCAGACACACAGCTTTCTGGCAATTAGGCAACATAACCTAAATAGCAAAGATGATCACATTCAGAAGGAGTGTGTTCTCCGTCTCTCCTAAAAATACAACTTCTCAACTATATCTTCACTTAGCAATCTGAACTAATTAGAGTTTAATAGAGAGGGCAACAATGTGTACTAAATGTTTCAAGATGAGATCTTGTATCAGTTAATTAAACTTTATTTGCACCTTTCATCCTGGTTGCATTTTGAAGTGCTTCACACAGGACCAAATAGCTGAAAATCAGATAGAGCATTAATGCAAATATCTAATCAGCCACTCAGATGGCAGTAACCCAGCACATTAAGGCATGTAGACACGGTCAAGACCTGCCGAAGTTTAAGTAGAGCACCAGGGGCTGAAAGGTGATGGACTTTCAATGTGGTATGGCTATTAGCTGCTGGACTGGTTGGTCTTGGTATTTTAGACACTGCTTATTTGGTGGGCTTTTTTCCACACACAACCATCTCTAGGGTTTACAGAGAATATTCTGAAAAAGAGAAAATATCCAGTGAGCAGCAGTTGCCTGTGAGAAAGCGCCTTGTTCATACCAGAGGTCAGAAGAGAATGTCCAGGCTGCTTCAAGCTGAGCAAGGCAACAGTAACTCAAATAGCCACTCGTAATAACCAATGAATGCTGAGGAGCACCTCCGAATACAATGAACCTTGAAAAAAGATCAGTTACTGTAATAAAGCTACAATTTGCACAGCCTCACTACATTTTCTATAGTACAAGACTGGAAAAGTTGTCCGGTCTGATGAGTCTCAATTTCAGCTACAACATTTGGATTGTAGGATCATAAACAACATGAAACCATGGATCCGTCCAGCCTTGTGTCAATGTTTCAGGCTGGGGGTGATGATGAAATTCTACTTTCTTTTTATTGTTATTTTTTCTTTAGGATGTGATCAAAGTCCACTTTGCTCTCTTGCGAGCCATTGAAATGAACATGGTCAGTGGAGGAAGCGGCCTGGGGAAGATCTTTCTCGACTTCAAAGAAAGGTTGGTATCCGGACATTGCTGTGTTGTGTTTGTTCATAGACATCCTGTGCTTTTCTGTGTTCTGTGCATGGGGTGTTAAAATCCACTTATAGTTTAGAAGCTGTGGCATTTTCTGCCTTTACTTTCAAATTTAGGAAGCAGCATCAAGTTGAGGATCCACTGATCAGTGGATTGAAGGGATTAGTGTTCAAGGAAGAAGTCGATTAAAATGAACCGGTTTAATGAAAAAGCTGAGAGAGCATGTACACCATTGTTGTCCATAAGAGTGTATACTCAAAGCATTGCATTAGCTTGTCCAAATTATATTCCTTTATATTAGTCTTTCCACTTATTCCACCACCATCTATCTATTTTACCCACCTATTAGCTGTTCTGTGATTTCTACTGTCGGGTGCTCAGGATATATATTCACATTTAAAAACAACAGAGCTGAAAACTGCCTAAACATTTAACAAATATCTTAATAAATGAATATCTGTTTGAAGCTAATCATAAACAAATTCCCAAGGGCAGTAAAAATAATTTTCTCTGTTTCTGAAAATAGGTCTCAGTCAGTATTCAGAGCTGTTGCCAAATATCTCATTGTTTCACTTGGTTTAATAAATAATGTTTTACAAATTAATACGGAAATGACTTGATGAGAAGGTGTTTCCAGCAGTGTGGAGATTATGAAACCCAGTGAACAGTTAAAGCTGGGGGTTATTGGCAAACTGGATTTTCTCTCAGATGATCTCAATCTCGCCCAGCTGTGGAGCAACGTGTGGATAATTTGCATCCCTGAGGGGAGCAATGATCCCCGCTAAGGCGACTGCTTCATAGCTAATGGTAATGATGATAGCTTCTGGTCTCGTTTATGATTCCATACAGTGCTATGGATGTGGCGCTCTTGCGAATAACACAGCCATTACGGCGTGAAAGCGAGTCACACAATGCACCGCATGTGTTACCTGTCCCTGCGTCCATAAGTACATTTTCTATTCCTCTGCACAGTGATAGCACAGATACTTTTCCCTCCTCTCTGATGCTTTTAACCGAAAACATTCACAGCACTTCTCTGGGTGACATCAGTTTGCATAGGTAATAGGCTTTTTTCGGGCCTCTTCTTTAAGCCTTAAGGGACCATGTAACATAAAGTCGGTTTGACATAAGGGACTGTATTCCTGTTAAATGACAGAGACAGGCACATACTGTCTCCCTCAGCCTCATACATGCATCCACAGTCTTACTGTTTTTCCATCCTCATTAAGCTCATCTTACTTACTGGTCTGATTCAGCAATGGTAGGAAAACTTAATCTGGCCATAGGTCACTAAAGGACAAGGGGAGGTTGTCATGTGATCAGACGTTTGTGGAGGCACGTAGAGCTGTTTTAAAAGTACAGGAAGGGAAGTCTCATTGGAAACATCTGTAGTTACACCAATTGTATTGTTTACTGAGGAAATGTGGTTTAAGTTTCTTGTTTTTATATATACCTATATATCCATATATATATATTTTCCATCTGTATCAATACTGGATAATATACTATATAATAATATACTGGAAGAAGAAGAATCTACATCTTTATGAACACGCCTGCAGGCTTGTCCTACCCATTAAAGTGCCTGTAACACTGGTCACTGTAAGATGATAAGTCTCACAGTCAGAATTACAGTTTATTGTAAAAGTGTTGGATGGAACATTGGACAGGCGAGTCAATTTATTTCACACAAGACTGGGAAGAAATCAACCTGTCTGTACGCGCTATGCTGTGTGATGGACAATGTTGTGTTGAAGCAAAGAGCTCCATGACACTAAAATCAAATGTTGCTCTACACTAAGATTTCCACTCTTTTGAACAAACAGAATGGCATTAAAGGGGCACATACAGTGCTGTAAAAATTTAATTTAGTTCAATGTTATTTAAACTGGATCACTATATAAACACATTTTATTTATATAAAACCAAGTCAAAGCGAAGGACCTTATTTTGTAGGGTAAAGACCCTGCAATAATACAGCGAAAACCCCAACAATTAGACGAACCCTTTTGAGCAAGCACTTGGCAACGGTGGGAAGCAAAAACTCCCTTTTAACCAGAAGAAACCTCTGGCAGAACCAGGCTCAGGGAGGGCCACCCTTTTGCCAAGATAGGTTGGAGATGTATTTGCCCCCTTGCTGATTTCTTTTTTTAATTTGTTTGTATGTAACAAATTAAACTAATTTAAGTGAACAAGGAAAAAAATATCTAAATCTACCTGGCCCTTTGTGAAAAAGTAATGTCGTCTTGTTACATCTGGCATAAAACTAACACAGCATTTCATAAAAACAACATCGTATCAACATGGTGGTGGTGGTGTGATGGCAGGCGGCTGCTTTGCTGCTTCAGGACCTGGATGACTTGTGAAGCTGATGGAACCAGGAATTCTGTCTCTACCAGAAAATTCTTAAGGAGAGGCTTTCAGTTCAAGAGCATTGGACAATGATCTGAAACATCCCAGCAAGTCCATCTCTAAATGTCTAAAAAAAACCTGAAAAAACAACCAATTATTATTCCCCTATGTGAAAAAGTAAACCTTTGGGATAGATTTTTTCCCCTTGATACATAAGATCATCATTTTAAAACTGCATTTTCTATTTACTCAGGTTTAAAAAAGAAACCAGACAGGGGACAAATGCCTATTCACAGCACTATACAATCTGCATGTTGTTTGGTAAATGGTTTTTAAACTTCTGCTTCTGCTTCGTTCCATTTATATACAGATTTCCTAATTACATACGATTCATTGCTATTTACCATTACCAACATTTGTCACAAAAGAGATGCTGGGTTATTTTAAGACCATTCATTTGATTTGAGGAACCTTTACGTCAGAAGCCTTGACACTATGATTGACATGTAGACCGTCCTCATTATGAGCCACAGTGGTGTCTTGTCTCGCCATGGCGATAGACAACAGTGACCAGGGGATTTTTATTCACACAGCAACGCTCTCTTCATTCATCTTGGCAATTTTCTAAGGACCTGGCTTTGCATAATAAATTTGGTTATCTATGCTTGTAAGTCCCTGTGACCTTTACAACAATGTGCTTGTATCGTTTTTTTGCCTCACGTTGGTGCCAAAGATGAAAAGCTTTTTTTTTTGTATTGGTCTGAATGCCATGCTGAAAATGTCACTGGTTTATATGCTCAATTCTTAAACAGTCAGAACCAGGCAGAATGGAAAAGTACACTCAGAGGAAGCTCTATAAACTAAATGGGCATCTAAGTGCCCTCTTGTTGATGCACTCATTTGCAACATTCCCCAACTCATTTCCGGAGTAATCTGACTCCCTGATATCCATGCAGTGCCTAATCATGGCCATGCTATGAGGCTCTTTAGTGGAGGTCTTTGCTCTGTGTTCTCCTCCATTTGCTGTGTGCTGGATATGTTGAGTAGAGGTGAGAGGGTCCCAATGCCATGTGTCAGAGAATATTAGCTAGTTCCACAGCCTGTCACTTCTGCTTTGCTGGGAGGTTTCCTCACTTGCCTGACTCGCCTTGCAGGGCTCCACAAGGGTGGGGGGTGAAGGCTCAGAGCACATTTACTCAAAATTGCATTTCCTGTGAGATAACATGCACGATGGCGTCAGAAGAGGCCAGCACAGCAGGGCAATATCACCGGCACTTAAAAGAATAAAAACATGAAGTTTCTTCCTGCACTTGCGAACTCCTGTTTATTTATCTACTTTTTTCCTTTTCCTTGTGTGGGCTGCTGCATCCTGCAGGTCTGCTAATGGCACAGAGGGAAACTTACCAAACGGTCATTTAATGAATAGAAATATCGTTATTTTTCAGTGGAAGGTAACTATTCACACTGCAGACTTTGTGGTTGACCACTGGGATGATTTCTTCTTCTTGTTTCCCTCGCTGTAATCAGCTTTATAAAAGTTGTTGATGTTATATCTGATATCATCCCCCCCCCCCCCCCAAAAAAAAAAAAAAACCAAAAAATTCATAGTCCTATGTACTTCACAAACCCAGTTAAATGGGGAGGGTAGCATCAGGCAGGGCAGCCAGCCATAAAATGTTTGCCAAATGAAGCATGCAGTTCATCAATAGTACATAAGAGGAACAGCTCAGTTTGAGCAGTTAGGAGACAAAGTTAGAGAGACAAGGCTGAGATGGTCAGACATGTACAGTGGAGGGATAATGGGCAAAGGATGTTGAATATGGAGCTGCCAGGTAGGAGGAAAAGAGGAAAACTGCATAGAAGATTCATGGAGAGGGTTGGTATGACAGAAGAGGATGCTATGGTTAGGGTGAAATGAAGGCAGATAATATGCTGTGGCAACCCCTAAAGGGAGCAACTAAAAGAAGGTGATCGGGTTTTTCCTCAAATCTGTACAGAAGGAAAACAAACAACCACAACACAGTATTCATCAGTGTGTAAACATTCAAGCACAAATTCTTGTGCTCGAATGTTGAAAACTGTTAGTAAACTGTTAGTAATGAATTGTCACCAGTTTTCAGCAATTTCTTAAGAGCCGTGGTTAAGCATTGAGCGTATTTATCACCACATCACAGACTAATTAGAGCTGGCTGGGTGAGAAGACTGCATGGATGCTTCAGTGTACTTGTGTGTCACTAGCAGTTTGGTTTCACGATCTCGGTTTAAGAAGATGACAACACTTTCAATTGGCCTCTCACAGTTTAGATAAAAAGCTTGCTATTAAAAATGGTCATGTATCCAACTTTTGTTGTATCCAAATATAGTTTTTGTGAGATTTAGTGATTGTTGGGGTGGTATTTTGGTCATAAAAATAGATATAGACATTTTTTTTTCATTTATTGTATAACAGCAGCCTATATTTTATTTTATATACATACAGAATTTAACTGGTTGCCTTTTCATGATACTGAACACAAACAGGCTGATGAAATATAGCAATGTAATTGTAAAATAGCAAAAATATTGTACATCATTTGACACTGTTCCTTGTTACCTGTTAAAATAAGCTTTAAAAATGTTTGAGTTCCATAAACTTCATTAAAGCTTTGTATAATTACATTTGTACCAAAGAACGCTACACTACCCTAAAGAGCACTCAACCCTAGAAATATGAACGTGATGTGAAGCTACAGTTTTGGAGGGCTAGTAGGTGCACTGAGATTAAACTCAAGCTACTTGGCAATGGACAGGTGGCCTAGATAAAATAAAAGTGCAGCAGAACCAAAAGCTCGTAGCTAAAATAGTCTCAACGACTTCCACACACTGAAGAATGGCCTTCTGTTAAATTGACTCACACGAGAAAATAAATCAGTCTTTCATTAATTCACTTTCATTCACTTAGTTCTTGTTATTGTTCTGAGAGAAACATAATTTGTTCATTGAATAGTTTGTTTATTAACCCTCTCAGGCTCAAATTAAACTTTTTGTTGCTAATGCACAACCAAGTCCTGCAGTGGTACTTCTGAGTAAAAAAAACTGTGTAAAAATATGTATGTGGGGTAATCAGGTTGTTAGTTTTTAACTGTTGCAAATTGGCAACGCCTGCCTTGAGAGGGTTAAGGCCATGGATTGAAAAATGAAAAATGAAAAAGAAGCAAGCTCTAGCCCAGGGGTCGGCAACCCTAGGCACGCGTGCCTCAGCTGAACAGGTGATGGAGAAACAGGTTTACCTTTTAGGTGACATGAATGAGTTGAAGGGAAGTTCTGAACTGTTTCTGAGAGACAAATAACACCAGGATCTTTTTCTATGTAGCTGACAGCTGGTAACTGTGCAGGGACGGGTCTAGCAAAGTTTTGCCAGGGGGCCAGGTAGGGCATTAACAGGGAAAGGGGGGCACAAAGAAATACTTTCTCATTCTCATTTAAAATGTCTGGCTGTTATTAAATAATTATCTGAAGCTTACAACCAAAGTTTTTATCTTATGTAAAATGTATAGAAATCATACTTATACCAACAAGACAGCGTTTGCTTTCATTCAAAGGCTTTATGGCTTTAATACCTGGTGGGCCGGTCTTTAGTCAAAATGCCTGGGCTGTTTTTTTGTCCCAGTCCAGCCCTGGGCACGACACGCAGTGAATTAATCTGAGAAGGTGCATCAAAAAATAAATGGCCGGGCCATCGGTGCACATCGCAAATCAGCTCGCATAGACACATTAGTTGACGGTATCTTAGCTAACAGCCCCAACTACCAGATTCAACTTGTAATTGGCTAAAAATAACTTACTTACTAACTCACCTACTGGTGAGCGGGACGTTGTTAGCTTTCCACATTCCGACACTTCAAAAGCTTCAGGAGCTTTCCGCTCAGCACAGCATCAGCACCACGGAAATACACGGATACATCCGTAGACTCGAGACACAATGCATTTTTGGGACTTTCAGGTGTGTGGACCAATGTTTTATTTTCTGATCAAACCAGAAAGCTTTAATGAGCAGCTGGGTTTGTCTCGCATTAACTGGCTGAGTTAATGCCAGTTAATGCAACATCAAAGCAGCTGGAATCCACAGCTGTGCGTGTTCATGGAGTTTGCATTTTCACCTGCTGGACATCACTACCTGACAAGTTTAACTGTCTTCAGAACATTGCAGAGGCCTTATTGACAGTATTTGGCTCTACATATCTGTGTGAGCAGATTTTCTCTTACATGAGTGTCCTCAGGTAGCTGTCTGAATGCTGGACACTCGGAGACCTGTGTCTCTGAGTGGGAGACCAGAGATCACATTAACATGTGTGTCTCTGTATTAACAGACATGCCATATTGGCCCAGTTTATTTTTCTTATCAATGTTGTGAGGAGACCATAAATAGCATTTGTATTTTCTGTTGTACAGTTCATTTGCTGTTATGGAGTTCTTGTTATGGATAAAAAGTCTTTTTTTGTTTCAAAATAGCTGATAACTATTTACTGATAGCTGCCAACATCTGCAAACAAATATCATTCTATAAAGTGGTTCTATATAGTGTGTAACTGTTCATATAGAGCGTTATTAAATTTATTGCTAATGCAATCATATGGCACACTGACTTCTGAGGAAATTTTAAATGGCACTTGCCATCAGAAAGGTTGCCTACCCCTGCTCTAGCCTTTAGGACAGTGTAGCCACATTTGCTTGCTGCATAACTTAAAGAGTCGCCATTGTTCTTCATTTTGTTCATCTTCACCAAGTTTTTTAACATTTCTTATAATTTCCATACTGAAGTTAAATCGCATCATTTCGTATGCTGCTATTACAAACTCCTTCATGTCCCATTAGGAGCTGATAGCTCACTATAAGATTTGTGACCTGGCACGTACCACTATGTCCTCGCTATATCGCACAGTCTTAAAATTGATCAAGGCCACCATTAATCTCAATCACTGTGTCGTCAAAGAGGAGCCAGAGCTGAGGAGAGCTGTCTCCCAGAGTGTGGATCACATCTTAATCAGGGGCTTGTTAGCCCTGGGCTTAACCATAGCTGGAGCCTGCAGGAGGGGGCCTTATTCAAACCTCTGTCTGAGCTCCAGTTAAAACTCCAGTGATCACCTCTTGTTGATCTCAGCAGAGCAGAGGATAATCACATGGTGAATGGGTTTGACAGAAATGCTGCTTTTAAGGTGAAGATGTTCAGTGTTTCACATCTGGCATAAGTTGCATAACTGAAAAACAGTTTTGTAGCCATGATTTTTTTTAGAACCACTGGAAGAGAGCAATTAATCATTTTAAAAGAGACTTTTGCTCTAATATTTGAAATTTGTGTTTTGGGAACACTGCATGCAGAATCTTTGAAATACCCATTAATGACAGTTTAAACAGACTTGTCATTCCAAAGATTTGTATCCTTATTGATTAAAAAACATGAATAGAAATGGTTAACCTTAAGTTAAATATAAAATAAATACATAATATGTGTCACTATGCATAACCAGTTTTGTTTCCTGATTGCATCACTACCAAAGTTCCCTGGATGGTCTGTTTTTAGTGCCTGTTATTCAAAGCTATCAGAGGCTTGATTAGACTTCAGGGTGCCAGCTCTCTACACCGCCTCGCTCGCTTAAGATTCAGATTAAGAGGCCTATGTGCCAACTCTACCAAGCTGTGGGGGTGGGGGTGGGTTGCACTATACCAGCCAGTGCCCTACTTTGACTGAGTAAGCACAAAGAATGTTTGCCACGTGCAGTGGCATCCTCCAGGCAAGATGACTTTGAACTCCCTCCCAGCTGAACCCGTGGATCTATGTCAGTGTCCCATTGTAATATCTAATGAACTCAGCTCTCATATCCTCACTACTCAAAATTAAAAGATTGTTTTCCCCTCACACACTGATAAGAGGAGCTCTGCAAACCAACTGATATAAAGCCCTGACTTTCATTAGTACGCTATGATTATAGCTTATTGGCAAGAGCATGCCGCCCCTTCAAATATTTCCCTTGGATGTGAATATATTTTTAATTATAATACATTAATTATAATACATTTATTCACACATGCATTTATCTGTACCCGTTAGTGCTAAATGACTCTTAACGTGACTTCCCAAATTATATTAATAATCTTAAAATGAATACGTTGCCTGAAGGTCCATATACTACCAAAAGATTCTACTTTACAGCTAATTGTAGACATTTTTTACCTGTGTTTTAACAAAGATATTATAAATCTCGTAATTTTAGATGTTAACACAAGACTTATTAGTCCTTATTAATTCTTATTTTTAGACTGCAAACACCACACGGAGGTTTATGAGCCCACTTGCTCTTTTCCTCACCGAGGACGAGCAAAAATATGCAAGTTATAATCTCAACTGTCTCCTAAAACATTAATGTTTTATTATTTGGACCTCCAGCATTTCTAAGGCCACAGTGGGACATTTGTGAGTGGATGTAGTCATGATCTTAAAAATAAAATAGCTTTAATAAGAAAGCCTAACATTTCAAAAAGTTGCTTTTGTTGTATTCAAGATTATTCTGGGACTTGTAAATGTTTGTGTCCTTGTACTGTTCTTTTGAGAGTATCAGCTGTAAACATTTTTATACAGTCTCCTCATATTTCTTCTGTGGATTCCTTAATGAGGATGAGTTGTAACAGAGTAACTGGATTAATTAGTTTTTCACATCCCCAGGTTGCTGATCTATGGTCAGTACTGCAGCCACATGGAGAATGCCCAGAAGAAACTGGACGAGCTAATAGCCACACGGGAAGATGTCAGGATTAAAGTAGAGGTAACATTCATCTCTACACACGTTTAAAATGAATGTCGTACTCAGAAGGTGTTGTATTTGGTACCAAATTATCTGGTCTGAGTATTTTAAAAACTGATGATCTGCTAGGATTTTACCACTCATCCATCTCCAAAGTTTGTAGACAATGACACAAAAAAGTAAAAATATGCTGTGAGTAGCATTTGTCAGGGTGAACATACCTTCTTCATGCCAGAGGGCAGAGATCATGGCCAGATTGTTTTCTAGCTGATAATAAGGCAACAGTAACTGAAAAAAGCATGTTACAACCAAGGTATGCAACATCTTCTCTGAATCCAAAATGTGACCAACCTTAAATCAGATGACCACACCATGTGCCGCTCTGGTGAGTCTGGATTTCTGCTGTGACACTTTAATGACAGGATCAGAATTTTGCTTCAAAAAGAAGATGGCATGGATTTATCCTGTTTGTGCCAACAGCTAAGGCTAGTGGTGGTGGACTAATGGTGTGGGGAACATTTTCTTGGCACACTTTGGACCCCTTACAGTACCAACTGAGTGTCATTTAAAAAAACACAGCCTACCTGAGTATTTTTGCTGATCATGTCCATCCATTTATGACCACAATGTGCCTGTCTTCTAATGGCTGCTTCCACAGGATAATGCACCATGTCAAAAAAGCTCACCGGGTTCCAGAGTGTGATAGCCAGCAAAATTATATTTACAAATTGTTAAATGTTCCTGCTGACTCCTGGCACCAGTGTGTGGAGATACATTATTATATTACAGCAGCTGGATATTTGTCCACCTGTTTTGATATGGCATTGTAGCTAGTGTTTTGCCCATGCACCATGTGCAAACACCACAGGAGAAGAGAAACATATTTCGGTGTATTGCATTACTATTAAATTCATTGTGTGCCAACTACAGAAAAAGGACAAAGTGATGCAGTATTTCTTTTAGAAAGTATACTCAAATCTAAAATGTTATATCAATCCAGACTCGCAGTACATGCTCTGAAGAGTTGTACCAACAAAATAAGCTGCTTTAGAATATGGCCGTTTCAATCAAAGCCCAACTCAAAAGTAAAATTTACTGTTGAATAAACAATGACAATGACTAAATAATGACTTAAATAAATTCATCAGTGGGGCCAAGCTTTGCCTTTGTTAGGCAGAACCTATAATGAAGTCAGATGTAATTTGCATATTTGCCCCTAGAGCCTTAAAAAATTCAGAACATTTTGTTATACTGAACAAAACGGAATATTAACCAAACAGGGGTTGTGGTGGATCTTGGTTGTATTGTTAAATTTCCTTGTGCACAGGAAAAGATGAAACAAGAGAAAAGGAACCTTTACTGTGTAAATCTGGGACATTTTTAGAATCTATGTATACAACAAGATCTCCCCCTCAGTATGCTGCTATGATTTTGTGATGTTATACAGACTGAAAATCCTTAGAAAAGGAATGCAGGATAGAGCGGGATTAAAGCACATTTGCAGTTAGAATGGGAGGACAAGTGGGCCCTAGAGCTGATGAGCACAAAAGGCAATACATATAGCTACACAGGGTAGTAGTAACTGAGATACCCCATTCAAAATAAAGGAGCTTTGTAAAAGGCTAAGTCAGCCTGTTATTGGCTCAGTATAGAAAAGTACTGTTTGTAAAACAGGATAAGCTTTGCTGATATTGCACACTTAAAGAAACTGAGTGAACAAAGATGTACACAGACACCACTGTGAGGGAATCTTATAGGATAATACTAACAAAAGAGCGCTTCTTATGGAGCCGAGAGAGAATTTAGGGATATGCACTCATTTGTCAGAGGATGTCCTCTCTCAGTATGCTGCGTAATTGTGTCACAAATAGCTGGCACAACCAGAGTTTTTGTGCCCTGAAAGAATAAACCGGCCTCATTGCTAAAGGAGTGCCCTGCGAATGTGTGGAAGCAACAGCAGCAACACAACAGTGTATTCTTAAACAACAAATGAATACTTGTTTGTGGGAAATCTACAATGCTGTATTATGCAACATGTAATAACTGTGCCACTGCTTGTGTCACTCTTCCACAGGAATGTACAATGAAAGTGCAAGAAGGAAAGTTCAAGCTCCAAGATCTTTTGGTAGTTCCCATGCAGAGGGTGCTGAAGTATCACCTCCTACTAAAGGTAAAATCCAAATCTGTAAAACCTGTTTATGTGTTTACACAGTTTCATTCAAATGTAATTAAGATTTTGGCTAAATAGCCGTGTGATATCATACACACGTGCTTTATTTTTAACTTCTTACCTTTTAAAAGTTTATCTCAAACATCTGTGCTGCTATGTCTCTGTGGCACAGCCAGTGTATGTTGCTAACTTTCAGATATAGTTTGAGGTGCAAAACCCCCGTCTTCTGCAGGGAAATGATGCGTCTCTTCCATAAGAAATCATAAAATGTCAGATGACCTGACGAACAACAGAGACATGAAAAAGGTGTTTTCTGATTTCAGTAAACATGTTGTTTCTTTCACTCTCGGCGCAATTGACTCTACACTTAAGCTAAGCTAAATAAGGAATACTCGAAGTCAAATTACCACTCATCAGCGCGTGCTTCAGACGCTGCTAAATCCTTGAAATACAGTATATGCTGCACCCACTTCAAAGAACTTTGTATGTGACATTTTTGACACTCAGAGTTCAAGGATTTGTGCTGTATATATTTCAGAAAGTTAATAGCTTTCCATCCCGAAAAGCAGATCCGCACTGTAAGATTTTCTTCTTGAGACTTCGTCAGGGAGGCTATGGTTCATCTCTGCTCTGATTTCAAATGATGCATAACACCTCTCTCTTTTATTCTGTGTCTAATGGCAATGTCAGCTGTCTGGATTTGGTCAGTGTTGTTATGATTTTCCAGACTTGTACCCTCGTCACTTAACCTATTTTACAAACTCTTTTCTGCCCTTTTAAAAAGCTGTTATTTGAAGTGTCACTGAGGCAACGCATATTGCTTTGTGGACTTTAACTTAATACACCTCATTGATGTGTCTGCCTTTGCACATTATTCACTAATTATTTATGTTGAGTTTTCTGTGCCCTTTAATTCAAAAATGTCAGGTGCTATTGCTAGTCGCAACTTGTCAAAACACAAATTTGCACTCTTATTTCTTTTAATCATATATTTATATTTATATATCTATATATATGTCATTACATTGTTTGAAATCATTAGCAACAATTGATCTGTGGCTAAAATAATTGTAGTCGACTACAATTTTCATGACTAAATAATAATTGGGTTAAAAAACATTTTTAACCTAATCTTGCAGCAAGAAATCATAAGCTTAATCGTTCTTGCTTCTTTTTTCCCCTTTTCTGCTTATAAGCAAAAGCACAATGTCTGACCATAAGCCAACAATTCACCTGTCACCTGTCTCCTTGTGTTTATTTATATTAAAAAAAAAAAAAAGAAAATACAAAAGCCACTGTAATACAGTATTACCCATGATTAATTGACTTTGCGTCTCAATTATGGATGAGCATATGGGTTTATGATACGGTTTGTAATAGCCAGGGGCGGAGGTGAGTGCCTTCAGCAGGTGATTGTAGGTCCACACAGAGAGCGCCGTGGCATCTGTATTAGTTTGAATCGAACCCCTGCAGGAGTCGCACTGAGCCACTGAGGTCAAATCAACCGTGCAATAATCAGATTAAATACACCCCATTTCACTGCTTCCTGCAGCTTTGCAGTAAAACACTGCTGCACACTGAGGCCTCAGGGCATGTCAGACTGACAAGGCTTGTTTTGGTTTGGGTATGTGCGTGTTCAGTCCTGCTGAAGGGTACATCTACAGTTGTTGTTATATAGATATCATCTCAAGAGTGTGAACCCTAGTTGATGATACTGTGCATGGCTCTTTTCTTCATTCTTTTATGTTGAACTTCATAGAGCAAATTCAACAATTCTCAGAAAACTTAAATCATGATCTTGTGCTATACATTTTGCTGTATATGTTTTGCAGTACAACTGTTTTTCTTTTGCAAATGTAATGCACCTCTTTCTTTAAAGGAGCAGAAGGTTACTTAGATAATACAAGTTACAGGTGGAGCCCAGATGAAAGCACTTTTTTCTTGGTTTTGTTTGTCAAGCACTTGCTGATAATATAAGTAGGCATGAAAAGTCAGTGAGGGAAATGCCCCGTATATTGAAGCTCATTATTAGTTTGAAATTGGAAGTCCTAAAAACGGGATCTCGTCCGTGTAATAGCATAAGCTTCAAAATATCAGACGGATGATCCATGGTTATGTTATGGGTATGTTAGTATGGGTTAAATGAAGTACTATGGTTATTTCCTAATTTACATCCGGACTTGTTTTTCCACCTTATGTTTACAGTGTTTTATTCTTTTATTTTCCCACAACCTCACATGCACATTAAGCAATCCTAGCAGTTGCTGATAGTTTGGAAATTTTTGTTGGTTATGCAGCTAGCAGCTAATGTTGCTGCTAATGTCTCTTCATACTGCTAACCTCAAACAGAGATGGTTTACTTCTTTTTAACTCCATGCTGGTACCTGCCAGCAGTGAAATCTACCATGAAAACATCACTGTAGTGCTTAATGAAATAAACAGAAACTTAAAAAAAAATTTTAAATATGAAAACTAACTGACTGCCTTGTTTCACACTGGGTTATGGAGCAGTAACAGGGGCTGCTGTAAAGGCAAGTTGCCATGCCATTAATAAATGCTGAATCTTTCTGGGTTTCCTTTCTCCAACTGGTATTGCACAGATTGCCATACTCATATTTGTTTTTGTTTAAAATGTTCCTGTACTTACTTTATTTTTATATTAACTTATTTGCATTTTTCTGTGTAATTTTGAGATTGAATTACTCAAAACGATTAATCTGTAGTGATTCAGTCCAGAACCTGTTTGGGCTGTGGCTTACCCAATTAACCAATCAGCCAGTACCAGTTGGTCACCTAATAAAGTTGTTACTTTAAGTGTCGCTGCAGTCTTCACGTCATCATATTTTTGTTTAAAATTCAGTAAACTTTTGGGAAAAAATTACACAAACAGTTAGCAATACATGATCGAATGATTAGTGTGCAGAGGTCATCAAGCTCTGCTGGCATTAATGTGGAGGTCACTATTAAATACGGTGTTATTTCCTAGCACCTGAACAGTAAACCCCTTTATGAGTAGCAGGTTGTTTTACAACATAACTTTGACCAATCTCTACTTTATCAAGCTAACCAGCATATATGCTGATCAGCCTACCAAACCACAGGCAAATCTTTACCCCTAAGTGCAAGCAAGAAAACTTGCATATTTACCTTTCACATTTGATTAACTTAAAGACACCAAAGAAACAAAGTAACTTGTTAAACTGGAGTAATACTGGCCAGAAAGGCAAGTTAAAATTGTTGATGTTAGATGCAGAAAAATGGATTTGGCAGAAACTTTACTGCCTCAGGCTTAGTTTTGATTATTTTTTTTAGATAATAATCAGACACAATTCAAAATCTGAACCATTCATAAAATTGTATTGTACACAGCTCTAAAGCAGCTCTAAAACAAAATTGCAATGCAGTCTAATTATGTACATTATTATGTTAGTTCTTTGCATTAAAAACAAAACAAAACAGAAATCTGGGGCTGGGGGAGGGGGAGGGGCTAGTAAAGCAAAAAACAAGCTGAACTTGGCTGGTTGCTCTCTCTGCTTGCACTCAAGTTTTAAAGTGTACTTTTTAATGTGTTGTTAATGATTTCAGATCTGCAGTGTGCAGTTGTCAAATTTTGCCAAGACAAACAGACACACCATTGGAGTTTGGTTTTTACAGTTTCTCAAAGTACAAGAACATTTTTCTAACAAAATAATCTCTCCGTAGGAACTTTTGAGTCACTCAACTGACCGACCTGAGAGACAACAACTGAAGGAGGCTCTGGAGGCTATGCAGGTGTGTTTGTGGGTGCTGTTTAAAAAAAAATCTTGCAGAATCACCCTCTTAGCTAAAGCTACATAATTACATACAGCCACTGTGTTGCTCAAGTGTTGTAAATACAGCTTGAAAAGGCAGATGCCTGAAAGAATGTCTGGCTCTTCCAGGACCTGGCCATGTACATCAATGAAGTCAAGAGAGACAATGAGACACTGAAAAAAATCAGCGAATTCCAAAGTTCAATAGAAAATCTTGTAAGTACTCCACACTTTCCTTGCACTTGTTATCTTTTGAGCAGCTAAGAACATTTTAAAGGTTGTTCTTTAATATATACATGCCAACACACTGGCATGTTATCAACAGGTGTTTTTGAAGTTCGACAGAATGATTAGTCTCTCCTCAGAACACCTCTATCTTTCAAAGTGCTTCCATGATCCTCAGCCATGATAATTCCCTTAATAACTCATTTATGTAAACTGCAAACTGCTCACTTTAATATTTTGTGTAGCACCAACCTTTTTCTCGTTTTTCTATCTCTCTATCACAACTTCTTTTGTTGTTCCTTGCTGATATGCCAAGTCAGTATTCAGCTTTGGTTTGTACATGTGCCACATATACAGTAATACGTACAGTAAAAGTGCTCTGAATAATTTATACATGTAGCCACTGTGTATGACTTTGGAAAAAAGTCAAAGGTAGGATGGAGATGTAAGTGTAGAGCAAAATCATCGTTTATCGTGGATATTAATTCTCTCTGAAATTAAAAGTCTAGCAAAATTATTTATTAAAAATTGCAGAATCCATTGGTTTAGTAGGCTGCTTTTTATGTTTGTTTGTTTGTTTGTTTGTTTTTTGCGACCTAAGCAGCAGGTGAAGCTGGAGGAGTACGGGAGGCCAAAGATAGATGGAGAACTGAAGGTGTGCTCCTCTACGAACCGAACAAAACAGGACCGGTGAGTCAAAGTTCTATAGTAAAACTAAACTATAATAACCTTTAGCAACATTTTATCGCTGCCAATATTCAATAAAAATGTATGATTGTCTTCAGGTATATATTCCTCTTTGATAAAGTGGTCATTGTCTGCAAGAGGAAAGGCTATAGCTATGAGCTCAAAGAGATTATTGAGCTGCAAAATCATAAAATGTCGGATGACCCGACGAACAACAGAGACATGAAAAAGGTAAGAACATCACGGTTTGAAATGAGACAGAGCAATTTCGTCAGTGAGATCTTTGTAAAGGTGGCCCGGCCGGTGTAGGCGATGAAGCGGCATGTGTAATCATTACAAATGTTGCCCTTGAGCTGAAGGAGCTTGTTGATGGTAATTTCTGATGGGATTTCAGATGGGGTAATACACTGTTGTGTCAAACGTGCATTGTGTTCATTCGTGCTTGTAAAATCATGTAAATGCAATGAAGATCATTTAGGATTCATGAAAACGTACTGTAGTGCACTGGGCATCCGGTCTAACATGGCTTTTTGGTTTTTGGATCTGCATGTGTGCGTACATGTTTGCATGTGTAACTGGGTCTTTCTCTGGTGTCTTTCTTTTTGCATGCTTACCAGTCCTGTGGAAAAATGGTAAGCTCAAATGATCCCCTTATTTAACATATCTTCTCATAGGTGCTTTTTTTTTGTTTTTGTTTTGGCTGTGGTGATTTTTGGGATGTAATACCTTGATTGCATATGCACAGTCTGAGTCTGTGACCAGCTTCTTATCCAATTAATTGCTAAAGCATGTTGATGATCTTTTAGGTCTGACTTGATTTGACCATATATTTGTTGGAACTGCTGATATCACATGCCTCTTTCTTATCTCGGTCTGCCATCCACAAACCTTTTTCTGCCATCTGTTCAACACTCACTTTTTCTCACCAGTGGTCTTATGGTTTCTACCTGATCCATCTGCAAGGGAAGCAAGGCTTCCAGTTCTTTTGCAAAACTGAGGAAACAAAGAGGAAGTGGATGGAGCAATTTGATATGGCCATGTGAGTACGACTAGTTGGATAAAATGTATTTTATGTGAGACTAATTGTCTTTGCCATGTTATTTTTCAGTAGCATGGGAAAAAATAAAGAATCCTAGGTATCCTCAGTTTAACTGATTTATTTAATTCCATATTATTTACTTATCTAGGTCCAACATCAAGCCAGAGAGAGCCACAGCTAATCAGCACAACTTTGAAATGCACACATTTGATAAGAATACCAACTGTCGAGCCTGCAAGATGCTCTTGAGGTAATGACCCTGACAACCCCAGCGCTGGTATCTCTAGTGCCGTTAATAATGCACACCGAATACATCCTTATTCCAGACTCTCTAGTGACTGTTATGTCAGCATTTGGTAGCAACAGCATTTTTATGTGTTACTTATCCAGACAAACTTTATGAAGCAGAGACACTGTATGTCCAAACTATGCAACGGTAGAATTATTAATAAATTATGATGCACAAAAAAAGAAGTTCAAACTGAATGTTTTCACTGTCACCATCTTGGTGTTTTGAAACCACATGTGTCAGCAGATGAGCAGAAACAGAGGACATTCTGTGGCTAATCACTTGTGATTGACAGTTTGTTAACCAACGAGCATCCTGGATAATCCTCCTCTCTGATTCCCTGACTTATAATTTACAAAATAGACTTCATGTTTTATTCAGAGTGTCATGAAAATAGCAACTGAGCCCAATAAAATGATCAGGGAAGTGTTTACTGAGAACACAAAACCAGGGAGCTGATGGTCTTTTTGGCAAAGAAGCACTGCTGCCAGGAGACCTTTTGCAACTACTCCCACGTTGGCTTCACTTTTTCATAAAAGCACACAAAAGTTATTACAGTTAGGTAAGTATTTGGACAACAACACAATTTTTGTAATTTTGACTCTGTACACCACAAACAGAGGAGAAAAAAAATACCCTTGGAGTGGAGTATACACTACAGCAGTACAAATATAAAAATAAATAATTTAAGTAGCATTTGGTAGTGAACAAACAAACAGACTTAAATCACAGAGGGAATATGTTTTTGGCTCGCATAACCCATCATTAGTGTGAAAGCATTCTTTGGAAAATATTCTAGTAAGTGTGACTGCGGCTGACGGATGTTATTTTTAAACATTTCCCGGCCCTGCACCACCCACAGTGTTCCTGAGTACACCTTCTCTCATGTGAGAATGCTGCTCGTCTGCAGTGGGATAGCCCGTGTCACTGAATCACCACTTTCACCTCTATTAGAGTCAGCCGGCTAAACCCCACTCTGTGTATTGACCCACAAATTGCATGGCTTTGCTGACCTAAATTCACAGAGCCGATGGCAGCAGGGACCAGCGTTCTCTCTTCCTGCTAGATGCTAATTACTGCTGCAGTCCCAGCGGATCCCATCGTGATTTATGGCACTTACTATTCAACTTGGCAGCGTGCGATGCATGCAGTGTTACAGTACCCGTAACAAATAAACTTCAGGAGTACACGGTTTAAACTGAGCCAGTTGATTTGGTGATTTTTAAAGAATTACAGAACGGGAATGATGGAGGATGTGGATTTGCAGTTGGAACAATTATAGGAACAAGGAGCAGGTCCCCTTGTGTGTTGTTCTTACAGGAGGTTAATTTGTGTCTCAGCCACTTCCTGTTTGCATTACTAAAGTGCATGTTTCTCTGTGTGTGTGTGTGCCTGTCCTCAAGGGGCATCTTCTATCAGGGCTACTACTGCTCTCGCTGTGGAACAGGAGCTCACAAAGAGTGTCTAGAAGTGATCACCATTTGTAAAATAAGTAGGTATTTCCTCTTTAATAGAAGATGTTATTCAGATGACTTTGTGAGGGTCAAGTAGTGAGCAAATGATAAAAATAGATAAATAAAAACTGTGTGACATATGTCACGGACATGCAGGGCAATAATGATGACTGCTGTAATTTGATGACCCCTGTCCTGCTTGTAGGCCTCTTTATGCAGCAGTAAAAGGGAGGCAGGCTTTTTTATTGTGTCAGTGGATTTAGCAGCAGTATCTGACAACAAATTTACTCAACATGAATTCAGAAAATCATTGTGGCCTATTTTCTCAAATTTGAGCCAATTTAATAACTGCTGAGTGAGGTTCAGTATGAACCAATCAAGTTCTTTGATAGTCGAAGGTCATAATTAATCAAATAAATTCTTAAAATAAGTTAGTGTGTGTATAATAAGGACCACAGAGCAGGACTGTAACAATATAGTTTGATGCTTTCAGTTTTATCTGCTGTTTAACGCTCACAGGAAACCAGTCATACTACATTGCTGTTAGTCAGCTTAAAAAATGGTCTGCATGAAGCTATGCTGTACATTTTGGCATGCTGATGTCAAGTGCTGATGGATCCACTTGGTGAAATATTTTCTTGTGAATCTTCTTTGACAATCTTCAATATTTCCTCTTTTCAGATCCTCTTGACTTGGTGAGTAGTTTCTTTTTCACTCAATATATACAACAGCTTTCTCTAATTGTCACCATCTTTCTTTGTTAAATAATTACCACAAAATGATAAAAGGTGATGTTTTTTGCTTACTTATTAACAATATCAATAATCAGATATTTGTCTCTGTTGTGTAGGAGCCTGGATTATCACCTGGTAAGAGCTAACATTTGAATATTCTGTCAGCTGTCAACTTTGTTTTGGCTGTAGCTGCGCTTAAATAGCACGGCTCTCTATTGCCATCTAGTGGATAGCGCCATTGCAGCAACAATACTAACCCTATACTAATCCCTCTAAAAAAATTTGAATATTGTGAAAAGGTTTTATTTTGTTTTCCTATAACTGGATTCAAAAAAGTAAACTTTAATGTATTCTGTATCATCACATGTTCACATCACAAGTGAACTATTTCGAGCTAGATTATAGTTTAATACAGATTGTTTTGTGGCTTTAAAAAATTATCAGAATTCCAGCATCTGAAATTATTAAATTATTTGTGATCAATCAAAAAAACTACGTATAATACAGAAATGAACAATTTCTGTTAAGGTAGCACTTGGTTGGGGCTTTTTTACCATGAATTGCTACATCAGTCTGGCGTAGTCTGGTGGTGATCAGGTTGTGTCACTGCTTAGCTGTTAGGGAAGCCCAGATTCCTTTAATAGTAGGCTTCAGGTGTCTCATCTTCCTCAGTTTGTTGATTGAGGAAGATGAGATTCTCTGTGGGGTTTCAGGTCACGTCAGTTGCCTGGGTAGTCAAAAACCCAGCATTATCACAGTCAGCAAACCAATAAATACTAGCTTTGGTGCGGTGGGAGTTCCTAGTTCCTGGTGAAAAAGGAAATATGCTCCATACTTTTTGTCAGGTGGAAACATGAAGCGCTATAGTAGGTGGTTACATTGAATTTTTACATGATAGTACAGAGTAGAGCAGCAACCATCAACACCAGCAGATGGCATGGCACCCTAAATAATCAAAGATTGAATTCTAGCATGTTTCCACAAACACTTTTGATTGCGTGCCTCTCCATCCTTCACCCAAACTCTAGAACCTTGATTCTAATTGAAATCAAAAGAAAACCTGGACCACTGAGCAACAGTCCACTTCTTTTTCTCTTTAAACCAGGTACTTGTAAGGTGCATCTGATGTTTTCCATTGTTTCAGGAGTGGCATGATTTTAGGAATTTAACAGTTGTAGCTTTGATCCTGAAGAGGTCTACGTGTGGTGGCTTTTGATGCTCTGACTCCAGCCTCGGTCCACTTGTTGTGAAGCTCTTCTTGAGTGGACTTGACACTCTTGTGAAGGCACTCTTCCCGGCCGGTTCATCTTTTCATTGATATGCTTTGATACAGCACTGAACAGCCAGCCTTTTTTGCAATGACCTTGTGTGGTGTTACGTCCTCGTGGAGGGAGTCGACTATCATTTGGACAACTGTCAAGCTAGGAGTCTTGCCTGTGACTGTGGTTGCATGTACCGAAGTAGAACAAGAGATACACATTATTTATATAGTTTGAATAGTAACTAATGCAAACCCAAAATTAAATATGCCAATAAGTCTGTCAATAAGCATCAATACTCCAATCCAGCTAATGAAAATATAATATGTAAAAGTTTACCTTTCTCTATTATATTACAAAAAAGTAACCTTTTCACAACATAAATGCATTAGTAGAGTATGCAGAAGTACAGTAGAGATACACTTGCAGAATCTGATCGTTTCTTTCACAACTCTTCTACAGCTTTTGTTTTCTCAATGTCAGTGGACTTTTTTATTAGTGAGAAGCTGGAAGCAGTAATGTACTGGACACTGACTGTTATTGCAGGTCCTAAGATGGTGGCAGTGAAGAACTACCATGGCACACCGGTGCCTCCGGGGAAGACACCTCTCTGTTTCCAAACAGGAGATTTTATCGAGCTTCTGAAGGGAGACCCGGATATCACATGGTGGGAGGTAGAGTAGTCAATCATTTTTAAATCAATCCATCCCTCACTTTGACACACGCAGCTTGTTACGCAGACAGCTGATGTTGGCACAGCACCTCACATAGTGGATTTGAAATGAATCAGTGATTCTCATGTTAAATTCAATTTTTTTTTACCTGTGAGATAGAAAGTGTAGAACATAAGTCAAGGTTCTGTCTCTGTTCAAATACCGGCACTTCCAGATTGAAAAAGTTAGCATATAGGATCGCTATTATTAGATCTGGACAAAAACCTTGTTTTATTGGACAATTGCAATGACTTTGGTGGAGTCTTATAATCAGCAAAGCTAAAGTCTAAGCACACAACCTCCTGTAAAACTGTATATTAGTTTTTACACACACTGTTTTTTTGTATTGATTGAACAAACAAGATATATGTGTTAATTACTGAGCTTTAGAGTTGCCAGTAGCAAACGTTTTGTTGCCTTTGGAGCCATTTCCGTCATTTCTTTTCATGTTTTCTAACCAGGCTGCAGAAAGCACTATCAATCTTATCCCTCTGGTGGTGAGCAAGTACAGTAACATACCCCCAAATGCCTTTAATTCAAATTGCTGTGGAGTAGGCAAATCCCTAAGTGCTTTCTTTCCCCCCGTGCTACAAAAAAAAGATAATTTTTCTTGTAGTTGCAAATCATCATCATATTCCAGCGCACATCTTGTAAACAGAGTCCACTTGTCACCTTGTCAGTTTAAATTAATAGCGCTTTGGCTTGTGCGTCTCACTAAAATACCACAGGATACTTTAAAGAGTGTTTGAATGATAAACTGAGCCACGCTTGCCTAAAATTGTTCTAAAATCTTAGAGGAAGTTAAAGACTTCTTTGCACCTTCACCAATGGAAATAAATCACTTTTAGCTGAACATTAGAAGAGGTGTACGTGCAGACCTGGAGGATCCTCTGCAGTGAATTAGTCTGGATGATAGGAACTGTGACACTGTTTGCTCCAGGAACTGTTGGCATTCCTGCTGAATCACCGACTCTAATATCAGGCTGGCTTTTCCTGAAGTGACTCTGGGCAACTTTCTGATGACATTAATTGATCTTAGCTATAACAGTAGGCTATCCCTCTACAGCATGGCAGTTTAATCTCTCAGTGTGATGTCAGCGGGTGTGCAGAGTTTAAAATCGATTGCTGCAGGCATAAGATGGAGTCATTTCATCCTCTGTCTGACTTTGATGGGGAAAGTTTGTACATACAACATCTAGCACCGAAAATATGATGCATAGCGTGTAATATTTATTTAGCTCCAAGTGAATACATTGTCTTTCAGAAATGTTTTACTTTAAATTTTGACAAAACTAATCCAGTGCAGATAAACTGGCACCACTAGGAGGCACCAACGTAACACTGTTTCACATTATACACATTAAACTAAAGAATCTCTGCTTCAGATATTTGTTTATTAATATAGTCTTACTTAACAATGATTACTTGCAAGGAGGAAATATAGTTCTCAGTTTTAGTTTTTCCTCTATAAACCCTACAAATTTTTCAGTGTGCCTTAGGATTTCCAAATTTTCTGTATCTACACTAAACTATATATTACCCATTTTCCCTTTTTTCCACAGATGTTCTAAAGTATTTCTTTGCCTGAAGTAAGCACAGTTTTGTTTCACATCTAGAAATAAACTTACCCTGTGTTTGTCTTACAGGGAAAGCTGATACAGACACAAAAGAGCGGCTTTTTCCCCAGTTCCTATGTAAAGCCTTGTTTGGACCCAAAGGTAATGCACCCATACACCTGTAAAGTGGGTTGTGACTGATTACAGAGTGTATGATTTGAGAGTAGACGAGTTTATGCATGTGCATGTCAGTTAGTCCTGTGCTGTGTTCTTTAATGAACGGTGTCTGTTATGTGCGACAGCCCTTCCAGTCATGCCGGTCGTCCTCAAGGGATGCAGACTACTATGGATATCCTTGGTAAGACCCATAACTGTGCATTTAATGGGCCTGTGCACTATAAGGTACCATTAGCCCAAGGTCAATATCCTGTAATTAGTGCAGATCTGTTAATGTTAAACTATACCGTTATCTCAAAGCAGTGGTTCAATTGAAAGCAAGCTGACCCTAACCAAAAGATTAATTACTACATGGGTGATTGAAGTTAAGTGTTTTTAAAGCTTTTAGAGTGTCATTAGATGAAACAACTTTAAATTTAGAGGTCACTGTTTTTTTGTTTTGTTTTTTCTGTAGGTTTGCAGGAAACATGGAGCGGCAGCAGGCAGACAACCTTTTAAAATCCCACTGCAGTGGGACCTACCTTATCAGAGAGAGGACAGCTGAGGCGGAGAGGTTCGCCATCAGCATCAAGTGAGTATTTCAGATCTTACAGGAGAGGAAAATGTCAAGGGAAGGTTTTTATCCATATCTCATGGGGAATAAATATTCTCACAGGGAGCCCTAGTCAGCTTTTTCTGTGCATCTTTTAGCTCCAGCTAATTACTACTCAGTAATTGCTTTTTTTTTTTTTTAAATCCTTCCTTTTTTGTGCCTTTTCAATGAGACGATGCATTCTCAAGAGGAAAAAAATCCATGAGTTCTTTACTGGAGTTGTCATATAATGATGGGTTGGGAAAGGGAATGCACATTTACACATTTGTGTCTAACTCAGGTGATGAGTGACTGTGGGGACCAGGCTCAATATAATTAAGTAAACAAATCTGTTAAGAAGTCTTAACTTTAAGAAAAAATACTTAATTTTCATCTTATTCAATCAGATATACTGAAAAAGAAATGTGTGGAGCAGCAGAACACATTAAGTTAAGGGCACAGGAGAATACAGGCTCAACAGTAATGTGCAAGATATGGATAAAGAAAATCGATAACAGTGGAAAAACAACATCTGTTCTTGGTGATTTCTCTTTACAGATTCAACGATGAAGTAAAGCACATCAAAGTCATTGAAAAAGACAGCTGGATACACATCACCGAGGCAAAGAAGTTTGAAAGTCTGTTGGTAAGTCATATTAAACTGTTTAAAAAAAAGAAAAAAGGTCATATATTGAACTGCCAACACAGAAACACCCATAGGAGCTTGTTATCAAAGTGAAAGCAGAAAAGTTCACCTTTTTGTATCCTGTTACTTTACAGGAGCTTGTGGAGTACTATCAGTCTCATTCGCTGAAAGAAAGCTTCAAGTTGTTAGATACCACACTGAGATACCCCTACAAGTCGAGAGAACGCTCGCTTACGCGGGCCAACACACGCTCACCAGGTAAACCTTTTGAATTTTTCTCTGTTCCAATACTTTACTTTCCACTTCTGCAGCCATTCTGATACCGCATAGCAGCCAAACTCTGCAAACAACACAATCTGTTAGTACCAGAAAATCATATTAGATCCTTGAGCAATGAACAGCTAAGTACAGCCAGCTGATAAATGATAGTCAGTAAGCGTTTTGGCAGAGCAAGGTTTGATGTTTATCAGTTGTGAAAGAGAGCCTAATGTTTGTCCTTCCGTGTTAATGATAACTTAATCCAAGTAACTTAATATGTGGATTCATAGTATAGATTAAGTGACCACGATGCTTATCAGTGTGGTTCTGATGAAGCTACGTTTTGAGAACATCTTCAGATAAAATCTCCATCATTCTTTTAGAAGCAAGTTTCACTCCTTGGCAGGCATCTTCGTAACAGCACCTGGGAGTTTATTCAGGCTAACACTAAGCCCCTCTCTAAATGAATAAGGAGACGGCCGCAACGTTAATAAAAAGCTGCATAAATAACCAGAAAAATCTAATAAAAAAAGGTGACTTTGCATCATGATATTTAAGTTTTATAAAGTTTTATACAGCACCTTCAAGAGTTAAATTCCACTTCAATCCAGTGTGCCAACAGAATCAACATATCTGGTTGATCCCGCAAGGGCATTTGAACAAATATGAGACTAATTTACATTATGGATGCAGTAAGCCAAGAAAAAAAACTTGTATAGATTTTGGAATCACTTCTGTCTGTTCTGTTTCAGCTATTATAAAGCAGACGGTTGGCCCTTTGGAGGGAGTAGTAGGTACAAGATTTATTCAGATATTTCTATTCAGGATTCTTTTTAGTGCCATGTCTCTCCCATATAAAATCACATGTGGTTGGCTTTGGACTTAAATACACTATGACTTGTGGCTTTAACTTTTCTACCACTTGACTCATGTTACAGACCTCATTTCCATTAATGAGCTTTGGGTAATGCCCACTGGAAGTTGAGTGGAACCACCCAAAGCTCTAACGAGACATACACAGACATCTTCAAATGCTAGTGTCAGTGTTTTTGCATGGAGACTGAAGGAGCATTGCATGTTAAATAATGTCTACCTGCTTCAATGCACGATTATGAAAATATCTTTTTCACTCTCTGTTACCAAGATACGCTGGTCCAGTACAAATTCAATTTCATGACACCGTGGCTGTGGATACTGTAAGAAGGGGGTAAAATAAATGAGACACACTTCCTCCCACTCTCTTTGTCTTCCCCTGTCCTCTGTTTTTCCCAAGGCCAGTGACTCTCATGACTCATACAGACAAAAAAAAAAGATGGAGGCCAGAGGGGCAGCTGGGCAGAGTAGGAGGGCAGCAGTGTGAAATGATAAAGAGAGTGACAAAGAGAAAGTCGGCTAACTCCAGCCTTTGGAATGACTGAATTGGCTGCCCTTCGTGGCCATTACACTATATGAATACTGGCTGTGTCTTTGCGCTAGCTTCTGTCCTACACTGGCCTCACTTTGTTCGCTCTTCACAAAGACCCAACTGGCCAGTATAGTGAAATCATTTCTCCTCCTGTTTTGGCTGAAGTTGTACACGGCTGGAGACCACTGGAGTTTTTGCTAATAATGGTTTTCCTCTCAGTTTTATCCTTGACTGTTTCCAAGCACGTACTTTTACTTTTCGATCTGGAAAACTCTATTATGGTTGAGAGGGCTGAGTTCACACAGACATTTTCTGATAAGTCAAATCAACAACAATTGAAGCAGCTGGAAAATATATATTATATTATATAGCTGCCCTATTTATTTTATCTAAAATAATAATTTTATTTTATATAAAATAAATAGCACAACTACTTCAGTTTTATTTCTGTAGTGCCAAATCATGACAACAGCCCCCCTTAAGGCGCTTTGTAACGTAAAGGCCCTGTAATAATAGGACCCTACATTAACCACACGTGACACACAGGCCCCACGACATCCATATTGTACTTAATGACATATTAAGAACAAAAAGCTCAGGTTTCATGTGAATTTCAGTGGAGCTTCATAAGATGTCACCTTTTACTACTACTACTGTTTTCTTGATCCTTTCAACAAGTTGTAACAATTTTAGGTCCCTCTGTCTACTATTCCACAAAAAAGGAATTCTGTTCCAAGTCCAGGAAAAGGATTTGTAAAAGGTGGTGTGGGATTTTACACGTGTGTACAGAGATAAGAGGAAGACAGTCAGTTTTTTATAGATTTAGTGGCCACTTTGCTAGGTGGCCAGTGCTAACTCCTTTGCTACATAGTTCCAGGTTGGCCCCTCCTTTTTGGTTCAAAGTTGCTCCAGATTTCTCAAATGCATATTCACAATGGGAATTTCCTGTCCCAGAATATCCCAAAGGGTGACTGATCTGGTGGCTGTGACGGATCTGGTGGCTGTGCAGGCCATTTGAGTGATCTCAATGTCAAAAAAGCTGTTTGAGATTATTTGAGCTTTGTCACACTCTGTATTATTAGCTTTTTGTAGACCTTCAGGTAAATATCTATTCGAGAAAAATAAGTTTGAGAAAAAATCAAATCAAATAAAGTGTGACCTGGCATGGAGAGCTGCAGAGATTTTATACACACAAGTGACACAAAGTGCAAGTGAGTAAGCACAAAATCAAGATCATGTGCAATTATACATCAAGAACAAAAAAGGTCCAATTTCAAATAAATTTCAGTGCATCTCCAAGAGATATCACAGTGAACAAGAGTACTAATTTTTCAATCCTTTAAAAGTGGTTATTCCAGAAAAAAGAGCAGCATAATCAACACCTCTGTCTTTAAAATATTAGAAATTAGAGGCTGTAAAACTATATCTTTATATTTAAAAAAAGAAAAAAACAACAACCAATTGGATGGTAGTTTAACATAAAATGGTAGTAAAACATGAGGAACATCGGTATAGTGTCCAGCTTCTTTAGGTGTTTCTTGAGTGCGTTCATAAAGAGCACCGTATTCATTGCCTGGAGGGAAAAAATAAAGAATCTTAATGTAAGTTTTAGCTCTCTGTCTCCTTTTTAAATAAAAAAATTCAATGCATAATACTAAATACTAATATCTTGTGATAATTTCACTTTCAGCCCTTTTAGCAGCTTTTATCTTTCTCTTTATTTGAAAATAGCATGACCTTGGATTTTCCTCCATTTAAGTTGAGTTAAATGGGAACAACATGAAACGCAGACTGCAGCTATTTAAAGGCTTCCACTACTGTAAATAATAGATAACAGTGCCATCTGCATAAAAATGGAAAGCAGCATTTGATCAGTTGTCACAAATGATGAAGTCTTGTTAATCCAACCTTCAGTTGGGCTGTCATCGTAATGCCTATTAGTGACATTATATGTTTTTCTTAATATAATATAATGTAAATTGTACAGTTAAATAAACATAACACCAAAATGTATTCTGCAGGTTGGTGTAATACTGAATAATAATGTCACTAGGAACAGAACAGACTCTTTCTAAAAAACAAGAAGTTCCCACGCTGCTTCTGTTTGAGACTTTGTAAATAAATTCACACTCTTAAAGCAGTCAAATTGCAACACCTACATGGTTAAGATTAAATATAATGAGAACCGAACGCACAGGCACACAAAGCTTCAATGCAAAATCTTTTTATCTTTCTGCTTCTTTGGCTTCGCCTCTGCATGTGTTCACCTCAAACATTTTCCAGCTTTACTTCCTCCCTTGTCTCGCTCTCTCTCTCTCCTCCTCTCAGCAGCCACCTGTGCATCCTACAACTTCTCCTTCCTCAGTCCACAGGGCCTCAACTTCTCCTCCTCTCAGAGCCAAGCCCCCTTTTGGTCAGGTACTATCTACTTATCCTTTCCTTTCCCCCCGCTGCTTCTGTTGTGTTCTCGCGCCACATCTCTTGTAATTACATAATAAGCCTATGTACCTCGACCTCATTACTTCTTCTCTGTGGCACTCTTTTCATTAACAAGAACACTGCAGTTCTTCTCAGGATGACATTTCCTCATTAAATCAAGAAAAGAAAACCAATTTCCTCTCCAGTGATGAAACAAGTTGTCCTGCTCATTTGTCATTTTGTGGCTACAGCGTGTCACGCTGAAAACTGACCGGACCATCTCGCCTCTGTGCATTCTTCACAACTAATTATTACCATTATGTTCAGTGTGACCTCGTCTTACAACCGTCACCCTCATACATAAACATGAATATTCATCAATACCAATAAATAATAACTCTTGTTACGAATTCAGCGGTGTGCCATTAAGTTAGTTAACTATGGCTCAACTCCTATTGTTATCAATTTTCAGTGTTTACACCTCGAGTGGTCAGCACAGCAGTGGCCAGGTATAACTTTGCAGCGCGAGACATGAGAGAGCTGTCACTGCGAGAAGGCGACATTGTCAAAATCTACAGCAAGATCGGTGGAGACCAGGGCTGGTGGAAAGGAGAAGCCAATGGAAGAGTAAGTAACTATGAGTAAAGTGTTTATTTGTGGATGGGAAATTGATCAGACCCAAGGCATAAAAGCCACCACTGGATTAAATACCTTAATGTTCTAATATTTTGAGTTTGATCAAAAATGTATCCACTTAGCTTTATTAAGTTAGAGATCTGCAAAAGAGAAATTCGGGGAAAGCATGTCCCCAAAAGTGCATTGATACATTTGACAATTTAACCAGTGATATCGGGGAAAAAGGAAAAACAAAACAAAAAGATGTGGTTGAAAGACAAAAACTAGCTGCTGGGAAATGTGCCAGTTTAATAGGATGGCGGTAAAAGAGAATGTGATGTCAGCATTTTATTTCAGGAATGTTCCCTATTAGGCTGTAAATTTAGAGTTGTGCTGTGGAGCCAGAGGATTTACACAACTTGAGCAGTTGTAAAGCTAAACCTTACCACACTCTGCTGTACAGCCTGGTGTAAAAATGCCATAGAGTCTAGTTTTGACTTTTATCTGTGTTTTCCCCACCTTACTTTTATTCCCTCGTGTGGATTGATGGAAATACGCTTTTAACTTTCTCCTATGAAACCATCTGCCTGCACACGCAGTTTCTTTGGATTGGTCTCTCTGTGATGTATGACCTTGATGGAACAGAAGTGGTAAAAAAGGTCATCTGTATTCAGTTGATGAAAGCTGAAACGTGCCGACTTAAAAAAAAAAAAGCACATCTACACCTGGTAGAACTCAGCAAAAAAAAGTATTTGCTAATGCAGTGTGTACAGCAAATACATTGAAATTTGTGTATCATATACTATGATAACCAGGTCAACTACTTTAGCTGGTTGCAAATCTAGTCTGACAAAGCCTCTAAGTTTTCATGAAGTGAGCTGAAGTGTCTTGATTGCTGCTGTGTATGAGAAAGACGTCAAGCTCACAAAATTAGATGCTATTTATTTCTACATTATGAAGAAATACCCACCGTAATTGGATGATTTGCTGAATGTAGTGGCTATTAGTGACGACATCAGAGCTGCTGTTTAATGGCTTTTTACGTCTTTTTTTACATTCTTGATATTTATAAGAATAAGATTTGACCTAGGTGAATAACCTAGTGCAACTGATGAGTATTCATTGTCCTTCCTTTGCTGTGTTAAACCCAAGAAAAGCTTGACTTCCCAGTTCTGTGTAGACATGACTTTGTGTAGCTTCTTATAAGGTGAAGAACGCAGTGTTGCGGAAGTCTCCATTCTGTGTCCAGCAAAGATAAGAAGCTCTCCCAGAGCCTATGCTAAGTAGATTATCATTTGGTTAGTGGTTTCTCCACAAAGACCCATTACATATTATGGGTTCTGTACTTTGATCATTAACTAGCACTTGTTCATTTTACAGCTGAAAGGTTTCTATTAGTTTTTTTGTTTTAATGTAGTTTCCTGGCTAGCTGGTTCTGTCTGGTTTCAAACTAAAATACGGCAAAATATGAATTGTTTTATTCCACGTGTGCACATGGGATGCGGTGGTCCCTGCAAATATATTTTCATTCCCCTGCTGTTGAATTAAAAATGACCATTTTGAAATCTTCACATATCACGCCAACCCTAACATTCATGTGGAGCACCACAGGCATCACAGCGATTAATTCAGCCAATATGCATGGTGCTGATCTGTGTTTATGGACAGTGCACATGCTACTAATTGAATCACGACTTAACTTGAGCACATAAAATATTATTGCTTCTCTTTTTAAATTAAGACATCTGCTACTTTCAACTACCTCATTTCAGCATTTTAACACCCAGTCCAATTCAGGAAAATTAAGAGACTCAGGATGAGATTTTCTTTTGACAAAACATACCCAGATACAGACCTCAACAGGTATTAATGGATGTCTTTGTGTTGCTGTAAATACAACCTTTGTGTTTCTCACAAAGTAGTTCAGTACATGCTTTACAATTCTAACAAGTAGGAGAAGTCGTAGCCTAGCAACAGCTGAAGTAGCATTTGAAGTAGCCTTCAAGTATTTTTTCAGAACAGAGGCAAGGCTGCTGCTGAGCTGTGCAGTTATCGGAAAATAGCGCACATCTTCTGCCAAAATAATATAGAGGAAAGAGCTCCGAGAGCTCTCGGCCTAATGTAGTCGTGGTGCACATCCAATGGATTCACAGCATGTAAACAAAACAAAAAAAGCTTATAAATGAACCCAATTAACATCTTTTGTTTATACTGGTTGATGTAAAATACTGTGTGTGTCTGATAATTACTGTTTCATGTTACAGATTGGATGGTTTCCTTCAACTTATGTGGATGAAGAAGGAGTGCAGTAAGGCTCAGATGTTGCTGGTCTGGCTCCCTTTAAATCAGGAACCATCTTCTATCTACTGTTCTCAGAGAAAATTACTCAGTCTCTCCAGGAAAAAAACAAAAAAAAACCCAACAAAGAACTTTTTTTGTTGTTGTTTTGCTGGATACTCATTTTTCAGCGAGTGTTTCTACTCTGTTTATCTTCAATTATGCATCAGCTTTTGTCTTTGCTGGATGTCCTGTTTAATTTCTGTACAGGGGAAAAAAGGAAAAAATGGCTTGCTGTCTGTCAGCCTCTGTGTGCTCTGCAGAGACTTTACTGAGGACTGAGGACACTGCAGAAACTGACTGCTGATAGCTTTACTTTGAAAAAAAAAAAAGGCTCCCCTTTTTTTGCAGGTCTACGCGAGGTGAAATAATTGTACAGTATAGATAATTTATTGAATAGAGATTATCATCATTACTAATGATTATTGTGGGGGGTTGATTTTAAGCAAAGAATCTGATCCGAAAACCTAAAATAAGAAAAAAAAAGATGCTGTGTTTTTTATGTTGAAAGATTTTGCCTTAGTTGTCATGGTGATGCCTTGTGGGCTGACACCAGTGGAGGGAATCGACTTTGTTGACTGATTTTACTTCTCCATGTATGCATGTGCTCATATGTGGCCCACATAAACACGCACACGCACGCACACACAGACCAATGTACAGTATGGTGCCTTTGAAGAATGGGTGTTGCTTACTGAACCTCAACTTCAGCCACTCAAGAACATTGCCATGCTCAAAAATACTTCACTAAAAGAGGAGCTTGAGCCCCCGAAAACAAGATGGTGAGGCATTTATGTCCTAAATGGCCACTGGATGAACTCACTGGATGTGTTTTTCTTTTTTTTTTATTGCCAACACAATGCCATACACAGTCTACAAGTCAGTCGTCAGTCAGATGGATACGAAAGGGAAAACTTTCAACTCAGCAGTCACGTCACATAGTCTCAGTGTTTTTCATGTGATTTTTCTTGCACAGAATCATGCTTCTTTTTTTTCTTTTTTTTAAACTGGACCAACAATTTTTTTTATTATCATTATTATTATTTAAAGCCAAATTTAGCTGTATTTCAGTGTCTGCACAGGATTTAATTGATTTATGATTTTTCTACCTTGCCTTACTGTTTTCTAAAGAGTTGATCAGGTGATGGGATTGTATCCCCCTTAATTTAAATGTTCCTGTGTGAAAATTATTTTCGTGTTGTGCAGACTGATAAACAGTGTTTTAATCTGAAGAAAAACTGTGTGTGCTATAGACGTTAAACCACAGAAGATGTACTTAATCGCTTTGTGATTTTCTAGGGTTGCGGTGCTTAGTGTTTCCATTTATTTCCACTCATTTCTTCCTGCCATACACACTTAATAGATTTATAGCTATTTACACCACAGTGTGCTGGCATCAGTTTTTCTATTGACAGCACAAATGTACCAGGCAGCTTTCTGAATCTAGTATTGTACAGGTATTAATATTTTTTGAAATATTTGACCTTGGCAATTCTTTCTTTTAAAGGGTTCAGTTGTTATGGAACACGATCTACAGTTTAATGAAAGGCTTTCACTTCAGTCTTCTCATTTTCCAAAAAATTACCATGTTGATATATGCGGACATTGAAAGGCAGTTGACTCTGTCACTAAACATCAAGGACTCCTTCAGGGTCATGTACTTGTGCACCCGTGGGCCACTCAAAGTGCTGCTGCTTTTATTAATTTTATTCTCACAATGTCTGCTTCTGTAGTTTTACCATGGATCTCAAATTGTGCAGAAAGTAGGGATGTGACTGTATCCAACTAACCCAACTTCCAAGCCATCACTGGTGGTAAGAGTTAGGTCTCTGTCGCTGGGCAGATTTCAGTTAGGAGTTAGCAGTTTTCAAGCCCAGAGGCAGCACATCAGTTCAGCCATATGCGTTCCTGACATCATGGGGCTGCGCACTCTTAAGCTGAATGGTTGCCATTTTGACACAATGTGGGAGACCTAGTGTGAGTTAGAGTGGAAGGGGATAGAACAGGACCCACACAGGGTGATCTAAAAATAGCAGCAGCAGTGAATGAGGTCATGCTTGGTATTGTATTGATTCAGCACACACAACCAATAAAAAAAGGCTTTGCTAAAATTTGAATGTATGTAGATGTTTATAATGAAGACTGCTTTCTTGCTGCAAATAGGTCAAAAACACAAGTCAGTCATTACAGCTTGAACCAACTTAACAAAAACCTTTGGAAGTAAAGTGCAAACACTGAGCACATCAGCTCTGGCTGGTTCACAAAGGCTTATGGAGCAGAGGATGCCAAAATGTTTAGATTCTAAACATGTAACCGTCTAAGATGTGAATTGTTCCAAAGGCCAAATGCCCTGGAAAACACAAAGTCCTACCACTGTGTAACGGGGACACACAGGAAGCCTCCTTTTTGTCTGGAATAAGGGGTTTGGGGGACATCAGAATATGTAGTCACTTTTTTCTTTTGTTTTGGTTTTGTTTTTTTGTAGTGGACAAGAACCCATTGCATGTGGCTATTAATATTTCAACTCCTGTCAGTTCATCCTCAGAAAAAAATAAGTACTTACTCGTGTACATTTTTTGGATGGTTGAGTATTTCCAAATGAGGTCTATCATGAATAAATATTTCTTTTGGTTTAAATTTGAGACTGGATTCTTTTCATTTTTTTATTGCAAAATTGTGTCACAAAACACCCAGACGTCAATCTCCAAATTCCACAGTAGAGTGAATTTCTGAATTTCTTGAATTAATGTTCTTTATAGCTACATATTTTGATGATCTGCTTAATAGACATCCACCTAAATGTTGAAAGATACAATCTAATATATCCAAGCCAATCAAATAACAGAACTTCCTTTTACTAGGATTATCTTAAAGCAATCACATTGAACAATGTTATCATAGACTGCTCACAGTGCATAGCTTTGAATTTAGTTAATTAAAGTCTCGGCAGGACTGCCACTACTGCATATTTTCAGTTTCAAGTTTTCAAACTGTCCTGAAACTTCTCTTTAATTGAGCTCGCTCTGAGTGTCACACTGCATATCCATATTTGCTGTTATACTCTGCTGGTGTGTGTTTGACCGGCCTGTGTCCATGGCTGGTGCTGGAAGGAGTGTGGCCGAGTCCCTCATTCAACGACATCACCTCAGTGCCATCAACCGGGCAGTAAGTGACCTGTGGGAGCTGACTGGCGCTCTGGCTTGTGTGACGGCTGACGGGGCGGCTGTCAGGAGGTGGCGCGTCCTCCCTGTTTGACATAAAAGTGGAATAGAGGGAGTTAAAGGAGCATTTCTACAGACAGTAAATGCAGAAGCTGGGCAAAAATGGGTGATTATTTGAACTGAAATACTAAAATATATTTGAAGTTACAGTTTAACATGTTTGGTTTGTTACTGTAATTAGTCCAAAACAGAAGAGAGTTATAACAGTCCTCTAACTGGCAACAAATAAGCAATCTGGCTTTTTCAAAAAATACTTTTTGTAAAATATTTTCTGGCTGTATAGGGGAGGTTCTCTCTGGGTACTCTGACTTCAGAGACATACAGATAGTGGGGTTAGATTAATTGGTGACTTAATTGGCCAGTGGTGTGAATGTTGTCTGTCTGTCTGCCTTTACCCTGCTTCTTACCCAGTGGCAGCTGAGATAGGCTCCAGCCCTCCTGCAACACTGAATTAGAGAATTGGAAGAGAATGAATGGATGCATGGATTGTAGATCCACTTTAACTGCTAAGCTTTCATAGTATGAATGTCTAGCTTTATTTTCAGGATAAGCTTATTATTTGGGCGAATATGCCCCCATCCAACAAAATTCTCACTAACTTTACATTCAAAGGAGAAAGCCACTGCATCAAATGGACTTTCAGACATTATTTCCTTCAGAAAGGACCACCTGTGAACAATAATAAAGTCCAAACCAATACTCCACTAGAATCATTAAATACTGGCTTTTTTGCTGGCCCAAAACAAATCAACACAAGTTGTTGGTCTGGCTGTACTTTCAAAACAGATGGATAGAACAGCAAGTGTAGACTTTGGAGCAGTTTGCATATCATAGCTCAAAAACCAACATGGAACGAAAAACTATAGGATGTCTATGTTGGAATGTTCTACAGCTTTTGTATTTAACCTTGAAGGCTTTTAACATATCAGAATTGTCATATTCCAATATGTTTAGTATGTCAGTAGTTTTACAAGAGCAAGCACATCGAGCCATAGATTAACCAGCTCCAGTGTAGCAGCAGCTACAAAGAACAAAACACTGCACATGAAGGCTCCTCTCTTATCAGAACAGAACAATAATATTGCCGTTGGATTTAGCAAATGCAGTGCTCTGGAAAGGAGGGCTGTTAGCATTATTACTGAACAGTTTTTGTGCTGGGATCCTAAATTGATTTATTTCTATTTGGAAACACTGGCAAGCTCAGTGTGTTGTTTCAGTTTGAAATACCAGCGTTAAAATATATAAGAGGCAATGCTGCAAATACTGGCTTTTTAATCTCCTCAACATTTGTTTAGGCTTATAAGGTTAGTGGCTAAAGTAGTAATGTAACCTACATTACTGTCAGTGGTTTGGGTTATGCTTATTGTGAAGTTATATCTCTGCATTCATCAAAAATAAAAGGAATGAAATCATTTTGGAAGAAATAATGGGATAAAAATTGAAAGTGTTTTATTACAGCCCACTTTAAACACATTGTGGTATTTATGAAAAATAGCAGTCTTATTTTTTAGTTGCCTTCTATATATTTGTTATACACACACACACACACACACACACACACACACACACACACACACACACACACACACACACACACACAGTGGACATACACTATTTACCGAGCAAAATAGTGTTCCCCTGTAGGTAAAAGCAGAGATCTTTGTTGTTTTTGCCTATTTGGAGGCTCTTCCCAGGGGTCCCTACTTTCACAGCAGACCTTGCTTTAACTTTCTCCTCTTCTACTAAAGCATAACATTCACTCTGGTGGTGGTTTCAACCAGCAAACACTGACAACAGCATACAGAAGCATACAATCTCTCCTCGTCAACACTGCCAGCTTCCAAGCTTAGCTACTTTGCATTCTGCATTTATGTAACTTTGAAATACCAGCTGGAATCTGCTTTTCTGTCAAAGAAAACATCCTCACACCTATCGAATTCGGAATTTTCTTCTCTCCTGTGCCAGCCAAGGACTCATGTTTTTGTCGGTAAAGGGAATAAACTTACCCTGGTTTAGCAGAAATGGAAAAATTGGGCAAGTTTGGCTCTTGGGTGTGTTGGGTGTTGCATCCTATGAGGGAAAAAAAACTGCCCTGACCTGAATGTGTACTAGTTTAATTAAACTCTAATTAGTATCTTATTTCCAAGGTATTCCCACACCTACTTTATTCTACTAGTGAAACCATTTCGCTCATAATTTATATAAAGGCTGATTTGAAAACTGTTAACCTGCATACAGAATTAGCTGCAAGTTATTAATGGATTCATACCGATTGTTTTCTTCTGTGCTTCTATTCATTTTCATTCTTCCTGCATAATAATGTATAATTATAATATTTTTTGATGTTTTTTAAAAAAATCTTTATACAAAGGGTTTGTTTCTTTTTTAAATGATTTCTTTATATCTGCTGTAATTAATGTAACACTGCTTTACACACTGAAGCCTGGATCATTTGATCTAGGATTATTTATGTTAAGCCTGGATCAAATGAGTCAACTCGGACAGGCTTCAGCCCCCTGCAGGCCGATAAATAGGTTGACGTATATTTTTGTCAGGTAGATTGACTCCAAATGCATGACGGTTTTGCTTGATATTTGCTTGATTTCTAAATAAGCAACTGTTGCTTTCAAGTTTAAGTCACACTGTTCAATCTACCAATTTCATCCTCAGTTATAGGATCACTGTAGTGATCCTATAACTGAAGTATCTGTCTAGCAGCAGTGCTCCCAGTGCTTTGATTCAGTGTGAAATGCTACATCTCCCATGTTTTGGCCATGATGGAGAGCTGAGTCACTATTTTAATTGATATGATTCTCCCTGTGACTAATCTGAACTTTTCAAGCTGCTTTCTTTACTTTTTATCCAGAAAACTCAAGTACCCAGTGGATTTGACATTAACTATAGTTGTCATCACTCAAGTTATTAGAGCCATTTTCCATCTATTAGCATTTCTCTCTGATGACTTGTTCATGTGAAACGTGTTGAACCTCAGTATGTCACAGATATGGAGAACCGTGTATAAGTATTGTGGCTTGAAGTGCTTCTCTGTCTCCTGTGCACAACACTGTCCTCCCACACTGACACTGCACCTGTTTCAATGTCTACTTTGAAAGCATGTGGGCTGTTTTCAACTGCATATGAACCACAACTCCAACATTTCTTTCTTTCTTTTTTTTTGTCTTTTTGGTGAGACAATGTTTATTTGCAACAGGAGAAATCCTTTCACAGATGTCAGAACATGAGGTCATCTGCAGAACATTGCCCCTAGAGTAGCACTGCGCTTGGTGTCCCACATGCCCTTTTTAACTAGTTACACAGTTTTCACTGTTCCAGGGGCAGGGGAGAAAACTCCACTAAAAATAATAACCCAGAAATGAACAAATTGGATTTTCTCACATGTGGATTTTTAAACCATGAAAATATTTTCACAAAAAAGGCTAAAAAACAGGAGGATTCGCAATTTGCAGAGGTCTACTGTAGATTAAAAAAATGTAATTAATGGGAAAATTAGAGGTAGCGACAACGAACAAGATTTAGATTTAAGCTTTCAAAACTTGCCCCCATTTCCAAGTAGGTGTACTGTTGAAAACTGTATGGTCTGGCCTACCAGAAGTGACGGTCCAAACATCAAAGCCTTTTTTGAACATTCCTGCCAAAGTACAAAAAACCCCCCCAAGAAATAATAATAATGTGAAAAAATACATACATCCTGTGCATGGTTGATGTATTTGAAATGTAAACGCGTTAGAAGCGAGTTACCTGTCTTATTTAAACCTCTGACATCAAGGGCATGGTGTTCTCTCTGCTGCTGAGGTATATGGTGTCATCGTGCCAAGATCTAAAGAGCTCTCTAAGGCCTTAAGTAAAGACATTGTTGATGCCTGTGAGTCTTTCATGGGATTTAAAAATAGCTCCAAAGTATTTTAAACAGCAGACATGTTTGATGCAGACCAAAGGCAGCTTTTCTGGAAAGGGACTTTGTACGAACTGTGAAGCATGTTGCTGTTATGATTTGGAGTTGTTCTGTTGCCTCAGGGACCAGACAGCTTGCAGTCACTGATTTAGCCATGAATTCTGCATCATCAAAGACTGCTTAAAGATGATGTGAGGCCATCTGTCCAAAAGCTGAAGCTGGACCTTAGGATAATGATCCACAACAGGCTAACAAGTCCACCAAGGAAGGTCTTAGAAAGAAGGAATGGAGGGTTATGGAATGGCCAGGTTTAAAACACTAAAATGTTGTAGACAGGGAAATTAGCGTATCCTTCAATATATTGGACAATATGCTGAGAAAAATCTTAGCAAGCATTTTCCACACAGCAGAAAAAATATAATTATAAAATAAAAACTATTCTTGGGGCAGCCTGCTGAGGCCTTTGTGTGAGGAGGCCTTTCTGTGTGGAGTTCACATTTTTTCCCTGCATCTTCACTGGCTCTCTCTGAGTACTCAGGCTTCTTCCCACTATCTAAATACATGCAGTTAATAGGGTTAAATGATTCTAAACAGGAGTATGAATGACACTGAATGGATAAGCAAAAAATGGATGGATGTATTGAACTCCATTCTCTGCATATTTATTTCAATATTTGTGGGACACATTTTATTTTACTTTAAATAATTCAGTTTTCTTTAAAAGTGCTTTTAGATGGTGTTTAATACTGCCTTACATTATGCACTTTGAACATCCTCTGCTTTTGAAATCTGCAGAGAGTTACAGAGGATGGCAAAGTTTTACAAAATCTTTTCAAGCCAGTGAAATGATGTATTTGGAGGTAGGATTGACTGACGCTAATAACGGGGGAAGTTAGCCTTCGGGGCTTTCTACCCAAAAGCCTCTAGGCTATCAGGTAAGATAAAAGCAAAAAAGTAAACAAATCCAGCAGGTTGTGCAAAAATGGGCCAAACGCACGACTGTCACCCATGAAAACAGTTCTACGTCAAGTTGTGGTTCGTTTTACCCCCCCAAATTTGGATTCGCTGAGGTGAAATTGTGAATGAGTGGTTCAGAAAGCATTATTTTCATACATGGATTTTACCACCATAGAGTCTGGATCTTACCCCCACTGGAGACCGTTGGGATTTGCTGAAGACAATTTTTGTGTTTTGACTGTCCAAACCTGACAGGGGATTTCTAAGAATCGCCCCACAGTTCTTCAGCTGAGACACCTGAGTTAGAAAACACAAACACTGCAGTTGTCTTTTACTCGCGAGGGCAGTCCCAGAGCGCTCGTCCTCGCAGGAGGCACTCACGGACTCGCGCTCTGTCACTGTCTGCGTTCTTTATTTATACAAGCTGGTCACATGTGTGTACAAAGATAACAAAGTTATTCCAAGAACTCAGAGCTGAGGTTCCCCTTTTCTACATCTGTATGTTCTTAGAAAAGAGGAAGCAATTAATGCAATTCTGTGGAGTGTATATTACCTACAAAATATAACCTTTAACAGTGGTGATATCTAAAATAACACATATGTTTACATAAACCTTGATCAGACTTTGGGCTAAAAATGTTTGGCTTACTGGGGATTTAAACATTATATACACCAGTACTCACTGCTATAACATTTTTTTTCTTTCAATAGCTATCTATTTATGATCTGCCACAAAAAAAAGGCAATCAATGGAATTAAATTTTTGTTTCTAGTCTTTACCCTAAGCTATAATTAGGGTGCAGAAGTCAATGATCTTATGTACTGATCAAACAATATTATTTTAAAAGCTTTTGCTTGAAAAATGCAACCATGTTCCACGTTTCTCTGTTTTTTTTAGTAGTAAAACAGTACTTTTAAATCACATTACCTTGCACTTTGTCAGGCTTTCTCTATATCAAATAGGAAGTCTGACATTCCTTCCAAAATTAAAGCTCTCTAAATTATAATTACAAAAGGCTGCAGAACACAATTGAATATGTAGTCCCCTAAGCTACTAAACCACAAATACAAAATTGCAAAAGATTGAGCATTAAAGTTTGTTATTTAAAAAAAAAAAATTTAATGGTGTAGCGTGGAGGATATTTCATAGACAGATCTGAGAAACTGCTCCAGACAGTTGTGGTATCCACTGCCGTTCTGTATGTTTTAAAAGTTATAAGGTCAGCATGTGTACTCCTTGATTTAAGGTGTTAAAAAAAATCAGCATTGTAGTGATGAATGTGGAGAACAGGAATTGAATCATAACATTTTGCATTATATGATAACCCGACTGCAAGGCTTAGGATTAATGGTCAACCTCTAACATTGGAGAGGGGAGTGAGACAAGGCTGTGCCTGGTCTCTTCTTCTCTTTGCTATATTTCTGGAGCCACTAGCCCAATATATAAGGCAAAACAGAAAAATCACGGGTGTTACAATAAATGAGGTGGAACATAAAGTAGCATGCTATGCCGATGATGTTCTCTTATTCCTAAAAACACCTGAGGAGTCTCTGCCGGAGGTAATGAACTGTCTTAAAAACACTGGCCCAATAACAGGATATAAACTGAATCTAAGTAAAACTGAAGCCCTTCCCTACAATTATAGTCCATTTGAAAAGCTCAAACAAGCACATCCACTGAAATGGAACACAGACTCAATTAAATACTTGGGGGTAACACTTACTAAAGATACAAAAAAACTATTTGACAAAAATTACAACCATTTATATCAAAGAGTCAAAGGCAAAACAATAACCAATATGCATATACAGGCAGTTCTAGCAGATAGAAATCTACAGGACTACATTTCCAAAATAAGAAATCCTTGAGTAAAGGCCACACTAGGGGTTTGGAAAATGGTGGTAAAAGAATATAAGCTGGAGAAGGATATAAAAATATTAAAATGGTGTGCATATGATTCGGAATTCACACCAAATCAAATAGACCCTAGTTTTAAAAACTGGATAGATGAAGGAATTACATCGATATGTGATATTGTAAAGGAAGATGAAATTATGAGTTTCCAAACTTTAAAGCAAACGTTTCTTTTAGAAAACCAACACCACTATAGATACTTACAGTTAAGAAACTTCTATACTCGAAACATTAAAAACCAAATACCCACTACAGCGAGGGCATTTATCCAACTCACATATGTGGAAGGAATTCTGCTGGAAAAGTTTTGTTTGTTTTTTTCATTACCCCAGCTTTAAAGGCGCATTATGATGATGGAAGTTGTGAATGTTGGAGAAACTGTGGCTATGAAACAGCACACCACTACCATATATTTTGGGATTGTAAGAATATTAAGAACTACTGGAGAGAAGTCCATAAACTGATGCAAAACATATTTAGTACATATTTACACTTTGATTTCAACTCCATATTTGTAGGATACATACCCTCAGACATAAAGGGTATAGATAAATACTTACTTGGTGTGCTGCTAGCTGCAAGTAAAAAGGCACTGACCAAAAGGTGGCTAACACAGGATCCACCAACATTAAACAGCTGGATTGATGTAACTTTTGAGATTTATAAGATGGAAAAGTTTACTTTTTTAGTGAATTTTGAGTATGAGAAATTTGTAAAACACTGGGGAAAATGGCTCCGCTATATGTGAGTTCTATAAGGCCAGATATCGCTGATATTCATCATTGAAGGAATGATTGTTTAAATTTTTGTTTGTTTATTTTGTTTGTTTTCTATAATAACATGTACTAATGCTATGTCACCATCTGCTACTGAGTGTGTTGGCTTTTCAATTGCCCTGTCTCTGGATGTATATAGTTACAAACTGTATCTATCTGTACACATGTTTCTTTGTTTGTGTGTTGTGTTTCTGTCTGAAGTGATGGCGGTCATCCAGACTACTGTCTATGAGTCTTAGAACAAAGGAAGCCATCAAATACTGTACATTTTATTTTATGCATAACTTCAATAAACACTTAAATTACAAAAAAAAAGAAAAAAGAATCATAACATTTTTTTTAAAAAAAAGCTCTGGTGGAGAAGAGATATGTTACCACATGGAGTGTCATGAAACTTATTTTTTTCCCTATACTTTTGTTGTATTTGCATGTTTCTTGTTTGGTTTTAATTGATATCTGGGATTTATATTCTATTCTTATCCGAATGGCTTTGATGTGTGCTGTTTAATATCTTACAGTTTAATTGCCTCTCTGCCTGTTAAAGCTCTGCCGTTGGTGTCATGGTTTTGATTTAAAAAAAAAAAAACGTACATCACACAATGTACTATCCAAATGTTCACAGCACGCTGGTAAAATTCAGCACTAATAGAAGCTGAAGTTTAGCAAAGTAAGTTATCTGCCCATCATCATCATCTTAAAATGCACTGCTGCATCTGCACTGTACCTGATGTCATTGGAAAATTCCTTCTCATAGCGACGTCTGCTGCTCAACTTCCAGTACAGAAGCACAACAAAGACCAGGAAGATAAAGATGAGGAGCAGGGAACCAACAATGGTGCCAACTATCACAGCAGCTCTGTTTGGAGCTGCAAAATAAGTATGAAAAACATTAAATTATTCACCCTGAAGTTCTGTTTTAACATCTTGTTTCAAAGAAATAAAAGTATAAAAACTGTAATTCCTAAACAGTTAATTGTCATACTTTTGTTAAACCCCTTTCCAAGCGGAAAGTCTACAGTTCAGTCACATCTTGATTGATTTGAACTCTGTACACCAGAGGCTAAACTGTGATGTTATCCAATTACTTATGGGCCTCACTCTGTCTATCTGTGTCTGTCTGTACTTGAAAATGGTTTATGAATTTCTGATTTTCTTGAGTAAATGGTTTGAACTTGCATAACACTTTAGCTTGGCTCTACAAAGTGCTTTCTAACACATCTCTCCTTTCACACACTAACACATGCAAAGTGCTTGGCTGATATACTTGATATACTCATGAGAAGCTTTTTTCAAGTAAATTAACTTACAGCCATTGCTCACCTGTTATAAACATGGCAATCCCTTGGGTTTCCAGCAGAATATTGCTGACTCTTTAACTGTAGCAGTATTTTAGCATAGCTAAGAAAAAGTCAAGTCAAATTATTATTCTAAACACAGAAGGGCTCTCTCTCTGTGGCAAATAATGGATAGGCGGAAGGTTTCTAAGGTGACAGTGCATGGTACTCAAGAATCCTTTGCAGAAAGTGCAACAGTTGTATTCAAAGCATGATCAGGCACACCGAAGGTAAGCACACCATCCAAAGATCAATACATTAAGTAGCAGTCCACCTCTCAGGAGGAGAAACAACTCTTGGCATGGGATGAAATATATCCGGATTTTATGGTGGATGCTTGAGATTTGTAGTGTTAGCAGACAGGTGTGTGAAAGGAGACAAACAGGGGAAAGAATGATACTGCAGTGTATCAAGCTCACAGTGAATGATAGTAGGGTGATTTTACTTTCACCCTGACCAAGGAGAAGTACCACTCCAGTTTTCATAGAGATATGCTACGTGGCATGCGTCACCCTGTGGTTGGCACTCTTTGTGGAGAAGGATTCATATTGCAGCAGGACAATGGGCCCAAAACACCTTAAAGCCATATCATGGATGTTTTATTATTGCACACTGAAACATTGTCAGATCATGCTGGGACATCAATGCCTGTCAGATTTTGAGTGCTGTTATCAGATCAGGAAATGTCACTCTTTCTGAGCTGAAGTTTACTGGAGAACACAGTTGTGCTTTAAATTATGTCCCCATTGCCAATAGTAGACCAAATCAGTGTAGTCCAATGAAAACTACACGTAGGTTTCCTGAGACTTGGATGTAAAAGCATGAATGTATAATAATATATTTCCTGGCAGTTAAAAACTGCTAGTTTTATACTGTTTCTACCTGCTTTTATTCCATAATATGCCACTAATTATGCTGCAAATCCTTGGTTGAGGGCCACGAGCCTAAGGGTTGACAATTCTTGTGTAGGACAGAAGCCTGCACTTGGAATAAAAATGAATGACTATGAATGATTCACTGCTCGAAGCTTAACATCTAAGCACTTATTCAAGGGGCTCTGGACCTGACGAGATGCATTGGGGCCTGCTCCAAAGATCATAAGGCCCAAAGAGAAACTCGTGCTATGGATCCAACGGATGCAGATGGTTGTGTGAGTCTTAAACTAAATGATGATCTCATCTGTACTGGCAGGCTGTAACACAGACTGTACTTCCCACTGGTGCACTCACTGTCAACAGATTCATTGCCTGTGAGACTGCTCTGCTATACCCCTCATATCTGTCTTGTTTAGATGTATTACTGTACATAGATTGCCCTCATTTAAGGCATCTCACTTAAAATTGAGTAGCGTTTCTGCTTGTATTTAATTAGTCCACATATTTTTTTGACACTGCTTTTGCTTTGTTTCATCTGCATTGTAGAAAGCCAACAGGGTCTGCAGACCTGCTGGCAGCAGAATTATCATAGCTTTACACTTGTGTGAATTTGTGATTTAACACCGGAAAAAGTTAGCGATGAAAAACAGAAGGCTAAAAACTTTCAGCGAATAAATGTTTTTCTTGTCACGGAAAGTGTCCCTCTCCCATCATCGTTAGACAGCATAAAAGGAACGTCACACTAATGTTACAGTGTGTGAAAAGCACAGCAAAGAGGAGATTTTGGCACAGCTACAAAGAGAGGAGATTTAAGAGGATGAACTCGAACATCCACGTCTTTCATGATCTGATGTGTGCGTCATCCGTCATGCATGTGAACACAAGCAGTCTGTGTGAGCGTGCTTTCTTACGTTTGTTGGCTTTCAGGTTCAGCGTGCAGCTTTCTACTCCAACAGCATTGTTTGCTTCACAAAGGTAGATCCCTGCAAAGCTCTCTGAGTGGTTGCTGATTTTCAGCTCTCCGGTCACACTGTCTGGGAAAATGAGCACGTGCCAACAAGCATAGATTAATTCAGGGTATACATACTGTACATTATAAGGCGCTCAAATGAAAATTGATCAAACTGCCATCTCTACATGAAAAAACAAAAAACATGAAGCTCATTAGTATGCAGGTTTGGAGCAGATTTTCATTACGGATGCATGCAAGCAGTGTGTTTGTTGTTCCCTGTTTATATAAGGCACTGATCAATGTAGTTTGCAGTAAATATGTTTGGGAAGAACAAGGAAATGTTTCTAGTTGTAGAGTGAGAACTAATGTGGAGAAATGCAAGTAACATGGTAAAATGCTACCATTATAATAGTCTTGCTTAAAATAAGCTACAGGGTTTATGTTATTATCAAATATTGCCACCCAGGAGTTTTGCCATGTAAGCAATCAATGAAAAAAATGTATTTTTTTTGGAAAAAAGGTGACAAAGTTAGCAAATAATAGACGCTCACAAAGAAAATGATTTTCATTGAGTTTTTGCTCACACAGCATCAAATGATACAGTGCCTCAGTCCCAAGGCACCCGCCCCCCACCCCTCCAACACACGCATATACACATACATAGACTCTCGAGCATGCACGTATTCTCTTTGATGTGCAGTATCATTGTGACATCAGCAGAGGTCACACTTACTCTGTGCGGCTCCATCAGCGATCGAGCCAGCTCTTTCTCTCCTCCATGTGTATTTTAAGGGAGTGGAGCCTTTTGCAGACTCGCAGTGCAGAGACACAGAATTGCCAATCAGTTCCCCTCCCTCCACCCAGCACTTAGGTACAGACGGCTTCGCTGAAATCATACAACAAATGGATCATTTTCCATTGCCATTTCCATTCTATTTCTTTCCCTTTCAAAGGAAAGGGAAAGAAAAAGAAATAAAACAGCACAGCTTTATAGCTTTAGGATGAAAACGGGGGAACCTTTTTGACTGAGTTTTGCCACATATACAAACAATACAGAGGGTTTTCTTGTTTTTGTTTTCCAACTCAGATATGCTATAAAATCTATGAATCACCCCAAAAAAGCACGTCTCCAAGACAAATTAATGTTTCAAATCCTTATGGAGTTAAAGCTTGATGGCTAATGATGGCAGGCTGAACAATTTAGACACCAATGCCATCTTGTTGTGAAGAGATGTAAGAGGGTCGAAATTGCTACCCATTAGGGTGAGACTGAAAATGTTACACAATACTCTGAGCATGTTGCACATTTGCACAATTTACATAGTGAAAGAAGATTTACAAAAATCTGCCCCCCAATTTCTCCAGATATTTTTTTCAAACGACTTATGCTATGCACGATCGCACAAGGAGTCTAATCTATAAAATGAATTGCTGGCTCTCAGGACTGCCTTGTGTTGCTGTCAGCAAGAAAATAGCTATGGGTTATCTACTGACATATAAGAGTGTGGTATGGATATTTATTTAACAATGTGTATGTTTCATTGAGGAGGGAGGTGATGTTATCTGGAATTTTAGAACACTTAAATGCTTCTTGGAAAATATTGGAGAAATAACTCAGGCTATGGTAGATATAGGTAGGTAATTTGGTCCCAGGTTGGATAGATTATGTTCTTCAGGTCATTTTAAACCCAAAAAATGTTTTATTAAATTGAAACGTTACTGCAAAACAATAATGTATGTTATTTCCTTCCTATCCCGAGACCTAGCTGCGAGATTGCTTGCAAACTTGTATTTTTTGAAGAATGTTTCATCACTACAGTTGTACAATACGGTGTACACTCTCAATTTAGACTTTTGGATGTAGGTTCTACAGGACTTCTGAGCGAGTTGGACTGCATCAATTATCTGCTCCATTATGAGACACATTATTTAATACCATACTCAACTGTAAGTCTGGCAGCGAGGTGACTGTCCTCCATCGCAGTTACTGCTCAGTCTTCAAAATAGATGAGATTGACTAAGTAAGTTCCTTTTCCCAACTGGCAAACTTTAAGATTCAGTACACTGACAAATGGCTCTTAGTGAAGTGTCATTAGTTTTAGACAAAGCCATCTTCCTTCAGTTCATTCATTTCCATTTGTAAAATTGCAAACACACCGGCCTATTCGCAGCAAACTCCATCTACTGATGAAGACTGATGTCCAGAGAAAGCTAGTAAGTGAACCTTCATTTCAGATTGTGTAATTCAATCATGCAAGTATTCACTATCCCGCAATTGATTACTGGACTCTATAAAATGATGAGTTCTAAGCGATCGGTTTTGTAATGCGTTATAAAAAGGAGTAAAATGCATGTTCTAACAAAGCAGGGAAACTTTATTGCAGATTAAATGATTGAAGAACTAGATCAAATTGGCCCATTTAACACAAATTTAGGGACTCACTTGTCATCAGATAAACATTTTTTTCTTACTACTACTTCTTTTGGTTGCTCCCTTTAGGGGGTCACCGCAGAGGATCACCTGCCTCTGTCGCACCATATCACTAGCATTCTCCATCCTCAATCACACTATGTCTTAAATAGAAAAGGTGCCTCCTGAAGTACTAAACACCAAGAACACTGCAGTTTGGAAAGGTGATGGACATAAATAATGCAGCGAGACGCAACCTAAAGCCTGGTCTTACCCATTACCACCAGTGACATCTTGTGCATGTCCACTCCAGGTGCTTTCTTCACTTTACATTGGTAGGTAGCAGTGTGAGCAGGTGACAGCAGAGCAATCGACAGTGAAGCGTCACCCATCGAGGGATCACCAGCAGCAAAGCTGAGCTCTTTTTCAAATGCATGGTTACCAAAGAAGTACTTAGTGCCACTGGTATAGGATACAAGCTGATGGAAAAAATAAAGACAAATATAAGCGTAATTCAGCAATTGACTGAAATGGTGTTAATGTTACATGCAGTCTTCTTAAATTAAATGTACCATGAGTGGTTGGTTGCATTACCACCAAATCTGGGCCTCAGAGGGTCTCTAAAAATCTCTTTTAGTTCAGTGTTTTACTTTTAAAGCACGTTTACTGTGGCTCAGTTTCACAACACTCATCAGTCTCATTTCCAGCAACAGCAGGGAGCAGCAAAAAAAAACCCAAAAAAAAAACAAAAAACCTGCCAAGCACCAAAAGGCATAATAACTAGTTAGTAAGAAATGGAAATGCAGTTAGATTTTTTTTCCTCATTTAACCAAGAACAAATCAGGGAGATCTGTAATGTATCTGCACATCATCAAAAAGAGAAACAACTCAAAATTAATGCTTTCAGGTTTTGGTTTTATATGGATGACAGGATTTTTCCCATTTGCAAGACTTGTAAATGAAAAATTGTTTGATTGCACATTAACATATCTATATACTCTTTTTGGTCAGATATTAGAGTTGTGTGCTCATTAGCTGGTTGTAAGTTCTTTAAAGAGGACCTATTATTTGTTCCTTATTTTCAGATGTTTCCTTTTTTTTCACTAAACATGGCAAAAGTGATGAGGTCACTGAATAAAAGTACCCTCTATAAGACACACACACAAAAGTCATGCAATATGAGCTCCATATTTTTTCTACTCTTGGCTATGTATGATGTCAGTCAAAAAAGATATCCATCATTTCAGTCACAGTTCTAGATCCAGCTCCATCTGCCAGCTGTTCAAACCTTTGTCAGGCAGTCAGAAGAAAGTTGGCAAAAAGGAAGAATGGGCTCAAATAGACAGAAACTAAAACTGCTTTTTTTTTAGACAGAACTAAAATCAGTACCAAAGCCCAGAAGAGGATAAATGATGATTATTTTGAACTGTGAATTATGCAAAAACCACCCCCTAATAAAGAACAAGAATAAAGACATGAAGCTGGAAATGTGCATAAATAGGTCTACTAGTTTACAATTAGGAGCAAAGCCTCTACTACTTTATACGTTAAACTACAATATATCACATTCAATTTTGACTTAGACCACAATTTTACAATGTGTTTAATATTGGTACATTATACATAGTAGATCTAGTCAATCGTTGTATCGACTTTGCATAGGGAGAGATGAAAGGGGGAAAAAAACGTTCTCCCGAGTCTTAAACACTAATGACTTGTTTAATTTAAAAGGCAAATGGGATAAACAACTAATTCCTGTGAAATTAAAAGGTAGTGAGAGTTCATCAACTCTCCAGTCTCCTTGAATGAACATTAGTTTAGACTGTGCACCACATGAGATTTAGAATAGAAAAAGACGATGTGAAATCCGAATAGATTAAAAGATTTAGGGATTGTTTTGTGAAGTGGTTTTTTTGACACCTAATTAGGGGTGCATGCAGTTTGTGGTGAATAGAGTGATTAATGACAAAAGGCTACCAAAAGGGATGGTGTACAAGATGGTAGTTAACACAGCTCTCCTATGTGGGTCAGAGATGGTGACAGCTGAGTTAAAGATTGCAAAGATTTGCATTGGGACTGAAAATGATAAGCAGGATTAAGAGCGAGTATATCAGAGCAACAGCTCAGGTGAGATTGACAGATGCGGGACGGAGTAAGAGAGGCAAGATTGAGCTGGTTTGGAAATGTGAAGAGGAACGAGACCCGGTATGCTGGGATAAGCATGTTGAAGAGGGAGCTGTCATGTGACAGGAAAAGAAAAAAGCCAAAGAGGAGGTTTATGGGTGGGGTGAGAGAAGATTTGCAAGTGGCTGGTAAGGATGTAGAGGGCAGGAAGAGATTCAAACAGATGATCTGCTGTGGTGATGAGTAACAGGAACAGCAACATTAATAAGCTCGCTTAGCTGTATTCAGAACCTTTGTTTGAGTATGGTGAGAGATGTTGAACTCTTTCATTTCATGGACCTTCGTGTTCAAATCATTTGCTAACAATTTCAGATGCTATTATTGGAAATGCATTTGTGACTCACTAATAATTTAATGGGAAAATGGAGACAACATTCAACGCACTTCAGTGAAGGGCATGCCAGTCTTTTTTATTGAGTGCTACAGCCGGTCAGATTGACATGCAAAAATATAGGCATGACTCAACTTTAACACAAAAGAATAAAATCTGAAAGAGTTAATGAATAATAAGGAAACAGTGGAACTATTTAACTGTAGATTTTTTTAACTGGAACAATCTGTCCCAAAGAACATATTCTCAAAAATAACTGGTACATAGACCCAAAATATTACCAAATGTTTCCAAACATTTGAAATGGCATAAAATAACAAAACTTCTGAATACTGCAATTTAATAAATTCATCCTGTATGCATTTTATAGATAGCATTGTCTGGGTCGATCTCACATTACTTCTTACCATTTGATCTTTCTGTGTGGTGTCTGGACTGATCACAGACCATTCAATGTCAAGTTCCCCAGTGTCACGAGGGCTTGGTTTGTAGCTGCATCCCAAGGTCACACTCTCTCCCTCTGCCTTGCGGATGGTCTGTGGGCCCTTGGATGTCACCTGCAAGCCTTGCGTGTATCCCAGCTCTTAAAAAATTCAGAACACTTGCATCAAAGGAATGCAAACATTAAATAAACATCATAAGGTAGTGCATTAGATGATAGAGCTTTCTGAATCCCCCCCAAAAATCTCTGATTACTCAATTTACTGAAATAAATCTTCTCTCCTCCTACACAGTCACAGTTGGAATGTAGCAGACAATACACTACCAATCCCATAATGCACAGGTCACATCACATACTCAGGCATCAATGCCTTCCTTTGGCTGTCAATGCTGGTTGGACTCAGTTTCACTCCACTACTTAAAATAATAAATGATGACCTTGAGCATTGGATCAATCTACCACTATTCATCACAGGCTGAATTCCAATTGTTAAAACATCAATATCTTCTAAAAATAAATTATATATTCAGTTATCTCAACTCGTCCTGCTGCCAACCGTATAAATACTACAAAAACAAGACAACAAGAATTAAAAGACAACAAGAATTAAACAGACAACCCTTCCCAAAAAAAAAAAACACAAAACAAACAAACAAAAACAAAAGAGGACAAGAAGCACTATGTTTTTAATCATTTTCATCATGGAGACGTCTTAAATGATCAGATAAGTCAGAGATCAAACAGTCTGTAAAGACATCTTGGTTTCAGATCAATCATGCTCCCGTCAGACACTCAAACAGCATTGTTTCAAAACATTAACAGCAACAATAACTGACAGGTTGCAGCATCTATTTCTACTCTAACATTTGATGTACACTGTATGGAAAATGTATCACACATTTGCAACATATTTCTCAAATTAATATCCTGCTCTCATTCTCCTACTTCATCAAGAGGCAATGGCATGAGAAGCAGACATTTTCTGGAATATCTGCAACTCAAATCATCCATCCAGTCAAAACTTAATTATGCAGTTATCGTCCCGGATCTTGCTTCTGCATCTTGAGAACTAATAAACATCTGTTCCTCAAAAAAACAAAAAAAACCCTAAAAACAAAATGAGAACTGAGCTTCATCATCATCATCAGGTGCCAACTTCTGGAATCAAACACAAAGTACTTCACAGAACTCACTTGGGGAAAAAAAGGTTAAATCTAGATTCATATCAGAAATATTACCATATTGTGTACAAAATATGCTAGTTAGCTCTGATCACCCTACTTCATTCTGTGCAGCAGCTACACAACTTTGGAAAGACACCACTCTCTGCCTTTCAAGGCTGCCACTACTCCCCATCCCTCCACCTGCCCAAGAGACATATTAGCAATTTTAACAGGGAAAAAACGATGCAGAATATCTATAATATCTATATTTTACAATCTAGAACAAAACTTAAATACTACATCCTCTATCCATCTCCTGTGGAATCTTTGCAACAAACCCTATTCTTAGTAATAACTACATTCCCAAAGGTTTACATATATATGTTTACATATTCTTATTATTTTATCATCTCGTGTATAAACTGTATTTGATTGATTTCTCATCAGAGCCTCCTCCATGTCTATTGTTTTGCAATAAATAAAGAATTAAGAAATTTCTGCTAGCTGTTTAATTACAGCCGTGCCAGTTGTAAGTAAAAATAAATTAATTACACACATACTGATTCTAATCTAATCCTTATTTTTGTTGTCAGTGATAAATATCCTATTTTCACACTTACTGGGCCACAGTTTACACTCTCCACATCTAATGATTCAGGATATTTTGTTAAAGGAAGGCTGAGTACAAAAACATAATTGTTTTAGCCAAATATCACAAAGGGATATGAAAAGCACTTGGACAAATTAAATTAAGAAATATTTAAGACTGGATACATTTTTTTTTAAAGCAGCCCTCCAGAAGAAAAATGAGATTCAGAGAATAAGTAACTCTATGCTGTTCTTGGCAAAACTAATCTCAAAGAGCTTTGCATCATTGTATTGGCTTTGTCACAAGGCCAGCATATTCAAGCTCAACAAGAAAAACTGGCTTTTGTGGTATGCAAACATTTTGAATTAGCTGCAAAAGGTGGGGGAAACCCCCCCCGCAAAAAAAACCTTTTTCTACAGGGAGTGCAGAATTATTAGGCAAATGAGTATTTTGTCCACTTCATCCTCTTCATGCATGTTGTCTTACTCCAAGCTGTATAGGCTCGAAAGCCTACTACCAATTAAGCATATTAGGTGATGTGCATCTCTGTAATGAGAAGGGGTGTGGTCTAATGACATCAACACCCTATGTCAGGTGTGCATAATTATTAGGCAACTTCCTTTCCTTTGGCAAAATGGGTCAAAAGAAGGACCTGACGGGCTCAGAAAAGTCAAAAATAGTGAGATATCTTGCAGAGGGATGCAGCAGTCTCAAAATTGCAAAGCTTCTGAAGCGTGATCATCGAACAATCAAGCGTTTCATTCAAAATAGTCAACAGGGTCGCAAGAAGCGTGTGGAAAAACCAAGGTGCAAAATAACTGCCCATGAACTGACAAAAGTCAAGCGTGCAGCTGCCAAGATGCCACTTGCCACCAGTTTGGCCATATTTCAGAGCTGCAACATCACTGGAGTGCCCAAAAGCACAAGGTGTGCAATACTCAGAGACATGGCCAAGGTAAGAAAGGCTGAAAGACGACCACCACTGAACAAGACACACAAGCTGAAACGTCAAGACTGGGCCAAGAAATATCTCAAGACTGATTTTTCTAAGGTTTTATGGACTGATGAAATGAGAGTGAGTCTTGATGGGCCAGATGGATGGGCCCGTGGCTGGATTGGTAAAGGCAGAGAGCTCCAGTCCGACTCAGACGCCAGCAAGGTGGAGGTGGAGTACTGGTTTGGGCTGGTATCATCAAAGATGAGCTTGTGGGGCCTTTTCGGGTTGAGGATGGAGTCAAGCTCAACTCCCAGTCCTACTGCCAGTTTCTGGAAGACACCTTCTTCAAGCAGTGGTACAGGAAGAAGTCTGCATCCTTCAAGAAAAACATGATTTTCATGCAGGACAATGCTCCATCACACGCGTCCAAGTACTCCACAGCGTGGCTGGCAAGAAAGGGTATAAAAGAAGAAAAACTAATGACATGGCCTCCTTGTTCACCTGATCTGAACCCCATTGAGAACCTGTGGTCCATCATCAAATGTGAGATTTACAAGGAGGGAAAACAGTACACCTCTCTGAACAGTGTCTGGGAGGCTGTGGTTGCTGCTGCACGCAATGTTGATGGTGAACAGATCAAAACACTGACAGAATCCATGGATGGCAGGCTTTTGAGTGTCCTTGCAAAGAAAGGTGGCTATATTGGTCGCTGATTTGTTTTTGTTTTGTTTTTGAATGTCAGAAATGTATATTTGTGAATGTGGAGATGTTATATTGGTTTCACTGGTAAAAATAAATAATTGAAATGGGTGTATATTTGTTTTTTGTTAAGTTGCCTAATAATTATACACAGTAATAGTCACCTGCACACACAGATATCCCCCTAAAATAGCTAAAACTAAAAACAAACTACAAACTACTTCCAAAAACATTCAGCTTTGCTATTAATGAGTTTTTTGGGTTCATTGAGAACATGGTTGTTGTTCAATAATAAAATTATTCCTCAAAAATACAACTTGCCTAATAATTCTGCACTCCCTGTAGATAAAATCCCAAAAGTTTATCTGTGATTTTATCTAGAATCTGTAGTCTCTTTATGGTGGTTGGTTTCCTGGCAACTTAAATGGACTTGGCTTTTAATCATAGTCCACACATATTCAATAGGGTTAAGGTCGGGGCTTTGGCAAAGCTGTTCCAGAAGCTTGATTTCAGCCTGCTTTATCCATTTCAAAATCAGTTTTGATGTGTGTCTGGGAACATTGTCATGCTTCTGTCGAAGTTTCAATCATCTGTTGATTTGAGTTGAAGAATCTGAAGATAGTTATTTTTCATTACTCTATCCCCTTTCTGTATTGCATGAGTACCACTGGCAGCAAAACAGCCCAAGAGCATGATGCTACTACCAGCATGCTTGACAGCTGGTATAGTGTTTTTAGGTTTAAAAGCCCCACCTTTACTCCTTCAAACACACCTTATCATTCTGGCCAAATGACAGTGGCGTTCCAGCAGTTTCCAGTTCATGCTGCGTCACCCCTGGATGACACACTTGTATACCTCGTACTTATGTACAATTGTTTGAACTGATGATCCTGGAATCTGTAATTGTTTAGAAATGTCTCCAAGAGACCTTCCAAATTTCTGTAAATTCAGATCTTAATTGAGTTCCTTGGACTTTCTCATTGTTCATGATATTTGTCAGTCCAATGAGTGATGCCAAACATGTTTTATGTAGGCAAAGAGAAACCACCAGTCATTGTCAATCATGATCACTACTGAGAAGTTAGTAGGGCTTGGCCTTGCTAGTTAAAGTACACTTTAGAGCCTTCAGCACCACTTAATAAAAGATTTAAGTGAATGTATGAATATATTTGACCCTGTATGTGTACGTTTGACCCTGTGTGGGCTACAGAAATCCCCCCCCACCCCACCCCCCACACACACACACAAATTCTTAAAGGTGCATGCTATATAATCATAGAAGTCCTCAAATAGAAGAGTTCAAATAAATCATTAAAAAGCCAAAACAAATTACCATGATATTCATACCCATAATGAGTGTATGTGAACTTCTGACCACAACTGTAAGTGCTTAGTGGGAAAAAGTACATAAACATAAACTACATTTCAGATAATTCTGTTTGTCTATAGTAAAATAAAATAAACTTTAAATATACTTCTCAGTCAAAATAAGAAGAGCTGCCCAGTATAAGAGCCGCACCCTAAAAAAGGAAAAACACACACGCACACAAACGTTGCACATATGTGAGTCCCAGGAACATTAGGGAGTCAACAATCATCTCCAAACATAATCTCTGATTGGACAGCCCGGGCGCCATGGTAACATGGAAAACTAACACCACTGAGCTCTATGTCTCAGCAGACTTCAATAGAGAATAGATGTGAAGGTCTCAATTACTGTCCATAAAAATATGCCTTACTTAATGTTAGTTTTTCTAAAACAGTATTATGCAGTAGATAAATACACCATATTTACCATTTATACATGCATAGGTAGATTCATGTAATTCAGTCTGTGTACTTACCTGGGCTCAAGAAAACTGCAGCCCATAACAAAAACACAGAGAGCCCGGCCGGGCAGCTGAGGTAAAATCCTGTTCTCAACTGAGTGCGGCTTAGTTTAAACATACTGTTCCTTTTTAAAATAGTCGCTAGTAGCTGGTCAAAATAATGAGTACAGTGTCCTCAAATATATAGTTTATACGTCACATGTAAAAAAAAAAAAAAAATTAAGTACTCATATAGATACTTTATACTGATATTACCTGAATGGAGGTGCTACACACACACACATCTATCTGTGGAATACAAAGGAACAACAGCAGTGCGATACCTGTTGCTCTTGCTTTAATGTGAGCTCCTCCTGTAGCCCTTTCTTATTACCATAAAGCTTTCTGATTGGATAGTGACCACTTTAACAAAAGGTTACCTTGATATTGCTATTCAGCTGTTAATATTGCTTTCAACACCCTCCATTCTTCCTTTTGTAATCACAAGTTAATGACTACAAATTATGTACAATTTTAGAAAACCAATCAAAATGTGCTTGAGGAAATCAGTGTCCAGGCAGCTGAATAACAATGCAATACAATCTCTCTGTAAACAAGGGAAACTGAAGGAGCAAACAATGGCTGGGAAACTCAGGGTGCTAATTTGAAGAGAGCTGAACTCCACTGAAAGCAAATCACCTGCCACAAATTGCTGCTTTGTCTACAGTAAGCTTTGTGTGTTTTTTTGTCCAAGTTGTCTGTCTCTGTTCACTCTCCTATTACCCATTAAAATGTGTTTTTATTGATTTTTTGGTTTGTTTTTATACCCCACCCACCACCACCACCCAAAAAAGAACTTCCTGGAAACACACAATTACTGTACACCTTATTTGTTGTATACACTACCTAAACACCTACCATTTGTCAAATGTCCATGGTTTCAAATGAAAAGCTATTTAAAAAAGAGTACATGACGTCTAAAGTGATGAAAAACTGTTTTTTATTATTTGCTTTCTTTTTTCTTTCCTTAAAAAACCCCTGCAAAGCTCACGTCTCTGCTACAAGAAAAGGTGGGGTACTCTTCAGCAGACACATGAAGAAAACACATTAGAGGCAGAGGATAAAGTGCTTTATGTGAACTGTACTATACCCTCCAAGGACCTGCCGTTCACATATGTGGACATCACATTTTGGGTTGTCTAGACCAAAATATTAAATGTTGCTTTACAAGGCCCTGATATCCACTTACGAGGACATTATACTGCTACTGTTCTGTCGAAATTTAAAATCAATGTCCTCATATGTGGATCTCATTTTTCTCAGAAACAAAAATGAGGTAAAAAAAAAATCAGGTAATTCTTTGTTTTTACATTCATCAGGTCCCAATCAGCCCAAATAGCAAAGAGAAATTACAAATACATGCCATGAAAGAGTTCAGGTCTTAGGAGGACACATATATAACATATATAACACTTCTTTAAAATGTATATATGAATTTTTTTTCAGCTATTTTAAATGCTCTGTACCTGTTTTAAAAAGTCATTTTATCCATGGCCACTATTCGATAAAGAACACTATGAGAAAAAACATCTAAAACCCAGCTTACCTTCTCTTTGACCTTGCACACCCACTCATTTCAAACTTTGAAAATACACTGTAAAGTTTTCTGAGTAACTGCTTTAAAAAAGGAATTACTTGTCTAGAAATAGGTTGGATTTTGTGGGAAGAAATTACATTTAAGGGCTTTAAAAGCATGAAACTGTCACTGCTCCCCTTTTACGAAACCTGTTCAGGACTTCCTCTGGAATCTACCTGCACAATGAAGTTAGATTAGATTCAGCATTGCATATCACTCAGTAAGTACCAGTATGATAATATGCTATTTATGCAGAATAGTTTCCAGATAGATACAGAGTAGTTCCCTAGTACGCTGTTATATGGTTGGTGAGATGTTGCGTTGGTACTGCTGCAATAGAAATTACTGGAAATTTAATCTGACTGATGGTTTTGATTGGTAGGGTACAGTTCACTGGACACTTAAACATGTAAAGTTTAAAAGGAAATGATAAGGTCTATGAGATATTAATGTCTAAATCTCTACAAAAAGTTGTAGAAAATGTTTGCAATAAGTTGCACAAAATTTGCATCCACACTAGTCTTCCTATATTATTCCATAGAGCTCTGAGTGACGTGGACATGGGTTGCAGGAAGCCTGTAAAGGAGAATGAAGAGGAGGACAGATTTAAAACACAGAGTGGAGGCTGATTGGCTCAAACAAGGCAGGCAAGAAGATGATTGGACAAGTGTTGACAGTATTAAGTTTGACAGGAAGGGAAAGGAGTAGTGAAGTAAAGAGTAGACTAGGAGCCAAACACCCAGGAATAGACTAGCCTTTTATTGTCATTGCACATGTGCAACGCAATTATGGAATAAAAAGGAGGTGAAAGATGAATGATTGCAGATCTTCCTTTTTAAACTCACACATAATCTTCATTAAATGAACTATAACCATTTGGGGAATACATATTTTTTCTCATCAACCAGTGGCCACTAGACCTGTGTGATTGAGGCATTCTTCACTTGACCCTCACCAGTGTTGGTCAAGTTACTTGAAAAAAGTAATCAGTAACTAATTACTGTTTACTTCCCCCAAAGAGTAATCCCGTTACTTTACTGACTACTTATTTTCAAAAGTAATTAATTACTTAGTTACTTAGTTACTTTTTAAAAACACGATTTACAACCTGAATAGGTGATAAAGCAATAGATCTGTCAACCCAATTCTACTTTTTCTACATAATCCATCATACAAAATGTAATCAAATGGAAAAGTCTCTTTTTTTAAAACTTGTTTTATCCGTTTTAATCTTTTAACTTTATGCATCAAGCAAAAATTAAATTATATGCAACATTCTCTGACTTGAAGAAATTAGTTTAACATTTAAACCTATTTTCTGCACATTCCAGCACATAAAATAAAATATTTTTTGTGTTTACACTCAGTCTTTCAAATAGATGCAAGTAAAACACAGCAGAAAGTAAATAAAATCAAAGACTAGCGGTCCTGTTGCTCTATTTTCACCTGTAAAGCAGGAGTTGGGTAGGCGGAGGTTTACCCTGGTGCAGGTGTGGCGCAGCGGTCAGTGGAAGAATCCGCGAGTTTCTCTGTGAATTTCCCATTACGTCGTTGCGCACTCGGAGCTTGTTTAGGGGTTTTTTTCGGTGTAAAAAGAAGTTTTCTTCCCACGCACAACGGACGCTAATGTTTTTGTCACTTTTTATGGAATCAAACTAAGTAAGGTCAGTACTTCCACGCTTTAAACGCTGCACGCTCATACTCTCTCCCGCACTCGATATATGATCCATTGTTGATCTGCACACAGCTGTCGTCACGAACATACGTCACTGTCATGAGACATTCTCGCAAAAAAATCACGGTTTTAGTAACGCAGTAACGCAGCGTTCCTACGGGAAAGTAACGGTAATCTAATTACCGTTTTTGCAATAGTAATCCCTTACTTTACTCGTTACTTGAAAAAAGTAATCAGATTACAGTAACGCGTTACTTCTCTGACCCTCACATATCCAAAGTTACTGTCAGGTAGTTAATGATCAAAAAAACAAGACGAGCGATTTACCGTCACCATATTACATCTCTGTTCAGTTTCCTGTTGCTCTAGTGTCATCTACACTGTGATACCCAGTGGCTATATTAAAATAAAGTTGGTTACTTTTTTCTGTTTCAGTTGTCAAACTATTTGAACTAATTATAAAACATGATTAAGCGAACAGTAACAACATTAAGATAAAGCCATTGACAGCATCTCTGATGTCTATCAATTCATCAAATTAAACGCTGCCCTATCAAAGGCCACGCAACCCTTGATCCTTTGTTTTTGTTTGAGCCATTAATTTGAAAATGCTACACAGTGACAAACTAATCTGCAATTTTTGTTCACACACTTCTAACTATTTTGAAAAGGGGTCAGTTTTAGTTAAGAGGAATTTTTGTCTGGACAGATGGCTGAAAAATGTAAAAAAATAAAAAATAAAATAAAATAAAAAATAAAGATTTTAGAATATCAGTGTACATAGTTAAAGTTATTCTGCAACATTATTATGTGAAGTGATGAGGACATCCTGTCTTTTGTTAACCTGTTTGGTAAGGGAGTGAAAAGAGGCAAAGAGGAACCTTAATTTACATTTGTTAGGCACACAGAAACATCTCTAAACAAATGCTTGTCATCTGCTGTAGATACAAATAAATGTTTGTTCTGGGTCTTTTTATTGTCTGGGTAATTTTGTTGTCTTGGAATGAAAACAACTGAAATAAAAACGTGTGGAATAAAGCCATTAGAACTGTTCATTTATTTGCTCATTGTTCCAGTCTTCTGAGAACTTGCTTTAAGACAGCAGTGATCATTCTGACCACAAAATAAAATTAAAAGGAAAATAAAGAACTGCCATAAAAATAAAAGCAAACGATGTGCCAGATTTTTGGTTTTGGCTAAGTAATTAGAAACTCTGAACACCTCCATATGAGGTTTGGCACAAATGGAGACAGATGGACTCAAAGACATAAGATCCAAACCAGAACAAGAGGAATTTTCATTGTTTGTACAGGCATGCAAGCCCTTCTTGTTCCACACACTTGTTGGTATGGTTTTCACTTGCTGTGCCTCAGAAGTCATTTTTAAGCAGTCCTTTTTATTGCATAATGATCTGAACGTCCTTGTCATTTTAACTAAGAAAAGAGACTCAGAAAGAATCAGGTTTTATTTCATAACAAACCGTAAAAGTTGCAGAGTACACCGTTGTGCCCTCGACCTGACTGAATTTTCTTTACTCGTTTATTTTTCACACTGAGAACGGCTTCAAAGCCTGTACACATTTATATGGAGATAATACAGTTAGACCCGCAGGTTTTTGGACAATGACTCAGTTTTTGTGATTTTGCCTTTGTACACCAGCACAGTGGATTTTAAATCCAACAATCAAGATGTAATTGAAGTATCAACTTTAATGTTTAATTCAAGGGTTGTAACAAATGCACTGCATTATCTGTTTACAGATCATGTCCATTTTTATACTCAGGCCCCCATTTTCAGAGACTCCAAACTAATTGGTCAAACTAATACAAGGATTATTTTTATTAAGTGGATGAAAATCCTTCTTAGTCTGTGTCTGACTGAAGTCTAGAACCCATGGACATCCCCAAATATTACTGTGCTTCCTCCTTTGAAATGTTCTGCTTGGACTTCATTGCAGCTGCTTTCAGCTGCTGCTTGTTTGTGGGACTCTCTCCCTTCAGTTTTGTCTCCAGCAACTGGGTGAAGTCTTATCCAGTCTTCTTATCTATTCTTCTCCAAGTTCAAAGTTACATTTTATTTGCATAATATTGCTCTTGCTCTATAGTGCCAATTCTCCTTCTGATTTACAACTGATTACTCCATTCTCTGTATGTATATATGTATGTATGTTTGAATGTTCCAAGATTCATATTTGAAAATTTGCCTAAATTTTTCCAAGGTCTTACAAAGATGTTATATCTGACAATGTCTCTACTGTTCAAGAATCAAACGCCTCTCTTGGCTTTATTTGCTGGAATTTGCACAGCCGATTCTTTGCCAACTAGGTCACAAGCTCACTTGTTCACAGTTCCAAAGTGCACTATTATGAAAGCCACCCAGGCTTTGCAAGATAAGATAACCTAATTGATACAGAGAAGAAAAGGGAATACAGGCTGGATTTGAGTGTCTGAATCCTCAGTTTACCGGCACACGCTAAGTTGGCACTAAAGAAAGTGACTATGACTGCGGAAATTTGGGACGTTATAGTTGTTGGTGCTGGACTTTCTGGACTGAGTGCAGCTCATTGGCTTAAAAAAAGGGACGCCAGTATGAAAATACTGATTCTGGAAGGGAAAGGTTTGTGAAATTTCATGCTATTTAAAGGCAACTGGTAACTTGTAATGTAGAATTATATAATGAAGCAAAAATTATTGCACCGTTATAACAGAATTATGACTGTTGTGTCATGCAGATCGGGTAGGAGGGCGCACAGTGACTGCCAAGTTACCAGGAGCCAACGGTGTTGATTGCTGGGACCTTGGAGGGCAGTGGGTAGGAAGGTAATGTTGATCAAATAAATACATTAATACTGAAGGTAGAAACAGAAATGCAGTAGAATTACAGTAAACATGACTCAAATGCAAATGTGTTATTCTGGAAAAAGGGGAGACGTTTCGACTGAGTCACTGGGATTTGGAAGATTACCCAGAATATGAAGACCTTAGCTAAACAAATGAAATTTATCCACAATAATTGCAACAGATTGTTGCCTATTGTTGAATGGCCTAGTTGTACAATGATTACCACTGACACCTGACAGCACAGACAATGACAAATGCTGGCTGAATGAGAGCTGGGACTGACTCCAGCTTCCCATGATCATGTAAAGAATAATACATGTGAATATATGTGAATGCATTGCTTACGGAAACATTATCTTTACGGCACAGACAGAGCATTTAGATTATGATGTTGTTAACACAGGCAGCTAAAGTACTGGCAGATACCCACTTATAAGAAAACCCTTGGATAGGATTGGTTGATGTGAATGAGGTTACTTGATACCATTTATGTAATGCAATGTAATACTGAGATTACAGGGTTAAAGTCCCAGAGAAACTAGACGCAAAGTGTGTATTGCAGGATTTCTTAGCAGTATTCTTACAGTCTACTACTGAACATTTATCTAGAACAACAATTACAACATTTATCTATCTACAAATAAACAGCTACCTAGAAAAAAAAAACTAGCATTATGCAGGGTTTCAAGGCTTCTCTCTCTCTCTCTCTCTAGATATATATATAGATATATATATATAGTTATAGATATGGATATAGATATATCGATAGAGTGTGAAAACATGAGTGTGAAAACTTTGATGCCATTGTGAGTGTGATCAAATGTAAGTAAAGTGAAATGTAGGATTCTTTTTTATTAAAGAACCTTAGGATGAAAACAGCAACGAATTTTGTTCACTCAAATTTAGCTTTTCTTTGCTCAAAATAAATTTCTCCTCAAAATGCAACACTTGCACCTGCAAACTTTTTTTTACATGCGCTCAAATTTTTTTTACATGCGCTCAGAATAGTGGCACAAAAATAACGCCATAAATGTGTTCTATTCAATTGGAGTTGCTTGTAGGTCTAAATGTAACATAATGCACTGACTTTTACATAATTTCTTCTTTAGTTTTACTAATCACTCAAACCACTTAATTACAAGTCACACTTTAATTACATATTCATACAGCACTTTATTCTATAAATGTTAAGAAACTGATGCACCTCTGTGGACTGTGGCATGAATGTGGAGACTCGCATAGGCACAGAGAGAACATGCATGTGCAAAGCCCCAGCCAGGATTTTAACCAGAAATCCTGCAGCTCTGTACTGCTCTATTGCAGAGTTTGTGTCTGTGTCAAGGCACCCTTTACCCTCTGTTCCTTACATGCAATATATATGATCACTCCTTTGTTGTTTTACCATTTCACTGTTTTGAGGTTCCTCAGTGATCCTTCAAAGACCAACAAGCGGTGGGCACACAGACAATTCTTGACAGTGTCAAGGTCCCCTTAACCTCTGTCACCACTGTGGCATAAAACATGCACACAGACACATAGTGTCACAGTTTCAAGATTCCCTAAAACCACAATTTTCCTTGATTTAACTCACACTACTGATGGATCTTAAATTCATCCCAACCAACCTTCAGGTTAGAGCAGGTCATCTACTCATCGGAAAGTTGGCTGTTCGATTCCTGGCTTCCCCTAGTCTGCATGCCAAATATCCTTGGGCAAGATACTAACCCCAAATTGCTCCATTGGAGTATGAATGTGTGTGTGCATGTTAGTTAGAAAGCACTAAGAAAAAATGTGCTTGTGCGAATGGATGTGAATGGGTGAATGCGCAAGTTGTGTGAAGCGCTTTGTGCTCAGAAGAGTAGAAAAGCGCTATATAAGAACCAGTCCATTTACCGATACGGATCAAGTTTGACCTGGAACAGTCTCAGCTTACACAATAGAGGCTGTACAAAACTAAAATATTTTTAAACATTTTCATAATTGTGTATTTTGTGTCCAAATAAGTAATCAACTTTTAGACTAAAAGAAATCACACTTTGGGCTATCAAATGTCAAAAATGGGCCAAAATCGACCAAAACAACATGTAAGGTTTAAATTCAACAGCCAGTATTTCTCAAACTTGCGTCATCTGAATTCAGTGTTTGATCAGTGATATTGCTGAGAATGATTTTAAATAATCAACTCATATGGTTACATGCAGTCTCTACTTTAAATCAATTCAATCTAGTTTTATTCATAAAGCACCACTTTCAGCACACATGCTGAAACTTTACAATGAACAGAAAAGACCAGGACCCAGAAAAGCTGCCAACTTCCTTGGATTCTGATCTGGACAGAGGTAAAGAAGGAAACTCACCTGTTGTTTCATCTCTAGAAATCCTCTGGGGTAAACAAAAAAGCGGGACCCTCTGACTAATTATCGGCGGACAGCTCTAAAGATAGCACCCATTAGTGAAAATAAAATAAGTGGTTTGCACATATGCAGAGGTAACATTATTGCTGGACAAAAGATGCAGACTCTGGAGCAACATTTACTGCCAATCAATCAATATTGATATTATTTCAATGCCAAGCAACATTCTACAAGCATTACAAATACATGGCTCCACACTAAAAGGTCAAGACGGCAAATGATTCTCAGCTCTCAGAATATGAAGTTATTACAATTTCAGCTAATAAAACTAGAATTTCGTTGTTACTTAGTTTAGAAATGTGAGCTTGAAACTACAGCCCAACATCGGTTAAGTGAGTCACAGAACACATGAAAACATCTGAACTCTGAGAAGTGAAACGTAGAACCTTGTAGAAGTTTGAGGTCTACTTCTATACAAACAGTAAACATGACATTTGGACCATGTATTAGCAGAAAACTTCACAGTAAAGACAAAAACAATGGTTTTAAAACAGCATGCTTTCTCTTACAGTACTCAAACGCACGTCTTGAAGCTCATAAAAGAGCTGGGCTTAGAAGTCTACCCACAGTTCAATATGGGCAGAAAGGTGCACCACATGGGTGGGCCAACTTCCAAAGTTCGCACTTACAAGACCAGCATTCCTGTTCTGTCCCCTGTGGTGCTAATGGACTTCACCCAGATCCTGTGGAAGGTGAGACTTGCACAGTAACATTCTATCGTTAGCACTTTGCCCAGTCAGAGTAGAAGGATCTGGAAATACTACAGTTCCAATCTATGATGTTTGGTTTGATTTCTTGTATACCAAACATATATTTAAAAATTAACTTTATTATCCAATAAAAATGTAAAAGTTTCAAATCAATATGGTAATGATACTTTGTTTTCTGTTTTTGGATTTATAGGACAAAAGTGCATTTATCACACAGCAAAGTACCAGAAAATCTTGAGTCCAAGATAAATGGTTAGAGTACCAGTAGGAAGAATATACTGTGGGGAACATTGCACTGGCAAAATCATATTTGGCAGCCTTGAGCTATTCTTCTGTTATTATCTCTATCAATGGGATACTTTTGGTTCACAGTGGTGAACCATCATGTGTGGGTGTGATGTGGTGATTTTCCTCTGCATTCAGATTGACAGACTGTGCGCAACAGTATGCGTCCAGGATCCCTCAAAGACTCCAAATGCTGAAGAACTGGACAGCATGACGCTGCACACGTACATTGAGAAACACGCTTGGACTGCAGGTCAGTTTAAAGAGTACCTTTAACCTACTCATCGCCTCAATCTTTCTCAAGCAAACAAGTCGAGCTCCTCTGGTGAGACTCCAGAGATTCAAGTTTGAGTTCCTCATATCTCATCTTCAAAAAGTAGAAAACAAGATTAGGAAAGAAAATAGTTTCCACTGCAGATAAATGTACCAATAAAATATGTGCAAGAATTTGCTCACAATGATGCATGCGAGCATAATGGTGGCATGGAACCGTGCTTTAATCCTTTGGGAATCTCCCGTCAGAAAATCTGGCATGCATTTGTCAAGATATTGCATTGTGGGTGCTGCATAGATTATTAATGATTAAATTCTTTACGCCAAATCAAATGACTCACTGCATCAGATTCATTGAGAGAAAACTAAAAAAGGCATCTACATTTGACAGGATAATTGCAGAAGCGATAATTACCATCCTCTCAGGTAGCTCTTTCATGTAGCAAGCTGCATTTTTGACAGTGTACTCTGTGTTGGTTAGCTCATAACAATTTTATACTGTCATTGTAGGAAAATGTGTATTATTATCGCATGTGTGAAGTCTATAGTATGTATTATTCCATGACAGAACTAAAAGAGGAAATCGGGCTGTGTAGCAGGTCTGTCTTTGGAATTGAGCCATCCCAGATGTCTTTCCTATTCTTCCTGATGTATGCTACAGCTGCTGGAGGGCTACTGAAGCTGCTGGAGAGCACTCCAGGTTGTGCTCAAGAGTTCAAGATAAAGGTACATACCTATTATCATTCCCCACACTCAATATTGTTGGCACAAGTGCTTTTTCAAAACTTCAGGCCACACTGACCTTTTTATTTATTTCTTTTCTATTAAACTTAGCACCTCCCATTCCATGTCCCAAAAATCCCACTGCCTCCCTTTGTCCTCGAAATATTGATTCGCATTTAAAGCCGCAGTCTTGTATTGGATTTTTCCACTTTTTAGTCCTCTGGAAGCATAAAACTTGTGTGATCCATTTTTGTGTTATTGCTTCAGAAACTTCTCTCCCTCCCAACAATGGTCATGTGTAAAAATGGGCTGAGAGCCAAAAAAGGGGCATAAAAACTAATCGACAAAAGAAGGCCTTTGGCTAAATGGTGCAAAGTGCTTGATTTTTAAACCTATGTTTTAGCACACTTCCTGCACTTGTTATCATCTGGAGCCGTTTTATTTTAATTGCATCCTCACTATGGCCTGGAATGAGTACCGCAGCATCACTGAACACGACACGGCACCAAATGTGAACTGAAAAAAGTGTTTCAACTTAACAGAAACTTATTCCTGTGGTATTTTATGTTTTTTCCTTCCTCTCGACCTCAGCACTTATTTGTGTGCATGTATCATTATCACTTATTTGTTGTTTTATTCTCTACTTAAGCAGCTGTGAACATTTGCTCATATTTTGTTTTACACTGGTGCAAAAACCCCCAAAACAAAACAAAACAAAAACCTACCTGAAGTCAGTTTTCTGGCTTATGAAGACTAACCAGGAAACTTTTCCTAGAAATACACTTGAGAGCAATGCAAATTGAAATGTATAGAAAAATCGATCACTTGCAGGGGTCAAGTATTTCGTTAATTAATAATAATAGTTTTTAAGCACACCTTGAAGTCTAATATCTGCCTCTCCACAGGGAGGCACCCAACAGCTTTCAGAGTGTCTGGCAGACCGTGTCGGATGGAAGAATGTCTGGCTGGGTTGTGCTGTGACAGCCATATGGCAGGTAGGGTACAGTAACGGCTCACTCAGGGATTGATGAGGCGCGACACAGAGATAACAGCTTCCTCAGTAGGGAAACAGGCTGTCTCATGTGAAGGCCCTGTCTGTTCTGCTTGAATGTCTCCTTTATCCACAGCTGAGAGACTAAGAGGGCTCCATGTAAATGCAGTGCTTCTCATCAATATATTTTCTTATTTGAAGAAAAAAAAAAAAACAACCCACCCATAGCTACAGCCATCAACTTTGACACAAAATCTGTGCAGACATAAATATTCTACAAATATTTACTTTGAACAAAAACAAAAATAAAAGAAACACTTCACGTCTCTGAACCACAACTCATAGTCCCCTTCAGGTTGGATGACTATATATGCCTTTCCACACTCCGGGCTGTTTGTTCTCATTTTCACGCCCAACGCTCCCTCAACCTTTCTCAGTTATCACGGCTCTCATTAGTACCCGGTTATCTGCCTGGCCTGGGAGTCACAGTTGCCACAGTTTACACGCAGTAACCAAAATGTTCTGCATGCTCTGTTAGTTCACTCTTTGGTGATTTTTACAGTTCAGTTGCTCGAGTTGTGTTTTATTTACATTTCCCTAGAAACCCTGATCCACCTGTGAAGTAGTCAAACTCGAACGTCAAGGAAGGTGGTAGGGAAGCAGACTACGCAGACATTTCAGGTTTCCAGACGTGAGCAATTTATTTACAGTGAACTTAATTTAATGTGTAACTTAACAAAACTTTCCCACAAAGCAACTCAATTAACAAACCTCAACAGAACATGGATCTGGTAACACAGCTCACCTCTCCTCTCTCATCTGAATCTGGTAGAGACTGGCTTTAAATAGGGCCATCAGTTTCCTTTCAATTAGCCCAAGCAGTACCACTCACTTGAACTGAGGGATCTAAAACTCTACACAGATGATTAAAAAGACACAAAACGTCACACTTCTAATTGGCACATTTACACAACTAAATGGCTGTATTAACGAAAAGAAAAAGATTCAACAAGTCCCTTTAAACCTTAACACAAACAAAAGGAAGCATTTCTATGGACAAAGAAACACCTCCACTTCGTTCGACCTGCTGATGTCATGTGTGACATCATCAGGACTTTAAAATGAGGAAATGCTAGGCAGACGTTTCCCCACACCTGACCCTCATGAAGACTGCAAAGAAAAAGCATTATAAGTATGAACAAATTACTTAATCTGTAACATAATAAAATATAAAGAAACATGTAACTGAGTATTTGCCTTAATTTGCAGAATGTTTGATTTGCCGGCAATAGAACGCTTACACAAACAAACCCGGGATAGTGAGTGCAGCAATGTTACTTGACAAATAGCAAATCATAGCAAATAAATAGAAACAGAATAATGTGCATAATGTGCAAAAAAAAAGGTCAACACATATGGGACAAATGGAGAGCATTGCAACTGCTCATCCACTTTGTCACACCAGCCCTCATTTCTTTGGATTTTGCTTCCAAGAAGCCAGACTTTCTTGTCATTTTTCAAAGTGGTCTTGAAAGATTGTTCTCCAGGCTTTGTAACGGTCTTTCAAAGTTTTTGCTTTGAAGATTGGTGGCTTTTTCACTCTTTTCCAGTCCAGTCCTTGTAATCATGAATCATTTAAGCATAGAAAGTGCACATAGCGGGTGTGATTTATTTTATTTTCAACTTTAATTTATGTATTTTATCTTATTCTTTCCCAGTTAAATTTACCCTTCATTCTAATTTGTTGTTGTACAGTTATTTCATTTTTAACTTTAATTTTTATATTTTATTTTATTCCTTCCTAGTTAAATTGACCCTTTTTAATTTTCACATTTATTTCCTATCTTATTCATAGCATTTTTTTTTTGTTTCTTTAGGTCACGAGCAGTTGTGTAAGCATTTCACTGCATATCATACTGTGTATGACTGTGTATGTGACAAATAAAATTTGAATTTGAATTTGATGAACCACCGTCTCTAAACATAACAGACAACTTAGCAAAGAACCAATCTTAAATTGTACCTTTAGGCACTGTGACACTAGCAGCCTGTCGCAAAAATACAATTTGTTCCCTTTTTTTTGTTGAAACTATGAAAAATGGCAAATGTAACACAGTTTGACAGACATTATTTTTGCACCAACAAGTTTATTCCTAAAGACTTATTAGCTGACAAATCCTGGCATGATTTGCAGTGTTAGAAAACCTAGAAAACTGCTGGACAAGAGAAGAAGTGGAAGACCTTAAAAAAAAACTCTCTACAGCAGATGAACAGCATCTGAAAGTCATGCCCTCTTAATAGATATAGGGAAACATTCCAGCAAAGACCTGACACAGGACCTGAGAGATGCATCTGGCCCTCCAGGTGTTCTATCTACTGTTCACTGAAGCCTCATCAGAAGTTCTCAATGGAGGCAATGTCAAGAAGCCATTCATAAGGAACAGAAAAGCTGGTTTACACAAGGAATGGACTGAAAACATCACCATTTGAAAAACATGTGATTGCCGATGGCATCACTTTTCAGCATGAAAATAATCCCAAACACATTGCCAATGCAGTAAAAACACATCTACTGTAAACAGAAAAACACAATGGGACACAATCAGGCATGGATTGGCCTCCCCAGAGCCTAGACTTCAACATAACTGAAGCAGTGTGGGATCATCTTTACTGAGAATGGAATAAAAGGTAACCAACATCCAAAGAACAAAGGAACCTGCACTTTTATTTATCTTTTTGTAAAGATCTTCACAGACATACAAAAATCTTAAATTATGTTGTCTTTCATTGCAAATTTACTTCTTACAGACAAAAAATTTAAAAAGCTGCTCAAGAAAGAGGTTTTTTAATAAGTGTCTAAAGTAAAACAATCAAATGAAAAATATACTCAGTCCTGATAAATATTAATTACTTAGAAAATATCTAAAGGTAAAACTGTATCATTTATGAAGTAAATGGTCACAAAAAGGCAATAGTGTGTACTAGCACAGACTGGGTGAAAGACGGGGCACACCCTTGACATTTTGCCAGCCTATCAAAGCACTAACACGTATTGACAGACAAACACATTCACACTGACATTCACAGCTACGGGCAATTGGGAGTTTTCACTTCACTTAAGATGAAGCAAAGCACAGAAAGGAAACAAATACAGGCTTAAGAAGCTCAAAATACTTCACACAGAGATGTCCCATTTGGTGAGGCTGTGATAACACTCAGGAACCTTTTGCCGACAGGCATATGGCCTTGCCAAAAACAAAACAAAAAAATAAGAAAAAGATATCAGAAAATAAAAACACAATAACAACTGCACGTGTTATCCAGCTGTAACTCTGGGAGTTATGCCTTCGTGAAGCATGGACACAAACGAATTAAGAGTACTACTAAGGACCAGGTACAAATGCTCACTTCTTAATCAAAATGCCAAGAGTTTAAAATAAAACTCACTGATTAAAAATACATGAGCACTGCTTTGCAGTTAGAGGTCAACCTCTTTGCCTGGAGAGTTAGGTGCACAAGTGAAAGTCATTGTTATTTTTCTTTCTCACACAGTGCAGACATTCTGTTCTTTCTAACGTTCGCTGAGAATGATTATTTTACACCTAAATGCAGTTGAAATCAAAGCACAGCCATTATCTCTAACTTATGTGTCTGGTGACTCCGTCAGATGCCATCTGAAGTTATAAAATCGGACCAGCTTCAATTTAAGGGATTGAAAAAAAATATTGCTTTACCTGCTGAGAAATTAAAGCCATTTTTATATGCAGACACCGACTTTCAGTGATTCAAATGTAATTGGACAATTGACTCAAAAGCTGCTTCATAGAGAGGTATGGGCTATAACTTTGTTACTTCTTCATACATTAAGCAGGTAAAGAGGTCTGGAGATGATTCCAAGTGGGGCATTTGCATTTGAAAACTGTTTCTGTGAACCCACAGAAAGCGGTCAAAGGACCTCTCAATGTCACTGAAACAAGCCATTCTAACAAATCCATCAGGAAGATAGCAGGGACATTTTGATGGCTCCACGATAAAGAAAGACCCTTTACAACATCCAGAGGAGAACACTCTGCAGGGGGTATGCGCATCATTATCCAAGCCTGTCATTAAGCAATAAGTAACTCAGAGTCATTCTGAATTTTTTATTAACAACATGTAAAGCGCAACATGGCTACAGGCTCCTGCATATATAAGCTACTGAGACCTGTTTTTTGCGGTCAGCCTCTCTAATCATCTGATCTGGGTCTTATATTTTAAGGAAAAAGACAACCACACAGTTGAGGTTTCAACTCCTAAACTTTGGAGTACCCCATCAGATTTACACAATCAGTGGTTTCTTTTACAAGCTGCTGAAAACTCTTTTTAATAGCTTGTCTTATCCTTAATCATTATTCTATTATTTTTGGCTATAACTGACATCTAATTTCACCTATGCTTGTGAAAGTATGTAGGAATAAATGGAAGACCATATGTTTGATATGACACGATATGTTTATCCAAAATGTGAAGCACTTTGTAACTCTGTGCTTTAAACAGTGCCACAAATAAAAGGTTGTTGTTCGTTTCTTAGGGATTAAGAGGGTAACTAAAAACCAGGTGCTGTTAATCAAAAGCATTTGATTAACTGATAATCAGTATGTGTGACCACCTCTATAAAAGCTTTGTGTTAACACAATACCACAATTTTCCAAGTTGTGAACATCCAGCAAATTAAGGTCACTGCCACTTACAGAAACAGCAAAAAAACAAAATAGTGAAAAAAAAAAACAACCCAAAAAACAAAGAGCTACATCTCAGATCTTTAGATGTAAATGTCTACATAACTTCCTACTTCTGATAGTTTGACACTGCCTCTACCTCCATAAACCACCGTTTAAAAGTTGTTTTAAGTTTGTAGCAGTTAGAAAACTGTCAGTCAAAACTGAGACTGGTGAGTGAAACTATAGCATGTGATTAACATCATTTTTATGCTCAAAGCATTCAGTTATCCCCTCTGCCATTATCGATGTAGTCATCATGATGCTGGGAATGGCCAATACCATTAGACTATGAGGATAGAGCTAACTACTCAAAGCAACTTTGCAATGATCGGCTGTGACCCCACCCTCCTAAAGTAGAAATAGACCATAAACAAGACAGAAGAATTACCACAATCCCCTTACTACAGGATTTTCTTTTAATGTGCTGTAAAGTAATGCACATGCTTTTATATACTGTATTCCTAGTCTCGCTGACCACTCTGTGTAATCCAGACTTTTCTTCATTTAAAAAGATCTCTAAAAGCACATTAGTGGAATACTTAATGAACACAGACAAGTAAATATGATTTATCATTTAACAACTCTCCTCATAACTCATTCTCCAAGGACTACGGTTCACTTAATGTAACAAATATATACAACACATATATAACAAGATGATTATGTAATGTGGCTTAATGGAAAGCAAAACCCCAGAAGTTAACCGTGGTGGGAAAAAAAAGGTAATTCAACAGAACAAAGGGACAAACAACTGAGGGCAAGTAACTTCATTTTGTGTATACTGTATTGGTAATAAATTATATCCAAAATCGATCAAAGAAGTAACCTAAAACAGCTCTACCATATCAAACAAAATGAAATTTAGTTTTTAAAATAAAACTGTATTCCTGTTTGTGTTTAAACAGGATGCTGAGTGGGCCAGGGTGATGACTGCTACAGACACCTTCTTGTGCAGAGCTGTGATTGTCACCTGCCCCCCTCATTTGGCAGGTCAGTGTGCGTCTCCCACCACTGTCAACTTGCTAAATGAAATTCTCAGTGATGCAGAAGGCAAATATCCTTCTCTCTCATCTGTCTGTCAAATGTGGCAAACTGTCCATCCATGCAGATAAATATACGATTTTCCTAAATCTTCTTCAGCTCTAGAGTGTGGCAGCCACTTTGGCTGAAGTACACTCAGGTCTCCAGCTCATGGACTGCCTGGATTAGATTCTGAACCACAGCAAATGTTAAAGCCAAAACTTTAACTGGAGTCTAACATGACTTACAACCATTAGCTGTGGGAAGTTGAAAGTGGCAAAGATGCCATTACCAACCTTTCTAAATTCAAGTTACCAAAGCAGGGAATGCTTTACATATTTTGGACTGTTTGTAATAAGCTTTAACTGAACCAAAATTCAAAGGAAAGCAATGCTATAAAATTATTTTTACAGCCAGGTGATTTGTTTACTCGTGGCTGTCTGACAATATATGGGGATTTTTCTCAACCCTTGATTTATTTTCCTCATATGGAAATAGAGATACCTGCACCCCAGCATCTAATCAGCTACAGTGGAAAATTGTGTTGATGTTGATTGGGATTTGGATTTGATTTCTGCCTTCCAGCTGGTGCTTGTCATGTGTAGGACACACATCAAGGGTGGAGTTGATGCAGGTTGAAGTTGTGACTGGAAGCACACTTGGTTTTGCCAGGTTTGGAAAGGGCTGAAGCTAAATCCGAAGTGCAGGCTTATACTGAGTCTGTTCCTATTTGTACTAAGCTGGCAAAAGATCTGTCACTCAAAGCCTCATAGTCAGAGCCATGGACCAAAGCCAGGATCCTTAATGAGACAGGTCTGAGAGCAATGTTGAATTATGCAGCATGGATTGCTCTGGCAGTGCCACACTTTGGCCCTAAATCAGTGTGGGGAGGTTGACAGGGACTCTTGAAAGCCAAAGTCAACCCAGTGATTGAGACGACACCTCTCCCAAAAGAAGTTGGGTGTAAATTTAACAAAGGTTTGCAGCTTAAAGTCCTCTTTGTGACATGTTTCAGTTTGAATTTTCTGGGAACTGGGTAAACATGGGCAGCTTTGTGATTTGTGGGTGTGAGAAAGAACAAGACAGGTGGGATTGACGATAAAGACGAAATGATACCAAGTCTCTCTTTGACGGCTGAAGTCTAAAATTATATTTGCTGTATGCACTGCACCTCAATTCTGTCTCTTTTACAGATTTTTGGTGCTGACATTTCAAACGAATTGTAAAGTCACTGGAGTAATGGGCAGCTGGTTACAAAATGTGACCCCCCAAACTTTCCGAGTCTACAGGATGCCTGGCATCAAGATGTGCCACTATATTCACACACACCAGGATTTGTTTTCTAATACATCATCTTAGACCTGTTCCTGGCTCCTGTATTTACCTCCCTGTTCATCCATCCATCTTTTGTAATGAGTCCCGTCAGGTTTTTTTTTCTTTTTGATAGCCCTTCTTTCACTCATGTTCATGATTTATGAACTGTTTTGTCACACAGCATATTGAGATTGCTATGCATAAAAATGATGAATGTGGAATTAGGATCTGTTGCCATGTGTTAATTTTAAAATGTGGACACGTAAAATATTTGGATGTTTTTCTTGGCAAATAGTTTATAGGTTAGTATGTTTATAGAATCTGAGACTAGATACGATTAAGATAAAAATCCTGAAAAGCATTTTCAAATTTCTGTTTGTTTGTTTGTTTTTTAATATAATGCAATTAAGCATACCATCCAATATTCAGCAACAGTTACAGAGAGCTTTGCAGCTGCTAAATTAGCATTTAGTTTCACATCGTATTACTGTTTCTCATTTCAGGAAGCTCTTAGTAGAACATGCTGTGAGTGCACACGTTTGTGTGGGCTTGTCTGTGTGTATTTATTTTGAAAGCGGTGAAGCTAAAGTTCTCAAAGACTGCAAACTCACAGTACCTGAGTATAGTGGGATGCATATCTCGTGCAGGAGGAGCTGCTCTAATTAGAAGAGGCTTGGGCAATGGTGAGGAAATGTGCCATTCAGGTCTGGTTTACACTAGTAGAAAAATGGGTAAACAGTGCATTAGCAATGATTTTGACAACTTACACTGCATGAGTCAGGATTCTAGGTCAGTATCTGCTGTGCTGTGAATGAAACTAATGGAGCCTAATTTAGGGATTAAACATGAAGTGGGAGCTAAAGTGATTGTGAAGATAATTAACGCACTGTGATTTTTATCTTGCTGAGTTTAAACTCAGTGGAAATAAATTTCACTCTCTCTTTATATTTTACATCTCTCCTGATGAGTAATATAGCAAGTGTTGAAGAACAGACAATCATAGCTATAATTTTGCAAACCTTCATTGACCAATGGATAATTGTTATGGAAAATTTGGTCTCCTGGAAGGCTAAACCATGGTCGATATGAGCTTTTGTCATTGGAGACTGATCGTTACTGGATTTTTTTTTTTTTTTTAGGTCAGTAGGGATGTTAGTTTTTGAAAGATAAAAATGGTGACATAAAAAAGGGTCTGAAATGACCATTTAACAAACTACATTTTTGGGGGGTTAAACCTGATCATTAAAAAGCTGTGGTTAGTCCTTTGCATCCAAACAAATAGAAATGGTCACTGAGGCTTTAATGCACTGTGTGTGCAGTGTAGCTTGATTGTATTTAACTGATACAGTATAATCAAATCGTTTTGTTTTTTTTTAATGAAATCACCTCATCTCAAACATGCCATTCTTCATTTCTGAGCATTTTCAGCTGCCATGCCTTTATTGTGGTGGTAAAATATTCAGTGCTACAATAAATAATAGATAAAACTTGTCTGTATGGGCACTGCATAGTATGCATTTTAAAGGTATGATGGGATAACATCAGCAAACAACACTATACTGTAGTTGCCCTGAACAGCCCTGTAGTAATAGTCGTGCAGTCAAACAGTAATACTAAATATCAAGTTGTTGCCCAGATAAGAGATTACTGCATAAAAGTATGTCTTAATTAGCTTCTCATTTCTATTCAGAAACTGTAAGGCATGGTTTCCTGGCACTAAAATTAGTAGTCAAGATTACAGTCAGGTATTCAGAAGCAATTAAAAGTCATTCAATATTAAAGCATAGTTAAATTAATTAGTAAACAAATTGCTTTGGACTCAGAGGTCATTGTCCTCAAGTCCACTTTTGCTTAGACCAACAGCAAAACTCGAACAGTGGTGTAGGTATGGATGGGGGAGGGTGTATATGTCGACTACTGCGCCTTCAATTTCAATAAGTGTCAAGGGGATGCATAGGTAATTCAATAAAGGGTCTGTGCTGTAACATGGCCATAGATACAGACCTCCATCTTTAACATTTTGTTTAAGTGGTTGATGAAGAGTGCTGCCCATCTCTAATGGCCTTGCAGATTTATGATAGTAGCGACTGCTATTTCTTTGGTATTCATTTGTCATTATTACCTGTATCTTTTAAATTAGCTCTGGGTATGGATACCTCCCCAGGATTATGGCCAGAACTGTGTTTTTTTTCCTCCTTTGTTTCAATCAAACAGCTGACACATTAATTTATTTTTCTATTTTCAGATGCAATTATCTTAGCCAGTTACCTGGCAAGAAGGTGTGTGTGTTACTATTTTTTTTTTCCTTTTCTCCACAGCAGGTTGCTGAGGCTTACGCTGTGGACTGCTCTGTTGTTTTTGTGAGGATGGAAATGATTATCTTTTACAGCTTACAAAAAGACAGCCGGAACTTTTCATACTTTTTAAAGGATTTTTTTTTGCACCACTCCTCATAAATTGCCATTCAGAAGCTGCATCTCTGAATCATCACCCCTTTGATGTTATGTCTTGATTTGAGTGGCTTTTCAAGTTTCACTTTCCTCATCCTTCTAACAGTCAAAGACACTGAAAGTGCCAGTACTGTATGCTGTGCTAAAAATTCAGAGTGAAAAAGTAATGGAAATTTTGAGGCCTTAGTTGCCGAAGGCAACCGCAGATGTGACTTCCAGGTCACATCCAGAAGAAATTGAGAAAGTGTGGTTACTGTTGTCCAGGATTCACAAAAATTAAGTCAGAGAGGATCAAATGCCAGAAATTTTTTAAAAGGAAGGACATGAAATGAAGACAGACAGAATGACGATGAAAAATTGAAAGGAAACCACCACAGTATCCTCAGATGTCAGAATATTAAGGGTCAGGAACAAACATTTGTGCAGATAGCTTGGATGCTATGAGATGCTCTTGAACTTGGCACTGTTTTGCATAGATGACAGTGTAATGCAAAAAAAAAGAGGCTGATGAGCTGTCAAATTAGAGTGCTTCAGAGGACGGTAGATGAGGATGGTGTCAGCATACTAGAGGGAAATTTTTCTCCATGTCTGGTCCAAATGTAAATCTTCTGACCTTCAACTGCAACTTTCACTTGTCAAACTAAAGAAGGGGTTCTTTCACTCAAACAGTTTAGGATACTAATTAGCATCATGGCTAAGGCTAAGGTTCTTATCATTCTAAATTGAAACTGTCTTTATGAGTTGAATATTATTTAGATCACTGAATAGATGTAACACATGTCAAATTTTAAAAGGTCCATGCAGTCAAATAGAAATGATAATGTGAGGACAATGACTATCCGATCAAAACTAAAAATACTGTCAGCCCTTGAGTGTTGGACCCAGTGAGGAACCAAGAGACTATCATTGCCTTCCCATTTATTTAGTACTACTAAAAATGTGAATATGCTACATTTGCACAAACATCATCACTTCTATTAAGGTTTAATAAAAAAAAAAAAAGTGTGTTACTTTCTCAGTTGCTAGGCTGTGCAATTTAAAGGGCTGCTATCCCAACAGTGTACAATTAAATGCTTTAGAGCAGCGGTCCCCAACCCCCGGGCCTCGGACCGGTACCGGTCCGTGAGTCGTTTGGTACCAGGCCGCGAGAGTTGAGGCTCAGGTGTGAAATGTATGGTTTTCAGGGTTTTTATCGGTTTTCAGCGTTGTTTTGTTATCGTTTTTATCGTTAACTCGGTTTTCCTGGGTCTTTTCACGTGTGTTATGAATAAATCTTCTTTTTTCGGTACCGGTACTAGTTTTATTTTGTTGTATTTATCCGCGACACCTTAAAGGCCGGTCCGTGAAAATAATGTCGGGCATAAACCGGTCCGTGGCGCAAAAAAGGTTGGGGACCGCTGCTCTAGAGTGAAGGATATTTTGTTATTGTCAAAGTGGCTTTTTCACTTCTATATCAGACAGGGAAAATCATCAGTATTTATCCTGTGTATATACTGAAATCTGTGCTCTCAAAGCTTTATGATTTAACCCACCTTTTCAGAAGATGCCAAAAACAAGGGGACCTCAACAGTAAAAAGAACAGAAATTATCGGATACCTTAAAAAGATAAGACAACAGTGTTATTTTTCTTTCTGCTGCAAATAGCTGATGGCCGTCTCAAATAGGAAAATTTGCTTGCACTCGCTCATGTTTATGTAAGTGCATAAATTGCCATTGCATTGTTCCTATTTTATACTTTTACCTATGTCGCCTTGATTTGACTGTGATTTTGAGTTGCGGTAGCAAAGTTCCACAAAAGTGTCACAACACATTAGCATATTTATGAGTGGATGATAGTGTTTTCACTGCACTTTTGTGTCATGCCAGTGCATGTTGTATTTACTTATCTGCAATTCAACAGCTGTCTGACAGAAATGTGGTAAAAGACATCCCTTGCCATCAACTTAGCAATGCATGGTGTCAAAAATAGTATTATGGATAGATACCACTTGACAGGTCTTATGTCATGTGTACAGTGCCGTCAATTGAATGTCTAGGTGCCCATGTCAAATTAGTTTTGAGCCACTTATCATGTCACTGTTTTTCAATTATACTGCTTCAAGCTCATAAATTTTGTTCTGCATTGAGGGCATTATTTTGAGGTTGCTGACAGGCCCTTGACGGTTTCAAAATGATGTTTCACATCTTCCAGTGGTTCATTCGTTAAAAGCCTGGCTTCTAGCCAGATGTTGGTTCACTTGCCAGGACAAGCACAGAAACAGCTTGCCTTCTCTTTATGCGTGACATACACTAACTCTAACGGTACTGATGAAGTTACTTGACTGCCTTCACATCAGTGAGATTGAGCTTTAACAGATGTAAGCACTGTGATTAGTACTCTGAAGCCAAGCAGCAGAGAGAGTTGTAGTAGGTCATGGCGATTTATTTAGAAGGTCATTAATGCTAGTCAGTGATTAAAGATAAAGCCTGATCAATAGAAGGATTAGCTCCTGAGTTCTGTCTTAACTTTAGTTCCTTTACTCTGTGTTTCAAAAGAAAAAAAAAACAAAAAAAGTAGACTAGTCCTATGTGTTATAGTATGGTTTATAGTAAAGCGCATGAAGTAAGATCAGTGAAGGTGATGCACTAGAGGGCAGTTTTTGGGGCAGCTGTCAGTAAGGAGGTAGAACAGGTTGGCAAAATGTCCCAGGCTGAGATGCTGAACCCCAAGCTGCACATGATGCAGTGTGAGTGTGTGAATATCAAGTTGAAAGCATTAGGACATAGAAAAAAAGCAACTCTATGAATGTGTGAGTGAATAAGGCTTGGAATAAAAAAAGTGCCAAAATAGATATGAAAACCACTCTGTTTATTTAAGTACTAGTCCAGATTAAGATTCATGGTTTACCTTTGTTTTCCCACCAGCAAAGATCAACTACCAACCAGCCCTGCCCAGCCAGAGAGAATTCCTTACTCAGAACATGCCTGTGGGTCATATGATAAAATTCATTATTACCTACAAAACGGTAAGTAAAAAAAAAAGACAAGAACACACAGAAGCAATGTTTATATGATTAAGGTTATGATGATCTAATCAAGAAGCATATGTTTTAAATGATAACTCTTTTCCCTTCAAATCTGTTGAGCCAAAGTTACATATAATTCACTCCAATTAATTTGGTAGTTACCACATTTAAGACTGATTGGCTGTGGTCGATAATGAAGTTGGTTGTAGATTAAAAAGGTTTTATGTGACATATACACACATATATATATATATATATATATATATATATATATACATATACATATATATATATATATATACATATACATATACATATATATATATATATACATATATACATATATATATATATATACATATATATATATATATATATATATATACACACACACACATATATATATATATATATATATATATATATATATATATATATATATATATACATATATATATACACACACACACACACACACACACACACACACACATATATATATATATATATATATATATATTATACTAAATATAGTATACATTATACTAAATATACTATATATAGTATAAATTTGATAATCGTGTGGCCTCATTCTTGAATTATCGTGTGCACAGGATTTTCAGAAACCTTGTTGTTGAGGTTGAGGTCACTAGGGTGAGATTTAGTAGATGTACCAATTTCAATCCTTTATAACTTAGGAACGAGGCAACAAAGTTCATAAAGTTGGGTGTCCACACCCCCCTCCACCTCAGTGGGGTGTCAACAGTACTCAGCCTTTTATTGCGGGGGGATAAAAAGGTAAGCTAAAAATACTTTTCTGATAGATTTATAAATTTCAAATAAATGTTAGAATCCACAAGGGGTTTCCTTATAAGTCTGCACTTTGCTTGATTAAGAAAATACCATATGTTACAGTGACATGTGGGGAAATTAACAGCTGATTTTAATTGCAGACAAAAATTGTATATCAATAACAAAACAAATTGCAGTTTCTGGTGTAGAAAAAGTTTAAAAATATTTATTTGGTAAGCAGGAGTCTTTATCAGACAGCAAATAACTAACTTGACACATTTATACATCAATCTGACAACAATCTGTACAAAAAGCTTCGAGTACATGAAATTTGATTTGTGTAATCTAATCCATTTTGCACTTCCACTACAACACCACAGTTAATTAACAAAATGCTTTTGTGCCCTGTTAAGTAACTGAAATTGTCAGCTGTACAGAACATAAAACAATTTGTGCTCATGCAAACATTTATTTGATCAGTGTCTTGGCAAGATGCACTAAGATTCCAATAAACACATGGAAAAACTGCTCACTGATAGACAATATGGTTTAATTTTTACTCTGCTCCTGTGCATCTGCAGAAATTCTATAGTCTCAGATGTATGGAGACCTTACTTTTATCAATTACGATCATGAGTTGTAGCCCAGGAGCCATGAGTCATATGTCTGAGATATACATGTTTAAAAAGGTTAAATATAATAGATATAAAGCATATACATTTCCCTGACAGGCTGAAGGAAATAAGAGTATACGTGAATGGAAGGGAAACAAATCATCACGAGGAACAAAGTTCATTGTTTGTAGCTCTTGAAAAGAGCACCATTATTTCTTTGTGCACAGTATTATCACGGCTGGTGGGTCAAGACATAGAAACCAAAGGATGCCTTGTGCCTAATTTGGCTGCCAGCTGCCTCTGATTATTCATGTATAAAAGTACAAAAAACAACATTCCCGTGGTGTAGGTGCACCCATTTGCTTTATCAGATGTTTTAACACTACCGTTGTGTGGTCTTACATGTGTATGTGCAACTACTTTCATCCTGCACTAATGTCAACGTGAAAATGCTCTTTAACAACTTGGTGAGTGACAAAACTATCTCATTTTCCCTACAAAATACCTCTGTTGTTGACCTTAATGGTTGTTTTTAGTATTTTGAACATCTAAATCCGCGGTTCTAGTGTTCCATTTCATTTCTGCACTTTATTTTAGCCAATTTCTGGTTAAATCTGGTTTGCTTTATTTATTTATTTATTTTTTGGGAGTAGTAATTAAACATTTTTTTGCAGTTTTTATAGGGAAAAACAAAAACCAAACAGCTGAATTTCCACTCACCTGTGCTACTCTGGGATTTGGAAATCAAACCTGATTGCAGCAAAAACACCTGATTCACCTAGTATTTTCCAACACATAGCTTACAGACCTTAGCCCTTGTGATTAATTGTGTCCAGTGTTGGTCAAGTTACTTGAAAAAAGTAATCAGTAACTAATTACCAATTACTTCCCCAAAAAAGTAATCCCGTTACTTTACTGATTACTTATTTTCGAAAGTAATTAATTACTTAGTTACTTTTTAAAAACACGATTTACAACCTGAGTAGGTGATAAAGCGATAGATCTTTCAGCTCAATTCTACTTTTTCTGCATAATCCATCATACAAAATGTAATCAAATGGAAAAGTCCCTTTTTAAAACTTGTTTTATTAGTTTTAACTTTTTAACTTTATGCATCAAGCAAAAATTTAATTATATGCACCATTCTCTGACTGGAAGAAATTTGTTTAACATTTAAACTTATTTTCTGCACATTCCAGCACATAAAATATTTTTTTGTGTGTGTGTGTTTACACTCACTCTTTCAAATAGATGCAAGTAAAACACAGCAGAAAATAAATAACATCAAAGACTAGCGGTCCTGTTGCTCTATTTTCACCTGTAAAGCAGGAGTGGCGTAGGCGGAGGTTTACCGTGGTGCAGGTGTGCCGCAGCGGTCAGTGGAAGAATCCGCGAGTTTCTCTGTGAGTTTCCCATTAGTGGTAGCGCACTCGGTGCTTGCTTGGAAGTTTAGGGGTTTTTTTCGCTGTAAAAAGAAGTTTTCTTCCCACGCACAACCGACGCTAATGTTTTTGTCACTTTTTATGGAATCAAACTCAAAGTAAGGTCAGTACTTCCACGCTTTAAACGCTGCATGCTCATACTCTCTCCCGCACTCGATATAAGATCCATTGTTGATCTGCACACAGCTGTTGTCACGAACGTCGCACTCGCTTATGTCACTGTCATGAGACATTCTCACAAAAAATCACGGTTTTAGTAACGCAGTAACGCAGCGTTCCTACGGGAAAGTAACGGTAATCTAATTACCGTTTTTGCAATAGTAATCCCTTACTTTACTCGTTACCTGAAAAAAGTAATCAGATTACAGTAACGCGTTACAAGTAACGCATTACTGCCCATCTCTGATTGTGTCAATATACTGACATAAGTGAGGATGCACACTGATCTAAAGCAACACTGGAAAAAATGTTACTAAGCAAATACAGTGATTCCCAGTCTTCTCACTGAGGCCAAGGCCTCTTGAGTTGTATTTTCTAGACCTGAGAAAAGCTGTTCATGCTTGAAAACACACAAATGTCATTGAGTGGTAGCAGCTCTGCATGAAGGAATGGGCCAAATACCTCAATATCTTTGTGAGAGGCTTATCAATTTTAAAGAGCATACAGGGAAGGTTATTTATTGTTTTATCTATCTATCTATTAGGGGTTCAAAGATACTCGTATTGATATTGAACTGTTCAATACAGTGCTTTCCGTTCGGTAGGCATATGTATCGAACAATACAAAATTTATTTTATCAACTTTTCTTCTGACGATGCTGTCTGTGTTGAGAGCTCAGTGGATCTGCGCTTGACAGTGCAGTCTAGGCGGAGTAGTCGAACGCAGATCCACTGAGCGCAGCGCAAGCTAGCAAGACAGAAGCTAAGCTCGTTGCAACATGGCAAATTGAACCTCCCCCACTATGGGCAGAAATCTGTGCCATCAGAAACTGAAATTGAATAAGTTAAATTTGAATTTGAATTGCTTAGATTGAATCTGAATTGTAACTTGAATAAATGCTTTTGAAAACTGAACTTGAATTAGTCTAATTTGAAATTGAATTTATGGTTTGAAAATGATCATCACTAAATTGAAATTGAATTTTATATTTTGAAAATGAATTCATTTGCTTTGAAACTGCATTTTATCCTTTAAAAATTCAGCTCTCGAATAATTTCAGTTTCACTTCTCACCATTCAATTTCAGTTCTACAATTCAGTTTTTTGGAACTTACATCCGGTTCCGGTTCTTGCGTAATCGCGCGCAGAGTAATCGAACTTCGTTTTACTAGCGGACCGCAAGTGGCAATCTACGACATCTTGAGCTGGAGCTGGAGTAATTCTTCTGAAGTCATTCGTGATGTCAAATGACCAGTTGAGAAACTCTCAGGTTGGTAATAAATGTATTACATGTATAAGAACAAGCGTCATCTTAACAAATAATACCCGTACAGTAACGTTTATGCGTGTTGTAGCTGTTAGCTAAAAACGCTAATTTAGCGTAGATTGCCCTGGGTTCAGCGTTGACAAACAAATATGAAAGACTCCTTTCAATAGAATCCCAAAGTTGTCATCTTGTAGCCCTCCAGAGTCCTCCACACTTGCAGAGGCCCCTACAGTAGGATGAAGGAAAATTTACAGGCTAGTTTCAGGTGTGAGGAAGTTGCAGGTTTCCTGAAAAGCACTATTAATTAATTAAAGTGCTTGAAATCCATGAAACTGTGCTTATTATTGTTAAATTCTTGTGGATTTAAAATGTGAAGGCAACGCTGATGGTTTGTAATGGCCTTAAGTGACACTTATTATTAACAGTTATCTTAATACTAAATGACATTGTATTGCATTTCCTTTTTCAGAATATATTCGTGCAGGAGTGCTTGTCCAGATTTAGGCAAAGGCTGGAGTATGTCCTCAACAACGACCCTCTTGACCTTGATTTTCTGGAGTACATTGTGACCCAAGAGAGGACTTTCATGAATGCACTGGAGAATGCTGACCTTCCTGCTGATGTCTGCGAAGCTATAGAAGAACTGAGCAGCTTGTTACACCAGCGAAACAACCCTCCCCCCTTCAACTCTGTGGTACAGATTATTGGTCCTTATGGGCGTTTTAGGCCTCAGGTCACAGAGAATCACCTCCAAAGTCTTCTTCAGCTTGGTCTGCCTGCCACATGTGTAGCAGACCTTCTTGGTGTCTCAAGACGTACCATGTACAGGAGAATGCAGGAGTACAACATGTCAGTTAGGAGTCTTTACTCTACCATATCTAATGACGCTCTTGATGCCAAAGTGAGAGACATTAAATCCAGACTACCTCATGCTGGATATCAGATTGTCAAGGGTTGCCTTCAAGCTGCGGGCCACAGTGTACAGTGGAACAGACTAAAGGCATCAATGCACAGAGTTGATACAGAGGGCATCTTAACAAGAATGTCAACTTTGGGCTGTGTGGTTCGGCGAAAGTACTCTGTTCAAGGCCCACATTTCCTACAGCACATTGACACCAATCATAAATTAATTAGGTTTGTTTTGGCATAGAAAATTAAATGACTAACATAATTCTGAATAATTTTATCCATCAGATGCTTTATGCTTTGCTTGTCTTTTTTTCACCAGATACAACATAGTGATATTTGGCGGCATAGATGGCTACTCTAGGAAGGTAAGTTGCGTACCCAAATACAGCACATATTATTAAATCCACAAAGACTTTCTCACATCTTGTTATCTTTTCTCTCTCCACTTATGTAATTATACAGCTCACATATTTTGATCATATTGTGTATTATGACAGTTTGCACACTCTTGTCACATGTCCTCCTATAAACATTTTGTATATATGTATGAATTTTTAATGTGGTGGTGTTAATCAATTTTCCCCCGGTTTAGATTATGTACCTTAATGCTGCATGCAACAACACAGCCAGCACTGCACTTGATTTTTTTCTGGACGGAGTGAGAAGATTTGGATGGCCTTACAAGTGAGTAATTCTTCGTTAAATTTATTCTGGAGTTTGTCTCATGATTTGTGTTTGCCATGTTTAACCATGAAATGATCAGGATTTCAGTGCTGTATATAAATTTGCAAGTGTGTCAATCATGTATTTGAATAATTTTTTTGTGTATTTTGTTGTTTCAATACTTATTTCAAAATCTTATATGGTACAGAGTGAGAGCTGACCAAGGAGTTGAAAATGTCAAGATTGCTGAAATGATGTTCACTGTGAGAGGCACAGGATGTGGAAGCTTCATAAGTGGAAAAAGCGTGCACAACCAGAGGTAATGCATGTAAGATCTAAATGGCATAACATTGTTATTTCATCATGATTGACTCCAGCTGAATTGCTGTTTGGCTGTCCTTTGTTAGTTTTTGATTGACCTTTCAGACCTTTTCTGTATTTTTTTTCAAATGTAGAATTGAGCGCCTATGGAGGGACGTTTGGACAGGGGTCACACACATTTATTATGATGTACTACACAGCTTGGAGGAAGATGGATTTCTTAACATCTCAGATAGTCTTCATCTCTTCTGTGCCCATTACACCTTCCTCCCAAGACTCAAGGGGGATTTGGCCAAGTTTTCTGCTGGCTGGAATGATCATTCCATCAGGACAGAGCATAGCCTTTCACCAAACCAGCTGTGGGAACTTGGGATGCTGCAGCACCCCATCAGAGAGCCACAGAGATATGAAGAAAATTTGGCAGTTGAGTAATAATGGCAATGTTTTGGTTTTATTGAGTGCTATATGTAGATTTTTAAAATCATTTACATATGCTGCTTTATTTCAGGAAATCCAAATTGAGAGCATTGATTGGGAGAGTGCAGGGCTATCCCATCATAACAACCCAGGTGTTTTGGTGCCAGAAATGGAATGTCCACTGAATGCTGAAGATATTGAATCTCTACGCCTTTCCATAGATCCTCTTGTGCCTTCATGTAGTTTTGGAAGAGACATTTACCTGACCACACTCTCACATGCTCTTCACCTACATCACCATCCATGAAAGTTGCAGCTTGGCCCATCAGAGAGTAAAATTATAAGAACATGTTATTTTACAAACTGCTAGTGATAGTTTTTCTTTTAAATAATCCCTTCTTCTAAGAATAATAAGAACCTCTCCTTGTTTTAATGGTAATTTTCATTTTCTTACTTTCTGTTACACTCATGAACCCAAATAGATACTCACAAGCTGACACAGTCAAATGGAGGAGGGAATGAGATCAGCAAGGACTATATTGACAAAAACTTTTTTTTTTAATAATTTCAATGGCAATAAACAGAATGCTTAAACTGTAAAACAATAAAAAAAAAAAACATCAAGCAACACATGTCGATTTTTTTGTTTTACTAACATTTCATGGAACAATCAAGATGTCTGGCTGGCTGATCATGCTCCTAAATATGAAGAAATGCCTGACCATAGTGGAACGCGTTTGTCATCACATGCTTGAACTCTTCATAAGTTTGCATATGCTGAACAGGTAGCTTGACTGTATTACTACATGCTGTAACGGTTGGGTAGCAAACTTCATGAGCGCCATACTGAATATGGCAAGAGTGGTTGAACTGCACAGAGATTTTGAAGTTCATCTTCTCATCTGGCAGGACAGGAATGTGGCCTTGTCCTGTGAGCCACTGTAAGAATGAACTTGGGGAAAGGATGACTGGACGGTCACTGGTCTCAGGCTCTTCACCTTTTTTTAAAAAAAGACAAAGCAGTCATTTAGATAAAATATTAGATACTGTTTACCTGTAACTTCACAAACACAACTTAAAAATTTAATTACTGACAAAGAGTGAACAAGCACTAATCTACAGCTGTGGCCAAAGGTTTACAGAATAAGAATTGTTTTCACACATGCTGCTTTTGTTTTTTTATATCTTTTTGTAAAACGTTTTCTGAAGTGTACTCCAGAAACATCGGACAAAAAGATCTAAAAACACTAAAGCAGCAAACTCCATGAAAACCAAGACTGGCCGTTCTCTAAAAGTTTAGCCATTCCTTACATAAAATTATGATTCCAAGTTTAACACAGAAAGACAAAATACATTGACAGTAAACTACATGTGCACTTACGTGATTTCAGCTCTTGCAAGAAGTCCTGTAGATGGTTCATAATCCTCATTTCCACCCGTTCTTTGTTGGAGCCCTTCTCGCTGAACTCAGGATGGCATGTTGCAAAAACAAAGTCAGCATCAGCCTGGTAAGAAAGACAAAGAAAATTGTGACTTTATCTGAATCAAGACTTAATTGTAATTGAGATCAAGGACCTATTATTTTGTCTTTATTCTAAGTAATTGTATTCTTTTGTCACACATAAAGACAGGGACTTAAACGTCTGTCTCATGCTGCTTGCTAGTTCTTCTCATTTAATCTTATAACTTTGTATAGATCAAGTCTCTTTATAACTCTGTAGGTTACATGTAAATACTCCTTGTTAAAAGGGATTTTTTCATTGCTCCTGATGCCTTGTGTTTGCTCTAAACGGTTCAGGAATATTAAGCAACTTAAGACAATTTTGAATATTCTTTTTCCAGTGCCACCATTAATTACATTCTCTACTATAGGACTTAAAGTATATACTGTAAAGTAAAGGTAAAGAGCACTTTGAACTGCTATTCACAATTACAAGTGTTATCCCTACTAAAGTCAACATTTACTCACCTTAACTTCCACCCCTGGGACAAACAGCGATTGGCAGATGTTTGGGTACTGCTTCAGTAGATCAGTAAGACCATAAAGCTTGAGACCATCACGTAGCTGGGAGAGGCACCAACCGAAGTGTGGCATGAAGAACAACAGCACTGAAATGCAGAAAGGAAGAAAAAGTAGCATGCTGCTAAATGAAAAAAAAAAACAAAACTTTTTTTGGGGGGGGAAACAGTAAAACAGTTTTACCGAACAATTTCTTCTTTCTTTTCGACATTAACAGGTCCATGATAGCCACAACTCAAAATTTCATCAGTGAGTTCTGTCATTTTATCTTCTGTGGCCGAATCAACCTTAAAGGACACAAACATACACATTAACATGACCAATTCCAGAGTCCTATAATTTGCAAATAACATAAGGGATGGTAAAGTCTGTGCTAAACATGTAATTCAAAACACTGTAGAGCAGTGAAACCTTTAAGACTTCATACCTGGGAGATAACAGAAGTATAATGAACATCACAGACATCCTCTTTCCTAATGTTCTCAATCTGCAGCTCTCCACTGCACAAGTACTGGTAACACCAGTCTTTGAGGCAGCAGGGTGGTGGCCCACCTTGCGCCAGACTAACTGCCCAAATTTCACCAGCACTACTGTGAGAGGAGAAGAGATAAATAACATCAATCAGGTAATTTCCAATGCGTGTGTGTGTACACACAACTGAGGACCCCAATGCATGTGAGAAAGGCCTACCGGAAGTTTCCTAGATCGAGATCCAGCAATGAATATTTGGGAGCCTTCCCAGTCTGGTCACCCTCAAATAGCCTTTGCCCCAAGCCTGCAACCATTTCTTTTAACACAAATAGTTAGTCCGGTTAAGTAGCCATTTTCACTCCTATCAATTTAGATCACATTTTAAATATGAGTACCTGTGAGGAATTCTTTCCGTAATGCCCCTGTATCAATTCCTGCCTCTCCGATGAATGTGACCCTCAGCTTATTTGTAGGCAATGCCTTTTTTTGCCTCTTCCACTGTGCAAGTCCCCGCTCCACCATATTGGATCTTGAGACAGTGATACGGAATTCTTCCTCTGTATTCACAGCAGTACTTATGGCCTGCAGGATTTCATCCAGGCTAATGGAGAAAAACTCGCAATTACAAACATAATACTGGAAACCATGTTGTGTGTATTCATGTGTATTCTTTAATGTCTTTTAGGTTTTCAAACTGAATTGTGTCACCACTAGCAGTATGTGACTTTGACCTAACAGAAGAAGAAAATGCAGTAGACAGGCTAAGCCTTTAGGTAGCTGGATTCCTTTACACAAAGGGTACTTGGCAGAAATTGTTTGAAAACCACTGTACAGAGCATTGAAGAAAGACTACTGATGTGTACAAACCTAGAAATGCCCATCCTTTGTTGTGAAGGTAGGTTTGCATTGCTGTAATGAAAAAATGCCAGAGTAAAAACCACATCACTTGACCTCAAACATGTACTGTACAAAAGCAACAAATAAAACAATACCTTTAAAACTTAAAAACTTAAAAGAGAACTTCTTCAACCGTGTTGTAATAACTTCTGTAAGACTTAAACAATTAAAAATGTTATGACAACAATGACAAAACCTAATGCAAAAAAAAAAACTTTATAAGGATCAAAACCAAAGTATAACATACATGGCACAATCAGTAACAAAGCATAAAATGCTGTCTATCAAAATATAAATTAATAGGTGGAAAGCAAAAGGCTTGTAGGGAAATTCTCAAACATACGTTGGAAGCCATATTAAAAGACTGCATTACCTCTCACAACACTCGCTTTGCATGTGCCTCCACCTCATTCTGAGGAAATGTCTCACCGCAGACAGGGCACACAATCTGTAACAGGAAACAATATCAACGATAGAATCAATAATGCCTCAAAGACAGACATTTAACATGTTGCACTCAACATTACCTTTGCAGTTGAGGACAAAATAATGACATCTTCCTCCACATCCTGTCAAGACAAGCAAAGAAAGGGGGAAAAAAACAGCAACTTTAAAAGAATGGAATTGTGATGTGATTGCATACATCTGATTGTTGCTTATCTGTCAACTTTCATTACAAATACAGCTTACATAGGCTACCCACTTTAAATATAAGGAATAAATCCAACCTCTAATAATGAACCTCTTCAACTTGGCTATTGTAGGACACTTTTAATCAAACTCAATTTTCTCCCCATTCAATGTAAGGCATCATATTTATGTTCCCGTCTTTGTCATGCACAGTCAAATAGATAAAGGTTAAAGGGGTACCAAACTTCACCTTTAGATGTGAGTTAAGTTGATCGTCTTCTGTATGTGGTATGGGATGTGGTGCGTCCTCTATGTCTTCATTACAAGTCTGATAAAGGAGAATAGCAAGTACAAACTTAATAAATTACCTACAGAAACACAAGCAAGTGTAGTGACATCCACAACATTGAACATGAAGCTCCTGACTGATAAAAACATTTTCAAAACACGTTTCAGTCATTACGTAGTTTTATAGGACAAAGCTACGTGTAATGTGATCTCCCAGACTCATCCATGCAACGGGACTGTACACACTTCCTGTGCATTAGTATCTGAAGGCTGACATGTTTCAACATGCAGTGCTAAGAGTTGAAGTGGGTAGCTGGTTTGACATGAGTGGCACATCGCTTTTGGCATATTGGAGAAGGAGCTAGAGTCAGGAGGCAGCGGCTGAGTGTCTAGCTCTTCCTGGATTGGAGCAATGTATAGGACGGTCTTTCCCCCAGCACTTGCATTTTTTAGCAGTGACCCAGTATATCCACTGTCCTCAGGAGGCACCATATTTAGTTTCCGAGAACCCCATCCACCTGTCGAGAAAAGTGAGTGACTCAGTACTATTCAAAATGTGGCAGTACACATTGCAGTGCATTCATGGTCATGATATCATCAAAATTCTTCTATAACTATCAATTCAAAAGTTGGAATGGCCATTAAGAGGTTTTTTCTACCTGCTCCTTTGTAAATCAGCCAGCCCCCAGAAACACTTTCCAGTTTTGGATACAGATCTTTGAGTCTTGAACATACCTTTGAAATAAACCATCGGCCACCAAATTAATTGACTCTGAATAAAGACAAACACTTTTTGATCGTTAACTTACAACAAATATATTTTCCTGTCAATGTGGAGCAGTACCTTACCTCATCATGACTGTAGCTGTCAGGTATCAGTGTAGACCTACGTCCCAAACCAGCTTGCAGATGGACAAATTCTTCACTGCCTTTTGGAGTAGACTGAACAAGCTTGGGTAAGAGATAAAAATTAAGTTGTATATCTTTAACTGGTGTGAATTGGTTGGCAGGCCCTCGAAAGCACCGGCGCTTTGCTTTGTTTCCATAAAGAGCAGGAAAAGACCTGTGAAGACATGTTGTAAGTTGATATAAAATAATACAATTGTACATCTGAACAAGTTATGGGTATTGAGAACTTAAATAAGTAAGTATAAGGAACAACAAGTCTGACAAAGGAACAAATACAACCAGGAACCTAGTCATTTCTGTGTGGATACTTGGTCGGCCATCTCTCCCTCTCTCCTGACTCGTTTCCTGTCTGCTAGAATGACACAATATTCAGAAGATGCATCACATCATTTTATGCTAACTAATTAATATAGTACAACAGTAAAACACATGTCAAATGATTCAAAAGTCATTTGGTAATCTGTGCATGTGTTGTTTGTGTCTAGCTTCACAAAACCTGAGAGGCTCTTGGTGAGTCTGAACACTGGGCCGAACAGTGGTAAAAGTTAGTAAATTTAGCAGGTGTCTTGCTGACCTGACAATTTCTGAACTGTATGCCTGTCAAACACAAGAATTGAGGAGTATGTTAAGAGTATTGTGTATTTAATCATACACTATGTAACAGAAAAGTTATATATCATATCACACCGAAGTGATCAGTAATGATCCAGACACTGATGAGTGTTAGACTAAATATACACTGTAGCTAAGGGTTTTAAGTAAGCTAAAGACTCGGGATGCTGTGTGAGACATAAGTAAACCCAAATAGCAATGGTTTTGACATTCTTTTGCACGTTTTCCTACTGTAGGGGCCTCTGCAAGTGTGGAGGACTCCGGAGGGCTACAAGATGACAACTTTGGGATTCTATTGAAAGGAGTCTTTCATATTTGTTTGTCAACGCTGAACCCAGGGCAATCTACGCTAAATTAGCGTTTTTAGCTAACAGCTACAACACGCATAAACGTTACTGTACGGGTATTATTTGTTAAGATGACGCTTGTTCTTATACATGTAATACATTTATTACCAACCTGAGAGTTTCTCAACTGGTCATTTGACATCACGAATGACTTCAGAAGAATTACTCCAGCTCCAGCTCAAGATGTCGTAGATTGCCACTTGCGGTCCGCTAGTAAAACGAAGTTCGATTACTCTGCGCGCGATTACGCAAGAACCGGAACCGGATGTAAGTTCCAAAAAACTGAATTGTAGAACTGAAACTGAATGGTGAGAAGTGAAACTGAAATTATTCGAGAGCTGAATTTTTAAAGGATAAAATGCAGTTTCAAAGCAAATGAATTCATTTTCAAAATATAAAATTCAATTTCAATTTAGTGATGATCATTTTCAAACCATAAATTCAATTTCAAATTAGACTAATTCAAATTCAGTTTTCAAAAGCATTTATTCAAGTTACAATTCAGATTCAATCTAAGCAATTCAAATTCAAATTTAACTTATTCAATTTCAGTTTCTGATGGCACAGATTTCTGCCCATACCCCACCCTCATTCAGATCTGGCCTTTGGAACTATTTTGGTCTTCATGTGAAGTATGACCCTGAAGGTAAGCGCGTCATGGACAAAAGTAAAACAGTATTTTGGATGTGCCACGCAATTCTCAATTACATGGGTGGGAACTAGTGCCTTAGCGCAGTTAGCTCGTTAACGCGTTGACACCGTCCAGCCCCATGCACGGGGCGATCTGCGGTAGCTCGTTAAAGGAGATTTGCCGTGTTGTGGCGTTAACGTCATTTCAGATTAACGCTGTCAGCACTAGTGGGAACACAATGAATATGACTGCACATTTACGCCAACATCACCCTAGTGCAAAGACAAGTGGAAGCAGACAAAAACAACAAGCATGCATGCTACAAACTTTACCCGAGTCATTTAGACAGCCGTTAGCACACGATTCTCCTTATGGGGACCTGATATGTTTAATATGCTGCTGAGAATATACCCCAGAAGAAGCGTATAGTATAGCTTTTGTTTTGGAAAGAGCCATTTCTCTGTAATAAACTCTCTTTTCCAAAGATGAGTGATTTCTCGATCAGATAGATTTTTTATTTTATCCCTTTGTTGTTTCAGCAACATTAAATTTAAAAACTGTACGTTTGAGTTAAAAAATATATTTATAATTTTAATAAATGACAAATTAAAAAAGCAAGAACATTTTTTTGTATCGAAAAAATATCAAACCGTGACACCAAAGTATCGAACCGAACCGTGAATTTTGTGTATTGTTGCACCCCTACTATCTATATCTATATATCTATATATATCTATATATATCTATTCTCTCACATTCACACACTGCTGGAGGCAAGCTACAGTTGTAGCCACAGCTGCCCTAGGGCAGACTGACAGAAGCGAGGCTGCCATATCGCGCCATCGGCCCCTCTGGCCAACACCAGTAGGCGGTAGGGTACAGTGTCTTGCCCAAGGACACAATGACCAGGACAGACAGCCCGGGGATCGAAACGGCGACCTTCCGGTTACAGATGCGCTTATATATATTAAAAAATACAGTGACCTGACCTGGGAATCTTTGTTTTTTAATATATATATATATATATATATATATATATTAAAAAACGTATCCTGCTTTTAATTCTTTCCTATTTCTATTCACTTTCTTGCATAATATTCACAAGATAGATACCGAAATGTGCAGAAATGTTCTTTTAGCTTTTTTTTTTTTTTCTTCTTCAGATGTCAGGTGAGCGACGACCAGTCAGTCGTCCCCACTGTAGGGAAAAGAAGAATACATATAAGATGGGCACCATCTTCTTATTCCCTGACTCCCTACTGGAGACATTTCAGGGGGGAGTGATTCAAAAAACCCAACCCATGACCGGAGGAAATCATAGAGACAATTTGATAACAGATGACAGCAGATTTCTCCCTATGAAAACACTCAGCTGATCGAGCAGTTCACTGAAATGCTCTTGCCAGATCACAAGTCCAAGGATTTAGCATTTTCAGCATAAACAGATGACTGCCTGTTGTTACCTTGCAATATCATGGAATACAGTCTTTCAATCAGAAGAATGTTCCCTGCAGGATATAAATCTTAGAAAAAGTATTTCAATCTTTTCAGGAGTGAATGTAGTGTCACTCTCAAAAAGACAATAAAACACAAATGAACAAGAACTGTAGCATGAATCATAACCGTGTTATATAGAAATAGCCTGTGTGCATCCAATCTCAGAAGTGGATTAGTGTCAGAAATGACTTTACTTGCGATAAAATGTATAAAATGCGATAAAATGTGACCAAAATAGCAGACATGTAATAAAATAAGCACTTGACCAGAAAAGAAAAGAAAAAAAAAAAAACAGTGTAGTGCTAGCTACACTACATTGCCAGAAGTATTTACTCACTCATCCAAATCATTGAAGTTAAGTGGTCTAATAACTTCCATGGCCCCAGCTGTATAAAATCAAGCATCAAGCAGACTGCTCAGGAGCTCCGTGAATTCTAGCATGGCACCACGATAGGATGCCACATGTGCAACAAGTCCAGCTGTGAAATTTCCTCAGTACTAAATATTCCACAGTCAATTGTTAGTCAATAACAAAGTGGAAATGTTTGGGACTGACAGCAACCAAGCCACGAAGTACAATAGGAGGCCATGTAAAATCACAAAGTGGGATAAGCGGATGCTGAGGTTAAAAGTGTGCAAAGTTCTTCTGCAGACTTAATTGCTAAAGGACCCTTATACGGCCTTCAGATTAGATCAAAAACAGTGTGTAGAGAACTTCATGAAATGGGTTTCCATGGCTGAACAGCACTATCCAAGCCTTAAGTCACCAAATGCAATGACATAAATGATGCCACTACTGGACTCTAAAGCACTGGAGACTTGTTTACTGGAGTGGCAAATCACAGTTCTCTGTTCTATGTGCCAGACATACTCTGGCAATGTGATGTTGGTGGTTCCCAGAAGAACATTACTTGTCTGACTGCATTGTACCAAGTACAAAGTTTGGTGGAGGGGTGATTATGGTGCCACTCCTGAAAAGTGGCACTTGACCTCTAATTCCAGCGAAAGGAAAATTTTGGACAATTTCATGCTCTGAACTTTGTGGAAACAGTTTGGCCCTTCCCTGAATGCACACAGGTGCACTGAGCAAGGTCCATAAAGACTTGGTGTAGAGCAGGGGTGTCGAACTCCAGGCCTCGAGGGCCGGTGTCCTGCAGGGTTTAGATCTCACTCTGGGTCAGCGCACCTGAATCAAATGATAAGTTCATTACCAGGCCTCTGGAGAACTACAAGACATGTTGAGGAGGTCATTTATCCATTTAAATCAGCTGTGTTGGATCAAGGACACATCTAAAACCTGCAGGACACCAGCCCTCGAGGCCTGGAGTTGGACACCCCTGGTGTAAAGGAACTTGACTAGCCTGCACAGAGTCCTGGTCTCCACCTGATAGAACACCTCTGGGATGGGATTAGAGCACAGACTGTCTCATCTAACATCAGTACCTGACTTCACAAATGTGCATGTGTAAGAATGGCCAAAAATTCCCTAAAACACACTCATAAGCCTTGTGAAAATCCTTCTCAGAGCTGATATAGTTCCAAAGGCCAGCACACATCAAAGATTAAACCCTATGGATTAAAAATGGGATGTTACTCCAGTTCAGTTTTGTGCATCTGTGAAGGCTTTTGGCAATATAGTGCATTTGTCTTGCCAGAATCTGCTTTCTCTTCTGATTGTTTCTAGAATAGGAAATAATGTGAACTTAAACAGCATATTGGATGCTTGTTTAGCATTTGAATTAGCCTGGGAGAGTCGATATGCCCTGTGTAGATAATAGATGAATTTGTCATAAAGTATATAAAACATAAAAAATATCAAATACAAAAAATAAAAGCTTAATTTCAATCACAATGTAAGCACATTTTGGTTGAAATCTATTTAGCCTTTTTGGGGGTGGTTGTTGGGGTTCTTAGCAGTGAATAACTAATCAAGATCCAAAAAGGAAACTGTAATTGAAACCAAGTCTCCAGTAATCATGTATTAAGTAAAGCCATTATTTATTTTGAGCAAAAATACAATGGAAATAATTAAAAGAGAGAATACAAATTCAAAGCAAGATCCAGAAATATGCTTTCAGAATCACAGTTGCCATTATACAATGACACTGATCACAATACAGCATAAAAGGATGACTCAACACACACTTAAATTCACGTGGATGTAAACGTGACAGTCCATGCTTATACAAATGTAAATGCAGAATACATAGTAGCATTAGTAATACAATAATTTGTGATACAATGCTGCTAGTAGCAGTGGTCATATTATGTTTTCTTATAAAATTCCCCATGTCACAAAGTAAATAAATTCTTAAAATAAAAAGTTAAAGTGTTATTTGATGCAGGTTCAAAAAAGTCCCTACTTTCCAAAAGCCTGTGCTGTAAGAACATTAAAGTTACTTATTATTACATGAGGCTATGAGATTGCCAGAAAGCAACACTTAGTGTGTGTGACAGAGCCAAATGATTATAATTTTATGAAGCATTTGTATTACATTTGTACATCTCATGCTATTTTACTGCCACAGAATGGTCTTCACATACATGAAATGTATTCAAATTACTAACACTCCAATATATGAAAATAAAATTATAGTTACACATGAACATGTAATTTGCATTAGCTATGACATATTATACTTTATAATATTACTAATATTATAATATTGTTTAGTAAAACAAAGCTGTCACAGACTGTATATTTATATTGAGCACACATTTCTTAAAAAAACAAAATAAAACCCACAATTACTGACAGATTTTGGATCTGTTGTTTTTGAAAGAAATTTAATGAGGAATCAATTTAATATTTAATCAGCACAAATCAAGGATTTTCCTTTATAAAATAACTACATAGATGTACTATACAGAGGCCCATCCAGTGATGTGTTACCTAATTTAAGGCTGATTGATCATTATAAAAAGCCTTTGCCAGTAATGGTAATTGCTCATTAAAGAAGCACTGCTTTTTGTTCCCTAGTGTAGTTGCATGTCTGGAGCTTCAGCTTAGGTTTCGATAACAGTCTCAAAACGGGTAGAGATGCAAAGAAAAAAGCTACTCCTGATATTGGCCCAAAAGATCAACATGGGCAAAGGGACACAAAACCTGGACAGAGAAAGATTGGAAAATGTGCTATGAACAAACAGTCTGTGTTTGAGATGTCTGAACCAAAAGAAAAACAGCTGTGAGATGTAGAATAAATACACAGATGCTGAAAGAAGTGGTTGATCCCAACTACTATGGTTTAACATGATTCTAAAGTGAAACCAGATAATAACCAAAAGCAAAGTTCAAAAATTATACAATTTTTTTTTTTTTTAAAGAAGTTGGTCAGGTAACAGGTATTCAATAATTGAGTGGCCAGCACAGGACCTCAACCTTATTACTAAGGTGTTGTGTGAACAGCTTGTCAGTATGGTACAAAAGAAGTGCTCAGTAAACCATCCTGATTTCATGAAGGGTATTCTCTCTATCCATCCATCCACTTATCCTTATCTAGCACAATCCTGCTAACCCTGGAGGACTGTGCTAGCACAGAGACAGACAACCACTCACACGAATGGGAAATTTAGAATCACCAGTTAACCTAACCCCACTAACTGTTTGTCTTTGGACTGTGGGAGAAAGCCAGAGTACCCGGAGAGAGCCCATGCAAACATGTGGAGAACATGGGAACTCCACACAGAAAGGCCCCAGCCAGGTGGAGGATTTAGACTTGGGACTTTTTTTTGCTGTGAGGCAACAGTGCTAACCACATGGTGCACTGTGCTTCTTTACTGTTTTCCTTTAATTTAATATTTCACATTTGGATGTGAAAAGAAGTTCCCACTGACAACTTTGAGTAACTAAAAGTTGTCAATACGACGTTCTGTTGATTTATAATGTGAGCACAAAAGAATATTTTCCCCCCTGACATTATCACTTTAACCTCCTAGGACCTGGCATCCACATGTGTGGACATCACATTTTGGGTTATTTAGACCAAAATACTCAATTTTGCTCTACAAGGGCCTGATATCCACTAACCAGGACATTATACTGCTACTGTTCTATCGAAATTTCAAATGAATATCCTCATATGTGGCTGTCATTTTTCTCAGAAACAAAAATTAGGTAAAAAAAAAAAAAATCTGGTAATTCTTTGTTTTTATATTTATCAGGTCACAATCAGCCCAAATATCAAAGAGAAATTAAAAATGCATGCCGTGGAAGAGTTCAGGTCTTAGGAGGTTAATCATGAAGCACAGAAGGTATTCGTTATTGTTTTCAGACAGATCTATGATAGCTCCCCTCTGTTTTAGCTTAAACAACTTTTCTTGACAAAGCAGTTTGTTGTTGTTTTTTTGCCAAACCTTCAAATTAATCCAGTCAAAATTTAATGCCATTTCCCCAACGTGTAATCAAGGAATGACTGTATGCAAATGGTTTGTAGCTCGTTTCAGCATTAAAGTGTTGCCATTATTGATGATGCTAAGAATGTTTGTATTTCTTCGCAGGCTTTTTGGAGGGAGAAGGGCTTTTCTGGGGAAATAGTGGCAGGGTCTTCCACCGAGTGTCCATTCTGTGTAACCTTTGATGCCACCAGCCCTTTTGGTAATGCTGCTCTGGTAGGATTCATTGCTGGCCAGCAGGCTTCTCATTGGGAATCAAAAGAGGTAATGGAAAAATGCTGTAGGGAGGCTTTTAAGTAACTTTCTATGCACATGTCATTTAAACATGACAGTATTTTCAACATGTTTTAATAAGCAGAAACTTGCATACTCCTCCACCATCAGGATCATTTGCTTTTACTTGGATGTCCATTGCTAGTAGATATAAACTAAAGAGCTCCACAATCATGGGTATATTTAGGGTTAAGTCTTGTTTGCATTAGAGAAAAAAGCCACATAGAATGCATTCTCAAAATTATGTTGTTCAGTGGCAGCATTTTAAAAATGCACTCAAGATTGCTCATCACCCGAGTGCAGATAAAGCACTGCCTTTAGACTGAGAATTGTGGGGTACTGATGCAAGCTTTCAGTAACTGCAACTTAAGTGAATAACAGACAGAAGTGTTTTTTACCTGTATGATAGAAAGAAGACTAAGAGCATTCCTAAAAATAGACAGTGGGTATTTTTTGCTTGTTAAGTGTTTAGAAATAAAGGGAAGGTGTTTATAATTACTGTTACCAGGTTTAAGTTTAAGGTTTAAGTTGTAAAAGACAACCCACAAAAATAGAGAATGACTTAACTAAAATTTAAGATGCATGGTTGTTCATGTTATTGGCCAACCAATCTGTTATTTCTTAACAAAGAGCATTTAAAAATATTTGGAATTGTACAAGTCTTGTCTTAATCCTTTAAATTCCTTTGAATTCTTTTCAGCAATAGTTTTGGTATAGGAAGAATGCAGGCTTTATATGCCTTTAAGCATGTGTATGAGAGTATGGTTAAAGTGGTTTGCAGCATGCTTTTCGCACACAGCCTACACTCTTTCCTTCTATATTCATAGAGACATACATAAATACATACAGGTAGCAGTGTTTCCCTTTACATAAAAATATAAATATATTCAGCCCCATCTCTACAGTTGTTTTTGCCATCTAAGTCATCCTGACTGCCTAAAGCTCTTGAGTAACTATCACTATGCTGCTTTATTCTGTGTAGGATGCTAAATAATTAAACTCCACTTCCCCAACAAAAGAAAGAAAAATCCCCAAACTATGGTGGTATATGTGAGTAGACGTGGCATCAGACATGCAATTACGCACAAACAAAGTTTGTTATTATTTTATGTATTTTATGTGTTTTTGGTTTGTTTTTTTCTGTATTTCTTTTCCATTTTCAGGTCTCTTGCACTTTGCTGGCTTTCTATTGTTGCAGTTTTAAATTTGTTTAAATGTTTACTTGGATGCTGTTTCTTTGCCTGTTTTTTTTGTAGTATGCCAACATTCCCAATGCAGAAATACAGAAGATTGAAGATCGCACAAAAAAAATAGTGTAAACTTTACCGTTTATTGGAGCAAATGGGATGACTCCAAAATTAACTTGACACTTCATTCACCTTCGTTGAACTCAAGTCTTTATAAATAAATAAATATAAATAAATAAATTAGAATTAACTACAACGTTCCTGAATTATAAATATTATTGCTCAGCTCATGTTTTATGTAATAGGAGGCCATTCTTGTTTGGTTTTACAGAGAAACTCAAACAGAATGACAGGCTGATGTTAGCAGAGCCGGTCAGAGTGTAAAGGAGAAATCCGTGACTGTTGTGACACACAAAAAAATAATATTACAACACACATTTCTGTTTTCTGTTTTCTGTTTACAGGTTGGAGAAAGGAAAAATGCTGTGCTTTCCAGTCTGGTCAAATATCTAGGTCCGGAGGCTGCATCTTTCATTCATTATGAAGAAAAAGTAAGTACTAAGTGCCAAATGTCTGGTGAAATAAAACAATATTTTTAGTTTAAGGTGGTTTTGTACAGTGCCAAAATGTATCCCATCTCTCTCACTCACTTTGCAGTTTTCTGGTTTGTATTCTTAAGGTATAAAGTTTTTGTATTAGGAAACAAAATGCTTAAATTAAAAGTTATTTTAGACTTTACTGGGGTTTCACAGTGAGTCTAGAATCATTTCCACAGACCATAAATTGTGTCTAAAACCCTCCAAATTTGCATCCCTTTCTAGTGTGGAAAGTGGACAAGTTCTGTTAACAGACCTTTAAATTCCAAATGAGTAGCTGCTGCATTCTGTTATTCTTATTTTCCTGATAGTACTGCTTCTGATTACTCCGCTTTTAAAACATCTCAGGCACAAGCACAGCATGGTTTGCTCTTGTGTTGACTGCATGAGCAAATACAAGAAACCTGAACTCCCAGCACCGTAGGAAATGAAAAACCAGTGGATTACACTTAAGTTGATGGCAATACCACCATAATAGGCAAATTATCTTATGGCTAGTGCTATCTTAGCTTTGATTTACTTTAGAACACCATATCTCTATCAATCTAGCCCAGGGGTCGACAACCCTAGGCACGCGTGCCAAGTGTGGCACGCGTAGGGTTAACTGATGGCACAACTAGAGCAGGGCGATATGACCAAAAATATTTATCACGATATACATTTGAAAATTTGCGATAACGATATAACCGACGATATAATTGACACTAGACAAATTACTTTACAACTCCACAACTTTATTAGCGCAAAAAACCCCATCAATGTATTTTCACTTGAACAAGCAGCTGTTTTTTATGTGCATTAAAGTTATATAAAAATGTAACAGTGCAAATGCAAATTCCTCGCTGACAGTTTAACCAAAAGGCATTTCCAGTGGAAATTGGCCGACATATCCTCAGCATAACCATGCATAATATCCACAAAACTTAAAAAGAGGTTATACACACACACATATACGGTAATATTATGTTGAAGCACAGTACGTATCACTCCGCGAGGCGCCTGACTACGGTAGCCATAATGCTCCGACAATCCATCAAGCGGTGCGGGTTCGTAGCTTAGCAAAGTCGAACTAAAACATTTGACAGATTTTCGAGCGCCGTGTACCACATAACATCGTTTCGAGGTCAGTAAACACAACCAGAATTCATACATAAGGCACACGGGATTATAAGGGGCACTGTCGATTTTCAGAAAAATCAAAGAATTGATTTTAAGTGTGCCGTATTTTCCAAAAAACATGGTAATAACGACGGCCCGCTAGCATGCTCTACCAAAAATAGTGCTTTGTTGTGTATCTGATGGACAAAAGCCAAACCAGTCCCACACCACTGAAGTTGCAGCATTTTTACAAACCAGTTCAGGTTCATCCGTTTCATTCAACGATCCGCTTTCGCCCTCCTCATTCTCCGTCGCCGCCATGCTTTTTCCGCCATGTGTGTATGAAAACAAAGACACTGCGCATGCGCGTTTTACCCATATTCTATCGCGATATTTCATTTTCTTATCTCTGCCCAACATTATACCGGTATTACTATGGTATGATATGGCCCAGCCCTAGGCACAACCATAGCTGGACTGGCCATTGGTGGCCCGATGATTTTTATTTTTTTTGTAACGGTATAAACAATGAAAGCTGGTGGATTGGCCAGATGCTGGCCGGTGTGTAAAAATAACTCAGTTGTTTGGTGGTGGCTATGGCGGAGCTTCCACAGATTCAGTAAAATTAACAAGTGGTGGAGGCTGGCAGGTGGATGAGGGAGAGGGGAGGCAGGAGGAGCAGAGACCCGAGGCGGGGTGGTCCGAGCGTCAGGTGAACTGAACTTAGGGTAAGAAGTTATGACCTGCAGTCTATCTGGGTCAGATATAAACCAAGTTTAGGTGGAGTTTATTTTCGTTGTTCTGTCTTTTTACAGTCAGTTACAATAACTCTTACTGCGTGCTAGCTAGCATGACGGAGTTTCTATACAGCTGGGTGGGTGCTACTATGTTATTGATAGTGAACTTTGTTTTATTCATAAGGTTAGTTAGTAGAGTTGCCAACTGTCCCGTAAAAAGACGGAATCGTCCCGCATTCAGAGAAATTATTACGCGTTTCGTGTTGAGTTGAGAAGGAACACAGTTTGTCCCGGACTTCAGCTAGGAAGCCGCCGGATGTCGCGCTAAACAACAGCAGCACGTTTAAGCTTGATCAGCTGTTGTTAGAATTTATTTAATATTAATTTCTAGTATCAGCTGATGTTTGCTGGAGCCACAGCTGTAAAAGCTGCTGGTCATGATATCGGTTTGTATATGTGGTGAGAGGGAAACATGAAGATGAAACCAGGAGATGTTCTTACTGAATCATCAGAGCTGAACAGGTGATGGAGAAACAGGTTTACCTTTTAGGTGACATGGATGAGTTGAAGGGAAGTTCTGAACTGTTTCTGAGAGACAAATAACACCAATATCATTTTCTAAGTAGCTGACAGCTGGTAACTATGCAGGGGCGGGTCTAGCAAAGTTTTGCCAGGGGGCCAGGTAGGGCATTAACAGGGAAAGGGGGGCACAAAGAAATACTTTCTTATTCTCATTTAAAATGTCTGGCTGTTATTAAATAATTATCTGAAGCTTACAACCAAAGTTTTTATCTTATGTAAAATGTATAGAAATCATACTTATACCAACAAGACAGCGTTTGTTTTCATTCAAAGGCTTTATGGCTTTAATACCTGTTGGGCCGGTCTTTAGTCAAAATGCCTGGGCTGTTTTTTTGTCCCAGTCCAGCCCTGGGCACGACACGCAGTGAATTAATCTGAGAAGGTGCATCAAAAAATAAATGGCCGGGCCAGCAGTGCACATCGCAAATCAGCACGCATAGACACATTAGTTGATGGTATCTTAGCTAACAGCCCCAACTACCAGATTCAACTTGTAATTGGCTAAAAATAACTTACTTACTAACTCACCTACTGGTGAGCGGGACGTTGTTAGCTTTCCACATTCCGACACTTCAAAAGCTTCAGGAGCTTTCCGCTCAGCACAGCATCAGCACCACGGAAATACACGGACACATCCGTAGACTCGAGACACAATGCATTTTTGGGACTTTCAGGTGTGTGGACCGATGTTTTATTTTCTAATCAAACCAGAAAGCTTTAATGAGCAGCTGGGTTTGTCTTGCATTAACTGGCTGAGTTAATGCCAGTTAATGCAACATCGAAACAGCTGGAATCCACAGCTGTGCGTGTTCATGGAGTTTGCATTTTCACCTGCTGGACATCACTACCTGACAAGTTTAACTGTCTTCAGAACATTGCAGAGGCCTTATTGACAGTATTTGGCTCTACATATCTGTGTGAGCAGATTTTCTCTTACACGAGTGTCCTCAGGTAGCCTATGAATGCTGGACACTCGGAGACCTGTGTCTCTGAGTGGGAGACCAGAGTTCACATTAACATGTGTGTCTCTGTATTAACAGACATGCAATATTGGCCCAGTTTATTTTTCTTATCATTGTTGTGAGGAGACCATAAATAGCATTTGTATTTTCTGTTGTACAGTTCATTTGCTGTTATGGAGTTCTTGTTGTGGATAAAAAGTGTCTTTTTTTTTGGTTTCAAAATAGCTGATAACTATTTACTGATAGCTGCCAACATCTGCAAACAAATATAATTCTATAAAGTTGTTCTATATAGTGTGTAACTGTTCATATAGAGCGTTATTAAATTTATTGCTAATGCAATCATGTGGCACACTGACCTCTGAGGAAATTTTAAATGGCACTCGCCATCAGAAAGGTTGCCTACCCCTGCTCTAGACAGACGGACGGACGGACGGACAAAAAAACACCACAATGAAGAACATACACAAACAATTAACATGACTGTGTCATCAGCCGCCAGAATAATGAGGACGAAAGCCAGGATGGAATCAAAAAGTATAGTGGTGACTCTAAATAAGGCTCATAAACAAGGTAATTCTTGACTTGAGACAGTCCCTAGGGACACGCTAAAAAAAGGCCACATTTTGAAAGTTCAATGGCAGACTTTAGGTGGCTGCTTTAAAAACATGATGTCAAAACAAGCAGAAACTGAATAAATAAGTCACTGGAAGGCAAGCATGCTGAATGTAGTCTGGGTCTCCAAGTGGGGCACAATCACCCATTTTGCACACGAGATACTACATCTTCTACAGTCCTGCGTAAAAACAATGTACATGCAATAAACTTTGAAAGATATTTTTAATTTTAATCTGCCTATCATCCTAAAAATGTGTCAAACATAAACCAAATAGCTCAGCTGTATTACATGACGTAGCACATTCATTTATGGCCTGTAAAGGAATACAGGCCAGATACAAGGCAGATAATTTATTCCCTTCACCAGCAGCTGTGGAGACAGAAAATATATGGCAGGATTGCACTGGCACGATCTTAAAGTCACTGAATAATCCACAGGACTTGTTGAGAACATCAGGGAAGTAATGAGTCAGGGCTAAACAGAGAATATACACCAGGAATTTTCTCTGCACTCTGGGCTAAGCAGTGTGACGAACTTTCTAGACATTAAAGGAACAGAGAAATTTAATCTGGTACTTAATAATCCATCTTAGAAAGAATGTTAAGTTTAAAAGAAGAGAATAAGTAAATCTGCACAGAACTTTGGATAGTGACTGATAAGTCCCTAATATTTTTATTTCTATGTTTATATTTAGTTGTCCTTTCTAAGGTGTTATTTAAATGTGTTGTCATGAAGGCATCCTTACTCTTCTTTAACTGGATGACATCCTAGGAGGTGGGCACCCATGCAAGTTGAAAGATTAGTTTCCCTGTGTGCAGATTCAAGGTGTTGGATGATTAGTATTAGTCAGTGTTGGGCAAGTTACTTTGAAAAAGTAATTAATTATAGTTACTAGTTACTTCTTCAAAAAAGTAACTGAGTTAGTAACTGAGTTACAATATTCTAAAAGTAATTAATTACTTGAAATGTAACTATTGCAAAACATGGTTTAACCCTCTGGGGTCCAAGGTATAATTGGCCATTTTTAACTACTTTTGATTTTCCCTCCACATTTTACCTTTAAAAACTATTTACTTTGCCTTGTTTGGTATCATTCTTTTCAGCACAACCTCACGTTTCTGAATTTACAGTTATGTTTTCATTCTGACATACTGCATTAACACAATTGATCTAAAATCAGACAAAAAACATAAAATCCGAGTAGAAAAGTTCAATTTTTTACTGTAACAACCACAAACATGTTTAATGAATCATATTTCATAACTTTAAATGCAAATATAAATTGTCAATTTTAAAATCCTATGCACAAGTTTTGCAAACAACAAAGTTATTTGCATCCATTTACCTTTTACCTTGATTTTTTATATAACAATTTCAAACTATTTACAGAACAATCAGCTGTTCTGCATTCAATAAGATGACACACAAATTATTTGTGCCACTCCAAAAAAATAATTTCTGTCCACTATAAAGGAGAACATCACAGCCTGATACCTGCAGGTCTGACAGCAGCAGGTGTATCACTCCTTTTTCTACCTGGAGACAGCAGTCGCCTCATTGTTCTGACACACAACACAAAACTATCCACAACACTACACACTAACTACACAAGACAACACATTAACTACACACCCCAAACACGCTAAACGTCACAAATCCCTCCCATCTCAAAACTCGCTCTCTCTCTCTTTTTCTGCTCTCTCTCTCTCTCTCTCTCTCTCCGTCACTCCTAAAACTTTCCGGGTTTTTTTGTTGTTGTTGTTTGCTCATAAGCAGAGAGTGCTTGCTGCGCTGTCCTTAGACAGTAAACGTGACGAAACTATTGAGGAAAAAACATGTGTCTATATTGTTTATCATGACTCTGGTTTTACGTGGCCTATCAACACAATTTAAAAACTGGTATATATCACCTTGTTGCTTTGTGGTCATGTGATTGGCTTACCACGACTACTTTATTTTTCCTCAGTCAAACAGCAGCACTCATGCGATTGTTTTGCCCCCTTAGCTCCAGGTGTTGTGCTAGAAAGTGATCGTGATTGCCGTCCGCGAGAGCGCGCGCAGCTGCTTAAAGCTGTAGCGTCCAGATTACTTACAGCTACAACTGATATAAGATGCGGTAAGCTGAACACAGCTTCAAGCGTCTGTTTGTTGAAAAATACTAACGGACCGCATTTTCTTGTTAGTAACGGTAACGGCGTTGTAACGATAGGAATAGTAATTAGTTAGATTACTCGTTACTGAAAAAAGTAACGGCGTTACAAGTCACGGCGTTACTTTTTTACCATCACTGGTATTAGTAGTATAATACATTGGTATTAGTATTACATATTTTCCTCAACAAATAATTCAATATAGTTAACATTTTCCAAAGGAAAATTAGATGCTACATTTTGTACTTTAGGCCTCACTGGGGCTTAAAAAGAGTAAAATTCTGTATAATCAAAACTCTGATGTTATTATGTCTTTTTGGTCCCTGTCTGAGAATCATTATATATTTAAGTTTTCACACTAAAATGTTTAATATTGAATGATTGTAATACGAGTTTTAGGGATTTAGGCAGCTTGCAAACATTAAACTAGTAACAGCTTATTTAGCATACTATACAGGAATGTCAAGGAGTAGTCCATGGTATCTTCCATGGGTCCATGGTTATGTCCTCATAAATTGTCAAAAATATTATGACTGCTATGAAATCAAGCCATATGTGATGTGAAACAATACTGAAAAATATAATTAAATCCATTTTCTCTGCAGGATTGGGCCAAGGAGGACTACAGTGGTGGCTGTCCAGTTAATGTCATGGCACCAGGTTTGCTAACATATTACCACCCTAGCCTGAGGAAGCCTTTTGGCAGGTAAACACCTGACTAATGACATATATACCAGTGAATTACAATACTTATTCTCCCTTACATTAAAATAACTCATCGTCCATCTGCATTTGTATCCACACAAGATTAATAGTAATGTTTTCAATGGCTAAACGTGTAGAGTTATAGAATTCACAGTTGTAAATGTTAACACAGTACAGAAGGTGACAGGATGAGAGATACTGAGAATATCTGCTGAATGTTTATACTATTTTTATACAACAAAAAATAGGTCTATTCTCCCTGCCAACTAGGTATTACTCACTAGCACCCAGTGCGTACAGATCATTGACATGAGTCGTGGGAGTGATTACATCTTTAATGATACATAGTAGTCCAGTTCTAAAGAAATGGCAAGAGGTCATCAGGAGGGGTGTTCTCATGGGAAAATGCCCTATAATCCATTTCTAATGGCCTCTTCAGAGATGCTGAGAGAGAGAGAGAGAGAGAGAGAGAGAGAGAGAGAGAGAGAGAGATATCCAGGTAATGCATTTCCATAATGACATCAAGTCCGTGGGGAGCAGAGGAAGCTCATTACATAACGTGACTGAAACAGCAGAAAGGTGATGGTAGCTCTCAGCCACATCCCTACCCCATATAGGAAATTGATTCTCAAGGGCATACTGTAACCTTGACACAAATCTAGCACATGTAATGAAGACAAACCCAAGACTGGTGGGCAAAAATGCTGCTGGTGCTTCCAAGGTAATGTATTTACCAGTGCAAAAAATTTAGCTAGTGTCCCATTATTATCCCATTATGGGATTTGACATGGTCTGTATCTTTATACTGACAATGTGTTTTTCACACTTCACACACTGACTAATTATTCAAGGTTAATAATACGCTTGAATGGACAGCATGGAGGATGTTTGAGAGCAGAGAACAGGGTATGTGAGGTGTGAGGAAAAACCAAGACATATGAATAAACTGACCTCAGTAGGTTTTACATCAAGTTAGCAGATTTTGTTTAAAGAAAGATTAATTCTTTAGTATAAATATAAATACGTAGTTTAAACAAAAGAACTCTGTTTTTTACCAAGGGAGGAAACATCTGGGATAATATGTCAAATCCAAAACAAGCACTGTTGTGCCCCTTTGTGAAAAAGGAGCAACTAAAAGTAGCTTGCTTGGTTTACACTAATTTGATTATATGTTTAATATAATTCCCGGGGCTTGTATCATTGTATCATTGAATTCTAACAACTTACAGAGCTATCACTCTCCATCGGATCTATGTTAAAGTCTGCATCTATTCAGTCAGTTCATGATTAGTCTGTGAGTCCCATCTAAGTCTGTCTTAACAGCAGCAACCTCATTCTGAAATACCAGTGTGAGTCCCTGTTCCAGTAGTTAAGGCCTGAACTTTCTTACTGTTTACAGGTGGTTAGCTCAAGGCAAAATAATGCAAAGGAAAATTAAGTCATGACAGATTTTCCACAAGCAAACCTTCAGGGGAACTACTTCATTACTGATTCTTTATATATTTACATGGTTTACAATAAATTACATTTTCTTTGAAAACAAATACATTCTTTAAGCAAAACTTATCCTTCTGAATTTCTGAATCTTGATTTTGCCATAATCAAGGAACACTGATATATGGCTAGGAAATGCTGCACAGTAGGAGTGCTGAAAACATGCAAGGCACCCCCACTCTAAATGGCTGAGAAAAAAAAAAAAAAGATACTGGCCACCAGTTCTACCCCTCAGCCTCAGGAGTGTTTTCAGAAAAGTTGATCTCAAGATCAAAGGTTTCGAACTCACACAGGCGACTGCATGTATGGGATGAATTTAAAAACCCACGTCACCTTGTTCTCGATTTATTGTGGTCACAAGATTTTTAGAAAACTTCAACTTTGACCATGACATTGAGGCCAAGGTCACCCGGGGTTCAAACTTGTCTGAGACGATTAGTTGCTTTAGTTGGTATCAATTTTAAAATCCTAGTTGACTTCATCATTCCCAGTTTTAGAGACTGTATAAATGTTATACTTGTGCATATCCAGCCGCACCTGTGTTATATGACTGACTTTTATACCACTACTTTTACATCCCACACACATTTAAGCTCACAAAAACAAAACATTTCCTTTATTTTGAAAGAGCGCTACAGTTATGACGGCTGTCAGCTGAACGGTTTCACTTACTTCTTATCATTTAATCACCCATTTAAACAAGACACCAATCAAGTTCAATCAGGGCCAAAATGCAGACGTTTTAATTTGACAAGCTCTCGTTCTTTTCATCATAATGCTGCGGCTCATTATACTGTTTACTGCCACCTGCTATGCATGCCACTGTAATGGCTGAGTTGATTGATTTCCCTCTCCACCACTTCTGCATGTTTGATTTTTTTTTTTTATTCTTACTGGATATATTGCTTTCCTTTTTCATTATCATGTATCCTATATCTCAATGATTTGAATCACTGCTGCATAAATCCATTACAGAGTACCCCTCAAGCAAGTGTGTAATCATATGCTGCAGCCAATTATCCTATAGTTGAGGTGATGTCTGGTACCTCCAAACATACATTCTGGAAAGCTAAACTTTACCTCTAAGCTTAGGCAGTTGCGTGTTGTGAGAGACAGACTCAGTATTACCAGCTCATTACCAAGCTCTCTGACATCTCAGACTTGGGTCTTAAGGTCTTAGAAATTCTGCTGTTGTTGAAGTTGCCTATTGGGCTGGACTAAACAGTCAAAATCCTTATTACATTCACACTGCAGCTTTGCCACACATTGACCCTCTGTTTACTCCTGATTACTCTCTACTCTTTTAGCACCTTTGCTGAATGGTATTTTAGTTGTTCAATTCAGTGTTCGCATCTATTTGTGGATTTCATCGACATAGCCCATGAAATCCACAAATAGCCATAGTGTGAATAGAGAGTAAAGACTGTTTGTTGCAAAGACATCAAACACTATTGTTCAGACAACAGAAATTCATCAAGCATGTTTGCCAGTAGGTCAGCTGAGGTGAAGCCCTTCTCAGTTGCATTGATCAGTGAAAATTGGTGGCTGCTGTAGTTTCAGAAGAACCTTAAAACCAGTTAGAAGAGGTTATGTTGAACTGGACAAACATAATTAAAGTAGTCTAGATCAGTGGTTCATAAAGTGTGTGCAAAGGCCAATAATGTGGAACCCGGTGCAAATGAAAAAAATTTAAAAAAGCCAGGGGAGGGGTTAAATCAGCACACCCATTATTCACACACATTAAACTCATAACTTCAACTGGCTTGATTTCCTCTAACACAGTTGTCACATACAAGGAGGTAACCACCATGCACAGCTGTCATTATCTGATGCTCCTGTATCATTATTCCTATTTTTTTTTTTGCATATTTGTCACATTTACAAGCTTCAGATCAAACAGATTTTAATATTAGATAAAGGTAACTCAGGTAAATACAAGTTTTCTGTTTCATTATCCGAGGGAAAAAACTGCATGCCCCTTAGTAAGTTAATACATACATAACTCGATAAATGTATTTATTTATTTAATTTAATTCAGTATTAAAATGCAATTGATGGCCTGAAACATGTAACTGCACACAATCATTGTGGTAGTGTAAGCAATAGCTTTTAAGTATCAAAACTGAGTTAGACTGGCATCATTTTTAACCAACGTGATTGGTTGATACGTCTCATTGTGACATATGGTTTTTCCCTTTTTGTGGGTAGCCACAAACAAAAAAAAAAATTGTATGAGAACAAAAGAACCAATCATATGTACCAAATTAAATGCATGGTTGCCATATGAAACCTTAGATAACCCACCTCTGACCGCAGGTCATTCAGATTCACTCCCACTGAGGAGGCAAATAGATTTTTTTTCATAGATAATATAAAACAATAGGACAACAGTTACTACATAATGGACTGGCACTCTTACTTGCTGTAGGGCACTTGAACCACCCGGAAGATTGTCTCTCTTTAACCTGGAGAGGCTGTGAGTGACTCCATCAGGTCACCAAAACGTGGTACAAAAACATATTATATCCCAAAGAAAAAAAATCATCCACATAAAAAACCCTCATCATATCTAATAGTATGTTGAAGTACCTATAGTGTAGAAAGCTGTGAATAAAAAGCTACAAATCTCTAAAATATGCCATCCTCAAAAAGGGGATTTGTCCAGTGAAAGCAAAAATGATCCTACATTTTATTGGTGTTAGATTCCAGTAAGATTGAGCGTTGTGTTAAAAAAAATCTAATTAACCATCATCTGAGTAAGGTGTGCAAACGCAAACATCAAAGAGACTGCTGGCAAAAATACATAATCACCTATTTGGGACTAAACATGTAAGCCAACAGACACAGGGAGGCAATGAGGTTAAGGGATATGTCCAGTTGCTACCTATATATCCACAAACAGGTGGATAATTTACAGATACGTCCATAAATATTTGGACAATGAAACAGTTTTTATAGTTTTGCCTCTGTACAACTCCACAGTGGATTTTAACTCAATCAGGGTGTGATTCAAGTGCAAGCTTTTTTTACTTTTAATTTAAGGAGTTTAATACAAATATTGCATAATTAGAGCCAGTTTTGTAAATAGTCCAACATGTTAAAGCACTTAAAAAAAAATCTACAATTGACTGAAAAGGAATTTCACAGCCAGACAAAGCCTGGTCCTTTGTTATTTCAAGAATAATTAATTAGTGTTGAACTTATTTTTGTTTGCTCACCGACGATGACTAAAATGCAGAATAATTTCCTTGGTTAGTAAAAATGCCTTTACAAAATTTAGCCACATTGAGAACTCTTGCTTGTCTTTGTCAACCTGTATTACCAAGAGAGACCTTCATAAATATAAACACAGAGAGTTTGCAACAAGGTCAAGTGAAAGAAGCCATCTATGTCCACTGTGAGCGACCATCTTTGAACAGAGGCGGTGGTTTACGACACCAACTCTCTGCCATCTATAATCCAGTTTTGAGATCCCTTCCCAGACGCCTTAACGCCCACTCACATCCTGGGCCATCTGACCTCAGGAATTCGCATGATAAGGTGGGGCCAGGTTTCACAATGAACACACCCGAAACTCTGGCTGATTGGGACCCACACCCAGTTTCACACCTTGGCTCAGGCGATTAGAGGATCATCAGGGGGTCCTTTTGTCCCTCTGTGGGGGGATACTCCCACTAGGTTTATATCTGGGACTCTCCACCATTTGACCTTAGAACTGAAGAAGCTTCTCGGATGAGAGGTGAAACGTCTTCAAGTAACTTAAAGAAGTCCAGACGCTTTTCTTTGCAAGCTCCTTTGACTACGATGACCTGGATGACTGAGAACCTTCACAGACAAGGTCAAGAACAGGAAGGCAGCCACTGGCACTAGTATTTATTGATGTTTTAACTGCTGATAGAAGTAGAAGGATGAAATTTGATGTGTTGACAGCTACACTCTCCGCTGTGCTCAGATAATGACCCAAAGCATAGTACAACCAACAACCAAGTCAAAAACCTGATCTCAATCTGACATAGCATGTTTTCCACATATCAAAGACAAAACTGAAGTCAGAGATGCCCACAAACAAGCAGAAACCAAAGACAGCTACAGTAAAGGCCTGACAGAGAATATCAAGGACGGAAACACAGCATTTGGTGATCCCGATGGGTTCTAGACAGTCTTTGACTTTAGTGGATTTTCACCCAGTTATTCGAAACAGTCATTGTCCAATTACTTTTGTACCTCTGAAAAAGTAGTAGACATTATATAGCTGTAATTCCCAAACAACTAATGCAATGCTTTTGTTAAACCCCTCTGAAAGCCTGCACTTCAGTCACATTTTGATTCTATGAGCTAAAATCTACTGTAAAGATATGCAGAGGCAAAATTATGAAAGTTTGATTGCCCCATATATTTCTGATCCTAACTGGTATCAAATGATCAGTGTGCAGTTGTTGATCGTAATTACGACTAAAAATTGTTGTTGCAATTAAGAACCAAGCAGACAGAAATGACTGTAGATGCTCTAATAGTCATTTTGTCACTACCTCTTCTGGTGAAAAACAACAGTGTGTATAAAATGGCCCAACTCCAACTGCTAATTTGAATCAGCCAATGCAGTAAGCACTCTTTAGAGGTAATTATTTACTGAAATAAATTCTCAAGGAGGTGCACAATTCAGTTCAGTGCACAAAAAAATTACAAAAATTACCTCTCGAAAAAATAGAAACAATTGACTCGGCTAAGCACAGATAGACTATCATCCAAAAGCACCTAGCCATGACACCCATCCCAATCTGCATTGCATGTTTAGTTTCTGCAGAATCTCAATTACAGGGGCAGGTCAGGAAGCGTTACGTGTTATTATGCTTGTTTAGGGGCTCATGTTTGGTTTTCCAGACCTTCCAGACAGTTCTTCAATACTATCCTACCTCTCGCTTCTATAGCTATTTGATTGGATCTTTGAAAAAAAATAGCTAACCTGTATCAACAGCAGAGGGTGGATAGTGGCCTCTTTGCATAATGTAGCTGATGATAAGGGACAGTAATGCATGCACTGTAGGGCTGGGTATCGTCACTGATTTCTAGAATCAGTTCGATTCCGATTCACAAGGTCCCGATTCGATTCGATCCACGATTTCGATTCGATTCAAATTGGGGAAATTTTGCCTCAGACAGTCAGAAATATTATATTTATCAGTACTGACACTTGTGAGACTGCATCAGACGTGTAAGCATCACAGCAGTTGCCTTTATGTCAAAGTAACTGAGGATAAAACACAGAAAAACATGAAGGAGATTTTCCTGGCCTGGCTTTTTATAGTAGATAGCCTTAAAAATATTCTGCAGTAGAACAAAAACAGAAGAAGACCATCAATCAGCATATGAACATTACCTGATGCTGCTGAAGTGAAGCAGAGCAAAGTTACGGAGGTTTTATTAGAGACACAGCTAAGCGTTTTGCAGTTTGTCTTAATTTTAAAAAGTTTACATTTCTTCGGTATTGAACAGCAGAAGTGAGGCTTTCTTGTCAGAAGTCATTAAAAAAAAACAAAAAAAACAGCGGCTGACAGCGCTGTACACCAACGGTAGACTAGTGGGTAAAAAGCAAGCGAATAATGCAGAAAATGGAGAGTTTTAGATGGGAAACTGTTCTTAAAGTACACAGAGAGGGAGAGAGAGCCCTACAAAGTGTGATTTTTATTGTGGGGGAAGCAAAACAGCAAAAGTAGGAGGGAATTCATAACGATGTTTATGGGAAGCGAAATGTGAAGCTTAGTTTGGATCTTCTTTTGCTGCTGGTTCAGTCAATTTTGGTTGGAGAGTGATGAAACCTGCAGCTTCAGAATCTAGTGCAAAATAAGACGTAAACACAAAGCGCGGATCCGATGCATCAGAGTCTTTGAGCTGTCTGCTTTCAGTGTGAGAAAACCGACGTCTCACTGATTCTGATGCGTCAGATTCGCGCTTTGTGCTTATGTGTTTTTGCACAATCCATTTACCTGTTGTCATTTGCTGTCTAGCTGTTGGGTGGTTGTTGAAATAGTTTTGTGAGGTTTAACCTGAGATTCTGGCATTTCTGACAAAATACATGTATATTTAAAAATCAATTCAGGATCTTAATGAATCGATATTGCTTTATTCAAGCTAAAATCGATTTTAATCGATAAATCGATAATCAAAACCCACCCCAATTTAACAGAGCTTTTGTCTACTGTGTCTTTGGGATCACCAGATGAAAGCAGCTACATACATTGCCATGGTATCTCTATAGTCTATGACCAGCGTTTGTTTTCCAGATTTCTTTCATTAGCTCAACAACAACACAGCACTTCTTTTGAGAAACCCACAATGATAGACTCTTACCAGTGACATAGCCCTGCAGTCTGCACAGTCTGGCTGAAGCTTACTTTGACAGCAGTGTGTTCAGATCCGAAGCACATGATGCGGACTGATGTTGACAATAAAGCTGGATACCATGGGCAGTAATTTGTAAGATTTATAAGACATTCTTGGCCGTGTTGTCATTACATGGAGCAGAAGAGGTGGATGAGGAGCAACATCGTTACTGTGCTTTTCCAGGCAGCAAGCCCTACAGCGTTGAACAGACCTAATCTAATTTGTTAGTGGGAGATTTCAGTGCACAGAGACATAGACCATCTAAGCCAGGAGAGATTTGTTTTATGGGTGAATCTTAAATGGTATCTGTTTGTGAGAGGAAATCTTATCAGTCAACACCATCATATGTATTATTATTTCTTAAGACATCATAAATACATTACTATCATGTATTGACAAGGGCAAGGGAACACTGAACTTTGTGTGTATTCGTATATGAATCACTAAATTTCTTGATTTACAGGATACATTGGGCAGGAACAGAGACAGCCACCCAGTGGTGTGGATACATGGATGGAGCGGTGCAAGCTGGTCAGAGAGCTGCTCTGGAGGTGCTGGCTGAAGTGTCCCACATGGCTCTGACCACAGAGGAGCAGGAAGAATTGCAGCGCATTCAAAATGTCAAGAGTGCTTCTAAGCAAAGACCATCATCCAAACTCGTGTACCTGCCTACAAGCAAATCTGTGGTTATAGCAACACTGACAATAGGAGCTGTTCTTCTGCTGGCTCAGCATCAAAATACAGTATTAAAGATCAAAGAGTACTTCACAAATGCCTTTTCACCAATCAAGCACAACCTTCTGCTGTGATAACAAAAACCCTGTAAACCAAGAGTACATTTAAACAAAAAATAAATAAATAAATAAAAAAATAATTTAAAACAAGATGAAAAATATATTGGCAGCAACCAATTTCAAAATTTTTCACAAGATTTTCAAAAAACGTGACCTCAGACCTCTGATCTTGAGGTCAGACCACTGAAATTGGAACTCCATTCAAGGTTTTTAGTAGTTGCACCTGTGGTATCAATTTGAATGGTCTCGTTCTCAAGTTATTGCATTAACAAGCTTCCACAGTGCCCGCCTGCCAGCCGGGCAAGGTGACAGCATTACCCCATCAGCCTTTTATGGCTGACGGGTAAAAAGCTAAAGGTTTTGCTGGAATCTAAATTATTTTCACTAGCAGTGACTACAAAAACAACAACAACACGCCCCCCCCCTAAAGTCATAAGGTTGTGCTTATGACATTAGGACCAGAATGCAGGACTTTTACATGTACTCTACTTTTGCTTGCAAGGTGTAACTAATGAAGTGACTGGTGAATACAGATATGTGTGGTAGAGCCTTTGGGAAAAATAGCTAAGAAAACTCAAAGAAACTATTTATATAAATAGGAGGGAAAAAAAGGTCTGCACTGCAGTTAAAACCAGTTTGTCATGAGAAAATCAAGCCTTTACAGTGTATGCCTTTTGAGGTCTCACACAAAGCCATAACATCTGGATGAAAGGTTTGAAGCTATTCCACAAGCATGTTTTTTGACTCACAAAACCATAAAAAGATGAACGAGCGTAAGATGGATGAAGCAGTCACACAATGGACATATCCAAGAGAAGGTGATTTAATCGCTATCACTTGATTGCACAGTCGATTGAAAGGATTTTTGTCACTTCCAATGTCTCCTCTAGAGAGAATCTCAAATGCCCACTAATCACTGTACGGTAGTCTGTGACTCCTTTGGCGCCATGGCTTTCCATTTGTCTTTGTTATCACTAGCTTGCACTGAATCAACTGCTTGTTCTCCCTGGTTTCACTTAAGCCAGCCCAGGCTGAATCAAGGCCAGTGTCCTAACATTTCTGAACATGTTTGATTATTTGTAGCATTTGATTACTGACCCATTTTTTTGTTGAGAGTCAAATGAGCTGAAATCAGTGCAATGGTTCTCGTGTAAGTAAGTTCTGAATAAATTCAGTATAAAATGCAAAAAGATGCTTATGTACATTTTTCTATGAGTCGTCTGTAATAATAGGCAAAGTATAGTGGATTGTACTATTTTAAAACTCCTCATTGCTCTCAGAGGTACCTTATTATAATATATGCCATTGCCAGCTCAAGGCACACATGCAGTAATGTACCATCTGGGAGAATGGCAGCTTGCCTCGTCGGTTGCTATTTTTTCCATCATTAGTTTCAAATCCAGGTCTTGATTTTAATGATAAATGCATTCCCATCCCCATTCCCATTGGGATATCATGAGTACTAAGTAGAAAATAGTTGGCCAAACTATTGTGTTGAAGGAATATGAATGAATATGTGCAACATAAGTGAAACATGAGCCTCAAAAATGGCTCAGATGTTTAAAACAAGCATCAGCATACAGTGTCCATGTTAAAGTTTAACAAGTGTAGAAGCATTGATACAAAAACCTAAAGCTGTAGTCATCACTGATAATAATGCCATAGTTCATTAGAAGTATAAATGCTTTGTATTTAAAAAAAATGACTGAGGACTGCCATGATATTGTGCTACATGAATTAAAAACCCAAAACAAATTTCAGCATTTTTTTTTAAATCTTAGTAGTTCAGCATTTTTTACTATCTCTTGAGATTTTGCAATGTGGAGTGTTTTTTTTTTTTTTTTAAATCCAATATCAAAGAAAAAAAGCAACAAAATAACATTTCCAGCAAAGTCTCTAAGTAATGTTCCTGTAATTACTGTAGCCTCTAAACACCTGTCAAATCACTTGCCATGGTGTTTGCCTTTGGGCAATAGCACCAACTTTAAAAATTCATACTTTCCAGTGCAGTGTAATCAGGGTGTGTAGCCATAAACAACGCTTTTCACAGGACTAAACCAGAGCTCAGCTAGTTTAAATAGATGTCATTATTATTTATTTAGACATGCAGTGGCTTGTGAACAGAAGTGTAACATTAATGCAATCATTCAAAACTGGAAGAAAGGATGCATTCATCACGTGAGCAATTAGTTGATACAATGCCGGCAACTATGTTTATCCTGTCTTTTCTATTGTTGTTATGCAAATATCCTATTAAGAGCCACTGAGTTAATGCTTGCAAGGACTTCCTCGTGGCCTCTACTGCCATTTGTCAGAGAAGACTTTCCGTATTCAACAAACATCATGATTTTTGAGGCCCTTTTAAAACTTGATGAGTCATTTATGCAGCTGCTTTAGCAGCTGTAATTTACTCACTTCAAAGTGAGAGGCCAGTTCGCTTTAGAATGTAATGTATACAAGATGATTTTCTAGCACCAATTTGTACCCAATACCAACATCCAACTTTGTTTTTGTTTTGTTCTTTGAAGAGAGAAAAAGTCTGGAGGAAAATGATGGGCATATAGCACATCTGACTTTGACGTTGATATTTATGTTCCGCCTTAAACCAGCAATAAGAAATATGCTGTGCCAATTGCACATTTCACTCCTCAGAGTCTGACAATGACTCATGGTGAAGGGTTCAAAAAAAGAAAGGATCAAAATATATGCAGCTTGTGCATCAAACTCTGGTGCTCACAATCCAACTCAATTTGGTCAGAGATACATTTATGTTAAAAGCAGGATCATCAATTCACGAGCCTTAAGAAAATAAATAAATAAATAAATAAATAAAAATGGAGACTGGCAAAAGAGCCCTAGCAGGAGTGCTCTTTTCTTCAACTTGAATTCTTCAGCAACTTCCATCTGGAGCTACCTGGATATATACTTTTCTTTTTCTCTGACATGTGGTAGCACTATAACTGATGTGTGAAATCTGGTAAGCAGCATTCAAAACATTGTCATCACATCGGTTTACTTTACTATTTATTTTATACATAACTGTTTACATAAATCATGCAATAGAATCTTACAAGACAGAGTTGTTTAATCGTTATCACTTAATTGCACATATTTGATTGACAGGATTTTTATCAGTCCCACTTTCTCCCCTGATGAGTATCTCCTAACACCCACTGATCACCGAGAGGCAGTCTGGTGCCATCCCTTGCTATTTGTCTTTGCTAGCTTGCAAAAGATCAACCGAGACCGTTGTTCCGAGTTTCACTTAAACCAGTCACAGCTGAAACACAACCAGCAACCTAACGTTTCTGTCGCACATACAGGCAGATTTGTACTAGGAGTCATAAAAAGACTGCAATAGCAACTGGGTGTATAGACAACAACCCAGGCAGCTAGACCAAAAGAAGTGACCGTGCTGCCAAGCATTCAAGGGGATTCAGAATGAATTGTCATTCATGAATACACGAGGAAATTAGATACTGACACAGCACAGAAATAAAAACACTCACTGCCTGCGCATTTAGCACCACGGACAGTGACAGCATGGACTAAACAAGAAAGCGCCGTGTTTGTGAGCCATATACAAATTAAGCCGCAGAAGAACAGAAGCACAATAATGCCAACGGGTAAAAATAAGCTTCACTCACCCTTGAAATAGCTGAAGGCGGACAAAGTCTCAGTTAAGCCGTGTGAAGATAGCATCTCTCCACTCATTAGTGCACTTGCGGTAAGTTCTCTCGAAGGCCAGCTGCAGTAACTTGGCCTTCTGTGAATTAAACCATGTTCACTGTGAGACTGAATCATAACTTATTTCTTATGTGGAAGTCGAGGAAAGAGATATTTGAATGCTGCATTAGGGTGAACAGCGTTTGCTACCATCTGTCTTCATAATGAAATCTACAGATCCCACCCCTGTCTTTAACAAGGGCATAATCTTCAAAATGACTTGATTATAACTGATGCCATCATCATCGGAGAGTTGACAGAGCTCGACGTAAAGCAGCACGAGAGAGTGAAGGAACACCTGTCGCTAAAGAAAACATTGTTTAGCTTTTAGCTTGAACTGACAGAGGTCGCGATTACAAATGGTTGGTTTTCTTTCCCTTTTTTGCTCCAGCCTGGGTCCCAACTCCTCCTTCATGTGCTACAGCGAATGCCTTTGTATTTGGCACAGACACAGGAAAACAATTTTACAAGTCCGTCGTCTCAGTCAGTCAGCTTGAAAACTAAAGCGCCCCATCCACTTCCTTAATTTTCACCTGTTGGGGAAATCCCATTAACAAATCCAACGTTCTCTCCTTAGGTACATGTAAGTCCCACGCTTGAAGATGTATTACTTTCTCCTTTTATTCAATAAAATTTAATTTAATTCTCATATATATACAGAAGTAAAAAAAATTAATGGATACTGTACTGTAGTTGTTCACTCAGAGAAATCACAAAGCAGTCATCGTCGTACTGTTTCAGTTTCAGTTTCCTTCTGTTTTGCAAATATAAACAACTTAAGAAGGTACATCAAGTTCAATACCAATTAGCACTTTTTCAGCTACAAGAGAGATTTTGTAATAATTTACAAATGATGAGAAATGTTTCAAAACGATGTAAAATGTAGGCTTCACCACAAATACTTTAAAACTATCGTTAGTAAGGTGATAGCGAGTTAAATTAATATACGCACTTATCACTTTGTTAGGTACTGGACACTTTGCTAGAACCAAGTTGGAGCCCTTTTGTTAATTCTTCTCAGATTAGATTAAGCAATGTGTTGAAAATCGAGATTTTGGACCATATTGACATGATGTAAGGGTACCTATAAATAATATTTTTTACTTTATTATATATGTAGGTGGGTGATTCAGTAGGGAGTGGTCTCAAGCTGCTTTGAGAAATGTGTGAAAATAATGTGAGGCAAAAACATATAACAGCAACATATTCATTTGCATTCATGTGTGGCTTGTGAAAAACAGATTACCACTTATCTAAGTGTGTGAGATAGGGTCCCTACAACCCTAAAGAAAAAGACAGAATGCCAAATTAAATGGTAAAGTAGATGGTTACAGTTTTTGAGGGGATATTTATTTGTTATAGTCATTTGGCTTTTTTTTAACAAGCATTTTAAACTGGTTAAAGCAAAAAAAAAAAAAAGAAGAAAAAAAGCATGTTTTGCTGAGAGAAAAAAAGAACATTTCCAGCCCATTTCATTTGTCATTCAAAAAAGCAAAAACGCATTACGCTATCCATGAAAAAAAAAAAAAAAAACACAATGGAAAACTATGAATTGGGCTCCGCAGAGCTCATGCCTTAACATTCTTGAAGCAATTTTTGTTCATCTTGACACTGAACAGAACCAAAAGCAGACAACAGCGAGAGAAGAACGTTGTCTTTTAAGAAACTCCGAGTATTTGTTCCTGAAGACTATTTAGAAAAATTCTAACAACGCTCTTCTCTAACAGAGACGAATAAAGGAAGGCATATAGAACATGGACTTTCAATGTTTTTAGAGTTGCACAAGCTCTGTTTTGACATATGCTTTATTTCCATGTATGTTTGCACATGTGTCAGCGAACTATGAAGAAATGATTGGTGTGGTAGCTCAAAGGTTTGCACAGTAGTGTGTTTTTGTCTTGGTTCTTATTTCTAATACTCTTTAGTCCGGTGTGTCAAAGACTGACCGAGGCTGTCTCTTCATAGTGTCCACTCAGTCCATTTTTTCATCTCAAATACATGAAATTCTTTTAGCCTAACTCATAAAATAGGAAGTAGGAGCAGCTCTACAATTATGCTCTCTCTCATTCATAGGATTCGATCTTTGGCTGCATTTATGCTTAATATCCTTCCCTCAGGAGACACATCTCATTGATCCCAGTGTGTTTGGGAACATCATTGCTATGTGGAAAATACCCAGCTCTCTTAAACCTGCACATTTTAGCAGATAATCAATTGTATAAATCCCCTGGGTGACATTGCACAGTGGTGGGACATAATATCAGGTATTGAATGTGAGAATTAAAACAAAAATCTCTGTTGGCTTTAAAAATGTGCTAGATGTCACCATTGAATTTTCTTTCTGTTACTGTAATCTTCAGTTGAGTCTTCAAGTGTGAAATTATACAAAGTAGTGATACATCTTTTTCCCCCTTTTGTATGTTTTTTTGTAATCATTTTACTTCTTTTTTTTGGTAAGAATATGTCCTACAAACTGAATTATCATATTGGCCTTTTGTCTTTGTTTAAAACAGTTCTTCAGGTTGCAGTTATTTAAGGTTAAGGTTCATGGATTACCAAAGTGAATAACAGATCTGTCTCTGGAGTTTGCTTGTGCTGCTTATGGTGACTGGCTTAATTATTCAAGTACCAGTGGAGGTTCCAGCCAATCTGATCTAAATACTCCAAACCATGGGGTCTATTAGACCCCATTCCTACAATACTGGTCAAAGAATTCCTACCATTAATTAATACTTTTATCTTAAATATGATCAAACTCAGCTGTTACAGGTAATTATAGGCCAATCCCTATTCCCATCTTCCTTTTATGTCTAAAATCCTTGAAAACTAGTTCTAAAAAGGCCAAATGATTAGGTGCAGAGGGTTGGTTTATTTGAAGAGTCTCAGTCAGGATTCAGAATTCATCAAAATACAGAAACAACATAAGTGAAGATTATGGATGACATTTGTTTTGATTTTTGTGCTTAGAACATGCTGTATGCATTAAAGGTATTGCACTTCGTTTTTTTCACACACTAAGGTTAATTATGGAGTTCCACGGGATTCTTTACTGGGAACATTTACATTATACATGCTTCCCTTAGCCATTATTATTAGAAGACATCACAAAAAATATCATTTCTCTGCAGATGACAGTCAGCTTTATAAAGCCAGTTGACAGACACAATTAGTTAAACTAGAGGAATATCTTAAAGACATCAAGGCCCTAATGCTTCCCTAAAATTCTTAGAAACATGGTGCCTAACACTTACACTGGATAGCTTTACCTTGGCCTCCCATGACACTATGAGAGATCTTTAAGGCTTTTTTTTTTTTTTTTTTTTTACCATAATATGTGTCTCAGTGTGCTTGATAAACAAATATGTAGGACTGCTTTCTTGCATTTGCGCAATATTTCTATAATTAGAAAAAATTCTGAATCAGAGTGATACTGAAAAATTAGTTTATGCATTTAATACTTCTAGGCTGGACTACTGTATTTATTACTGTCAGGTTGCTCTAAAAGTTCAACAAATACTTCAACTGATCCCAAATGCTGCAGTGAGAAAGAGACATTTCTCCCATACTGTTCATTGGTTCCCTGTTAAACTGAAAATTTCTGTGATACTTACCTCTTTTCACCCTCTATGTATACAGGATTTTGGATTTTTGTCTCCTCTGCTCTCTTCTTTTGCCCTCAACCCAATTTAATTATGGCAGATGTCTGCCCCACCCCCATGTAGTGCCAGAGGTTCCTTCCTGTTAAAAGGGAGTTTTTCCTAACCACTGTTGCCAAGTGCTTGCTCATAATCATTGTCTCATTATTGGGGTTTTCTTTACATTACTGTAGTGTCTTTACCTTACAATATGCCTTGAGATGAATGAAACTAAATTTTAAGTAAAGTATCAACTAATAAGTAGTAAGTAAAGAAGGCTGTGAAATTGATTCAATCCATAAAAGTAAAAAGTAGCTGTTCTGGCACCTATTTATATATATATATTTTATTTTAATTTAATTTAATTTAATTATTATTATTTTTTTTTTGTACAAATTTAACTAAATCCTCATCTTTCATATTAACATCATAATAAAACCAATATTAATATAACAGAATACAAAGTTAAATTCTAATGAATTCACATGCCATGAACATGTATTATTTAGAACACAGGCAGAAACAAACCAATAAAACTATTTAAAAGTAAAAAAACAAAAAAAAACAAAGGTCTGTTCACTCTTGCCTACATTGCCTGCTGAGATACATTGCTTTTTGTGATTTTAGCCAACTGAATTCAATAAGACATAACCAGATATTTCATGAGCTATCAAGGCTGATCTCCAAAACCCCTAGAATGAATTAGAACATTAAATGTAAGATTTAATTTTCAAATTTAATGAATGTCACCGAGCAGTACCTACCTTTGACAAAAATCTCTCTTCTTATTCTCCTGTCCTTTCTTTCTTACATCTTCTTTCATCTGTGAGTGAAGTTAATTCTTTTTTTTTTGTCTCCCTGGGAAATTAAGCAGTTATACCTTTAGCTAGCAGACATTGTGTGGCAAACTACACAGGAACAGTTTTGTGTTTGTAGGGATTGAAATTAAGAAGTAAAAAACGGATACTTTAAAATTCTACTTAAGTATAGCAATTTAGTATTTATACTTTATTACTTCCCAACTCTGCTGCTATTCATTCAAGGGCATTCAAACATCTAGTTTATTCCGCATCAAAATTGAGAAGTTGATCACTGTGATGAACAATCCTCTTATTTGTGCATAACAGTTAGCTATCTGGGGCATACTAACTGCTAATCAAAGCTTTTTTGCTTAGCTTTCCTTGAGACTGATTACATATGGTTGTTCTAACAATTAACCACTGTGTTGCCCATTATTACTGCAGTCACTTGAGTGTAATATACAATAGATTGTATATACAGTTTTGTTTGTGGGAGTTAACCGATGTGACTGATTGGGGTACTGACTTATGTATAAATTCTGCTTATCTGCTTTCTGTTCAAGGAACTGGCAGGTCCTTATCCTTGTGCTTCATTCTCATTGCTGGCTTTCATTTTAACTCAGAATTGGCTGAAGGGCCTGAACCTTTTAGGTCAGCCCATATAAGTCTCTTAGTGTTTCCACAGAGAGCTCAGCTTTTGAAGTTGCAAACCCTAGACTTTTGAAGAGCTCTCACTGTATAAAATCTAAAAAAAAAAACCTTCATTTTATTCTTAAGCATCTTCATGCAAGTCATGACTATGAATCTTATCACGGCATTTAGTTCATTTATTTTACAAGATTTTGATTATTGTTTTCATCTTTAATTACTGGTAAACTTGATTTAATTTGGACATAACTACCACAACTATGTGTTCAGTTTCATGGAACAAATAATATGCAAGGTTGTATCCACGTGTTTTTAGGCATATTTGAATTCCAGTCTCATTTCAAATACCCAGCCTCCCTAAAGTAACTTTGTCCTTTTAATTGAGTCAACATTTAAACCCCTTTGTTTTGGAGAAATACTCCAGACATCCATCACTCTGGAGAACATCAATAATGTCATTGAGCATGCGCAGTGTAGCATGAAACTGTCCAGAAACACTACTTAATAAAATGTGTGGCCAGTGTGCATGGTAATCTCAAGCACACATGTCCACAGGTAAACTAAAAGCACTGCTTTGTTCTGCTGTGCAGGCTTAAATTTTCTGTAGCATTGTCCAACATAACACTCTTAATTCTGTTATTAAGCTGCCTAGCCTGCTAACAAAGTGAACACACAAAACAGCTTAGAGGAGGAAAAAGAAACAGGGTACTCCTCAGGGGGTGGTTAGTCATATCAGTTGCCATACTCTAACAGGCTCAGTTTGTCTTTCCCTGCTGTTGTCAACACCTTGGTTTTACCAAAGAAGGGCGTATTATCACTTTAGATGCTGCAAGCTACAGTTAGCAAAAAAAAAAATATATAAAAAGGTTTTATTGTGGTTTATTGTGCTCATGCATGAATATTATGGGATACATTGATTTTGCTGGTTATTGTTTCCTCTTGGCTTAGCAGAAGCTCATATGCTGGCAGAATGTAAAGTCTACTGCTGTCTTGCACATACAATTATTGGCTGTACAATTGGCTTTGTTGGGAAAATCTCTGTGTACAGGACGTTGTCCTCTTCACATTTTCTCAGCACATTTCATAGTCAGGTAAACATTAGAAACATATTTTATCGCAAATGTGGTCATAAGAGAGCCCGTTTTGATAAATCCATCTAAACTACTGAACCTTTTTTAAACCGTGTATACGTGTAAACTTTGCTCCTCAGTCCAGTTGCATTCATGGGTAACATTTAAGTTCAGGTACTTTATGGTGATCTGCTTCTTGCAAATTCTACATCGCACTTCAATAAAAAAGTGGCTTAGTGCTCCAAGACATAGATTGTAGATTTTTATACCCATGAGATGATTATTATCAGCTCCTCCTATCTTAGCTTTCTGCTACATGTTATGTGAATTATTCGGTTTAAAATTATTCATTCCAGCTCATTATGTTTTTCCCTGCAGTGGGTGGAGATGCTTTGTTGAGGCGTGGCTTTTCAATGATGCCCCACAGATACACATACCATATAATGTTTTGATGTAAAAATAGCACACATTAACTTCACATTGTATGAGATATGGCTAATTGAGATGTATAATTTTCTTGACATTTGTTAATTTTGGAATTGTTCTAAAAAGACATCATGTAAAGAGGTATTCCTTTATGTTACTGTAAAGGTACTGTAGGTCCCAAAAGTTAACGAAGCTAAGAAAATGCTCCAGAGGTGTATTTCAATATGTGCTCAGTTATGTCTTTTAAAGGATCAGTCATACATGGTCATGGAATATGGTGTCCCCCCCCCCCAGAAAAAAAGAAAAAAGAAAGGAGATGGAAGCATGTGAAAATATCAGACCAGCAGTTGGCAACGACTGAAGATGATCTCAACGAGAACCCTGCAGTGCCCCAGCAAGGAGCAGATGGCTTAAGCAGATGATCTGCTGAACGCCACTCCTGGTGTGTTGTGAAAGCAGTGATGTGACTGGTGCTTACGTAAAGATTTGCCATTCGTTCACTGATGGAGTTTGATATTTTAGCTTCTAACTCACTTCTCTCAGGCAGTCGCTGACTAATAGCTCCAGCAGTCGTAATTAAAGTGAGAGCCACCTGGTGAGCTGTGCTCCAAGTTGGAGATTATATGAGGTTATGAGTGATTAGAAGTCATTCCTAGAGAAGCAGACACAGTGCTATTTTAACATTTAAAAAAAAATACAAATCCTACTGTCGGAATGAAACTTCAGATTACAGTGTCACATCAAATTAACATGCCTTACATAAAAAAAGAATGATTATGTTATGAGTCAGGTTGAGGCTAGGCAAATTTATTAGTGGCACATTTGTTTGAAGTGACGACCAAGAGCAGGGAAGGGAAAAAGAATGTTTTCTCGCATCTCTTTTCCAATTGGAAGCATTACAATGGATGAAAACACTATAGATCAAGGCCCAACAGGGTCTCTCATTATTTTTGTCTCCTTTCTTCTTCAAATTTGCCTTTACATACATTCTCAGTTTTGTTCTTTCATTTGTCATATAATCTGACATCTCTTAAGCTATCATAAATTCTTAGAGTAATCTCATATTTTTAAATTCTCCATATGATCCATTGTCCTACTTGCAGTGTATGTGACTGCAGCTGCTTCAAAGGTTTTTCAGATACTTTATGCTATTCTTTCATATCCTGAGATGACAGCGATGATGTCTGAATGTTACGTTGTTTACGATGTCACGGGATTGGCTTGATGAATCTTGCATCAGTGTATTTTCCTCATAGTTTAACATCTTCTTCCTGGGGCTTTTCTGTGCAAGTGTTATAGACTGCCAACTGTTTGGACTCGGGTCAACAGGGAGCCCAAATCACATGAATTATGCATGGTGTCTGCTCTCAGGCATACAGCCCTGTCTGTGCTGCCACTGCACATGCAGCGCCGGAGACGGAGACTGAGTTACAGAGATCATGGAGAACAGTGGCGAATAAAACAGATAGACAGGGGGAAAAAGGAGAAGGCGACAGAGAAATATAGAAAATATGACCAAACACAGAAATGTATAATACGCAATAGAGAAGAACAGGCCATTCAAAGTAGGGGTTCTCTAAAATTAAATAATGCTAGTCTAGAGTTTCTAAAAATACAAATGGCAGAGACGTTATGTTGCAACCCTTTTTTTGATTGTGGTAAATGTTTACTATTGGTGCCTGATAAATGCTATTTAAATGTTTTCAGACATCATTGTGGAAGTCTATAATTGCAAACAAAGCCCACCGTTGCCGAGTCTCAGATTTTGCATTTGTATTTTCTATAACTGCAAATTGAATATCTTTTTTTTTGTGCTCCTGAATTTCACAACACATTTGCTGGAAGAGTTCCTCTATCGTGCCATTTTCTTTTTTGGACTAGATCATTCTATTAATTAATCAAGCACACAACTGGGGCATTGATCGATACAAATATTAACTGTTGGATGCAGGCCGACCCCCGTCTCTCTGCGCGTTTCCTGTCTGTCTCTACTGTGCGCTGTCAATAAATAGCTGATTAATGAACCACTCACACTTCCATTCACTCCCATTGGAAATTTCACAACTTTGACACATGACCAGCTGACTTCATCAGCTCCGTGAAGCTACTGCACTCGAATGGAACAGCCCAGAAATGAAACCTACATTATTGAAGTATATGGTGTTAATCTTTTTGTTTTACCCACTTCAAACACAACTTATTTGCAACAAGTTTTATAATCCGTATAGCTAGATAGTATCAGGAATAAGTCTCCTTTGATAAATTTGAGTCCACTGACGCTTTGAGGCAGATGGAGGGGAAGCAAGGATTAAGAGTGAGACTGTTATGCATAGGATTGGCCTTGTATGTCATAATAATATAAAGAAACTAAAAACGACTCAAGTATGGGCACCCAACAAGGAGGAAGAAAGTGTGAGCAAGGGGGAGTTGCAGGGGGATAAAGGTAGAGAAGAGTATAAAGACTGCCCGACAGATTGGCCATCTGGACCTCTGAGCTGACAGCCTGACATGTTCCAAGCGCAGCAAATGTGGAGCAAATTCACTAAGCAGGGCCCCCCTCTTGAGATACGCAGCACATTACACAGGAAGCATAATTAGAGGCATGGTGAGGCCTGCAGCATCACCTTGAACAGAATGGTCAAACAGAGATCAATGTTCTGCTCTCTAAATTAATGAGGCTAATGTTGGTGTGACAGCATCGACACTCGGGATCTGTGGGGAATCAGACAGATTTCACCATTTGTGAATGGAGACATGAAACAAGTACAAGCTTATTAAATTCCAGTGCATGCCAAAGAAAATGCCTCAAACACATAGCTAGAACCCAAGAAAAATGATTAATGAATATTTTAATTGGACCAATTCATATTGCTCACCAATAAAGTCATTATTTTCTTTATAAAACATACTGTCGAAAGTGAATAAAGAATACAGCTGCTTACTAAATATCAACAAATTCAAGGGAGGAGGGACAGAAATTTACAATAGAAAATTATCATTTTCCGCCGTAGAAAGGTTATGTCGAGAGGTCCAAAACAAACAATCCAAAACTTGGTGTGTCAAACTCAAAACAAATGAAACACAAGCACACGCAGGAACTACACACAGCAACATCTGCACTCTCCTTTGAGGAGAGAGGCGGGCTGATTATCTTAAGGAAAGTGAAGCATGTATTAAACAAAAGTCATACAATGTAAAGCAGTGCTCAGAGTTATCTTCCTTATGAAGACTGTAATTGTAAGATTTTTTTTTTTTTTTTCACAAAGACATACACATTATACACATGAGAAAAGCCGATTCAGTAATGGAGCACTGCTGTACGTCAGGGGTGTTGAGGCTAGCTTAAGATTTTTTTGGGGGGAGGGGGGTTATTTCATTTAAAAGAACCATTCCTGGATCTGTTATGGCTCTTATTTGGGAGAGCCAAAAGCCAAGAAGTATCCATTTGGCTCTTTGGTATTTGTCATTGAAAACTGCAGAAACACATATATATATATTTATATATATAAAGTACAACGTTAACGACATTATAATTTCAGAAAATCACATTTTATCCTTGATAGGACTTTTTTTTTTTCTTTTATCCCCTCATTTGCGTTTGATTGCCCTTGCTGTCCTCCAAATCGTACAAGACAGTCAAAGTTTGATTGCAGTTAATGACAACTTAAAAAAATAATTTCAAAAAAGCAAATAAACAAACATCTTCACCAAATGTTATTGGCTGGGGGATAGTTTGCCTTCTTCAGGCAATTTTCCACAAGCTTCAAATGGAGATTCCAGCTGCTTATTTAATTTCCACCAGACGTCAGACTTCCTCTTTACTGGCAGGTGCTTAAAAACTCAGTGACTCGTTCCATAAATTTTCTGCTCCAGTGAGGCACATTTACATCATAGCCTTTGAATAGTCTTTCTTAAAAAAAAAAAAAAAAAAAGTGAAAAATGACAGAACGATGCTTCATATGGAAACAAAATATGCAAGCCCACTTTAAATTATACACAGATTAGTTAACAGAGCAATCACCATTATTTGTTCAGTGCATTTTCATTGACGACTCATTGCTCGGTTTACACTTTTTAAAGCCTCTTGAATTTGTACAGTGCCTCGTTGTCCTCATGGAGACAATAAGCTGTTAATATCTATACAATAAGCTTGGTTGTTGTTCATAATCATCCAGTTAGTTCTCATGAGTTTTCATCAAAAGGTCTACTGTGCAACATACAGTAAGACTGTATGTTCACAATCATCAGTGTCAGTATCTGTGTAGTGATGAAGCGATGTGATGGAACGGAGCAAAGCCAATGACCAAAGACCACAGGCCAAAAAAAGACATTAGAAAATTTTAAGAAAAAAAAAAAAGACAGTAGTATCTCCTTGTGTTGGTCCGTGGTTGCCTTTGTTAGCGTGGAATGCCATTGTAAGTGTGTCCTTAAATGTGAACTATGGGAGTAGGATCCTGGTGGGTTCTCTGCATATGTCTCTCTCCTTGCGTCTCTGTGGTTTGCCGTATCATCCGAAAGCAGTCCGTTTGAGGGTTAATGGATGGTAGGCAAATCTCCCAACCAGGCACCGGGTAGGGGGCGTGGACATGTATACTCATTCTGCAAGAACAGAAAAAAAAATACAATGAAGACCATTTAACAGTTGGCCTGCACCAGTTACAGAGGTGGTGGTTACAATGTAAAGTTAATTACAGTGCCCAGTGATTTGATAACAGTACAATGGGGCTGTGACAGTGCCAGCAAAGCAAATTAGGGTAAGCAATTAAGCAGATGATGAAATCCCATAAGCTTAGATAACTTAGAAGGCTGAGGTGGAGTGACTTCCCAAATGTCTCACAAAGATTAAAAGGCGGCTCAGCACACAAGTATTCTTTTTGAAAATGTTAATTAAAGCTGAAATTAAAATATTAAATTTTTCACTTTAGTCGGTAACTGTTTACTACTCTTTGATGATTAACATACAACTGGATTAATTATTATAACAATTTTAATGAATTATTATGGTTATTGAAAGAGGAGCATTTTCCCCCGTTATTTTCCAGACTCTTGTTTTTAGAACAACGTGTTCCTGAAAAAAATATATAGAGTAACTTTTGCATTATACATATCCATTCATCCATCCATCCCTCATCTGTGTGTTTGGAGTGTGGGAGGAAGTAGCTGGAGAGAAGATGTAAATGCCACACGGAAAGACCCCAGACATGATTAAAACGCAGGACTATCTTATTGTGGGGCAACAGTGCTAACCACTACACCACCATGCTCTGAGTATCTTGATGCATGCTCAATCATCCAGGTAAGAAAATCACAAAAGGTTAATTCCTGATCCTCTGGACATAGTGTTTTCAGTGGGAGAAATGTTTTATGGACGAACCTTATTATAAGGTTCATCGACGAACATTGCCATTGTTCGTTAGTCGTGCTAGTTTTAGTCATTATGTAAATGTACTGTTTATAAGGTTGGAGAAACTTGCAGTCAGCTGAGAGTGAAGAAGTCACTTGGATGAGTGGCGAAGCATTTCTTCCACTGAAAAAGTCCAGATGAACAGAGTCAACTTTTTGGTCATGCTCTCAGCAGTTGTCTTTCTATCCATGTTAATTCTCTGATAGACCTGGTGACCTGTGCAGAGTGCACCCTGGGGGATAAGTGCATGGTCACACCTAAATACAGGGATAATAAAAGGCTCATTTCTATCACACAGCACATTGGATACACTAGAAAAAGTAAATTAGAAATCATCACAGGTGAATAATTTGGAACAGTTTAAATGTCAGTGCTTTCCCACAGGTCAAGTCAACCTTGTTGAGATGTTGCAAATAAGTAAGAATTTTGTTTGACATTTTACTCTAACCTGCTATGAACTGATCTCCACACGGAAAAAAAAGGCAAAGGCACACTCAGCCTCCTTATCCAATTTTGCCTCTGAGCATATTTTTTCTCAGACCCTTTACAACTTAACCTTTAAAAGAGCCTATTTGTGACTTGGCTACAGGTAAATCCACATTGCATTAATAAGAAAAAAAAAATGCTCAGAGTTTTGACAGGCTAAGCAATTTCTAAAGCTTTCTGAATCTGCTCAAAATTATTCCAGCTCAACTTTTTGCTGCTCAAGCTGAGATTGTTGTCAGTGTGAAGCAGATCTCTGTAACAAAGGGCTCAGACGAGTATGCCCCGAGCAGAACTTTGATTTAAACGTTATCAAACAGGCTGACAAGTCTTCACTCCACTCTTTATCTACCTCTCAGGTGGATGTGAAAGAAGTGGAGACAGCTGCACAAATTGTCATACCTTAGACAATTTCAACACAGCACAAAAACAGAAACAACTTGCAGCAAAACCTCAGACTGTGCATCTCTGAACACATGTGTAGCAACACAGAGACCATAAAGTGCACAACTCTCTGCAGACACACACCTAAACGTAAGGAAATAATCCTATCAGGTACTGTGCCATCAGATCATCCACTCAGTAATTTCTGCCGTTAATCAGTATTGCAGACTTAATTTATCACATTGCAAACAGTATGCAGAACATGCGTGCCATTTGTTCATCTTGTAAAACATAATCAAATCCTGGCAAGGTGTACAAGTTACTTTATACAGATTTATAAAAAAATACAATTATATATGCATAAACAAGCACTGAATTTCAGCCATCAGTCAGCAAGATATATGGAAAGGTCTTGAATAGATCTTCATAAATATGCATGTAACAGATGTTCCTGCAATCCTGGTAGATTCACAAATGCACTCAGTTGATATCCTCCCATGCATCCAATTGGCACATATCATTTTTAAGTTGCTTTAGCGTGCCTATAGTTGCTGCTGTGGCTACAAGCCACTTTGACACTTACAGTAACTCTATCCAAAGTCTGTTGTTGCAGATGCCTTCTCTGTTCTGTACCCGGGGCTGTTATTGCTTTTGCTGCTGCTCTGTGCATTGATGGGCAAAGAGGTCCCCTAACAGCACATCACAACCAAATATAAAGTGATGCAGAACTGTAGTGGTCCTGATTACAGTTTGCATAGTCTGTACTTTGCATTCCAGAAGCAACTTGGAACATTACAGAATGTGGTCAGAATGGCTGTAATTTTAATCTGTATTCAAGAGCTATTCTTCACATAACTTGCTGAGTGATGGCAGAAGTGAGGACCGATGATAAAAGCCCACAATTTCCACATGTTAATTAATGAGCTTTATGTTGTTGTCTTGCATTTGTGCAATGCAATTATGCAAAATGTCTTCTTTTTAGCACAGTGCAGACTTTCCTTCACGGCTACTGACATCTGAGCTGAGCTATTGCAAAACTCATTATGGTCCTTCAAGATGATTTTCTTGAATTGCTTGGGCAAATGAGTGCTATTGTAATAAACACTTAAGCTTATACCTCTTCAAACACTTCCAGTGCAAACAGCCATTAGATGGTCAGTGGCTTCTAAAGCTATACGTTTTAAAGCTATACGTTTTATATCCTCACATGCTGGATGTCTAAGAATATCTTTGTTTCCAGACTCCATCATTCAAATCACTTCTACTGGTGGAAAAATAAAAGATCATTAACGTCCTTCATAGCAACAGTGAAGGTTGCCGTTACACAGCAATGAAGAGGTTTTGTCCCCAGTCATCAGAAAAACGGACTTTACTTAAGCAGTTAAGTATTTTCTTGTTGTAGAAAAATGACATTTTTTTCTCCTGTTGCTTTCCCACCATTGTTTAGCAGGACAGCTGGAGAGCAATGCTGACTTTTTTTTTTTTTTTTTTTAAAACCAGAGCAAAATGTATTTGCAGGGGCATTTGACTTCTTCACCTGCTTGTTAAAACCTCTGCAGGAACTACTGGTATATTCAATGAAGCAACACATACGCTGGTGTGTTTTCTTTTTTCTAGTAGCTTTCTCTGAGTTTAAAACTGGTGGGAAAAAGCTCAATAAATTCTATATTCAGGGGTCCCTGCCTCCCACCACTGAAAAATTGCAATATGTGGTAGAAGTGTAGCTGCTGTTTACTTACAACTGAAAATCACAGAGAACCTATTTCACTGTGCCACACACACACACACACACACACACACACACACACACACACACACACACACAAAATCTCCCCCACATTGCAGCCCTTTCCAGGCATCTGAGCTGACAAACTTAATGTCCACAGAAAAGCCAGTAGGCGATAAGATAGTCCAAAAGAGAATCCAAAAATTTGAGGAAGATTTCTTTTTTTTTTTTTTTTATCCAAATGACACGTCTACTTTGTCATTTTAGATCTCTTGCCAACCCATAACCATCCACCCTCTTGGATGCTTGTGCAGTCCTGCTAGTTGTTCAGAAAAGAAGACATAAGAAGCTGGCGTTGATCCTGGTGGTTTCAAAATGGACAGTTTCCCCTGAATACACAGACAGAGATGGCTTGGCTTTTGTAGCACCAACCTCATCAGTCCCCCTATACAGATTTACTGGGGACAGAAGTGATGTGTAGGGTTCAGCCTCTCAAGGAGTAACATTGTGAATAGGCCTGGCACAGAAATCTAGGGCTGTCTGCTGTAGTGGCATTACTTAGGGCGATCGGGGCTCAAGAGTTGACAGTTCGTCTTGTACTCGGAAAGTTGCAGGTTTGACAGTCTCGGTCATTGTGTCCTTGGGCAAGACACTTCACCCGTTGCCTACTGGTGATGGTCAGAGGGCCCGGTGGCGCCAGTGTCCGGCAGCCTCGCCTCTGTCAGTGCGCCCCAGGGCAGCTGTGGCTACAATGTAGCTTGCCATCACCAGTGTGTGAATGTGTGTGTGAATGGGTGGATGACTGAATGTAGTGTAAAGCGCTTTGGGGTCCATAGTGACTAAGTAAAGCGCTATACAAGTACAGGCCCTTACTTTGAAACACAAAGCATGTCCCCAAAAGTAGTACTGTATGAAGGCTCATGATTTATTCATAGTGAATCAAGTCCCACATTCCAACTCATGTACTAAACAGTTGTGGATGATATTGTTGATAAGTATCCCCAGTACTCTACTCTACTCTAATCTTTTACTGTCACTCTCGATAACAGTGAAATTAATTTTCAGATGAAGCCTGCTTGTACAAGAGTATTCCATAATCAATGTAAGTGTGACTTAATAATTTCTTGAAAAATTATGGATACAACCAGGGCCCATAAATGTGAGCCCTTTGCTTGTATGCTTTCTTTTTTGAGTAAAATAAGTATTGCACTACTCTAACACAGCTATGAATAAATTCAAGATAGCAAGAAGGTTTCTGGGTTTCAATCTGCCGGCTGGGGCTTTCTGGTGTGGAGTTTGTATGTTCCCCCTAAGCCTGGATGGGTTCTCTCTGGATATTCTGATTTCCAACCGCAGTCTAAAGATATGTATACAAGGTTAAGAGGTGATTCTTAATTGGTCATAGGTGTGAATGTGGTTGTCTCTATGTATTAGCCCTGTGATGGACTAGCAACCTGTCCACAGTATACCCTGCTTCTCAACCAATGACAACTGGGATAGGCGCCAGCCCCACTGTATGCCTAAATTGCATTAGTGGTTAAGAGTTTCTATGGCCTTCTGTATTTGATTAGCAGTGGGAAATTAGTTGTTCCAAAAATGACTAAGTTGTTAAAGTGTGTACAGATGTATTTATTCAACGTTTGATAAACAGTTCTTATGTATCTCTATGTATTTATTTTTATGTTTTGTACTTTGTGATCTTGACACAAAAATCAAATCCATGGTGAAAGTCATGTTTCATTTCATCTGACATTGTAACTACAAGATTTGAAAATAAAGGTTAATTATATTTGAGCCTGCTGGTTTTGAATGATCAGTTATATTTAATTTCAGTATATAATTTTAACAGTCTAAAATACGTGTGGATGAATATTAGATTCAGATAGAATGCAATGCTAAAATCTTGACACTAATTTAACAGACTGAAAAGACTTCAAAAACAGCACAAAGGGGATGCTATAATAAACCGCAGAACATTTTTGTAGTTTTTTTAGGCTACAGATACATCTAATCTAGTTCTAAAATCATAATTTGACAACTACTAGGCCTACAGTTTTAATAGTATTCAAACCTTTAATCAAGTTTTTTGAAGGCAATATGGGTTTCCAAGGATTGTTTTATGATTTTCATCATGGACTGACAGGTGTTTTAATCCAACCTTTGAGCAAGCTTTCTACACGCTGTGAAGTGCTTTCATATTAGGCTTGCTTCTGTCTTTCGTCTCTGTTCACTGACATGCGATTGCTTTTTTCAGCATTTGGACCTCAGTGTCAGAAGAAAGCCAGTACAATAATTTCATTTTAGAGACCTAGCGAATCCAAAGTTTCCGGTCTAGTTCCAAAATCCTCTCTCTCTTAACTTTCACACCGACCCACTGCATAACCCCCATCTCTGTGGGTTTGTGACTGCCGATTTCAGAATTCCTATATCATATCTGGCGCGCACACACACACACACACACACACACACACACTTGCATCACCCACATACACCTGTAAAACCTATATTCTTGATCACTAGTTAGGATTTATAATTGACACTTTATGTTGTGAGGGAATGTACTGGCTGTGAGTGCTGTGAGAGTGAGTTGTGTTGTGTATATTGGCTGTATGGTTGCTGGTGTTTTTGTTACTCATTCTTGCAGAATATTATCTGAAACCATGCTCTGTAAACAAAGTGCTGCCAAATGACTTCATTATTTGGCTATTTGATTTGTGTTAGAATCATAGTTGCAAAATCATATGGGTGCAGGATGAAGAGAGGATGGGTTTCCATTAAAGTTAAAGTAAATTCTGAAAAAAATTCCAGATAATCAACAAAAGAAAATGTGACTTAAAATGCATTTCTATGAAAATATCAGTCCTCTGTAATATGCTATTTATATTCTCTCTATATATGCTCTGTGGTGGGCAGATGTCAGTTTCTATTTCACAAAAGTATTCTATTAAATGTTTTGGAATTAAAGTCCACTCAAACATAGTCATACAATTGAATGACAAGCAGTTTCACAACCACTTATATTGCCACCTATTATCTTGGGACAAATTAAGCGGATAAATGATCCTGAGTTGATTCCAAGCATTTGGAATCAGAAGCTGCCAATTTGCATTTGGTAGCTGTTCACTGGAACTCTCTGTGAAGAGCTGTATAGTGATGAAATACAAGCGAAGGAGGACATCTTTAGACCAAAAGACAAAGAGATATAAAAACTGTAGGAGTAGAAAAACAATCTGGTGCAAAGAAGGGAAAAAATGGAATGAACTAGCCAGCTGATTAACACCCAAAGGCCTGGAAGATCATTAGAGAAAACTAAAGTGAATGATCACAGAATCCTTTGGCAAAGTCGCTGTCAAAATCTGCAATTGATAGATGCTCTCATGTATGAAGTCCAGAGAATTTAAGGTTATTCCAAGTGGGGGAAAAAAAAAACCCGGACAAAAACCTATATATTTCAAATTAGGTAGGTTTGGATAATTGGATAATCTGAGAATGTGGGACTATGTACATAAATGGAAATAATTCCTAAACAGTTAACACAGTACTTTTGTTAAAGCACTTTAACTGATCCTAAAGTTCTGCATTTAAATCATGCCTTGATTGTTTACCACAGAATTTGGCTGTGGTATAAAAATAAAAATGTATAAAAATGTATAAAAAGTGTATAAAAATGACCTGAAAGAGCCAAAAACAAAACAAAACAAAAAAACCCAGACAAAATCTATTCTATCCACTTATGTACCCTAATTAAGGTGGGCTTACTCATTCCATCTTTTTCTCTGCCTCGTTCTCTTCTCATGCATCTGAGGTCTGAAGCAGCCAGAGCTGCACCTAGGCCTACGGCACACAGCTGTTCTGATTTTGACACACAGCGCATACTGTGTGTCAAAATCAGAACAGGATAGTGCTCAGTTAACCTCCCCACAGCCCTGTCTCTAACAACCTTTCTGGTTGGAAATCCAGCTTTGCAGTGTCGCTCAGAAGACACACAGCCGCTGCTGCCTTTTTTTTTTTTTTTTTTTTTACAATTGATTATTCTTTTTCACAATGGGATGTCTAATATTTTAAAAATATTCATTTATGCAATCAAATTTAGAATATATGCTGACAGACTGCACTGTGCTTCTATTAGTCAAAGCCTGTCCAATCAGGCTTTTTTATTTACAGTCTATAATCATATAGAATTTGATGCGGTTGACAATATTGTCCTATTTGTCTTAAAGGGCTTTTTCTGTTAGGGTAAGGAAGTTTTCCTTTAACTCTTCTCTGACCTTTGGGGTTCTGCAAGGCTCAATCTGAGACCAGTTATTATTCTCTTTTTAGATCCTTGCTTTAGCCAGCATCTCAATCTTTTTTTTTTTTTTTTTTGGCATTTCTTATCATTTTTATGCAAAAGACATTTAGCTGCATATGTCTTAAGCCTCACCAGCTGGATGTGCTGTCCAACCTAGTTCTCTTTTTATCCCAGATAACTGACTGGCTCTCCAACAATGACCTTGTGTTAAATTCCAATAAGACTGAGGTCATGATTATGGCTCCTCCTGAAAAGCTTTTAAGAATGAGTGCAGTGATTGCTTCCTTTTGTTCATCTGCGAACTCCAGTGTTCGCAATCTCAGTGAAATATTTGATCACATTCCTCTCTTTCTCTCACTTAGGGGACACTCATTTGGGAGCTATAGTCTGTTCCCCTGAATTGGAGAAAATTGTTCATGCATTTGTGTCATTGCATCTAGATTACTGTAATACCCTATTTACCATATTAGATAAATCATCTCTTTCCCACTTCTAAGCGATACAAAATGTTACAGCCACGCTCATTACATAATCTAGCAAACAAGTTGACATTACCCTAATTTTATACTTTCTACATTGGCTTCCAGGTATTTTGAGAATTAATTTTAAAATTCTCATACTTTCAGCGGTGGGAATGAGAATCAGCACCTCCAAATCTGAGGCCATGGTCCTCAGCCGGAAAAGGGTGGAGTGTCCACTCCGGGTCAGGGACGAGACCCTGCCCCAAGTGGAGGAGTTTAAGTATCTCGGGGTCTTGTTCACGAGTGATGGGAGAAGGGAGCCGGAGATCGACAGATGGATTGGCGCAGCGGCTGCAGTGATGCGGACGCTGTACCGGTCTGTTGTGGTGAAAAGAGAGCTGAGTGTAAAAGCGACGCTCTCAATTTACCGGTCAATCTACGTCCCTACCCTCACCTATGGTCACGAGCTGTGGGTAGTGACCGAAAGAACGAGATCGTGAATACAGGCGGCGGAAACAGGTTTCCTCCGAAGGGTGGCTGGCCCCTCCCTTAGAGATAGGGTGAGAAGTTCGGCCATTCGGGAGGGCCTCAGAGTAGAGCAGCTGCTCCTCCACATCGAAAGGAACCAGTTGAGGTGGTTTGGGCATCTGACAAGGATGCCCCCTGGGCGAGGTTTTCCGGGCATGTCCCACCGGGAGGAGGCCCCAGGGCAGACTCAGGACACGCTGGAGAGATAATATCTCTCGGCTGGCCTGGGAACGCCTTGGTGTTCCCCCGGATAAGCTGGAGGAGGTGGCTGGGGAGAGGGAGCTCTGGGCTTCTCTGCTTGGGCTGCTGCCCCCGTGATCCGGCCCCGGATAAGCGGAAGAAAATGGATGGATCATACTTTCATACGGAGCATTAAATCGACTAGCTCCAGACTATTTATCTAATCCTAACCCTAACCTACTTCTTGTTAAACACACTGCTGTTTGCAGTCTTCGTTTGCAGGCTCAAAATTTATTAGCTGTTCCTTGTATGAGATTTAAGACTAGAGGAAACAGACTGCAGCATCTAGACTTTGGAATAGTCTACCACTTCAACTACATTTGACTCTTTCTTGATGCATGCTCAATCATCCAGGTAAGTAAATCTCCAAAAGTTGATTCTGTTCATCTGGACGTAGCGTTTTGTGGGAGAAACGTTTCGTCACTCATCCAAGTGACTTCTTCAGTCTCAGCTGACTCCAGGTTTCCCCAAATCTTATAAACAGTAAATTTGCATAATGACTGAAACCAGCCCACTGAAATAACAATGGACTGGGAGGTCAGTTCCTTAATCATAATTATGCAAATTCTCATGACCATTGATTAACAACCACTGACCAAAACCCACTGATCGATGGCCATGAGTACCATTCACAGAGAGTTGGGGAATGGCTGCAATCACAGCATTGTAAGATGGCAAAAGATGTACCCTTAGGCCCCCTCCTCGATTCAGAGATGGTCTTTCCCTTTTCACGTAAATGGCTTCCTTGACTCCGCACTCAAACCAGCGTTCCTCCCTGTCCAAGATGTGTACATCCTCATCATTGAAAGAGTGTCCACTGGCCTGTAGGTGTAAATAGACTGCAGAGTCCTGGCCTGATGAGGTAGCTCTTCTGTGCTGTGCCAGGAGGATTGCCAGGATTTATACATCGGGGAAACCAAACAACCTTTGGCGAAGCGGATGGCACAACACAGAAGAGCTACCTCATCAGGCCAGGACTCTGCAGTCTATGTACACCTACACCACCACTGGTCAGTGGTTGTTGATCAATGGTCATGAGAATTTGCATAATTAACATTAAGGAACTGACCTCCCAGCCCATTGTTCTTTCAGTGGGCTGGTTTCAGTCATTATGCAAATGTATGTTTATAAGATTGGGGAAACTTGCAGTCAGCTGAGACTGAAGAAGCCACTTGGATGAGTGACAAAACGTTTCTCCCACATAACGCTACATCCAGATGAACAGAATCAACTTTTGCAGAGATACATTCGACTCTGTGGACTCGTTCAAAACTTCTCCCTTTAACCAGGCCTTCTTTTTTAAATCCTTTTTGTTTTTGTTTTTTTTAAATATAGTTTTGTATTTCTACTAAAGTGTAATTCTATTAGCTTTCATATTTTATTGTGGTTACTCCTAACATTTGCTTATTTTATTGTAAGGCACTTTATGTCTGTGAAAAATATTCTATAAATAAACTGTACTGAGTTACTTATAAATAAGTAAGTAAGTAAATAAATAAATAAATAGTGTTTGTGGATGAAGCATGCGAGAAAAAGAATTTAAATCCATGTATTTTTACTGAAAAACAAACAAAGAAAAGTACAAGTAATTTTAATGAAACTCTGAAAACAGCGTGGCAAACTCACACAACTCTTTCTCTGCTTGTATATAATTGCATAGAAAAGACCTACTAAAAAAACACCATCATTAAAAGCTTCATAATTATAAATGTTTCTCTTATGCTACATAGGCATACCAGTGAACAAATGAGCACTTTTAAGACTAAGTCCTGGTCTTTTCAAGAACACAGGTTACATGTCCAGAACTGAACCTACTTTCATCCACCCCCGACTAAAGCGGTTATGTTTTTAATTAGGATACTAATTAGCATTGTGCAAACATGATGTAATTAGTTTGCTCTCAGTTAGGACAGCTGGAAGTAACACAGACATATGCCTGCCACACTCAAAAGGATCACAAGCTTCTTGCTCCACTCAGTGCACCAATTACCCTGTTCTAATTCTCCGCCCTGTTTGTGTGAAGTTGCACGTTCCCTCAAAGTCCCTCAAAGGCAGGCAGACAATATGAACTTGACAGAATGTGCCAATTGTGAAATATAAAGTTAATGAGACAAAGGATATATAGTTTAATTTTAAGTTATAAGTTTATGTATGAAAATAGCCACTCTTGTGTGTTCATGTACATGAATGGAACACCTCTAACCATCAACAAGGCAGGAAAATTAAAGCACCACAACCAGGCATATTTTTACTCAAAGAAAAACAAAGAACAAAACACAATAACAATTAAACAGGGGAGCTCTTTCTGGGGAGCTAATGCCCATATAAGCTCTTGATCTCTACAGCATGAATACTTACAAAAAGCCCTCAGTCTGACTTTCTTTCTGGAACACAAACAAATACTCAATCCTCTTATTCTTTAGGAACCAATCGTCTTTCTTGGTTAATAATTTGCAATACTAATTCTGCATGAACATGACAATATAAAAGCCACTGTGAACAAAGATATCTGTAGATGGTTTGAAGTAATTAGGATGTCTGTGAAGGTTCTCAGTCATTCAAGTCATCGTAGTCTAAGGAGCTTGGAAAGAAAAGCGTCTGGACTTCTTTAAGTTGCTTGAAGACATTTCACCTCTCATCTGAGAAGCTTCTTCAGTTCTAGGGTCAAATGGTGGAGAGTCCAAGATTTAAGCTCTGTGGGAGTAACCCACAGAGAGGGACAATGGACCCCCTAATGATCTTCTACCTAATGACATGAGCCAAGGTGTGAAAATGGGTGTAGGTCACAATCAGCCAAGGTTTCGGGTGAACTCATTGTGAAACCTAGCCCCACCCAATCATGTGATTTCTGACCTCAGGAAATCACATGATAGGGTGGGTTAGTCCCACAGAGCTTAAATCTGGGACTCTCCACCATTTGACCCTAGAACTGAAGAAGCTTCTTGGATGAGAGTTGAAACGTCTTCAAGCAACTTAAAGAAGTCCAGAAGCTTTTCTTTCCAAGCTCCTTAGACAAGTAATTAGGATGCTCTCTTTATATAACAGTGTTCAATAGAAATAAAAGGTATAAGGTAAAATAATAGATTCTCCACCAATGACTTGAAATTCATCCATTAAGGACCTCTAATTTAGTATTTAGCAAGGTCTGTCAAATGTGACTTGTTGCTCACAGTGCTACATAGAAATATTGGGATCTGGGCAACTACACATACTGTATATAAAGCAAAAACAGAGTTTGTACAAATGTAAAAGAACAAACAAACAACCAAGCAACTTTGAAGTACATATTTTGAAATAACCTTGTAATTTCTTTAAGCACTAAGTAGTTCTTGGACAATATTCAAAGAAACTGTCTGCCTTTTGTTCCATTCTGTGTCTAGATGATTCCACACTGCTTCAATAATGTCGAGATCCAGGAAAGAAATTCATGCCTGATTGCATTCCATTCTATATTTATTTTTCTATTCAGGTATGCTTTGATTGTATTGGCAATATGTTTGCAAGCTGAGAAATGAAGTTTCTGCCAGTCAGATGCTTTCCAGATGGCACTGTATTGTGGGTCAAAATCTGATCGTATTGTTCTGCATTCTGTCTTGACAAGATTCACAATACCACTGGAAATACAGCGCATACAATATTTATTTTATTTTATTTTGTTAACACAAGGCTGCCGACATTCACTGTTGTACACCTCATCCATACATGTTTACAGTGACTTGAAATGTATAAATGTAAAATTTGGATTCATGACTCCATAGGAGTCGTTGCCATTGACTGTCAGTCCAGTTCTTCTGGACAGAAAATTCATTCCTTAAGAATGACTTCTTGACAGCTGCCATGATACCATTTCTGATTAGGCTTCAGCAAACTGTAGATGGGCCAACAGATGCAACTGATGTCAGTTCTTTATTGCACTTTTTCTATTCCTTAAGGACGTGACTTACAGATACTGATCATCTGCTGTAAATAGTTTAAGCCTGCCACCGCTTCTTTTATCCTCCACTTGTCCACGGGACTCCCACAGCACCATGGCATGATATGACAAATTTTTTACTACTAGATTTTTGGGGATCAACCTTGTTGGGGCAGAAACACAATTTTATGCCTGTAGAACTGTGTTATCATAGGCATTTTTCACAATTTCAGCTCAAGAAATGGGAACCAATGGTGTGTTTTTGTGACAAACTGCCAGTATCAAAATATCTAAAGATAAAATATAAAAACTATTCTTTGCCAATTTTTCTGTCATTCGTAGACACAACATTGGTTCATCTGTTGAGTTAAGTAACCTTGTTTACAGTATGTCTGAATGATCCATAAGTCAGCGTTTAGTGGCTTAACAAACAAAGAAAAACATGCCTCTGAAAATGGTCAAGCACAAGGACGAGACGGAGAAAGGGTAAAAAACAACAACAAAAAAAAAAAAAACAGCCAATATCCAAGGAAAACCTTTGAAAGACATTTAGAAAGTCAGGAGAACTGTTCTCCTGAAACAAGGTGTGGCTCAACATTTTTGCATAGTACTGCACAGTAAAGATATCCACTTTGAAGTAGGCCAGTACAACCAGAAGTAAGAGTAAACTGTTCTTATGTCATGTGAAGTTGAAAAAAACCAAACAAACAATATTCTATTTGTACAAATTAAGGTAGGCATTTAATCCATGGTCTATATGTAGAGCTCAACGATTTCCCTGAGCACATCCAATTCAGTGATTTGTGGCTGGGAGCAAAGTGAGCACACCCCTAATGAAATATCTCAGTGTGTATGCATATTTATTTAAGTGTATGCACATGCATGTTTATTATCTCTGCTTGAATGTTATGATTTATGATAGCTGTGATTCAGGCAGGTGATGGATGACCGCATTAGAAGCAGCAGGTTTTTTCCCTTCAGGTCTTTCTCTGTATATATTATGTAGCACACAATAAATCTGACTTCACATATCTCAAACAATAACATAAATAAATAAGGCAAGTAATAATTTTTGACCTTGTTAGGTTACATGCATCATTTCAGCAATCATACTCAAAAAGGAATGTTCTGCTAGTGTAATTAAGGACGTGGCCACAGTGTCATACATTATTTGTGTTATTTCACTGCAGGACTTAAAACAGAAAATCTTCTCACATCTCAGCATTTGAGTCTCATATCCAAATGTTGGATACCACCAATATTATTTCCTGTGCCTTAGAATGCTGCTCACATTAGGTAACACCAAAGGGCCAGCTTGGCAAGTGTGACGAGATTAGACTGCAAGATTTGACTAATTTTGAAGTACATTTCATCACACAAAGCATCAGTGATTATCTGCCTTGAATCATGAATATACTTAAACTAGAAGAATAAAGAACAGTGTTGCATCACGAACAACAGGATTTTCAGAGGGTCTTTCACTCTATTGCATGCACAGACTCACCTCACTCCCCTTTTCTCTACCTTCCGTTGTCAGAACACATGTGGTTACTTTCTCTGTCTCCTTGTCACACTTGTTAACGCTCGTCCTTCATCTGTGAATGTAAAGCCTCAGCAGTTTCAACAACACTTCTCCTGCAGCTGTCTGTTAAACCTGCCAAACACTAATGCAAATGGTAACAAACTGAAAACTTAATGACAGAATTGCTTGTCTTTTTATTTCATCATAGAGGCATGTGATAAAATAGAACCCCTTTTCAAATAAATTCAAATTTACTGATTTAGATTTTAATGAAAAATACATTTGTCTCACTCCAGGGTAAATCCAATGTGTTTCTGCTGGACTGATGTGCGCTGATGATACTGCAGCAGCATATCGGTTCACAATCATTGATCAAATGGCCCAGTTGGGAGTGGCAAGGTACTATGTTACACAGCTAACTACTACTTACTAAATTTCAGCAAAACCTTGGAGCTGGTTATAGAAAGCACAGCTGGATGCTCTTTAAACTGCTTAGTTCAGAACCATAAAAGTACCCTACCACAAGATCTACTACTCTCCACTCCACCTCATCGTGCAGAACCAAAACTAATGCGATTACAAAGAATCCTCTACATGACAATGGTGACATATGCCTACTTCTGGCAAACAACTCTGTAGCAACAACTGCAAAATGGTGACAAAAAGAATTTTTTAGAAGAAAAAACAAAAACTAAACATTAGGGGTTTTTTGTTTTAGCTTTTGTGTATTCTTAACCTTATTATGTCATGGTCCTGAGTCGTGTGACCCAGTGTTGAGGAGTTTTATGTATCTTTTGTATTCATTTATGCTTTAGCTTAGTTTGTCTAGTTAATTTCTAGGGTGCTGTTTAGCCCTTTGTTTCTTAGTTGTTTATGTCATCTCCCTGTACTCAGTCTCCCTGGTTCGTGCGTCTACCTGTCATGCGTCATGTCTGCGTGGTTATGTTTAGTTCATGTCATGTCTAATCTCCATGTTTCCTGTTTTACTTTGAAAGTCTGTATTCAATGTCAGTGTATTTAGTTTCACTTCTCCTGTCCTGTCTTTAGGTTCATGTGTGTCAGCTGTGCTCCCATGTGTGGCCACTTCCCCTGATCATCCCTCATGTGTATTTAGTCTCTGTGTTTCATGCAGTCTGTGTCGCGTCGTCTGTGTTCCCACCCTCCATGTCCTCACGGCCAGTCTTTACAGTCATCATCATGGTGCTCTGAGTCTTCTTAGTTTATCAGTATCTGTTTCCCAGTTTAGTTCAGTTCAGTTCAGTCACGGTGTTTCTGCTTTGTGTGAGACCTGTCATCAGACATAATAAAGGCTCGCTTTCAGTTTAAGTTTACTCCGGTCTACTCTCTTGTGTTCGCACCTGGGTCCACCACACACACCACCGCATGGTCTGTCTCCTCAGATCGTGACAGTTTAACTGCTGTCTTCACTGAGCCCACTGGATTGTTTATTGACTTGAATGTTTCCTCCATCTTTGAAAAGTGAATTTGTACTGTTTGATTTGAAATTGCAACATATACATAACATATATGTACAAATGTATTATTTTTAATTTGATTCTTTTTGCCTTTATTGGACAGAAAAGTCAAGAGTAGACAGCAAAGTAAGGAGCGAGCAAGAGAGAATGACAAAAGTGAAATGGTCAGCAGAATCAAACTGCAGCATGTGTCATCTCCTCAACCACGTGAGCTAAAGCAGCACGCAAATCATTTTTTTATCATTTTTTAAACATCACACTATATGGTGATAAGCAATTTTTCAAACTTTTCTAAACAATAATGTATGTTAAATAACCTATAGTCTATACATCGGTAATGTATAATCAACACACTTACAAAAAATACAATTTCTTATTTACAACAATCAAACCCCAGGGCTCTCCAAATTATAGTCAGGTGTATCGTCTTTGCTTCAATTATCCTTGAGATGTGTCAAGAACTAAATTAAAAGTTCCACTGTGGCTAATTAAATTCTTTAGAAAAGTACACAAGTGTGTGTAAAAGGATGCGTGTCAAGAAAAAAAATAAAATGGCATAGTGAATTTGTGAAACACACATTAGGGGAGGGGTTGAAATAAATTCTAAAGCTGAGTATTCATAGGAGCACCTAGAAATGACGTACTTCATCAGAGTAAAAACCAAGAGCAGTCACATTCACGCTAATAGAGTTTCAGAAATTCTCTGCAGAGACAAAAGAACCTGACACAAGGACGACCATGTTAACAACTCACCATCAATAAATACTTTATCATGAGTGCGAGCATTTAAAACAACTCTATGAGCATGAGGAAAACCATTGAGTCAGAAACTGAAATATTTGGATGAAGCATGTGGCAGCATGATACTATGGGTGTGGATCTCACCCATAGGGACACAGTGAAAGCGGTCCGTTTAATTTGGCCACTAAATTGAGAAAAGTCTCGTTTTGTCCATAAGAGGCCCAACTAAAACCCAGAGGGAACATTTGAGACCTGGAGCTGGACGTTTCCAAGCACTTTGACAATATCAGTCCGGAAGAATGTCATAAACTGCACGATTTCAGGTGTGAAAAGCCTATGGAGACTTATTTAAAAAGACTGATGGCAGAAATGGTTGACAAAGGGTCTTCAAGTACTAATTTAATCTAAAACAATTTGTAAACAAGAAATTTCAGGTTTTGTCTCAGTTTCACTTTGAAATTGTGAGCTGTCAAGTGAAGATGTGTAAGGTGTATGAATTTAGTCATTTTAAAATTAAACACTAAAATGTGGGTAAGAAGTAAAATGATCTGGATATGTGATATGGCGTTATTTTTGTGCCACTATTCTGAGCGCACGTAAAATAAGTTTGCAGGTGCAAGTGTTGCATTTTGAGGAGAAATTTATTTTGAGCGAAGAAAAGCTAAATTTGAGTGAACAAAATTCGTTGCTGCGTGCAAAAAATGTATTTCAGTGTTTGCTATTATCCACACACACACACACACACACACACACACACACACACACACACACACTAGCAGGCCCTCTCGCTCAGTTTTTGCATTTGCGCTCGCAATGTGTTGCTTGCGCTCTCAACATTTCTGCCCGTGCGCGCTCAACTCTTTCTGTACACCGTTATATTTGTGCCACAAAACCAGCCAAACTTCAAATATCTGCTCGATTTATCAAGACATCACATATTTCCACAAGTGCTCTAATGTTTTTGGAGATGCCTGTTACCCACGGGCATCCTCACCCTGAAGTTTACACAGCACCATTCTCGCATGAAAATATCTTAAAAAGTTTATTTTGTGACACAGAAAGAGTAATATTTCAAACTCCGCCACTCTGTGTCCCTCCGCCACTGCCTCGTTTGAGTTTTGGACAAATGGATTCTGGGATATTGCATTTCGTCATTTCGAGCTGATTGGAGACGAAAACAGCCAATCAGATTTTTTTGCATCCAAGTCTGTGATTGGCTGGTTTTGTGGCACAAATATAACGGTGTACTAGGGCTGCCACAAACGATTATTTTTGCGATTAGTCGACTAATCAGATCATCATCCACTGGACGTAAAAGTACAGCTTATTGCAGCAGCATGCATCTGCTTTTATATAACTATCATTAGCTTACAGCTTTAAGTGTTTAAGGTATGCGCTAACTAAAAATAAAGACAAGATGATAGTTTATTAAATTTTAATGAAATTTGCAGATTGTTTTGGTGAAGTTTAATAAACTCCTTGCTATCTAAACTATAACGGGACACCGGAGTATATTCTCCAGCATCTCACACTTCTGATAATCAGTTGTCTGCTTGACGTTTATTCAGCTGTGTAAAAACTATAACTTTAATCTCAGCCAAACCGATTTACTCAGGAACAAATAAAATACTAAAAAAAGCCAAACAATAACATTTTGAAGTTATCTAAGTGACTTATATATATTTAACCTGAGTAGTGAAAGACGGCGGTGGGTTTGAAAATGATTTGCCGGGAGTCCGGTGTTCTCACGGGCTCTAGTGAGCCTTGCCTCCGGCTCGCTATCGAGCTAGTGGGTAACAGACGTCTCCGAAAACGTCGGAGCGCTTTTTAAAATTTGTGGTGTCTTGATAAACTGAGCAGATATTTGAAGTTTACACAGTTACATTCTCACTTGAAAATATGTTAAATTTTTTTTTTTTTTTAGAATGCTAAAGCACGATCAAGCTGGTCACGTGACGCGCTTGGCTAAGATGGCTGCCTGAGAGCACACTGCGCCCAAACCCCGTATATACTTCTGCTTAAATCGCAATCCAGAGATTTAAAATTGCACCATAATACATTGATAAGGTTTGCCTAGTGCTAATATGCCAAATGTTACTAGGAACTCCGTTAAATCCAGCGCTGGAGCTGGGGCGAGCAAAATGTCTGAACCAGTTAGTGCTAGCTGTGTTAGCCAAAAGGCTTCACCTCCATACGAAGACACGGAAGAGTCGGAGCCAGCGTGGGGTATCCCCAGGGAGCTGGCGAAGGAATTGGCCCGACTTTCAGCCCTTATAGTGGAAAAATCCGACGTCCATGATAAGAAACTGGAAGAAATACGAATCAGCACAAGCGCCACAGAGAGTAAGCTGGTAGACATAGTCAACAGGATCGGTCAGGTGGAAAATCGGCTTTGTTTCTTAGAAGACGAACATGAGAGACAAAAAGCTAACCCCGCGGTTACGGTGGACGAAGTTGCAGTACTTCAGCAGAAGTTAGATGACATGGAAAATAGGGAACGGAGGAATAATCTGCGTTTTGTGGGGTTCCCCGAAGGCTGCGAGGAGATGGACGCGGGGAAGTTTCTGGAGGGAATCTTACCGAAGATTTTGAACCTGGTCCTTTCGCGGGGCCTGGAAATAGAAAGAGCACACCGAATTGGGGCTCCACCAAAGAGGTATGAAGGCGATCAACCTCCGCGAGCTAGACCACTCATAGCCAGATTCCTGAGATTCCAAGATCGCAATCGGGTCGCCGAGGCTGCCCGTCGCCTGGGGGATATCGTATGGGAAGGTCACCGTATAATGATCTTCCCGGACTACTCAAGGTTGCTGAGTGAGAAGCGGAATAAGTTCAATGAGTGCAAGAAGCTTCTGCACAACAAACGTATTGGTTTCTCCTTAATCTATCCAGCAGTGCTTGTTGTGAAAGCTCCTCAGGGATCCCGTCGCTTCGAGGACCATAAAAAAAGCAATGACTTTCATTCGCTCTATGGTGTAAAACCGGTTTGTTTGCCTGTTCGTTTTTGTCCTTTTTTGTTGTTTTGTTTTTTCTTTTACCTGTCGTTTCTGTTTATTTTCTGGGTAGTAATATTCTCCTGTTTTTTTCTTTTTTTTTTTTTCTGTGGATACCGAAGTACTGGAACAGCTCGTGGCTCCTGGTTTTATTAATGGAGTTTTGATTATGTTTAGAGAGAGATACAAATGATGATTATTACGTGCTCGTTTTCGTATTAAGGACTATTCTGGAGGTTTACTCCTCTTCTCTAAACTGAAATGGACACAAGGTGGAGCGGTGAGTTCATACCCTTAGGGGATTTATTGTACTTTGTCCACTCTTAGTGTTCTGTTTGTTAAATTGTATTATAAGCATTAAACTAGAACAAAGTTTGGTTTGGAATGTATTTTTCTATAGATAAGACTGTAGATCCAGTATATTCGATTGAGGTTTTTTTTTTTTTTTTTTTTCTCTCTCCTCCTTAGATTAAATTATGGGTTCAGCCTGGACTATCGGGGTATGGGAGAGCGGGGCTCAAGGCAGTGGTAGTTAAGTGTATGATTACGGACTTTGGTAAGGGGGGAATCATTGCCTGGGGATCCCCGGCATGGTTGAGGTATTGTTTTAATAGTTTTGTTTTCTGTGGGTTTTTTTTTCTTTTATTAATTTTTGATGCCAAATTTGCTAGTCATTATTACAGGTTTCTGAACATCCCGCTTTATATGTACCTTAAAATTATCTATAAGTAGAAATAATCTGAGTATCATGAGCTGGAACGTCAAGGGCCTCAATAATCCCATTAAGAAAAACAAAATATTGTCCTTTATAAAATCTAAGAAGTGTGATATTGCATTTGTTCAAGAGACCCAACTGTTGCCTCAAGATTCTCAGACGCTATGCGTGGGTTGGGTGGGATATGTAGGGGCAGCCAGTGGTACTAGTAAAAGCAGAGGAGTGGCCACTTTGATTGGTAAACATTTACAGTTTAAATGTATCCAAAAGAGTAAGGATGACGCTGGGAGAATGATGTTAATGTTGTGTGAAGTTCAAGGGAAGGCGGTCATCTTAGCTAATGTATATGCTCCTAACGTAGATGATCCATCCTTTTTTGGACAATTAGAGAAAAAAATATCTGACATGGGGGATTACCCTATTATTATGGGGGGGGGATTTTAATGAGGTTATGGACCCGGTACTGGATCGGAGTTCCAGATCAGTCTATGCTTCTAGGGCTCATAGGGCCCTAAAAGGGCTGACTGAAGCGTGTGGCCTCATAGATGTGTGGAGGTTACAAAACCCCTCTGGAAGGGACTATACTTTTTTCTCCCCCCCTCACCATTCCTTCTCAAGGATAGATTTTTTTTTGGTATCCCAATCACTAATGCCTGCTGTTGTATCGAGTAATATTGGTACCATAATCCTCTCAGATCATAGCCCTGTTTATCTTCTCATGCTACTATCTAATGATACAGCTAGGACGCCTAGATGGAGACTTAATTCGACCCTTTTATTAGATGCAGCATTCAGAGAGTCTCTTCGATTACAAATCAATCTGTATATAGAGACGAATGTCCCTACTGCCCCTTCAGCAGGAGTAGCATGGGAAGCACTAAAAGCTTTCCTGAGAGGCTATATAATACAGTATGCCTCATTTAAAAAGAGGGAAAATATTACTAAACTTCAAAATTTAGAACGTCAAATTAAACTTGCTGATTTAAAATTTAAAAATGATTGTTCTTCATTGAATTTGAATGAATTGACCAAGTTAAAATATGAATTTAATGCAATACTGTCACAAAAAGCTGAATTTTCTCTATTTCGTGCTAGACAAAAACACTTCGAGGAAGGGGATAAGGCCGGAAGGCTCTTAGCGAGATATATTAAACAGAGAGAGACTATGGCTGTGATCTCAGCTGTTAAAGATAATAATGGACGTCTTTTCTTTAAACCTAAAGAAATTAATACAATATTTAGTAACTTTTATAAAGATCTTTATAGCTCGGAATCAAGCATTTCAGAGAGTGATATAAAGAAATTTTTGTTATCTTTAAATCTTCCTAGGGTGACAGTGGATCAACTGAAATATTTGGACGCTCCCATTACCGTTGAAGAAATAGTGGGAGTTATTAAACACCTGCCCTCTGATAAAGCACCAGGCCTGGACGGATATACGGCTGAGTTTTATAAATCCTTTCCAGAAGATCTAGCGCCACTGCTTTTAAACACTTATAACGAATCTTTTCAAGAGGGTAGGCTCCCACCTTCACTATCTGAAGCCATGATTACACTTATCCTAAAGAAGGATAAGGACCCCACTGACTGTAAAAGCTACAGACCGATAAGTCTAACCTCCTATGATAGTAAGATTTTATCTAAAATTCTGGCTAATCGATTAAACCGGGTAATAACCTCTCTTGTACATGTAGATCAAGTTGGTTTCATAAGCTCACGCTCTTCAGCTGATAATATTAGGAGGTTAATTGATATTATGTGGGCGGTTCAGGACAGCCATTCTCCCATAGCTGCGATTTCGCTGGATGCCGAAAAGGCATTCGACAGAGTCGAGTGGAGATATTTATTTGCTACTTTAGAGTGTTTCGGTTTTACCAAAAGCTTTATTAATTGGATTCAGCTTATATATGTACACCCCAAGGCATCAGTACTCACAAATGGAATAATAGGGCCTTCTTTTGAACTAGGTAGAGGAACCAGGCAGGGGGATCCCCTCTCTCCACTTCTTTTTGCTCTGGCCCTTGAGCCGTTGGCAGTGGCTATTCGTAGGGAGCCCAATTTTCCAGGTGTCAGTATAGGGAGAGACTGTCATAAATTGATGTTGTACGCCGATGACATTTTGCTTTTTATATCAGACCCAGAAAAGTCGTAAAACTCCTTGCAGGCAATAATAAATACGTTTTCAGCTATTTCTGGCTATAAGGTGAATTGGACCAAATCAGAGGCCCTTCCGTTAACTAGTTATTGTCCTAGGTCACTTTTTCAAACCGGTATGTTTTCCTGGCCTCAGAAGGGCATTAAGTATTTAGGCATCACCTTCCCGCCTCATTTGTCAGACCTGATAAAGATAAATTTTGAACCTTTACTCAGCGATATGAAAATTAATATTGATCGTTGGTCTCAGATGTATCTCTCAATGTGGGGAAAGGTAAACGTAATCAAAATGGTATGTACACCTAAGTTCAATTATTTGTTGCAGGCTCTACCAATCCATGTTCCTTTGAAATACACCAAACAGTTTGACCAGCTCTGTAAGTCATTTATATGGAATAATAAAAAGCCTAGATTGAATCTGAGAAAACTGCAGAAACCAGTGGACAGAGGTGGGTTAGGGATGCCTAATCTACTTTTATATCATTATGCTTTTTCTCTTCGGCATTTGGCACATTGGTTCTTACCCCCTGAGAAAGCGCCTCCTTGGTTTTCCATTGAAAGTACTGCTTGCTCGCCATTTACACCATTATATAGCTTATCAACTAATTTGTCCCCCCGTATCCAATCACATCCAGTACTTTCTCATTTGAAAGAAGTATGGAAAAGAATGTCCAAATTATTCAAATTTGATCCATATCTTAACCAATCTGCTGGTATTTGGTATAACCCCAAACTTTCTATTGCTAAACTACCCTTCTTTTGGAAGCTCTGGTTTCAGAAAGGTATAACAGTGTTGGGGGATCTTTACGAAAATAGTATATTTAAATCATATGGAAAACTTGCAGAAGAATTTGATTTACCTAGACAGGAATTTTGGAAATATCTACAACTAAGACATTTGATGGCCAATACATGTGGTTCATTCGCAAAGTTCCCTTTAAGCTGCGACTTTCTGGAGGAAATAAAAAAAACCTTTGGGCGTGGACAAGAGGCATCAGCTTATTACAAAATGCTTTTATTAGCTTCTGATCCTAACACACTGTCCCTCAAAAGAACGTGGGAAATGGACTTAAATCTCAACTTTACAGTGGAGGAATGGAATGGCATCCTCAGGAATCTGAAAAAAAATGTCACGCGAATTACGTTCAAGATTGGTTCAATTTAAGATTTTAAATAGAGTATACTGGACACCCTCACGGTTGCATAGGGTGGGTCTAGCGACTGATGATGCATGCTGGAAATGCCAGCAAGGAAGTGGCACACTTTTACATTTGCTTTGGGGGTGCTCCAAAGTCCAAGATTATTGGATTCATATTCACACTGTAGTAGAGAAGGTTGTAGGTCAAGGGGTCCCATTTATGAACAGTCTTTATGTATTAGGAGACCCTTCAGCTTTGAGTCACTTATCCACTTCTCTTGCTCATTGGGTACAAACGGCGATTATGCTGGGGAGGAAGCTGCTGGTGAAAGAGTGGAAGGCCTCATCGACTCCTACCTTCTCTCAGTGGTATATCTCTTTGGGACAAGTGGCAGCTTACGAAAGATTATCATATAGACTGCTAAATAGACTGGACGATTATAATGATAAGTGGGCTAATTACTTTTTACATACAGGTCAGTGACGTATCCGGCTAAAGTAGTTAAGGTCGGACTAAATAGGATAGCTGTAATCTGGTCTATGTGAAATGTTGGCATCACCTTTTTTTTTTTTTTTTTTTTTTTTTTTGGGATGGAAATATGCATTGATTCTCAATTTGTTCTGTTGTTGTTACTGGGAATGTCCATTCTGCTATTTTTTGGGTGTTTTTTTTTTTTTTTTTGGGGGGGGGGGTCTGGTTTTTTTTTTTTTTTTTTTTTTTTTTTTTTGTGTATATTAAAATTTAATAAAGTTTGAGTCATAAAAAAAAAAAAAAAAGAAAATATGTTAAATGTTTATTTTGTGACCCAGAAAGAATAATAAGAGTAATATTAAAACTAACTAGCTGCTGCCATTGTTGGAAACTGAGCTGAGCTGCGCTATAAATTCTGGGACAGAGCTACTTCTTCTTCTTTGGAGCGGCTGGCATCCTTGTACATGCAGTGCTGCCACCTTCTGTTTCAGTCCGTTATTACACTCTTAAATCCTATTACTTATTCCTGCGTCTTTTGTGATCTTACAAAGGTTCAAATGACATGTCGACTATTAAATCAGTCGTCGATGATTTTGATAGTCGACGTAATCGTGGCAGCCCTACGGTGTATAGAAAGAGTTGAGCGCGCACGGGCAGAAATGTTGAGAGCGCAAGCAACACATTGCAAGCAAGCGCAAATGCAAAAACTGAGCGAGAGGGGCTGCTATTGTGTGTGTGTGTGTGTGTGTGTGTGTGTGTGTGTGTGTGTGTGTGTGTGTGTATGGATAATAGCAAACACTGAAATACATTTTTTGCATGCGGCAATGAATGTTGTTCACTCAAATTTAGCTTTTCTTCGCTTGAAATAAATTTCTCCTCAAAATGCAACACTTGCACCTGCAATTTTTTTTTTTACGTGCGCTCACATTTTTTTTTTTACGTGCGCTCAGAATAGTGGCACAAAAATAACGCCAAAATGTGAAGGCTTGGTATGATTCCTAACTCTCCCTACTTACTGCCCTCCTGTGCCACCTTCCTGCATCACTGCCTACTCCACCCTAGCACATTGCACATGTGTGCAACTGTCTCCCCTGTATATTTAAACTGCATTTTCCCCCATACCTCTGTCCAATCATTAGATATATTCTTACAGTTCCAGCAGTTTATTAGTCTTAGCTTCCCCATATATTTGACCCAGTTCTGTCTCCTTCTTTTATGCCTTGGTCTACTCTTTTTTTGTGTACTGAACCCATCAGTAAAATGCTTAAACTCTTACCTGGTCTTGCTGCTGTCACATAAGCGAATACTTTATGAAGTGACTAGAAGGTAAGGCTATAATGATATAGGAAAATTCAAGGAAATTGAATTTAGATGTTGTTCCCAATGACCTACATACCTGGAAAACGCAGTTTTAAAACTAGCATTAACGGTAGTAAACAGTAGTAAATCTGCGTCATGGTGGGGCTATTCTGTTATATATTTCCCTTAAGCGATATCCAAAGATGTTGGGTTGCACTTGTCCCCCTTCATATGCATTCCTGCAAACTGATTTTTCCTAACATCTCATGCAATCTCTGTGACAATGTCCTCTGACTGTCCAGCTACAAAAATCCAGAAAAACTATCGCAGCAGTTGATGCTCATCCCTAGCCCCATCTGTTACCAACAAGGATCAAGGTACAAGGAACAAGGTCTAACAGGATATCAGTTGAAGATGAGGTAGGAAAACCATCTATCATCTGTATCAGGGATGTTAGCTTTATAAGTAGAGAAATTACCTGAGTTTAATGTTAGCATCAACCTGACTACTCAGTCCTCTTTCGTTAAAATGTACCAGATACTGGATATCGGCCAGGTGTTCGGCATTAATCCAAAACCTAAGCAGAGATGAGTGCAGTTAAACTGGTAGAGTTTCACTCCAAATGAATGTATCAATGCAGGATTTAATAAGCACAATCAGCCAAACAGCATCGCTAAAAGGCAATCTTTTTTCCCCCTCTCTAGAGACTTCTAAGAAAACATGATACATATTCCCACCAAAGCCATCAGTCTGCTGCTCTATCAGCTGTCACTGATTCCCACACTAAAAGTCTAACAACATGTCAAACACAGAGTCTGACAAATAGTTATTAAACAGTCATGAACACACAGTAACAATGTGGGCTGTCTTGCTGCACAAACAAGCATTTATTTCTGTGCAAAAGCATCTACAGCCATCATAAAATCCATATCTCTTCTCAGACTGGTGGAGCTAATAGGTAATTTGGTTAATAATAGTTAATTTGGTAATCTTAAATTGGAGTTAATGTTTAATCTCTTTAATCTTAAACTTTTGTACAGCAGTGTGGATCCAGATACATGGGTCCCCAAGCCCTCGGCAGTGCCTACAATGGCTTAATGAAACCAGACACGGATATAATCATTAGGAACACTACAGCAAAATCTCAACTGACAGTTGACACATTTTCTCATAGAATTAATGTTATTAGATCACACAGTTTGGCTGTGCACTGGGAGGTACAGTGTTTAAATCAAAATCTCCCCGTATTCCCCACACGTCTTCTGGGACCCCGCTAGAAATGCAGGGGCTCTTCTTTGGTCATGTTGGCTCCCCGCAGATCCTCTCATCTCAGAAATGGCATTTCCTTAGTTCTTCTCTATAACACTCAGCTTTTACAACCAAGTTTCTGCATTTGTTTGATTAAAAATTAATTCGTCCTTCCCCAATGCCATCTTACTTGTATTTGTCCAGGTCATATCTTGGTAACATGGTTACAATCGTGATTATTGATTTCTGCAAGAGTGACACGAACGGGAGGTCAGTTTTCCATTTTCCTATTTTAGATCTTTATTTATTTATTTATTTTACATTGGGAATAAGACTGCAGTGACTCACTTTATGAAATATTATCATGAAATGAAACAATAACTAATATAGGGAGAAAGTCACCCTGAATCAGAGTTCACGTGTTTTATTATGTGGTCAGAGACCGTTCAATTAATCAACATTTTATAAGCGTGAATAACTCATTAGCAAAGTGACACAAGGGAACCAACAGTCTGCTATGTGAGTTCATGTAATATGGCGCAAAACTGTGCTGCAGCAAGTCTCCTGAGCCTTTGCTCAGTCTTACAGATTATTTCTAAATCTGAAGATGTGAGAAACTTTAATTTGCTTCTGTGTTTCCTTCACAAACTGACTTAATAAATATTTTAATAGGGAATCATGATCTGTAGTCACTGAGTAAATGAAATTCAAGTCAGGACTGTCTGATGCAATACAATACATTTTAATATGATTAAGTATGATAGAGATGTTGTAAACACTTTTATTATTCAATTATTTCATCTGGACAGTAGTTTGGCCAACGGTTACACAAGGGAGGTTTTGGCATCAGTAAGAGGCAAAGATGTAAATTAAAATGGACTCTTTCATAATGTAATGATCATGATAAAAACCTTTTTAGATGATTAATTGTATTGTGTTTAGGCAGTGGTACAGTTTCATTTTATAAGAGGTAAAAAAGAAATAAGTCAACTCAATTTAAGCCTTTCAAACACCCCATTGTTTATCCATAATACCAAACTGCTATGGTTTATATACTGCATGTGCAGTGTTTACAGTAATTGATTTCTATCATGGTTGGAGGGTTTTCTGTACCACTTACCCAGCGCTATACTCCAGACTGTACACTTTTCAGTACTATTCAGGCTCAGTGCTTTGGCAAATTAATTTTGACATAAGACAATGAAGTGCACATTTAAGTGTCAAGTCTCTGCTTTAATTTGAGTAGTTTTCAATATAGAAAGAACTGTTTGGGAGCCCTTTTAGCACATAATCCCAAAGTTTAGAGTTTTAAAAAGTAATTGGACAAATACACAATATACAACTATGTTTAAAAATTTGTGAAAAATCTTTTCGATTCTACAGCTGTGTGAAATCGTGGACCTTCATCAGCAGACACCTTCAACGATGCTTTCACTGTAGTCACAGTCAGCTTGTTGTGTGATCCCTTTGCCTTTGATTTATGCTTCTGTAAGTAAATGAAATCTAATTATTGGCTGACCAGTCAAAGTAGGTCTTTGACTGGTCAGCCAGATACTGTCAAGCTCTTGGGTTACTATGAACCCATGTTTATAATTAATGGTCTTGTAAATGATGAAAATTGTCCATTGAATTTTGATGTTGAATCTTGGCTTAGAACCCTGAATTCATTGTGTTGATACTGTCCGCAGTATAAACATCAATAAATGCCAGTGTGCCAGTTCCATTAACAGTCACACATGCCTAAAAGATAACAGAACCATCACTATGTCTAAGTGATCACGTGGTACAGATTGGTTGGGGTGGTTTATTCCATTTTTATGCCAAGCCTTCTTTTTGTGAATGTTTTGATGCACTAACATTTAAGAGACTGACAGAAGTCTTCACATGATATGAAAGCAAAGACGTTCATTTCTAATTTTTGGGTGTGTAAAGCAGCAATTTCTAATATGTTCATCTTTGGAATTCTATAGGGAAAAAGAAAAAAAAGTTTGCTAATTTTAGGATTATGTCAGATGACTTTAAATCATCTCAGGCTATCAGTTATTAATATCCATATACCACACAATGCTTTTAAGGCAGATAGGGAAGCTGTTCCATTTCTAGGAAGCACTGGTATAAATAAAATGAAGATTTGAGACCAGGTAAGGTTTGAGATTAAGGGAGACTTAAATTGTGTTTTCCCTCAGTATATACGGAAATAGTTTGAGGTTGATTTGAGACACAGTCTAGTGTCAGGTTAAAGCATCAGTTTCTCCAGGAAACATATTTTAACTGTACTGAAAAATATACAATAATCAGAAGATAAATATAATGACATACATCCATATGATGGGTCTACTGAACTATTGTAGTACTTATCTGATCCTGGATTAAAGGATATATCTGAGGATGGGATGTGGACATGATCCTGTGAAATGAACAAAAAAAAAAATTGTATCTCATTTTGAATGCAATTTGCTAGCTACTAAACCACAGCTAAACTTTTAATGTGTAAAGAGTAAACTTATTAAACAGCTTTGGGAACATTGCTGCCAAGTATTCAAGACTGACTGCAATGTCTTGTGAAATGTGTGATTTCCGATCTGAGATTCATGCACCATATGTGCCTTATTGCAAATATACTTTAAGTGTAAGAAGATCTCATTGTGATTTCATCACCCCTACAATTCAGTTGAACTGACTAGTGTAATGGGGCTGAAATTTCAAATTTATCTCCATTCACTATTTCAGAGAATAAGCTGTATTTCTTCTCACTCATGTATGCCTTCTACTCTGGAAAAAAAACACTCCCATATTGTGTAGGCATTTGCATTTGAACATGATAGTGCAGAAAACAAAATTACATGGGAGCAGCCTCTGAGTAAATAGTGTCTCATTCAGTTATATTTTTGGTACTTGTTGAAAGAGGGGAAAGCATTACTCATACACGTTTCCTCCTCTGAATCTACAGTGGTTCTTTCGATCAAAAAGCCTACGTGTCATTTCCTATCGGTATACATAATTTGATGACCAAAGATAGGCAGTAACGCGTTACTTGTAACGCGTTACTGTAATCTGATTACTTTTTTCAAGTAACGAGTAAAGTAAGGGATTACTATTGCAAAAACTGTAATTAGATTACCGTTACTTTCCCGTAGGAACGCTGCGTTACTGCGTTACTAAAACCGTGATTTTTTTTGCCAGAATGTCTCATGACAGTGACGTAAGCGAATGCGACGTTCGTGACAACAGCTGTCTGCAGATCAACAATGGATCATATATCGAGTGCAGGAGAGAGTATGAGCGTGCAGCGTTTAAAGCGTGGAAGTACTGACCTTACTTTGAGTTTGATTCCATAAAAAGTGACAAAAACATTAGCGTCCGTTGTGCGTGGGAAGAAAACTTCTTTTTACAGCGAAAAAAACCCTAAACAAGCTCCGAGTGCGCTACGACGTAATGGGAAATTCACAGAGAAACTCGCGGATTCTTCCACTGACCGCTGCGGCACACCTGCACCAGGGCACACCTCCGCCTGCTTTACAGGTGAAAATAGAGCAACAGGACCGCTAGTCTTTGATTTTATTTATTTTCTGCTGTGTTTTACTTGCATCTATTTGAAAGACTGAGTGTAAACACAAAAAATATTTTATTTTATGTGCTGGAATGTGCAGAAAATAGGTTTAAATGTTAAACCAATTTCTTCAAGTCAGAGAATGGTGCATATAATTTAATTTTTGCTTGATGCATAAAGTTAAAAGATTAAAACTGATAAAACAAGTTTTAAAAAAGGAGACTTTTCCATTTGATTACATTTTGTATGATGGATTATGCAGAAAAAGTAGAATTGGGCTGAAAGATCTATCACTTTATCACCTATTCAGGTTGTAAATCGTGTTTTTAAAAAGTAACTAAGTAACTAAGTAATTAATTACTTTTGAAAATAAGTAATCAGTAAAGTAACGGGATTACTTTTTTGGAGAAGTAATCAGTAATTAGTTACTGATTACTTTTTTCAAGTAACTTGACCAACACTGTTGATGACATAATTTTTATCTCTATTTTTCAAAAATAGATGTACTATTTACAAGCCAAACATATCTATCCATCATTACTTTCCTCACTTCAGAGCCTTAAACATGACGTGACAAAATTTGTTTAATACAAAAAAGTCTCTAATAGTAAAAGCAGGCCGCAGAAATTTAAATGCATCTAAATATAGTAAGAATTTGGCTATTATTCCTTTTACTACTGGGTATTTTAGCTTAGTTAATTCATTACAACATTGTTGTGTTTTTTTTCTTTTTGTTTTATGCAAAACATGTTCACATGTTCCAAATCACTTTTGACTGTCTGACATAATAAGATTTTATCCTGACAAACTGCCAAACAGCTACAGGAGATATTGTTTTTCTTTCCCCTTTTTTCTACTGAAGTGGCTGTTGACATTTGCCAGAGGGTGCAAAAGTGCAAGTAGCACTCCAAATGCAACTACTAGTGACAGTGTCATACTCAGCAGTTAATAAATGACAGCCTCAATGTGACATTTAACAAAACTTGAATGTACATTATATTAATAACCAGAATATAAAACTAACTTTACACATTCTTATCCAAAAATGATCACCACTAATAATGCAGGAGAGTCCAGGAGATAGGCAGTTACTGTAGAAGAGCTGGACAGGGCCATAGAAGGTCCTCAACCCATCAGGGAAGTATAGCATTAACTTTGATGGAGGACTACAAAGTTACTTTCAGCAAGCCACTGGTGTGAATGTCTGATCAAAAAAGTCATAAGCAGGGTTCCCCCTGAGAACATGTTACAGACATGAAAGCAGGCAGTCCCTGGAGGATGAAGGAATTTAAATCATTGTCAGGCCCCCAAGCTCCAGCAGAACACCTCTGGGACATTATGTTCCATCACATCTGACACCACCAGCTTGCACCTCAGACTGTCCGGGAGCTCAGTGACTGCCTGGAACAGATCTGGGAGGATATCCTCCACAACACTGTCCGTCATCTCATTAGGAGCATGCCACAACATTGTGAGGCATGGATACAGGCACGTTTTATTTTCATTAAACGATGTGGCATCCTTTCATTCCTAACACACTACCCGGTCTATATCAGGATAAACAGATATTCAGCATGTTTTTTTTGTCTTGTTTTGGGGGTTTTTCTATTGAGATCTGATGCATTTTTAAAGTGTTAAGAAGTGTATATGACAAAGTTGTAGGAGGTGTGTGATGCTATCATGTCAAAATGGACCCATGCTGAATCAATACAATGAAGAAGAAAATGCAGTTATAATACATGCGTGTAATTAGATAAAAATAAATAAATAAAAATAGCTCCATAGCTCCAGTCATCCTCAAAGTCATGGAGTCGCTGTGCCTAACTGACACTGGGAAAGAGGCAGGGCTCACCAACCACAGGTCACTACTCACATGGGTAACACGGAGAGACAGATAACCTACAGCCATTTTTGAGTCACTATTTAACCTACCAAGTGCCATTTCACCCTGTTATAAGACACAGTCACACAGGGTGCACCACAGGACCATGGAAACAGCAATATAATGACGGAAAGTGGGATTAATTTGTTCACACAGAGGATGTCTTCAGATAATATGCAAGATCAATTAGTGATAACTTAATTAAGTAGCAAAATTTATTACAAACAGTAGCCATGCAGCCATTACTCATAGAAAGCACAGGGCAACATAAATGTAAGTGGTGTGTGAGGTGTAGGCTATAGGTATAGGTATTTTATTTAAACTTTTTAAACTAGCACGGGTCACTTGGAGTAGAAAAGGCACTTCAGGCAGCATTATTCTGGTCTACTAAGACATGCTTTTTTCATGGGTGGATGTGGATTTTCAAAAAGAAAATTGTGCCTATAGGGAGCCATTTAAAAATATGTGATCTCCACAAATGTTTCTGTTCCCTTTAGGAAACCACACTTTAATGATTTAAACATTTGTAGAGAAAGAACCAGCAACTTTGCGCAACTGAACTGAAGGAGCAAAAGGAGAGAAACAACCCCCCCCCCCACACACACACACCTAACAAAAACAACAACACACACAAAAAAAAAAAACAGTAACCCCCCCCCCAGTTCTGCACAAAAGTTGCAGTCCTATTTGATTCTTATTATATAAGCAATGCACAAAGAAGGCAAAAATAATATTGCACTTACTTTAAAAAATGTATGTAAAAACAGTTTGAATTGGTTGAATTGGTGATTTTTTTATTTTTACCTGATAGGCCTTGGAGCCCAAAATAACTCTTTGAGATTTCAGAACCAAAAAGCATTGTGCAGTTCAAACTATTGAAACACAATTAATTACTCTAACCTTTGTCTTTTGAAGAGAACAACGAAGTATTTTTTATGACTAAACTACCTTTACACAGTTTCAAGGTTCATAGGGTACAGTCTGTCTAGCGCAGACAGCTTGTCAGGATACACTGGTCATTGCTGTAAACCCTCTTATGGTACTACAGCCATGCTCTTCCTACATAGAGGTGATTTCATGGGATTCCTTGCCTGGCTGCACATTAGCCACCAACCTCTTAATGATATAAATAGCACAAATGGCATAGTGCCTCCTTGTTCCACATTTTCATTCCAGCCGACTTCCTTCAGCCTTTATTTTCTCACATTTTCTAAACTCAAATGCTTCACAGTTGGAAATAAAACAGCAATGAGGAATCAAAAGGTGCTACAAGGGAAGTTTTAATAAGACAAATGGGAAGATAGTTGTGGATGCTTATTCCCTGCAGAATTAGAATGCTACACTACAGGGCTCCAACTAATGAGTAAAGATTCATTGTGAGGGTTTGAAAGATGATTACAAGGATCATCATGGAGAAGAAAAAAAAAATCAGCTCCATAAAGTACAGCATATTTAGGCCCTGTAGTGGACGTTTGGTCTGCTGCTTTGGTCCAGTCTGAAATATCATACTTTTTTTTTTTTTTGTCCTTCGACACTGGTGTGCATTGCACTGGCTGTACCATTTTCCCTGGATTAACTCAGTGAGTTAACTTAGCCAGTTAACCTATAACTAGCAGTGCCCTTGGAATGTTGAACTTTAATATAGCCAACACTCAGCCTGATCAAGACACCAATACCAAAGGAAACCTTGTTAATATCAGTCTGATGCTACTGGCTTTGAAAATGTGAATATTTGATACCCTTGTGAATGACAATGTTTCCATACTGGTATTTGCATTAAGCTGAAATCAAAAATGTACATGTGGATTTTGTGCTACTATCACTCCTCGCCACACTGTTTGGTAGAAAGACACATGTATTTACTGCACTTCATAATTCTCTACCTGAGTAAATGTATTCTGCTAAACCTAATATGAAGAATCAGCAGTCTCATCCCGACAAACCATATGCATATCTCCATCTTGGCATTTGCATGCTAGGTTATTGCTGGAGTTTTGTTCAGCCGCACAATGCTGCAAAGAAAACCGTCTCAAATACAATTGAGAAAAATCTCAACTGAAGGCAACACACTTTATCCCACATCCCAGCATTCCTACTTAATTTGAAAATCTTTTCTCAACACACCATTGTTTCCTCAAAGAATGGAGAATAGCGGATAAAAGTTTCTGGTTAAAAACTACTAAGAGTACCAGCAATAAACAGCAAGGACGTCTTACGTGAGTTGTTTATTAACTACTTAGCCAATCACACAAAGATCTTATTGCTTCACTAGCTTTAGGGCACTGTCTTCCACACCCATTTACTTGTATTAAATAAGAGCAGGATGAAGAAGTGTGCTGGAGATGAATTGCTGTATTCTGCAAGACTAGCACTGCAGGCAAATGGAAAGTCAATACAAAGTAGATTCTAGAGATGGCACGATACCACTTTTTTATGTCCGATACCAATACCGATATCATAAATTTGGATATCTGCCGATACCGATATGAATCCGATATAGTGTATTTTTTAATCAATAAAAAGTTTTTTTTAATATCTTGCTGCATTTTGTATAAGTTCATACTCAAGTTTAAAACAACAACTACACTAAAGCTATTCTGTTATACCTGTATGCAAAAAAAAATATTTCATAGTTCAGCAATACTGATCAATCTAATAAACTTAAACCTACACCATCCTCCCTATTCTGGTATTTTAAAGAGTACTTAGCGTAAATATTAAGCAACCTAACTAATAGGGTTCCAACTCCCAGCAACAACAAAAATAAATAAATAAAAAATAGGGAACCACCCCTCACGGTCCACCTCATGATGCTTAATCGACGTAATCAACCTTAATTTGATGCAGTGCGAAAAAAAAATGCACAGAAATCAATTATTTTTCAAGAAATATTAAATAGATTCAACATCTTTCTTCAACAAAATTGCAGACTGCACAGATGGTACCTTCCCAAAGGAAAAAGTACTATAGCTTACTAGGGTATATATATTAGACTTAATAGTTACTATATACAGTAATGGACTTCTATTCATTTTACATCAAATTAAAACTTTGGGTGTCAGATAATTATTTATTAAAAGCTAGACATTTTAAATGAGAATAAGAAAGAAAAGTATGTCTTTGTGCCCCCTTTTCCCTGTTAATGCCCTATCGGCCCCCCTGGCTAAACTTTGCTAGATCCGCCCCTGCACAGTTACCAGCGTCAGCTACGTAGAAAAGGATCCTGGTGTAGAAAGTAATATTAAATAAATTCTAACAACAGCTTATCAAACTTAAACGTGCTGCTGTTGTTTATCCACTGGTTTCCTCTTTCTGATGCAAAGTGGGCCAAAAACAAACAAGAGAGACGGACTCGCGACAGAAAAGCCGATCAGCTGATCATTAAGCAGTTTCATGATTGAAGTAGCAGCAAGAAGAGGCAGTCGCTCCATATATCGTTTGTTAAGCTTAACGCAGGAATGCTTTACAAACATTCAGAGATGGACTTACACACTTGCTTTACTTCTCTCGGGGATAACTTTGTCGGAGATGAAATGCCGGGTTGCTAGCGAAGCTCCAAATGCTCAACCAGACCACCGACAGGTCCCGCATGCCACAGCCGCTCTATCACGTGATGCATACTCTTCCGACGAGCTAACGTTCTGAGGCGAGTTACGGCGTGTTGCAAGTTTTGTGAGGTGCTTTCGTGATATTTAATGGATCAGATTACATTTTTTATTTTTCTCCGATATCCGATCCAGTAATTTAGGTCAGTATTGGACCGATACCGATACGTAATATCGGATCGGTCCATCTCTAGTAGATTCATTTTTGAAGTTAAAATTAAGCCACACAGTATGAAATTAAGTAATATTAAATTTTTTAAGAAGTTAGTTTCATTTAAAAAAAAAAAAAAAAAAGAAATCCCCTTTTTTGTGTGATGACACTTAATGAGGTTTTGTGGCTTCTGGCATGAAACAGACACGCTCTCGACTAGATGGGTGTTGTTGAAATACATCCTGCTGACTATGAAGGTGACAAGAACTGCCCATTCATTTTTGATCTATTGATTGATTCAGTTTAAGGCAGTAAATGGTATGAAACGCATATGGCATATGAGTGTCACATTAAGACAGAGGTTCAATATATGTTTATTCACCTATTTTTTTGCTGTTGCTTACTAACTTACATATGTGTCGCAGATGTCAGACTGCCTGCTGTAGACTATTACAGTTCAAGAATGGCCAGAAACATTTGTTGCAAGTTCCTTACCCTTTTCCTACCTTTATTTTCTTTATCCTTGCTACATTTGTCAGTTGCTTTATTAACATTAAATGCATAATTACTACACAATTTACCTGTGTCAGTGTGTCTAGTTATATATGTTAATATCTTTTTCGACCTGCCTCTGCAGTGAATGTGAGTTATCCTTATTCTCATTTTTGTATCTGCACATTTTAGTACGTGTGTGTACATGTGCCAGCTTTGCAGTTATTAAGACTGAAGCAAAACAAGATGTTTGTGTGTTTTTGACAGAACAAGTGAGGTGGGTGGGTTGATGCTACTGTTATCTGAGGATGAAGTATACAGTGGCTGCCAAAGCCAACGGCAAGAAGAAGGGAGAGGAGGGGGGCAGGTAGCAGATTAGAAAATTCAATTTAGGGCAAACGCGGAGGTGGATCTTTTATATAAGGTGCCACTGAGCTGTTTTCCCCTTTTCAGTCTAAAAACTGTTCAAAAAAAATATACTATAGAATCTCCTCTCTGTTTTTGGTGTGATATCCAGTAAAACAGAAGATCCTTATTTGTCTTAGCTCCAGGGCCAAATCAGGCTCCAGAAGCTGCTAAGAATACACCACTCACCAGGGTTTGTGTTGAGTATGTATGACTGCATCTCTTCATGTGAGATAGGAGGGAGTGCCTAGGGTGCAGAATCACGTCTACAACATTTTAGTACATGCATCATCATCCAGCACAACCTTCCTGGGAGTTCTTTTGAGGATGACCCAGCAATCGAGGGAAGAGGGCATGAAATTGTCCCTCTGAGAGGGCTAAGAGGTTTGTTGCACCAAAGAAGTGGAAATACTTCTCACCAAGGGACTTCTTGGCATTGTCATACAAGCAGCTGTTCCAACTGTCCGCCATTTTAAATGATGATAAAGTAAGATGTTTCGCAGCTTTTCTCTGTTATGTCAACTGGAAAAATACTTGGGCCGTGCAGCCAGAAATATATATCGCTCCCTCATTAGCCCTCCGTTTCCATTAAAAGAGGTTCAGTTATTGGCTGACAGGAGCAGCAGGATCTTGCTCTCTGGAGCATAAGACACAGAAAGTTTAAAAAACAAGAGAAAACAAGACAGAAAGCTTACTATAGAGCAAAAAACCTCTTAATAATTCAGTTACTTTAAACTATCTTGCTCGATCACAGAAATGATGAATTTAATAATGTAAGACCAGAGAGGATTGCATGATGCACATATTAAAAGCTGTTTTAGTGCCTGCAAGGGAGAATTTGGGGCAGGAGGGGAAGTGAGGGAGCAAATGACTAAACTGGAATCAGGGGTGTGAGACTTACTGTATATTCATTGAGATCTTTCTCAGTAGTGTATGCCTGCTTGCACTTAAGCTCTTAATGGTTCCTTAGAGCTGATAAGGTAAAGGGGAGAGAGAGCGGAAAATGAAAGTGTTCTTCTAAATAGTTTTTGTAAGAACGCCTGTCAAGTGGAACGGGACTAGAGGGGAAATTAGCCAGGGGACATGCAAAGTGTACGCTGGGGCTGACTGTGTGACATCCGCCTCTCTTCAAAGCCATGTTAAAGTAAAGGGTGGGGGTAGGATACCAGCGCAGTATCTCCCAGAAGCAGGGATTGCTTGAGGAAAGACCAATGAGAGAATGAACTGCCAAATCTACTTTTTCAGTTTCTCCTATGGGACAATCAAACATCACTCACCTCATGTTGATTTCTTAGACTGTTTTAGTGACTGTTCATGTCAAAGCGTGCTATTATAACAGTATTTTAAACACATATGATTGCCTTTCAACACACATACAACACCAGTACTGTACAACATTAAAATCATTACAACTGCTTACCAAAAATACATGTAATGAGCTCTTAAGATCAAAATATGCATCCCAGTATTATTTATTTAAACTGCCCTATAGGTATGTGTAACAATTTGTACTATTCTATAATCTGTCAACATGTAGGAGGATCACAAACAAGCCCAAGATAAAGTTAATTTATGCTTTGAAGTCTTAAAAAGTGAATGGTTGTTGAAATGCAGCAAACACATCTTTTAAAAAAAATAAATAAACAGAAGATGAACCAATTCGCCTGTTATTATAGCTCACACACAGAGTCTGTGAATTTCATTGTCTGGGCAGAATTGTCAACTTTATCAACACCAAAACTGAATACAATGAGTTAAAACTGTGTACTGCTATATTATAGCCACAGAGCTGAGCAGCATGACGTAATGCTCACACTGCAACCATACTCGTATGTTTTACTACTATCTTTTTCTTATAATTGTATGTCAAAATATGTATAATTGGCTTTTAACAATATCACTTTATAACAGAATTTGTTAATAAAATATAAACTGATAGTTAATTAAACTTCAGTTAATAGTTGTTTTACTGCTGACAGAAAAAAAAAATTTCTTAAATGACATTGATTTATTTTTCAGTTTAAGTAATTATAATAGATTGTGTATTAACTGGGGTATCATTTTTCATTATTTAAAAGGCATTCCAATGATTTAGAAAATAATTTTAGAAATATAAAAATGTGATACATATTCAGTGTTATAACAAAGACTATTCCATTTTATTCCATAGCCTAGACTTTTTCCAATATTTCAAAGTAGCTGAACCCATCTACAATGAAATACAGCACTGTGTTGCCAACCGAATGTGATCAGCAACAAAATGAATCAGAAGGCAAAGATTATCATTCTAATATTTAAAAGAGTCACCCATTTATGCTTTAAACTTCATGCCGCCTGTTAATGTAATGCTATTATGTAAATTAAACTTCAGCATTCACTATTTTGAAGATTCATGAACATCACTATTTTGGTATAGAAACAATGAGTCAATAGGCCTACCAGGGCTTATTAAAGCTTCAAGGGAAGTTTTAATAAGATAAATAGGATGATAGTTGTGGATCTCGAATAGCAGAGTATACCCACACATATGAGCTTTCTGAAATAAGCCGTGTTTAATTTCTATTTGTGGTAATGCTTGCTATCATTTAGGCACCACATCTAAAGCTGTTTTTTTTCCCATAGCTGTAAATTTTCCACAACTCCTACATGAGAGACCTGCCCATATTTGAATTCTGTACATGGTGTATTACTGATCCATTTTGGTGATCTCAGCAAACGCCATGCATAACTGCAGCTAACCTCAACCTGTGAACCCCCCCCCAAAAAAAAAACAAACCTCTGGAGCTGCACAGGCTTTTAAGTGTTGAGTTTCTTGCCTCAAAATCTTTAGGATGTAAGTAAAAAAGACATCGACATGTCTCCTGCTGGGCTCTGATGCCATGCCGTGTCAGTCAGAATACCTCACCGAATTCTAGCCACACCAGAGTAAATGTGTTGTGCTAGCGCTTTTGTTCGTCCCCATTGCCACCCAAAAGGGACTGCTGCCGCTGCACACAGCCGTAAAGAAAGGCACAGCCAGCAAGATGGCACTTTCATCAAACTAAACCAGGCTGACACCAGCTTCTCAATTATTAAACGGCTGAAATAGGCAACAGTGTAGAACGCCCCCAAGCAAACTACTGTAGACACCGTCAGTGATGTTGAAAAGGAAAGATCGTTTTTGAGATGATGAGATTTGGATTATGGTTATGTGGAGAGAAACAATACTTACACTGACACTGATTGCTACAGAAATATTTGCAGTTAAAAGAGAGAATCAGAGCATTGCTTTTGTTTGTATCAAACTGGAGTCAAACTGTGTGCTGGTGACTAACACAGCAGTCACAAGACACTGTACAAATATGGGTCTCTTAATCTTTTCAAATGAAGTATACAATACTTTTTTATCTTTAAAAGACATTCATTTTTTCAATTCTTTACAAAGAACCTAACTCGGATGTTATGGACTTATTTGGAATTTGAATACATCTATAAAAACAAAACAATGAAAAAAAGCCCAACAAACTATTAATCTAAATGCTTTTTACCAAATTCCAAGTAGGATTTTGAAAGTGAGAATTAACTTTATTAACTGAGTTTGCACAACATTATGTTTTCCCACATTATTCTCTACAGTGAAAAGTTAATAACATCCTTGTTCAGAAAAAACCCCAAATACTCCACTGAATAAAATCGGCCTAAAGATATGTAAATGTAACATAATGTCCTTTGTTCAGCGTAAATGCGTGTTGGATGCTTGGCCTTGTAGCAGGGTAAGCAATGCTTAAAAAAACCTTCATAGTATGCATGTGAGCAAGATACCTTTTATTGGCTGGTTTTCATTTGCAACTGATGAGCCCCAGATTCATTTATTCAGAGCAGAGAAAAGCTATACAGCTGTGTTTTTGATCTCTGGAGGGTAGATTAGCATTGGTCAAACCCAGGCGTAATCAGGCATCTGATTCTCTATTTACAAAAGCAAAGGTATGTTTCTTTTAAGAGTTTTCAATTGGCGTAGTTTTGGGGTACTAGTAAAGTTTAGGGGCAAACATCCATTCAAGCTGTGGCTCATTGCACAAAATTGAGATTTCTTCAGCAAATATTACAAGCTTTGGGAAAGAGATATCAAAACACCTCCTCTATGCCACCAAGACATCTTGTAATTGAAACTGAATAAGCACCAAAGGGGAAGTGGAGAATTTTTGAAAGAAGCCATAACCCTCTGGATGAATAGCATCCTAATTGGCTTTAGATTTGACATAAGTTTCACCCCTTAACCACTGGACTGCATCTTTGAAGTGCTCCTTCATTCATCCTTGAAGTCAGACTGCTTGATTAGCTGCTTTGCTCACAAAAATCTATGCGTGAAACTGATCGCCATTTGTTTATTCTGTATATAAGTACATGTGATTTTAACACACACCATTTTTTTAAATCCTTGGGAGCACTTGAAATCAATTTAATCCTCGTACATTTCCCTTTATCGTTACTGCTGACATTATCCATTCGATCATAATGCAGTGCATTATGACTGAACTCTACAATAGCCTAATATCATGAAAGTGAATCATGAAAGCAAACCAGCTACCATTGTAACTGTCAATATGTCCTTGTAAACACATGCCATGAGGAAAACTGGAATAAAAATACTGCTATAACTGCAAGTAGGAGATTGAAAACAATTTTACAGTTGATGTAAAATGTTAAAAGCTGGACCTGCTCCATTGTCAATATCAAGTGAGTTACGACTTAGAGTATATGGAACAGGCTGATTTGATTAGGTGATTTGGTTGACTTGCTTTAATTCATTCGACCTCCCCACTGCTGTAATGCTGACTTCACCTACAGGGAAGGAAAAAAAATTTTTTTTTCCTTACTGACATTTACTTATTATATTATAACTTCACAATGTGAGAAAATTAAGTTTATAGCTCAAGTAAAAACGAATAGTACCTAACAATTTAAATTTCAAAATTAAACATTTTGCTCAGTGAGCCTCTTTCACATTAGAACCCACAAAGTTTGAATATAAGTTAGGATAACTAGAGAAAAAACTATTATTTGATGTATTGTATCCTCCATTTCCCCCTTTTTTCAATTTAATTGAAATCAATCACATTTAAAATAAAATATTTAGACAAAAATATTTTAAGTATTTTATTTTACTTAAACTATCTTGGGCCCATTGGTGAAAAACACACAGGTGTGCAGTCATTATTTTGAAAGGTAAAAATTTTTTCATGTTGGTGGTTGTAATTACAATGGTTTATACATTCACTCCTTACCAGAGCAGAGGGATCCTCATTTAAGCCATATCATAAGCTTTGGGATTACCATAGTGCCTCCCCTCTATGCAGATTAACATAAATTTCCTCAAGTGAGGAGGCATGCAGTGCGCCAGACACACTCAGTGCAGATCATCAACTTTAGACATCTATAATGGATGTTCAGCTGACGATAGGCAATATATTTGAACTTTATGTTCTATCTAGTATTGATCAGCTGCGCTCACTTTGTGACAGCAAAACTACCAAATTCTTACTTAACAGCATTGCACTTCGTAGACCCTTGCCATTTTACCTTGATAGATGCTAAATATAGTATATTTGGCATTTTTCATTAGAAAAATTAATTATGTAGGCACACATTTATGCATTAGTCCACACACACGCACACACAAACACATTATTCTCACTCTTCCAAACACGCAAACCAAAAAAGCTTTAAAACATCTAAGCCATGCAATGCTAATGTGGAGTAGTGTCTACAAATTAGTTAGACAGTTTCCAATTATTCCCTGTGCTTTCAAGTCTACATACCATGAAGAACATTTTTAAAAGGGTAGCTTTGAAAAGATCATCCAGATAACAAGTGATATAAAGATAAATTCCAAGCAAAAGAATGGTAATTAAAGCCATAACCAATATAATTCAGAGAACAAAAAATTATGCATGCATTAATTATTGTGTTAATGCAGTCCTCTGAGACCATGATGTAGATTTCTTTTCCTAGATCAGATTAGCTGTTTTGTATTTTCCCCTTTAGAGTCGGTTTCAAAATAAAAAACTGGAATAATTGGAGACATCTAACATTTGGAGTCAAGCGTGCTTTAAATGAAGAGTTAAGGGTGCTTAACTGTGATTAGTGTTTTTACAGTACATACTTGATAAAGGATTTACCTCTCTGTTGGGTCTTGTATTTTGATTTTGAGTTTTTATTTTTAGGCTGATGCGATCGATCATACCTCACACTCCCTGGAGCCAGAAATTGTGCAAGTGCAGGAACCAGTGCCATTGCCTAGCACCTCCAATGCTTCCGGTGTTGCAGCAGGATTGTAGCTCATGTAATACTCTTGGAGCTGGGAGCTGAGGTTCTGTTCTGGCTCTGGACTCTTTTTGCGACGCTTCCGTCCCACCATGGATCTCTGCTGCAGCATCCTGGTTGCACCTGGGTAGCGCCGCCACAAAACATAAAAAACTGTCAAGATTAACGACATGGTGAAGAAGAGTGCTACGCTGCCCACAACCACTTTGTGCAGAGTCATGTGCTCTATCTCTGGGGGTGGTATGTGAGTGGGTCGAGGGCGAACCACTGAGTCTCTGGGATCTTTGCTCATATGCCCGGGAAAGGTAGGATGAGGAATGGGTCGAGGTCTAAATGGTGGGAGAGGACCAAAGGTACTGGTCGGTGGCATAGGTGGAATGCCACTTGTGGGGCCAAAGGTTGGTTCGGCAGTGGCTTCCGAAATAAGCTCTGATGTTGGTGAAGGTGTTTCAGTCAGAATGTAATCTGTTTCCTCACAAATACCATGGCTCCTTGTAGCATCCATGACTTTTTCTCCCTGGAGATACTTTGGGCTGCTGCATATCATTGTTGTGTCTTTACTACCCCGGAAATTTCTCAACCAAGCAACAAGTGGGCATATCCCAGTTCCACAATCCCAGATATTGCCAGCAAGACTTATTGAGGTCAGTGAGATCCACGCTGACACCGCCTCCTGAGACACATTGGACAGCTTGTTGGATTCCAGGTTTAAGACTTGCAGGTTGGGCAAGCAGTGAAACACAGCTGGGTCCAGAGTCTGAATTTCATTTCCAGACAGATCAAGCTTCTGCAGTGTATACCATGTCCATGGCAGACCCTGGTTGACCACCCTAATTCGATTCCACTGCAGATAAAGTGATCTTAGGTTGGCTAAACGTGGAAACAAAAAAAAGTTGATCCGAGAGAATTGGTTATGTTCCAGATGTAACTCCATCAGCTTCTGTAGACCCAGAAAAGTTGTGCGGGTAAGAGCTTTGATTCGATTGTAACCCAAATCCAGAAACTCCAAACTTCGACACTCCAGAAATGCTCGAATTGGGATGTTGGAGAGACCATTGGAGCGTAGGTGAAGGTTTTGTAGTTTTCGTAAGCCATGGAATTGACCTGGCTGTAGGTTTTCTAATTTGTTGTAGGACAAGTCCAGACTTCGAAGATTTGGAATTCCATGAAATGTTGAATTGTGTAGGGCTGTAATCCTGTTGGAGCTCAGTATGAGCTCTTTGAGTCTGCGGACCCCCTGGAACGCTCGACTGTCAACAACTGAAATCTGATTGTGGTCTAAGTAGATCCAGAGAAGCTGGCTGAGGTGAGCAAACTGATATGGTAGCAGCGTATGCAGTTCATTGTATCGCAGGGAAAGGCCCTGGCAGCCTACTGAGATGTTTTCTGGAACATCTAAAAATCCAGATGAATCACAATGGACAGTTTTTCCCTCACATCGGCAGCTATTAGGGCATGTTCGCTCACCAAAACTGAATAACAGGGGAGCCCGCAAGAGAAGAAGCAAAGGGAAGAGGAGGTGTGTCAGTCGTCCATCACACAGCAATGGACCTACAAAACATTATGAGAAAGAGATACAGAGAAAAACGTAAAGATTTGAATGGTGATCAAGTTATATTTACAATTTCAAAATATTCATGCTGTCAAACAAAAAGGACTAAGAAGTATTATTACAGACAGATGGACCAACATCATTAAAGATAAACAGATATCATAACAACAAGTACAACAACAACAATGCATTCCTTTTTGTAAATTCTTTGAATTAAACCTGAAGGTCTGCAGTTCAATAAAATCTTGATTGATTTTAAAACCCTGTGTGATTTACAAAAGTAGAAAAAAAACCCCAAACAAAAACACCTTACTGTCCAAATACTAAGGGGCCTGACTGCATATCCGTATCCACACATAACTGAAGTCTCTAGAACTTCCAGCTTTCAACTATCCAGTGCTGTCAAAATTGAGCACATCCTGTATCACAGTAATGGTGAAAAAGTATTGTTTGGCATGTCTAAGGTGGACTTTTGTAATCCCTGTGTCATCCTTTAGTAATATCATAATATCGTTATAAGCTCAGGCTGCTATGGGGACCTCCCATAATGTTCTAAGTAATTCTCCTCTACTCTCCACACTTTAGACTTCACTTTTACATTTAATTAACTTTGTGATATTCTCTCTCCTGCAGTTTGTGCCCTTTCCTCTCTGTCCTCTTTCTTCTTGTACCTTTCTGCCCGTATCTCTGGTTCCAGAGCTGTACATGTCTTGTCTGTAGTTACTGGCCCCAACAGCCTGCTCAGTGTCTGCTATCTCTTAATGATCAACCTTTTTTCCCCCTCTTTGCTCTCCTCTCACCCCACCCAGTTGAGTCAAAAGCTGTCCCCCCTGAGTTTGGTGCTTCCCAATGTTTCTTCTTGTTAAATGGGTCTTTTTACTCCTCACAATTATCAATTGCTTACTCATGGAAAGATCACAGGGTTTTCCTCTACAACACTCCAAGGTCTCTTTCGTACTGTGTAAACTGTCCTGAATGATTTTGTGTTACATTAATGAAACTAAAAAGATGCTGAATAAATAATTGTTTATTACTAGCTTCAGAATATCCACTTTTTGTACAGTTCAACTCTTGCACTTTCTCTATACTAACCTGCTGCTGTAAGCTGCAAAGTAAGAAAATAAAAGGCAATTCTTCCCCTGTGCAGAAAATGGTATGCAGAAAATATTAGTATGCATTATTAATCCACAACTTAGGGGTTGTCATATAGCACAGTGACAATTTCATGCTAAAATGGGCAACAAACATCCAATGTCATACATGAGCTGCCACCACAAACTGCAAAATGCAGCTATGCTATACTTCAACACTGGCAGGTAACTTTTGACCTTTGCGGAAATTACATTTAACCAGTGATTTGATTTACTCCTGTACACTTCCTGAATCAGTGCGGTTTTAAATTTGCAGTGTTTTAGCCATGCCTTCCTTGGAGGAATTATAATAGAAGAATCAGAATACATTATTATTATTATTTTACATTATTCCATTACATTCAATAAAGAAAGATGAATGGAAACTACATTGGGTAACCTGGTCGACAGCTCCTGTGAACATGAATTAGTCTATGCATCAGTCTATGCTTTAGAGGACACGATTTCACTGTCTTAATGTGTTCCAACAACAATTACCTTGTGGCCACTGGGAGTGCACGCACCAACTTTGAGAAAGTGTGTGTTATCAGAATAATACAAAATGTCAAGAAATCATTAATCTGCATCTTGAGAGATAGGAGGTACAGATTTTCTTTGAAGTAACTTATCTGGTTTCAGCATCTCATCCAGCCTTCCCCTGTGTTTAATGAGTTATCTGACTGTTAAAAGGAAAATCATTCAAAATAATTCTTTTCAGATTTCTTATATATCCTGCTATGATCCAGACAGGCATACAAATTCAGTTCAGCACTCAACTTTACATTTAATTATATCATAAAATAGCAAAACATAAGTAAATAAATTTCAAGAATAAAGCTATTTTGTGAATTGTACAGCAGGTTATTGGGGGAAAAACGGAAGCAAATGAGTGCATGAAAATAAGTTAAGATAAACTCAACAAAAAAATAATAGTTTTATAAATAAATCACTCTAACCCTTGAAGCAAAAGATGCAGTTGCACTTCCATCACCTCCTGTAACTACTTTGTGAACTCTCCAAGCATTCGTTGCACTACACGCAGCCATCAGTTTTCCCTAAATGATAATCCCATTGGAACATCGGCTGTGTTGTAAACCCCCAGGGCAACCTCACAATGTCATATCACTAAAACTACATCTGGGATTTCATGTGCATGTACTCCTAAAAAAAAGAATAGCAAAATATGAAAAAACAAGAGGAGGTTATTAGATGACAGAAAACTCAAAGCTATGCAGCCACAATAATGTGCCACTGGGCTCATAGACGCCTACGCATGACAGCGTCTTTAATTAGCACACAATGGTTCAGCATGGATTTCTGCATAGAGAGAATAGTAATAAAAGCCCCTTGGACATGTGTGCGCTAGGTTCCCATGAGAGGCTTTATAGAATACAATGAAGAGAAATGTTTACTCTCAGTACAGTTTCATTAATCAGAAATTAAATGGGGTGCTATGTGCAGGCAGTCACTAGGCTTCCATTGATTTCACGTATTAGATGTACACCAGGGCATAAGTAAATATATCTATGATAACTATTACAAATAAATTATTTAATAATATAAAATGTGTCTTTCAATATAGCTGTGTTTGTGTCATTATTAAAGTAAAAATATTAAAAATCATATATAGAAAATCATTAAGTTACAACCTTTATCTAAATACAGCTTAAATAAAATAGAGCTGCCACAGGTTGATATTAAATCCATTCCCCTGCAGATCAGATTTGATATGGGATTTGTGGTAAGCTACAACTTTCCAGCAGCAAGGATCCTTCTTCTCAGTAGAGCGTGACCAATCAGAGCCGGAGGGTTTTAAAGATTTCATATCTTGTAGATTTAACATCTTGGAGATTTCAACAAAACCAGCATAGTGCAGCAACACCAACATTGCATTAAGCTCCAGTTTGTCACTGCCACCTATTTTACATTAAGTACAAAGAGCAGTAGAAGGAGTTTGTTTGAACGGAAGTCTCCAGGCAACAAGTGACATCACTACAGACAATATCAGATCAGATTCTGTACAAATCCCTATAAGCCAGAAAAGATTTGTATTAAACTTTGTGCAAATGTCTTCTTATAACCTATGTAACAGCCTTGTAAAGTGTATTTCACCCTTTAGCTTTTATTTGAAGTTAATTTTCTCTTAGTATTCGTTTTAAAAAGAATTATACATTAATGACTACCACAAGTCTTAAAGAAAAATCAAAAGTGACCTTGAAAATGAGAACCACGGTAAATCTCATTGTACTTTTTGTCAACACATAAAGACTAAATTCAAAGGTCAGAGAAGGATAAACAGGTGGACGGTTTTATTTCCAATGACCTGTGGGTACATCTAAATTTAAATCAATATAAAGCCGATGATTGGTCGAGCTGGAGTAGTAGTAAAATAGTAGTAGTCTTCTACCACAAAATATATTATATATTTTAGTGAATGCATTAAGTAACCAAGTTTACTGATTCAGTAAGGATAAGCTAGATTAGATTTCCTATGTACTCAATGACTCTCAACATGTACATAACAGAAAATGTTTCAGCAACCAAACTAGATGCAAATATAATTTTTGTTGCCTCAGATGGCAACAAAAAACAGATGGGACAGTGTCAAAAATTTCTAAATGACTAAACCCATACCAAATTTAACACCACCTTTATTAGTTTAGCATTTAATTTAAAGATTTCTTGCAATAGCAATAAAAGGTTTTAAAAACAGATTTCTTATAAGATGGAATTGTACTCTTAGTCAAGTATGTAGGAGACAAGTAGAGCAGAATTTCTTTTATTTTGTGCAGCAACCAATGTTTCAACACAATTTGCAGCTGATGAAAATGCAATTGAAGACCATAAATATTAATTAAGAAACAGGTTCTGTGCTCCGGTATCCCTGGGGCTCAACAACATCCTGAACAGAGGTAATTTGCTGAAGTTACACTCAAATGTGCACACTAAATGTCAGCTGAAATGGGCTTCAAATGCAAAAAAAGCAAAAGTTATTACACAATATCCTAAAATATATATTTTCTCCAATTACCTCACCCAAGGCCAGGTTCCAGTGGCAACCTTTCCGAAATCCCATAAAAGTGACACTGCCCCTCCCCCCAGGACAGAGTGGTCTCTGGCAGGCCCAGCAGAGTCAGCTGTCATCTTCCTTGGCGGTGAGACAAGTTGATATTTCATTTGAATGCACAGTGCTCAGGCACTGATGCAAAGGCTATTACCCAGAGTGCCCAAGTGGGTTGGCCAATAGCGCTACATGCTGCAACAGGCCACATGCTGGGGCACTTCAAAGAAATGAAAGTGTGGAGAAAAAAAAAAATAAACTAAATATTTCTTATTAAATGTTCTACCATATAAAAGATAATACACATTAAAAGGAGGGGTGTATGAGGTGGCTTTTAAAGGTTATTGACTGGCAGAAAAGTATAGTTAGCTTATTATATTTAAACATTCGCTGCAGCTGTGCCTGTTTTAAATTGGAAAATAGAAGACCGTCTACACTATAGGCTTAATTGTCACTTTCTCTTTCTTTCTTCTCTGTAAACATGCCAACATACTAAACTAAATAAAGATAGGATGTGACTGTGAGAAATACTGATCCCAATATGAGGCTTTAGTCTAGAAATAAAAGAGTATAATACATTCTAATCTGTATTTTTGCATAACCTAAAGCTTCAGGTAACACGATTTCTCCCAGTCCTACTTCCTGTGCATCCTTTTTTTACCTGACACTTCTGTTCTGACACAGCAGCCAAGAATTTTAAAGTGTATGATGTGTGATTGAGCTTAGGCAAGCAAAACTGTAGGGTACTACAGCATGTGTGATATATTACACTATTGAGTGTGTTCACTCAGATTTAAGGCACATAGAATTAAAAATACTTCCAGAGGACAGAAGAACGTGACATATTACCAGTCACGGGGCCTATCATGCAATTGTGATTAATTGGACACAGTGGCATTACAATATTGAAATGAAGTACCTTTTACACACTTAAAACCCATTATTTTACGGCCATTAATTTGAAAATTGGAGTCAGCTGTAATTTCAACTCACAGCGAAAGCATGAAGCAATATAAAACAGCTGATTTATGATAAAAGCTTATTTTACTACTACTGGAGCTGCACATACGTGCATACAGACGAGCAGCCAGTCCTACATACACAATACACTGCATATGGTGAGCAAAATATATGTAAAAGTGGAGCTTAATAGCAGTAATAGAAAAATACAGCTTAAATGGGGCAGCATCCATTAAAATTTTAAATGAAATGGGCAGTCAATTCTGTGAGCTCAGTTATTCTGTCTGGATTTGTGGGAGACGTAGTAACTGAGGTCTATTGAGTCCACGACCTACTCAAGCATAGCAGTTAAATGGGGAAATGAAGACAGACAGAGCTGCTCTTACTGGAACCTTCACTAGGAAAAGAGGCATAGAGTTGTGTGCAAATAGAAAAGAAGTGCAACCACTGCAGCGAAGAATTAGCCAAATGCTAATGAACTTTTATGTCATTAACTTGATAAATAAGGGTGAAGACTGATGAGTGTTCCACGTAGACCCCATTTGTGCATCCACTCTGTACAGTTGTTTGAGGGTATGCTTTGCCATTCTGCCCAGCAGATGCAAAGTGTCATCTGAAAGGCTTCTTTGTCTTCGAGATCTTCTCCATTTCTACTTTTCTGCTGAACTGGAATTTCATATATAATAACAATGAAATCTGTTATTATAAGATATAGTCACATCTTAAAAGTGAACTTACTTCTAGTGGCCATGTGAACAAGTGCGTATAAAAAAGGAAAGAAATTCAACATCTTGGTAACTTAACAAAAGCAGTAAATTTTAAAGTTATGCACGTTAACCCAAAACAAAAGTAAGGTACATTTGCACCGCCCTTCACAAATGTAGAATTGGACAGGGAACAGATAAAAGTGCTCTTCAATGCACTTAAAGAACTCTTGCATCAGTTGCTTCAAACAGGGAAAAAAGTGGCTGATATGATGTTCAGTTGGTGGGTTGGTTGGCTATTTGTCAAGGAAATTTCAGAGAATTCAACTGTTTTGGGAGCATGACTGAATAATTTTGGTTGATAATCTGTTGCTTATACTACTCTACGCATTGTTAAGTTATAAAAGGTATGTGCATTCAGGAAAGCTTAGGCAGTTCTTGTCATGAAATTAAAAAAAAAAAAAAGAAACCTGTTGCTGCATGGGATTGTGTTTATGCCTTTACTCTTTACATATGACAATACAAAATATGTAATTTGCCGATAGGCACGCCTATAGATTAACTCTTCAAGACCTAATTTTGTAATCAATATTTTTTAAATCTAAAGAAACTGAGGTCACTTGTTGGCAACCAAAGAACACAGAACACATGACAGTCAAAATAACTGCTGTCAGCATCAAGTAGGCAGGTCCCAAGTGAAACTTTTCTCAATTTTGGGGTGAGCAATTAAAGTGACTACCAATGGGAGGGAAGGCCACTGTTAATCAACATATATCAGGGTTACCTAGGCAACTGGAGCCTGTAGTGACATTCCAGGCAACCAAAGGCCAACACGCCTCCTGTGTGAATGCCCCTTAAGCATATAATATTCCAGATCAATAGGATGAGTAACATAATTCCTTGTTTATGCATTTATTATTTATCCACAACTAACTGTAATAAACATCAATACCTATTTATAAATCCTGTGCAGAGGTGCTGAAAGTAAAGGCTAACGATGGATATGCTGCTTCCACTGAGAATTCTTGATTCTGACGGGCAGACAGTAAAACCAGAGATCACTGATGTAGGAACCAGTTTGTAGACCTAAATGAAAGAGCTAATATTAACCTGCAGTTAAAGACAGCAAATTCATGGCTTAGTCAAAGAATGTCAGGAAAAGGAAAGAGGACTTGTCTTTAGCTAGCTACAGTGAAGAACGAGCCTGTGGGTCTAAGGGACTGCTGCAGGGGAAAGCAGAATAACCCCACGGAAAATAAAGACATTTGGATAAAGTTGCCAGTAAAGTGTGGCAGGGAAAGTGGTGGTGCGACAGAAAGTTAACACCTCTGGATGTCTGACAGATAGAAGCAGGGGAGGAGAGGGGAAATAATGTCTGTGTGTGTCAGAAAGAATACCACAGTATCGCAGCTGGAATGGAGAAAGACTGGGTGTGATCTGTATTGTTTTAATTTGAGTATGTGCAAACAATTACTGAAAATTAACTCCAGGTTTGTCAAATTTGATAGAGCTTTAACTCTATGAGCCAGAGTGTGTGAAACATCATGTCTAAAGGTACGCGTTGCCTAGCAATGCGAGGATTTCACCTTGCATTAAATTTTAAAAACGGAACAAAAATTAGATGAACACAAAATGTTAAATAGTTAAATGGTTTAAAGCAAGTGGCCATGGTGTAGGGAGGATCCTACCAATGAACTTACTTCTTTAAAAATAAATGAATCTTGTTTATGTTTCCATGAGCTAAAACTAAAGGGTTAAGGTAATCTTAAATTATTTTATTTTCCATCAAAAAAAACCCCAAAACAAAACATTATTTTCAATTTTCTTGAAAATAATTTGCCGGACCACATCAGGTCAATTGGCAATCATGTTTTAAAAAGGAAATGAATTAATTCTTTCACTTGTTGTTCTTTTTTGGAGGTGTCGACCAATTAAATAATCATTACTACAGTTTAGACTGGCGCTCTAACCGATGTCATTTAAGTGAAGGAGCCCAGCAAATAAAAACATGACGACTAAAGTGATGTCTCACACAAGTCACAACCTAATGTAGAGTATTTGTACACACCACATTCTTAATTTGCAAAGAGCAAGACCTTTAAAAGGGCTAATTGGTAATTTTGAATGTCAACATTTTTATACCACCAGGTTTTTGTGCCCATGAAAGCTGCTCGCTTTTGAAAAAGCCAGCCTTAATGAGAAGAGTTGGATGGAAGTGCTCTTAGCCATGTGACTTTTTAAAGTGAGCTTCAGCCAGCCCATTCTGGTCTGGTGCCTACAGTTTTCTCTCAGCCATACTGCTGGCCTGATATTGGTGTGACTTTGAGCCTCATGAATATCCATAAATACACATCTGTTTATGCATGTGTGAGTAGCCTATGTTTTTCTGAATATCACCGACTATCACACAAATGACATATTGAAAACTGAGAATAATAGATGGAAATCTGTGGTACTTAAGAGATGTCAGAGTACTGTTTAACATCCCCATTAAAACTTTAATTATCTGGTGGTTGCAATGTTTTGATCTGACATGACGTGTCTTACGAAGATCCATGAAAGACAGGAAGCTGCAGGAGTGTAATTAAAGTTATCAAACAGCGGACAGTTTTTATTATACCTTGATATCTGCTATTTTATCTAGCTATTGTACTCTTTATCTTTTCTAGTCTAGTGGAAGACGTTTAACTCCTTGGTTGAAAAGATACACAAAATTTTAAGTGCAATTTCTTCACAAATAATAAAGCACAATATAAAGTAATAAGCACGTTTCACTCCAAAATTGATTTTTCATATTATTTCCTTTGGCCTTTAGTGCTACTTATCCATCTACATTGAGTTGGTGCGATTAGTCCAGTTTGGAAATACTAGCTGTAGAACTGTCTGTCTTCTTTCAACTATACAGGAACTAACTGAATTTGCTCTTCCAAAAAAATAAACACAAAACTTCCCTTCAAGTAATCATTACATAGAAATCCAAAAATCAGCCAGTTTATGTGACACAATGTAACCACTTGATGAGCTCCACCTTGTCATATCAGTAATATTAACTGGCTGAATGTTTCTATTGGTTGGCAGATACTGTTTGTCAGAAAGACAGAAAAAGTCACTACATAAGATTGCTTGGAGTAACTAGGTCATGACTTCTGCAATGAGATATTGCTGCTGAGTTTTTTTTAAATGTATTTTTTGGCACACTGCACATCACAAGGTCAGTGCCATTTAGTTTGATTATGTTTAAAAGAAAGAAGACATCTTCATACAGTGGATACATCCAAAATAGGGCAACTCACACCAAAACAATCTTGATGGATAAAGAGATTTACGGGCCAGAAAATTTTTTACATAAATTTGATTTTGGGATGAACTGTCCCATTATTATGATGGAATTTACTGTTCTGGTTGGGGTGGATCTGCCTTTTATTTACCTACCTATATAATTTTTAAGAATCAGCATTTAAAGAAAAATCTTTGTGTCTTAAGTCCAGGCAGCATCAAACTGCATGAAGCAGACAGGCTGCTTCTCAAACTGTTCCACCCAATAAATCAGCCATATCACAAAGTCTTCCATCTTTACACCCACAGCGCTTTCCATCTCAGGCTGTCAGTGACAGCTGAAACTCTTCACAGCCCCATAACATCGTACATATCAAGAACTTTACTGCTCCTGCCTTTCCTATGGGCCTACACACTCACACACATGCACAACTTATTGGTTTATAAATCGGTGCAGAGAGCCAGAGTGCTCTGCAGATCAATATAAGTGCTGATGTCAAAAGATCAGCACAAACTGAACCGTTTAAGCTGGCCACTGCAAAGCACGTCTGCTGTAAATGTTGAGGAATTGACAACAGAGATGATGTTAATGCATAAGTGTGTGTGTCCAAATGCGTGCGCGTTAGAGTGGTGGCATGCTGATAATCAGCAAAGGTCGACAGCATTGCAGGTTACTTTCATCCAAAATTGTGGCAAGATACATTTATGTTTAATCAGAATTCAGCACTTTGTGCCAGTGATTAGTCAGTCCCAATGTGCATTATAATCAGTTTAATTATTTCTGTTGCTCATTCTGTAACCAGCTCATTTTACTTTGAGAAAGCTATATTGCATTAGATATCTGAACTCTGGATCGTGGATTCTGCCTTCATTATTTTAACTGCTTCTTACATTGGTTTTCACTGGAGCCAGTTAAAAAGAAAAAGAAAAAAAGGGGGTAGCATAGATAGTTGAAAACAAGGTGCATTTTCTTTTTCCAAAATGTTTTTGCTATCCTGAAAAATCAAGACTCCTGGCAGAAATTCTTCAGAATAAAGCACCAAATGCACAAATTGCTCTGAATAAAACATATCCAAGGCACAAAACTGGCATAAATATTATCTGAACAGTTTCTTCTTCTCTTCATGTGTCTTCACACACATGAAGATGAGCATACACGGGGATGCTGTGGTAGTCAGAATAAATGACAGTGTTGGTCATTACTTTTCATTATTTTAAAGCCCCTGGAAACCTAATTTCTAAATCAGCCTCTTACAGGTCATATGAGCGATGGGCTACTACATAAATTAACACTTTCTCTGCCAAAGTTAGAACCACTGCAGGTTCTTTCACATAACAAATTGTCATCATGTGCACAGGTTGGAGTGTGGGGGACATTACTGGAATAAAGTGATGTCATGTACTTCCATGCAGGGAGTGCAACATAGTCATGAGTTGCATTTTATAACTGAATTCATCGTCTGCCTAATGCATAATAGTTGCGGCCAGTTTAAGAAGATACGCCATTAGTCAGAGACACAGGTTTCATCCAGATTTTTGTTTGTGATTTGGGCAACGAAATTTCTTTGGTTAAGCTTAGAGAAAAACTGTGCTTTTAGTCAGCTGAAGCAAACACCTCTGTCAAGTCACCGTAACCTTAACGACTCTCTTTGAGTGTCTAAATATAACCATAAAAGGTTGAATGAAGTTGAAGATTGCAGGCACTGCAAGCGGATAATGTGATGGAAAATTGGATTGTGGGGAGAGAGAAAAAATGAACACAGTCAAGACATTTTCAATGACAATATTGTTATGATTTGTCTAACATATTAACTAGAAACCATTACTTGTAGTATCAAGATATATATTATAACTCAATACAATAAGTATAGAACACAGTCTTCAATAATTAAAATTGATGACAAACACATCTATGCTCAGCAGCCACGACATTAGGTACACCTGTTCAACTTTTTGTAAGGTACATACCTAATCAGAGAATCACATGGCAGCAACTCTATCTATTTAGGCATCTAGACATGGTTGAGATGACCTGCTGAAGTTTACACTCAGCACCAAAATGAGGAATAAAGTTGATTTAAGTGACCTTGAATGTGGCATGGTTGTTAGTGCCAGATGGGCTGGTCTGAGTATTTGAGAAACTGCGGGTCTGCTGGGATTTTTCCACACAGCCATATCAACAGTTTACAGAGAATGATCAGAAAAAGAGAAAATATCCAGTGAGAGGCAGTTCTCTGGGTGAAAATGCCTTGTTGATGCCAGAGGTCAGAGGAAAATGGCCAGACTGCTCTGAGCCGATGGGAAGGCAACAGTAACTGAAATAACCACTCATTACAACCAAGATGTGCAGAAGAGCATTTCTGAATTCACAACATGTTGGACGCTGAAGCAGATGGGCTACAGCAACAGAAGACCATAACAAGTACCACTCCTGTCATTTCAACTGGCTCACAAAAGCTGGAAAATTAGAGGATTTGAAAAACATTTCCTGGTCTGACTAGCCTTGATTTCCTGCTGCTTGCATCGTTAGCCTCGAAGATCACACTGAGTTCACTGTACTGCTTGACAGTACATTCATCATATTCAACTTCTGACAGAAAATAAGTATTTAAGCGAAAATTAACCTTATATCGTCACATCTAACTATCAAGCATAAAGAACCTTTAAGCTTGACAGAAATGTTGTTTTTATTTCTCAACTCACTATGTTTAAAGTTTTCTGACAAGTGACCTCTTGTGGCCACATGAATAATGACTGTGGTAACTGAGTAAGAGGTGTTCGATGATGTCACTGGCGGTTTCTTTTAACCAAAACCCAAATCTCTTTCCTATTTACCAAGTGATTTTAGTTGCAGAATCGTAGCAGACCAGAATAATTTTGGATAATTAATTATCTTTTCTGTTGCTCAGGCTGGTGGACTTGCAAAGAAAACAAATCAAGCCAAAATATTAAGAAGCCTGCATAATCAAATGTAAAACCATGACAACCAAATTCAGGCCGTGATGCACCTCAGTGGCATAAAACATTATCATATGCCTCTAGCTGCAGAATCTTTTTCTTCTCCAAGCTCAGCTCCCACTTCTTACTGCCAGACTTTGTTCTCAGTTTTGTGTGTCTGCCCATATTTCACCGTATCAGTTCAATGTGCGGGACACATTGTTTGGGAAAGCCATTCACAGCTGAAGTCATTGCAGGATTTCAAGAAAAGGAAAAAAAAAATTGGAAAAGGCATTGCTTTTCAAAATAGCCCAACAGTCTGCACAACAACAGGGACAAAAACCCTTCAAATCAATGACCTGGAGGTACTCTGAAAGAATCTGCTATATTATGACAGTTTGATGGCACGAGTGGGAAGCAGTACAGAACATATTACTAAACCTCAGCAAAAAAAATGACTAATGGGGACTTTCAGTCATTCTCAGAATAAGGAAAGATTCCTCACAATGAGAATAATTCTTAGTGGTGGCTTCAGCAGGTTTTAAAGTAGCTAGAGCTACAACTGTTTAGATTGTTCAAAGTCAGACTTTTTTGTCTCGACATTTTCTATAAAGTAGAGACAGGGTTTTGTAAAAGTCATAAAGTCGTGGAAAGTCTAAAGGAAACTGCAACAAGTTCTGTTATAGTTTTAATCCATAGGGCAGAGAGACCTTGTCTTTTACATAAACTTATTTACTATATTTGATTTAATTAAAACTTGGCAGTATTACTGGCAACATGAATTTAAGAAGCTGAGGGAAAAAGTAGACTGCAGGAGCTGCAGAAAAGTGGATGGTTTACTGCCAAGAGGAACCTATAAACAACAGTAGATCTCCTAATTATCTGCACTATTATAAGCCTTAAAATGTGAAATTTAAAAAAAAAAAGCTGTGCACACAGGTGACTTCTTTTTTCTTTTCTTTTTTCTTTGTTTTCAAAGACATTCAGTTGAGGCTTTTCAAGAGTGCTCCATGGACTAATTAGTGTCTCAGTCTGCTTGAGGAAACTGACGGATTATTGAATATAAGGGATGTTATTTCAGTCTAACGGCTCTGTTGCTCTTGTCTGCTCAGTTCTGCTACAGTAGATGAGTGTGTACGGACAGACTGGTGAACACCGAGATCCTTGTGTCATTTATTGTTGTGGGATGAATACAAGTTTCACTGCTTGGGCCATGGAGAAGGGAGTTCACATCCATCACTGTTTAGCTGTCAGTGAAATTGCACACTGAGCAATTATGCACTGTAAAAATATTACTTGATTGTTTGTTACCAGTTTTGAACATGAAATGGTCAAAAAGAAAAATGTGAGATGTGACATTTTATTGCATTTCTATTTTTTTTTTTTTTTTTATCAATGCAAATTGAAACTGAGTCAGTCTGGCAAAACAGGCACAGTGAAGAAAGTTGTTATGGGAATTATTCACAGTTAGACCAAGCTATTAATTGATTAATGAGAGGACAATTGAGCAATCTTATGTTGATGCTAAACTGTTCAGCTGCGAGTTTTCTGTATATGATATTAAGATAATGCCAAGTTTTATTGTTGAATTCACAAAGAAAACTTCAGCCCTGCCAACAGCATAAACTTCCCCTAATTAATCAGCCCCTGAATGAGGGAAAACAAGGTGATGGGTGCGACTGGGATGTAAGAGAGCGCTTTAGTGAGAAGTGTGGATATCCTAACAAATGCAGCCACTTATTCTGGGTTATAGTAATTGTGATGACATAATTAAAATGTGCTCATTAGCAGCACTAAGCTCCTCATTACTTGGGAAAATGCCACAATTCTGCACAGATGTGTAGGCACCATGTTTTCCTTGGGCCTGTTTCAGCTTTTCATTAGATTTAGTAATAGAAAAATAAAAACAAAGAAAAGGCACATAAATCCAACAGAAAATCAAGTCAAACAAAAAGAGTGGCTGCAGTGTTAGGAAGAGTTAGGAAAAAAGAAAACGACTTGGTTTCAGCATGTGGTTTCAGTGCACCACATGCTCTGGTCCAACGGTGCGTGTAAGCGCTCGTGCATGCCTGGATATGAATAATAGTCTTTCACTGAGCTATTCAACAACAAAAGTTGCACTGAAAGGAAAGGACATGAAACATCATGAGGTTTTCTGTTTGAGCAGCTCCAGACTGCTTGAGAGTGACAGCGTCATTTCATCGCATATTCAGTGACAATCCCAAACACCCACAACTTGTTTGAGGACCCCAAGTATATGTAAAAAAAAAAAAAAAGTGCTGGAGCTGCAGAACACGAAGAAGCCCCTGAAACACTGAAGAGAAGTGTGGGTTTGTAAGGCTGAGGAGTGAATTTAGCTTTGGAGCACCCACAGTCAGTAAAATGGAGGAGGTGATAGGCAGTGTGGGATGAGATTGTAGGTACCCAGAGCTGTCAGGAGAAGAGGGGCAGTCAAAACATGTCAGTGCTTAGAAAGGAGAAACAAGAGGGGGTATGAGGTGGAAGCTAAAGAAAACAGGCACATCTCACCACCATTTTTTTTTTTTTGCCCGTTTCAGGTCAGGTTCAGATTGGGTGAACAAACTTGCCATTGCAGCATAAAAATCAAGGACAGTTAATGAGCTGTTCAGCTTCAGCTCGTGTTGCAATGTCTCGTCGACTGATTCAGATTAGGGCTACATCACTTCCACACCAATAAGGTGACAGTAGTCTTCTCTGTCTCCTCGCCTTGATATTCACAAGCATGAACTCTCCCGTCTGTTTCTTCCTTCCTTTTCCCCCCCTCCTCAAATTCCCAAATAGAAAACGAAAGCCTCTTTTTTTCAAGTACTCACACAGATTCTGAGCGAATAGGACAAAAGTAGTCTCCTGCTCTTAAATAAAGGAGATGCCAGCTTGCTGCGCATTAATATGCCACAGAAGACTTGGGGATTTTTTTCCCCTAAACGTCTACACATTCACAAAGGGCGGGAATCGTTTTAAAACGACACAGTTCTCCACTTACTTACCCATATTGTCTCATCGGTCCGTTCCCTCCGTCCTCCGTAGCGCTATCCACCGCACAGATCACGACTTCTCTCTTGTCTTTTCTTGCCAGTACCTGGAGAGCCGAGGAGCTCTTTTCGCCCCTCACGCCACGGGTGACTCACCTGCCTTCATTCTGAAAAACTGTCTCTCGATTATAAAAAAGCTTTTAAAGTTTGCGCACATGCTTCCTCACACGAAGCAACTTTCCAGACCTGTCGCGAATAGCCGTGTCATCAAGCCCTAAGTTGGAAGCCAAACGCCTGGCTCTACAGGGTTCTTTTACCCTGATAGACCCTTGGTCTCGGAGCAGGTATCTTTAGAAAAAAAAGAAAGAAAAAAAAAAACTGCAACCAAAAAAGCAAAACAGTCACGCTGCAAAAGTTGAGAGGTTAAAACGAGCATTTACCACTGTGATCGCTTGCAATGAACGGCTGTGCGCCAGGTGTCCTCTGCGCAATCGTCCAGCGGAGCAGCAGAGGCGCTAGGCACGGAGCACAAGCAAGCACGGGGGCTCCTGTGCAGTGCTTTGGCGAGGTTTGCGTGTGCGCGCACGGCCGCGCGAGGGAACGTGTGTTCGCGCATGTGGGAGAAAGAAAAAGAGAGAGAGGGAGAACACGTTCGACGCAGCATTTAACAGCTGCAGGCATATTTTTGGTCATATATGAAATTTTTATTTTCTTTTGTTCTTATTTTTTTTCTTTAGGTTCGTCTGCTTCTTCCACCGCCACCACAAATCAGCGGAGGAGCCGCCCCCCATTTAACATGCTTTTCCAAGTCTATTATGCAGGTGTGGAGGATATGCTGAGGGCTATATGTGGTCGTCATTATATCATGAGTGGGTAGCCTGCCTGATCCCACCTCGTGTTGCATAATTATTGCAGATAGATCGACGGGAAACCTGTTAGAGCGGGGAAACTGTTGGACAGGGTGTCGGGCTAATTAAAAATAGAGGAATAAAACATTGAAACATATCCAGATATTTCTCTGCAGGATGGCATGACACTACTACTGAGAAACCAGAGAGATAGTGGTTGTTTAAGTTTTGCGTAATTGTAAAAAATTACATTCTGATATCGCATTCCTCTCTTACATTGAAGATACCAGTTTATAATGATTTCAAATGTTTGATTTGGTGCTTCCTTTTTTGACTCACTTTACATTCTGACTAATCCCTGGGATGGTGTTAAGTCACCCAAACGGTACTTCCTTTATTTTAGATGATTCAGACACAGAGTTAAAAAAGGAAGATCAATTATAAAAATGTGCCCATTATGAAATAGCTTTAAGTTTAGGCTTGACAGACTGTGGGCTAAAGTGATTCACTGAACGTTTTATAACACCATGACATTGAAAGTGCCAGGTTTACACACATCTTTCTCTCACTCTTGTACAAGTGCCTTATTGAGGAACAGTCCACATGTCAAGAGCCTGAGAGTCAAAAGTTGTTGTAGTATTGTGTAAAAGTCTCGAGCTGCTACTTGTTTCCTAATATTTTGCTTCCAAGGATCCAGAAATTTTTTTAAATTTGTTTCCAGGCTTTGTGGAGGTCATTCCAAGTTTTTCTTTGGACACTGGCTGCTTTCACTCATTTTCAATCCTTGTAACTGACCATTGTTCTTCTTGTTGCACTTAACACTGACCAGTGAATCATTTAAGTATTTTTTTTAAAAAAAAGGCACCAAACTCAAGGGGTGAGCCAGTGTTGTGTCTACACATCACAGATCACTTAGCAAAGAACCAATATTAAACTGTCTCTTTAGGCGCTTATTAGCAGGTATTAGCAGACTGTCACAAACACATAATTTGCTTCCACTGAGTGCTTGAAAAGAACAACTGACTTCTTCCTGATTTGTGAGTTTACCTTTCATCCAGGAGGCTTATTCTGTTCTAAAACATCTGAGATTCTCTGATATTTTACCCGTAGTTGTCCTGTTAAATGTGGTCCTGAGGGTCATTGCCACGTACGTCAAGGAGTACACAAACATAAATTACTTAAATTAGTGAACTTGCACAGGAAAGAAACGCAAGCATTTAATGATGGAGAAAAACGGGGACTAATGGAACAAGATTGTCATCTCTTCAATGGCGCGTTTGTCAGAGGAACTCAGAAGAAATTTCTTCAAGCATAACATTCCAGGGCACTTCAAACACAGCATCAAGCTCAGACAAAACTGGTTAGGCTTCAGTGAGGATCCTTTACATGGGAGAAACCGAACGGCCATTCAACAAACACAAGGCATAGCACAGGAAAGCTACGTTAACAGGACAAGACTCAGCTGGACGCCTGCATCTAGAGAAAGGACATTGTTAGTGTTATAAGGATGCTAATGTTCACATTTTGGACTGAGAAAATGAATGAACGAGTATTGTTGAACGGAGGCAGTGACTTACAATTCCAGCCAGCAGCCAGCTACAAGTCTTGAGATCCATTCCCAGGTGTTTCATCTCCCACTCACACCTTCATTTATGTGACCACAATAGCGCAAATGATGGTGGTGTTGGGCAATGTCTCATACAAGAATCACACCTCTGCTCTGGTGATGATAATGACCCGCACCGTTGTTCACATCTTGTCTCATGTGGTAACTCACATGATTATTAGTGGGCAACGACACTCAGGACCACCTCCAATGAGACAACAAGGGGTTAAATACCCAACAATTTCCAACAGTTGTTTTTATGTTGTTGGACCCCTGGGCGCAAATGTCTGGTGGGCCTTGGGGTACTTCTTTTGCTGATCAGTTTTGTTTTGTTTTTTCTCTAAAAATTCTATTAGAAAATGTATAAGGATATATTTAATATTTAATCTGTCTTTGCACACACACACACACACACACACACACACACACACACACACACACACACACACACACACACACACACACACCTGTTGTCTCCTTCCTCCCTCACCCTCACCTTCTCTCTGTCTCTGTCTGTCTCCCTGATGATCTCCTTCTTTTTCTCCTTACATCTCGTCAGTACCATTTCTCTCCCTCTGTCTCTTGCACTTGTTCACCATCCCTTTTCCCGATTAGTGTCAAAACAATAATTAATGCAAAAGCATTGCTCAGTGAGATTTTCTCAGAAAAAAGCATGCTTTTGGGACGTGTCCACTTACAACAGCAATAAACAAGTTTTTTTTCTTTATTATAAATAAATAAATAATGCAGGCAGCATTGACGTATTCCCTGGATGTTTGCATCCTTGCTTGTGAAGGACAGTGGGCCCTCCGCTGATGTGAGCAGCCTGGCTTCTTTATTTAGAGCCTACTAAATTTTCTGTATATATGTTATATATATCTTCCACTGATTCATGTGTAATAAGAGGAGCTAAAGCAATGTCAATACAAACTGGGCAACACAGATGCAAAGCAGCATGTTTTCCAACCTATTTGTTTGTTCCTTGTGTCGCTAAGCTGAACAGCTGTAGAAGCACAGTGATATTTTATGGATCAAAACATCTTTGAATGTCAGATATGGTCTTTTTTTTTTTGAACCAGCTGTAAACTAACAAGAGCGCCTTTATTTTACTCATGTATTTATTTATTTATTTAGTTGAATTTCAACTAGCAAGCTGACCATGTCTCCTTGAAGCTCCCAAGGCTCAGCCTTTCAGCTCTTTGCATACCACACAGCTCAAAAACATTCAGCTATGCTACATGTTCCATAGCGTTTTACACATTTTTGAAGTGGAATCTGCGATAACACTTTCAGTGGCTAAGACAGAGAAAACACTTGCGATTAAGAGTGAGAAGTACTGTAAAATTTCATTTAACAAGCATATGAAGGTTTGTACCTTGTTCTGTCACCTGGAGCCACAGGCGCAAGGAGGTGGAGCTGTAAATCAGAAGGGCTTTAAAGTCCTGATGCACAGTCCCTCCTCCTTCTTCTTAACAGCAGACAAGGTCTTAATGCTGATAGTGAGGAGGAGGAGGATTGAATTGCAACAAAGTGTGGTGTCAGCAAAGAGATGTCATGTGGAATCAGATAGAAGTGTCCACCATGACAGAGTGAGGATGGTTGATGGAACTAGATTAGCTAGTGGATGGTGGTAAGAGTAAGGGAAGACTTAAATTACCAGACATGACAAAACATGGTATTACTTTCACTGTAGACGTTATATAAAGATGGACATAGCATTGCCCATTATGACTGAAGTCCTATCCCCTCCTGTCTTGAAACCACAAAGAGTGAAGAAGAGGGGGGGATTTTCAAAATTTGATACGGTAACAGCTTGTCAAACACAACTCTATAATTTACACAATATTATCATGTATTCAGTAAAAATTGAAACTAGAAACGGAGATCTTAATTTTATTAGAAAAGTGTTCACCAAGGTTATAGATAATGTGATAAATACCTCATGTTGTAGATAATGTGAGCAGAACGTTTATTTCTATGTGAGTGGACTTATTGGTGGCTACTCCAGAGTAGAACAAGCACAAAGGGAGTTTTAAGTACTCACATGTCTACATCTGCCTGTCTTTGGGGATGAAATTCTGTACATCAGCCAAGGTATTACAAATATTATAGCTGAAACTAAATTCAGAGATGAGAGAAATATTTTTGTGTTACTTTCTTGCAGTGGTATGTAGACCCTTGAGACAACAAAAAACCACACTGTTCAGTCTCTTCATTTAATGTTCAAAAATGGCACATATTTTACATTTTATTTAGGCTAGTTGTTTGTTTCTGCACCAACAACAGACACAAGCCCTGAGCTGGCAAAGGTGTGTAGTATGCAAAAAGTGGGGCCCAGCCAGAAACATAAGTCTAAATTAGAATGATATCCTTTAGTTGTTGAATTTATAAATTGAAAACTGATTAAAAACAAATTCCTCACATCAAAGGTTACATCACTCAGTCAAAAAAAATCCCCCCACCCACCAAAAAACCCCAAACAAAAAACACACAAAACCAAACAAAAAAGTGTTTTGTGTTTTTGTGTCTGACTGTGAACTCCTCTATGCTATTTTTACTTCCATTTCTCCCAACAGACATGATTCATAACTTCGATGGCAGTAGAGGTCTTTATCACGTTTAGCCTTTATTTAAAAGACCTGTTTTTTTTTATTGGAAAGACAGATTCAGTGGGGGCACTCGACTAATACAAGATGGAAACCCAGTATTGATTGAATATTTAATTTGCAATATTGATTGGCAGGCCAAAATGAGTAATATAAACGCTTATCTTGCAGGAAATACTATTAAGTAGTCAGTGAAATTGGTATAAATAGTGTTTAATTTTTAAAGTTAATATTCACTTAATTTCCTACAAACTGAAATATTTTATTTAGTAAATGCTGTCAGTTTATACCCCATTTTGTTCTGTAGGTCTAATTCCTCTTGGACCGACAGATGGAGCAAGACGTTTTAAAGGAGGAAGGATTGATTGGAGCGCTAGAGTGTCAGGTGTGACTGTGAGGCAATCGCAAATGATTTAATGACTCATGGGTCACTTAGGAGGGCTTCTGAGCAAAATGATGCCTATACAGGGCCCTGGGGAGGTTGACCCTGCTCATGATCAGAGCATGTGTGCCACATTTTTCCATTCACTTATGTTTTCATTCATGTTAATTTTATTTTGGACAAGGATATATTAAAACCTGGAGAAATACTTTGGCTTAAGGCTGTAAGCGGTGAAGTTTTATAATCTATGTGAACAGATATGTGAACACCTATCATGGGCATAATACACAATTAGCTGTTGTGACATCTGCTTAAATTTATATCACATCTGCAAAACTCTCACAAATTAAAAAAGGAAAATTCTCCACCATGGTCACTGGCCGTATATAAAACTGAAAGACTAAAAGCCTGCTCTCATAACTTTTTATGTGGCATCAAATTTCTCCCGATCTTTTGGCATACTGTTTTTTATTTAATTAGACTACGTGATTCTGCTGCTGCAAATCAGTTGCAAGTCGACAGTGAAAACTTTTTGTCATATCTAGGACAACAACATCTTGTACTGTGAATATGAAATGTTAAATGTCTCAACTAGGCAGCCATCTTTCTTGATCACATCGCCCTGCTGTTGTAAGGCATTACTGTCTGCAAATTATCTTAGGAGAGTCACGACTCTGAAGTAGACAATCACGAGAGACGTTTGCATTGGTAATGTAGAAACTACACTTTAAACTATTTATAGTTGTTAAATTTAACTTTAATTTGTGATATAAGACATATATCAATTAACTAATTCCATATATTTGTCTGATTTTTCAAATAGTGGAATAAGTAGGATAACATTGACAGGATTACTTTTGTAGCTTAGCTACAGCTAAATGTTTTGATAGATTAACATCCTCAGCTCTTTTGAAACATCAGACATACATGTAAGCTTCTGGTGTCAGTCTCTCACAGGGAAAGATTTCTTGTTCAAGAGGCAGAGATGAAAATACTGGGAGCTCACAATACTGTGCTGCCACCAGACAGTATTATCACAGACATGCCCTCATATACACCAACCATTTGACTTGCTGGGAGTATTTATGCTGCCACTCTTCAACCTTTTGATTCACCAGCTTCATGTCGGTTTCTTGTAGAAATGTGGGAACTCAGTAACTGAAGTAGAAATGAAAGGACAAAGCCATGGAGTAAAGGCCACAATGAAAGTAAAGTAATAAAATAATTTGCATGACACAGTTTAGCGTGTTCAATCTGAATAATTAACTTCAGCAGTCTTCAATTATCCACTGTAGTTTAGCCATGCAGAGATAAGTGGCTTTACTTTCTCAACAAGTGTTCTGGTCACTATTGACTGCTGAGTCTATAATGTGACAGCAACCAACAACCAACAGACAACATCATTCCAAAATCCAAGTTGAAATCTCAAATTTTGTTGTTTAGGACATTTTCTCAGGTATACCTTACTAGGACCTTCTTTAGCCTTCAGAGCTGTATTAATTCTTTTTGGCATCAACACTGTGGTGGAAACATTCTTCTGAAATTTTGATCTATATTGGTGTGATAACATCTTGTAGCTACTGCAAATTTGTTGACGGCTTATCCATGATGTCACTGTTTCATTTCACCATATCCCAAAGGTCCTCTCATCCCAAAGGACTGGGAGCTGTGGATTGGATTTAAATTATACTTATTTACTACTGAAGGGTCACAAAATCTGACACTCCATTACACTGCTATCACAAGTATACAACAAAGCATTAGTAAAAGACTGGGCTGTCATGTTATTCATGCCAGAATATCATAGCAGAAATTAAGATTTATCAAACTCTATTTTCCAGTTTTGTTGACTCTGTGTAAATTATAACCTTCCTGTTCTCAGCTGTGGCACCTGGTGTGGTCTTCTACTGCTATAGGCCATCTGCTTTGAGCTGTTGTGCATACAGAGATGCTCTTCTGCATACCTCGGTTTTAACAAGTGGCTATTCAACTTGTGTTCCTTTCCTTTTAGCTTGAAGCAGTTTGGCCATTTTCCTCTGCTCCCTGATAACAACAAAGTATTTTGGCCAAGAGAACTGCTGCTCTTTAAACCGTAGAAATTGTTGTATGATAAAAGGTCAGTAGATTTGCAGTTTCTGAAATATTTAGAAATGCAGCCTGTCTGTAAGCAACAACCATGCCACATTCAAAGTCACTTAAATCCCCTTTCTTCCCAATTCGGTTGCTCAGTTAAAACTTTAGCAGGTCGTCCTGACACAAATCACTTTCACTAAATCACTTTATCTACAATATATTTTTCTGATTAGATATTAGTATTAAAAATAACAAACAGGAGTTTAATTTAACAGGTGAACCTAATAACGTGTCTGCTAAATGTACATTTCAGAATGATGATGATGAAATTCTGGTTTTGGATTGCAGGGGTTAGAGCCATTCTAGCTCTAATTCACTGACTGTCCAAAGAGAAATCTGATCCCCCGTTTTCACTGATGTTCTCCCCAAATTCACTTTAATATGAGGTGTTTACAACTCTCAAATTTCTATATTAAACAAAAGTCATTTTATTTTGTTGTCCAAGATAAGGACAATGCTGGACAGTTCCTCCCACCCACTCCATGATTTGCAGGCCAGTCACAGAAGCATGTTCACTGAGATTACCCAAATATACCACCGGACAACACAGGAAATCATTCCTGCCTGTAGATCTCTCTCTCAGCTCAATTCCCAACTCTAAAGCACAGCACACGCTACAATAGTTGCACACCCATAATATCACTTCCTCAAGTCAATATAATAAGAGGGGCCCCTCAATGTCAACTATTTATATTTAATTATGTGGAATATACTGGGATATTTATAATTAGAGCTATTTGTATTTATTAGAGTTTTTTTGTTATATTTTGTCACTTTGTAATATTCTGTAATATTAAATTTAGTTTGATTAATTACTGTTCTTACTGTCTTGGAGAAACTGTGACCACATAACCTCTTCTGGGATTAATAAAGCATCCTGATTCTGATTCTGACTGTGATTTAGCCACACCACTGATAAAAAAAAGTATTTGATATTTAAGGGATAAAAGCCAGATGATTGTGATTATATGAACAGTTTCTCAAAAATCAGTAAGAAAGATGGTGACAGACGTCAACAGCGGATGTTTGAAATGGCAATCAGAACTTACTGTGCAAATGTTTTGTTTTCTTTTCTTTTTGTGTGTGAAAATGTGTTGGACAGTAGAGAGTAAAAACTTTCAATATGTAGGAAAACACAAGGAGCTCCCAGTGTTGCCAAGCAACAGTAAATATTCTAGCCCAGAGGCAAACACCCTTAAGAAGTCTTGCCACTGGGCAGCCATCTTCAAATGCCCCCTGCACCTGTTTGGGCAGTTATATTGAAGAATTATCTACATTATTTTCTGTGGACACACAGACATAAATACTGCATGCCATCAGCAGTTAACGTGATTAAAAAAAAAGCTAAAAAGTTTTATTTAAAAAAAAAACTTTTCCCCCTGTTGTCATTAATTTTTTATCATCATCTTTGCTGGGTTTTAAATTGTCCTATAAATTTGTGTTATCTGTCATATGCATGACTATGCTAAAGTCATGTATATGTCAGATAAAGGACAAGTAACATCTTCAATCTTCTTGTTCATCGCCTCTTTATAACCACTTTCTCATCTACAAAACATTCAGCATTTTGTCTTTTTTTTCACTCCAGTATTATTGATACTTGTCTGTTAGTAACATTACTACATTACTATTACTACCTACACATTCTTTAACATTGCACATGAATGTGTAGCAGTTTCTCCTCATATGAGTAATGTAAGTTGACTCCAAAACTGATAAAGACTTTAAATGTCCTGCAGTTTGAGCCTAGCATGAAACAGTAAATCCTTACTAATTTTAAGTATGTCAGAGCTATAATTAAATATTGTAAAAGGATAAACACTCAACAGCAATAGACTTTTTTTTTTTGTTTGCTTGTTTTCTGGCAGTGTTGGTAAAAAAAAAAAAAGGCTTTCACAAGACAATCATCATGCTGATGTGAGAAATAATAAAACAATTTTAAATGTAGCCTTTAGTTTGTCTTTAGATTTAACAATTTTAGTGTATCTTGCCATAACACCGTCCATGGCTTCGATCATTTCATGAATCACATGGCAGTTACTTTTGACTCCCAAAGAAGTGTCAAAAGTTTTTTGTGATAGTTCTTTAGGTCCCTTCAGAACATAGTTGGCCATCATGAAACTCTCACTCTCTCCCTCTCACACATACATACACACAACACACACACAAAGTTAAAACAATGCCAGCCACATTGGTGCAGCTGGTAAAATGTGATACAGTATTAATTAGTGAGCTTTAGAGGTGCTGTATTGTTGAACTTTTAAGAGAGCCAGACAAGCTGTTATACACAGACTCAAGTCTTCTTGCTAAGGTACGATTAACAACTCCCAACCATAGCTCCATTAATTCATATTGTAGATATGAGAGTGATGTCAATCATCTCAGACAAAAAATGTCTATTAGCAAAATTCTGGACTACTCCTCTATAGAAATACTGCTGCTGGAAAGTTATTCCTTGGCCAATTTACTGACTTGTAACCACTTCATTCATTTACATTGGTTTCCTAAATGAAATATCTACTGAGTTTTATCATCTCTATAGCGGATCTGTTTTGCAGCTTGCAGGGTCAGTAGCCCTTAAAAAATGCATGCGGTAACTGGTTTTTACCACATTCCTCAGATTATGTGAAGAGCTTTGAGTGGCGTGCTGGTATATCTCTGCATATCAGTGGTTTTCAATTGGAGCTCTCAAGGTGCAGAATCCTGCTGGTTTTCTATCCCACTAGGCTGATAATTACATTTGTGTGGTTTCCAAATTCATTCTCAGTTTTAATGACTTAAAATAAAGGGATTCACAGCTGCAAGAATAAAAACATAACTGTCTGTAGTTTTCCATCTCATTATTGTAGGTTATTGGTCTCTTCATAGTACAAGTATATTTACTATTTACTAATATATTTATACAGATTTTCTTCTCTATTCATAGCGAGAAACTGGAATTGGTTACGTAGTATTTTACAAATAGAGTTATGAAAGATTTAAAAGAAAAGGACTGAATCGAGACCTTGGAAACATCTAGTATCTAAGCTGCAAAAAGGGAAAGTTTAAGTGCTGTCCTGTTTTTGTACATCAGTTTAAAAATACAAGAAAAGGCTTCAGGCTTTGTATGATTCTTAACTAGACTAAACGGCGCATGTTAAATTTGATATAAATTGTAAACATGCATATCAATTATTCAACAGTATAAGTAGAGGTCAATCAAGCAGATAAGGTCACATTACCATAATAAGACACCACTTATCCTGTCCAGTGAAGTTTTATCAATACCCAACAATGAGAGCCAAAAATTATTTCAGTGCATGAGCGCAAATCAGTGTATAATGCAATTTCTCAAACACATGGCTACATATGTAAGTGCTATTCAGTAATTACTGAACCTTTACTGGGATATAGCCTTCTGACAGTCTTTTGATGCTGAAAAAAAATGAACAAGTATGGTTTCTCTTTTTTTAATTATATTTTTTGGGGGCCTTTTTTGGATAATGGAGCAGTGAAGATACACAGTTTGGAGTCAAACCAAGGTCACTGTTCAAACTTTATAGTGACGCCATATCAGCACAAACACCTTATATCAACTGCCAGTCACAATGGCAGGGGAAGGGTGATTTGGGTTTGTTTTGCAGCTTGCAGTCCCTGAATCTACCAGGACCTCCTTTTAAACCAAAGTATTGTAGAATCAAATGTGAAGCCATCTGTCCGACAGCTAGAAATTTGTTAATACAACAGAACACAACCACAGAATGGCTGAAAAAAATAAGCCCAAAGTCTACTTTAGACCTTAATATAGTTGTTCATAAACAAATGCTCAATGAACTAAAGTAAGATGATAAAGAAGAGTTTGCCACAATTCCTCCACAAAGATTTTTTAGAGACTGATAAAATTATACAGAAAATGATTCATTAAATTGAAAAGTGGTTCTACAAGCTACTGAATGGTGGGGTGCAAAGTTTTTCCTGTGAAAAACATTTTAACGTGAACATGTTTGTCATTCTAAAAGTGCATTCACTTGAGTAGATTTTCACATCTAAAACAGTCAGAGAAAGTCATGAAACATGTTCGCTGTTATCAGAGTCAGCACAAAGATGCGATGTAGAATAAGAAACTCTGCTTATCTCTATGTCCATCGTCTACTGTAATTTTCACATTGCCTAAACATGAGAGGTCTAATGAAGGTTGGCAAGTTATATCATTCTACTTGGATTTTTGTTTTTCCTGTAATATTATGATAGATAGAAGGACATTATCAGGGCATGGTGGATGGCCAAATTCAATGAGGAAATTTTTTACTAAGTTTTCTACCAAACTTGCTTGAAAAAGAGAAAAAACACCAGCTGCTCTGCTGGGAAACATAAAAGATATCTTTATTTTCTTGGATCAGACCATAAAACTGCTTGCGTGGTTTTATCTGACCATCGTATATAAAGGCTTGCTTCACAGCTTTATCAAATACATGACCTGGAAACACTGGGAATTGTGCCAGCACCAACTTCCTAGATGCTAAAAGAAAGATGTATATAGAGGTATATAGGTCATAATCCAATGGGGCATATTGGAAGCAATCATCAGGGCCTCAGATCCTTAGTGATGCCTCTTTCCACACATTTGTTATGTAAACATTATTCACTTGGCATAACTCCATCTGCCAGCATGCGACATGCACAGACTCAGGACATTATAAATGATGGAACAGAAAAACAGCAGAGCTCTACTTTGGACAACCTGTGGTTTCACCTAGTGACAAGTTAATGCAAGGAATCATCTATTTTTCAAATACTATATATGATGAGGAACAAGTGTATTCCAACCAATACAAATAATCATTGGTCAGGAACTCTTGTTTCCACTATTTTCCGTGTCATTTTCAGCTCTAAACATGGGTACTTGGTGTTGAGATGTATCAATATACATTTACTGAAAAAGCAACAATTGGTGTCGTATCAGGCTTAAGAATATATCCCCAAGCCTTTTTGATCCACTTCTGCATTTTGGACATTCAGGACATTGTCTACTCCATATTACACAATTTTTCCTTTGAAAGCAAAGACAGAAAGAGCTCACAGGGTGTACCGTATCCTGTGAGACAGGGGATTGAGAAAATGTAAAGGATATGATTTAAAGTTAAACATGTTTTAGATCTGCTTCATGAATATAGGTAAGGCTGCCACAGCATGTCTAGAAAGAACCACTCTGTGTAGTTCTTTCTGTCAGTGTTTTGCTCCTCTCTGAATCAGACAGATAGCAATTACAGTTCATGCATGCATCCTCAGCTCCTCTGAGCTTATCATTATCGCAAGAAGACTATCCATCATGGCCATACACATGATGAGTAGAGGCAAGACAAATGGCACGCACCTTAAGTGCACAACACTTGCAATGAAAGAAAACAACACTTGAAGATGATGATCACTGAGAATTTCCAATTGAAAAAAAAATCCAATTAATTTTATTTTTCTATAGATAGATAGAGAGATAGACGTGTGTGTGTGTGTGTGTGTGATGTGTGTGTGTGTGCACACGCTCACATATGTGTGTGTATATCTAAAGCTATAGGTATATCTATATACATACACACACACACACACGCACACACACACAAACACACACACACACACACACGTCTATCTCTCTATCTATCTATAGAAAAAAAACACATCACACAGACATCTAACTCTTTATCTATTTATATAGATAAAAAGTAACTATTTCTATGATTAACTATTTATCTGTAGAAAGTTAAAATCAATGGGAAATTCTCAGCGATTTTCAGCTTTATATATTTATATATATATATTGGTGGCCAGTGTCACTCCTGAAATATATATGAAAGTTTGTTCAGGCTTATACTGTGTACATATGTCAGAAAAATCACATCACCCTGGGATTACTTTCATTTTCAGTGATCTCAACAAACATTTGGTTTTCATAGCAACCATCCAATCATCAGCTACTTGATAGCCTGTGTGAATAGATCCTCCTGAATATGAATGCCATGATTTGAGACAAAAAGACCACTTTTACTACCCAAAGAGCAATAATGCTGGGAGTGAGTTTTGGCTGAGAGAAGGATGAGGCAGAGAGGATCAGATAGATTTATGATTTGATTTGTATTTAAGAGTGAGAGGAAGTTATTGCTTGGGATGAAGTCAAACAAAGAAAAACTAAACATAAACCCCACATCTTCTGGTTAAACTCAGCTCCTTCGACAAAGGAAAATCTAGCAGTTTTCATAATTTTCAATACTCAAACTAATTTGAATAGATTTACAATAATTATATTTGTCACAGTCTAAAATGACCTTTTATGTGTAGTGGAAAGAAAACATGAGAGCCAAAAGCAAACACAGGAATAAATAGGGAGGATGCCAGATTTGAAGATGGAAAATCTTGTCAGATCAAAGACCGTCGTTTTTCATGGAGCATTTAAAAAGATTTTTTCTGCTCTTGTAAGAAAAGGTGAGAGCAGCATTTGCCATTTATCTCTTTTTCATTGCAAAGACATTTAAGACATTTTTTTAAGCAGGGTGGAAATATTTAGCCCTATTTTCCATTTTAGCTGAATTGTCATAATATGTACTGTGTGATGTGGGCTAAGAAGCAGTATCAAAGAAAAAAAAATGTAAATCTCCCACAGAAAAGATGTGAAAGGAATGCACCAATCAAACAAAGAGAAACATGCAGCATGAAAATAATCTATTAGAAGTTGTGGCCTTCACAGTTGGGATTGAATGATGGCTGATGATCGGTTGCTACAGACACCAATGGCTTGTTCAGATTAGCTCAAGTAGCTGATGATCAAAATGCTCTATTCTTGTTCACATATGGTAAGGTTTACTTTTTAGAGTTTGTTTATAGTCAGTGGGGTCCATTATGTTGGTAAAGAGTCCATGTGGAGAGCAAAAAATGAATTTTCATAAATGGAATTTTGAAACTGATTAATTCTATAATTACACCATGCCTCCATTGGGTACTTATCATCAAGATATATCACAGCATCTTTTTGGCACTAATCAAGATCCATCATCACACCATAAACCTCCACAGTCTCATTGTGAGTGTTTGCTTTTAAATAAAAACATGTAAAAGCAACTATTTTTATTTACTGGTCACTAAGACCTCGTGACTGTTTTAGATGTAAGTGCTGAAAATGAAATGCATGTGAAAATGGAAGTTTCCTGCAAAAAAGCTTATTTTTTATTTTATTTATTTATTTATTTATTTTTACAGTTTCCTGTAAGATCAACTATTGGATAGGATGGCTTGTAAATGCAATAACATGAAATGTCTTTATCAGTTTCTCACATCATCATGGAGACATTTTGGCCAACTTTTCTTTGGTTATCTTATTTGGTTTTCACCAATGTTACACTGTGCATTATGGCCAAGCATTTCTACTTTGGTTTGAGGTGTCCAAAAGACATTATTCCAGAAGTCTTGTGGTTTGTTTAAATGCAGCTTTGGAAAGCTAAGCCATACAGCCATCTTCTTTTTATGGAGAGGAGGCTTTCTCCTGGTAACCCTTCAAACAAGCCATCCTTGTTCAGTCTGTTTCTAGTTGTACTTTCTTGAACTTTAACATTTAGCAAAGTTACTGAGGCCTGTAGAGTATGAGATGTAGCTCTTCTTGGGTTTTTATGTTATTATTTAAGCACTGCAGAGTCTGACCAAGGGGTGGATTTTTCTGGGACATCCACTCCTCAGAATTGTGGTATTGTGTTAAGAGACACCTGAATGCTCCAGAGCAGCAAACTGCCAAAACTCCTGCTTTTATAGAGATGGTCACATGCACTGATAATCGGTTAATCAAATGCAGTTGGTTAGCAGCACCTGGTTGTTGCATAACCTGTTTATTTTAGATGGAGATGATAAGAGTGTTCTAGTCTACTGCACTCACTGTACTAGTAGAGTGTAAGTTCGAAAGCTCTTACATTTTATAGCTCAAAATATAATGTCTATTCAAACAACTGACCTTCAGCGAGTGGTATTTAGACCTGGAGTTAGCTGGTGACATAGCAGAAACAGCAGTCCCTCACTCTACTTACAAATGTTAGCATTACTGATATGGTTTCCCACAAAGTGCAAATTATTATCATTTTTCTGTTAAAAAAGAAAAATACCTCCTACAAGAGAAAAAGCCCCAAATGGGTTTGCTGTGAAAAGGAGTTTAACAACAACTGCTGCCTTCACCCATTCTCACAAAGGGGGAAAAAAAACTTACTTTTTTAAAAAATATTGCCAACAGTCTTTGATCTGACAAGGTTTTCCATTTTCAAATCCAGGGTCTTACCAATTATACTTGTCTCTAACGCTTGTGTTTTCTTTAAACTGCCTTTCAGCCTATTCCATTAAGCCAGAAGTTTTGCTTTATGTGAAGAGTCCTGAGTTTGAAAATCAAAGGTATACATAACTAGTAAATTTTCTTATAGAAGAATTACATCTATTCTCAGGCCGTCAAAAATGTTTTGCCAAAGCAACTGGTGTCTTAGAGATACACACATGGTGTCCTTTGGCATCTGTGCTGTTATGGACTGTGTTATGGCAATTGTGAGTCACTCCCAGTGTGTTTGTCACTCCCAGTCCTTTGCAATTTCGTCATTCGTAAAAGACCTCTCTGCATCACGTGTACACACATTTGACAGCCATGAATTTTTGGACATGCAGGCATAATATTTTGAAGGAGCATACTTTTACCAAAAAATAACCAAGCTTTCTGGGGTTTAAACCTGACCAGCAAACAAATGAAGGCGGAGGCATCTAATATTGCTGTGGCATAAGCGCACAAAGACCCATAATGCTGCCTGCGAGCTGGGATTGAGAGAGGCAAGACAAGCCACTAAGGATCGAATAGATGAAATGTGTATTTAAGAATGGATGGAAGGTATTGCTCAGGACTTATAACATTTACTCAAAAAAGAAGAGGAAAGAAAAGAAAACAAGGGGAAACAACAACAAAATCTCCACTTCTGCAGTTCAACTTTGGTTAGATTTAATTTGGCCACAGCTACTTTGCTGTATACATGAATCAATTTTCAAACGATTCTGTGCAGATTTACATTGCCAATGTGTATAGTGTAACCACAGAAACGAGCGTGATGTGTAGAAAGGTGAAAATTTGCTTTGATTCAAACTGAGGACTCCAGTCTAGCAACCTCTGGGAGCTGGAAAGCACTGACGAGAGCTGACTGTTGAAAAAGAAAAGACATGCATCACAGTCTAAGAAGCAGTCCAAAGAAAACATAAGCCATTCAGCCAAACATAAGAGTAAATAGTTAAGACCCTAGATTTGGAAATGGAAAACGCTGTCAGATCAAAGACTGTTTTTCTTGCCCTTGTGAGAATAGATGCAGGCAGCATTTAATCTTGCTTTCATGGTGACCACGCTTAATGTATTTTTTTAAAATATCAACCTGAACTTGTTTTTCTTTTAGAAATATTTCAAGGCTAAGTGCGAAATTGTTGCCAGAAAATGTATCGACGTGGTGTGTGATACTGCAAATTCTGGTATAACTCCAAAACCTGGTAAATACAGGACCAGGACTGCCAATATCAATACTTTCAACTTATAAAGACAGCTTATGTAAAGGGGAGCATTGTGTTATGATTCATAAGCTGAATTTTAATTATCAAATTTAATCACCATTAAATCACTAGGAATTTTGCTTTCCATAATAACTCGTTAACACAATAAAACACACCTTTCAACTTTGAATGAGACCTGGAATGTAAACGTGTCTGCTAAAGCACTCGTTGTTTAAATGCGCGATATAATATGAAATACCTGACCAGACATTCAGTACGAAAAGGTTAGTATAGTGAGACCTTTTTCATAGCTCGTGTTTGAGGTATTTTTTTTCCATTTCCAATAAAATGTATTTAACACAGTTCAGTGGGTTGAATATATTATCTGAATATCTGAGGTGATTGCTCTGCTACAGTAGGCAATTGGCCTAAAGTAACAACTACGACAATTGCTGAAGATCCAGTGTCAGTTATGACTGAGACATTACTTTCACCACTGAGCTACCTGGTTATTCTTTCCCTCTCTCAAAGGACTGTGACAATGGGCTCTGTCTCTGGTTTGGGGGTCTGGGTCTGTCTGATGGATTTCCATTTTTTCTCTCTTTTTTCTCTCTTTTACTACTTGTTCCAGGACAAAGCTCTCTTTTTCATGGTTTTTCATGTCTTTCAATAAGTTGGTGGTGTTGCCACAGTAGAGAATTTCCTTTCAGTAGGTATCATTGGTTGCAGTACTTTAATTTAAAGCTGCAAAGCACCTATACACATTGCTTTGCTTTCTCGCTTAAGTCAGCCTAGATAGCTCTGCTCATTGGCATATGAGTCACATGACCGCAGGACAACTAAACACAGCAGAGCAGGCAAAAGGGGGCGGAACAAAGTGTGCCTGCATGACAGGAACAGAGTTTGCACAGACATGTCTACTTTCTGACGAACAGGAGCAGCATACTGAATTTACAGAAGACAAAAAAAAATTAAAGCATCAATCTATCAATATTTGGATCAATCCGCCCACTGCTATGTTCTACTGCCAAACAGAGGCTTCATTAGAATTTCTCATTTTATTTTATTTTGACAGGCTGGATCACAACATTTTATCATAATCTAATCAAATTTTTCTTCACCTATTTATTTATTTGCTGTTATCTTCATTACAGTTAATGAAGAAAAGGTTGTTTTACTAGACTGTTTCCCGCTTAAGTATCATCAAATCAAAAATAACAGTAAGTATGGAGGCAGTTTATGCAAGACTAGAATTTAATAGTCAAGGCTAAAGTTTTGCTCTGATGCCACATTGGACACTGAAACTATTAGTGCCATTTGAGACAAAGTTTTCCAATCAGGAAAAACTGTTCTGGAAGGAGTATGATAATAAGTAAGCAAGAGGAACAGCTGCATTTATGAGGCTGTAGTAATCTCACACAGACTCCGACACCTGGATAGAAGATTCTGCAAACTACATTTAAAATTATGTTACAAAGGCAACAAACCACAGATCATCGTGAGCTCTGTTTTGTGCAGCAATTATTATCGTCAGTATTTAAAAAAAAAAAAAAAATCAATTCTAGTTCTTTTGATTTTCGTTTATATCATGTTCATTTGATCAACCCCCATGACTGCGATATTGAGTTCTCTGTTTCATATTGAGTTTGGGTCACCATTAAATATGAAATGAAGAATTAGAAATACAACTTTTAAGTATCAAAAGACATAACGCTTAACAGATGATTATACTAAACTTCTGGTAAAGGTGAAAACTTTTTGATGTCCGTAAACCCCAAGCCAAGTACTGCTAAATTTTACGTAAAACATTTGACTTTAAAGGTTTTGCTAGTTACCACAGCAGTAACTAGCAAATGTTACTGCAATGGTAAAAGTCTTTACGGTAACTGCCAAGGGAATGTCTGGTCATGTAAACATGGTAAGTGGACTGGTTCTTATATAGCGCTTTTCTACACTGAGCACTCAAAGCACTTTACGCAACCTCATTCACCCATTCACATAAGCACTTTTCTGTGTAAGTGTATCCAAGTGCTTTGGGTTACTATCTTGCCTTAAGATATTTGGTATGCAGAATGGTGCAGCCAGGGGTCAAACCACCAACCTTCTGATTAGTGGATGACCTACTCTACCTCCTGAGCTAAAGCCTGTAATATGATTACTTTGGATCATACAATAACTAGCTTAGCTCGGTCAATCTCAACCACCCTAGGGGCCGTATCCCATTTTGACCTCGGGACTTCCAGGCCATACTTGGCACAGATGTTCCTGTATACTATGCCAGCAACTTGGTTATGGTAATCAATGTGTGCCCTGCCTGCTAGCATCTTTCACGCTGCTGTTATGTGCTGAATGTTTTCAGGGGCATCTTTGCACAGCCTGCACTTGGCGTCTTGCCTCATGTGGTTGACCCCAGCTTCTATTGATCTTGCACTGATGAGTACCTCTTCTGCATGCTTAGTGCCTCCGTGCTCTCTTTCAGTCCATTTTTTTGACTGAAGCCATTGGCAGGATTTCTGAATATCAGCCTCTTCCTCTATTTGCCAGTTCCTCATCTTGCTAGTGGAAGCCCCAAGGCAAGCTAAAGAGAGGACGCCCAAGAAACGCCTAGTGACGAGACCTTGAGGCAGAAGCGAAAAAGATGGGCTACACCTGGACACATCTAGAAAGAATGGCCCAGGATAGAAATCTGTGGAGATCTACCTTTGGTGGTCCATACCCTGGGAAGGGTGACGGGCAGTAGTAGTAGTACTGGTTCTGACACTCACCAGTCCTCTGACTCCTTCCTTCCACTTAGTGTACAGTCTCTGGGTGATGGATCTGGGGTGAAACCCTCCAAGGAACTGGTAAGGCGCTTCCTTGTCTTGATGTCCACGGCTTCTAGCTCCTCACTTGGCCAGCTTATTATCCCAGCAGGGTATCTGACGATGGCTAGGGGGTGGTGTGTTTTATTGCCTTTCAGACTTTTTGTTGTTAAAAAATTCTCTCACTGACAGAAACAAAATATCTAAAAAATGAACTCTGATACCTAGAATAAGTACTGACAGTGTTTTTTAAGACATACATATAGATTCAGATAGATTTGAATTGTTCAGTGTTTCCTAAAGTTGAAAAAAATCATACATTTCTAGTGTAGCCTGTTGGCTTGTCAACCTCAAAGTGTTGTTATTACTATACTTGTCACCTTAATGAAAGCAGGGCCCTTCACTGTAAACATTTTCCGGATAAAAATCTTTATTTTGGTCACTGTGAGAATTGGCTCAGTTTATTATTAACAAATTCAAACCCTAGACAAATCATTCTGGACATAGCTTTTCATTTTAGGGCTTATCTTCACTTTCACTGACAAATGCTGGCTGTGGCAGCTTATATCAGCTCTTAAAAAGTACCTCGTTAAACAAGAAGATTAAATGTTACAAAGGGTCAAAAAATCAATTCAACAGTGACATATATATATATTGATACAACCACAATTCTTAGATTGTTGAGATTATTATTTTTTGTGTGTGTGTTGAGTATGGAGGATCAAGGACTTCTTTTTCAGCAAACTGATAAAATAAACCTTAGAAGCTTAGTGTACTGGAGCTGAAGATGAAGTTTCACTTTTTCAATTTGTACAATTTCATACAGGTTAATCTTAATAGAATCTTTTTCTCTATATGTGTGTGTGTGTGTTTGAAAAAGCGGAGGCACAGAGAAACACGAGGAAAGACAAAGAGGAAAAAAAGCTGCTGCTCATCAATCTAGCAATGTTCATCATTTGTATGGTTTTCATGTTGTATAGTGTAGCTATAAAGCAAACAGAATCGCCCGTGTTTGTATGAGATTCAGCCAAGACTGATATTTGCCTTGTTACCTCGTTTGGGAAAAAATGTGAGCTCTGATAAACAATAATTACAAATATCAGACTTTCCAACCCAGGGAATGATTTGGGCTGCCATGTATAACAGTGCATACTTGCAAAAGGACTCTGACTTTAGGCTGTTCCTCATTTTGCTCAGTTTAGACTGCCTTTAAGTGGGTGTCCAAGTCATGATGTAAAGACATATCAGCAGGTTTGGTTGCTAGGTTGCAGAGACTGAAGAGATAGAAGGGAACCAGCAACAAAGAGAGCAGCAGCAAAATTTCATTTAAGAAGTGCTATTTTCCTCAGACTACACACTGATACTTTCCACATTGTCCACAGTATGCTGCACTTTAAATGGGTTATAATCTTGTCATTCATCAGGTTTACTGCAGGAGATATGAAAGGATTTTCTGTTGCATTGGATTTTATTTGTACACACAAGCTTTAGACACTTTAGACTTTATGACAATCAGAGAAGTTGACAGATTGCATCATTTTGCCTTGTTTTATCTCTTTGGTGATTTATCCTTGGCGCAGATTGGGGCTGAGCGTTAACTGTCATATATGACATTTTTATGCCATGGCTCACTTCCTTTAGTGAAAGTTTTCAGTGTGCAGGGTGGTCTAACCCAAGAGACCTTTAGCAATCCAAAGTAAGAGAAGCTTGTTGCTGATGTTGTAAAAAATGTTGCAAAAAAGTCTATTGCAAGGCAATCCATCAGTTTTTCGAAAACCTAACCAAATGCTTATTGTGCCTAACCCTAACCAAACTGTGATATACAACAGCTAAAAAAGCTCATGTTGAGGTCAGAAGTTGTGTGACAATATCTCCCTTAAACAATTCTTTTTAATTGTGTCAATGTGATGGCCAACTTGGATTTGTCCCAGCACATCACTGACCAGTATATCAGACCCAAAAAGAGAAGCTAAATGACAAATCGCATCCAACAATGAATAGAAAAAATAACAAAATAAAAATGGTAAATGGCCTGTATTTGTATAGCGCCTTTCTAGTCCCTAAGGACCCCAAAGCGCTTTACACAACCTGTCATCCACCCATTCACGCACACACTGGTGATGGCAAGCTACATTGTAGCCACAGCCACCCTGGGGCGCACTGACAGAGGTGAGGCTGCCGGACACTGGCGCCACCGGGCCCTCTGACCACCACCAGTAGGCAACAGGTGAAGTGTCTTGCCCAAGGACACAACGACCGAAAACGCAAATCAACAAAAGGGACTGAATGTACATTTATAGCCTGTAATCTTTAACTCACTTTAAACTGCACTGAAAAAAAAAATGTTTATTAATTATTCATGACTTAATCATGTATATTTTTAAATGATTTTCCTGTTGACTTTTTTATAATTTTTTTTTATTTGAACTATTGATGTATTAATATTTCACATTTCTAAAATAAACATTTTAATGACTCTTCTTTTAGTTTCAGCTAATTGGTTTGCCTGTTTATTTCTAAATTTATATTTCCTGTTAGAGAAATGAATTAATGTGCATTTTAACTGTTCAATTATTTGCTAATTAATGTTTCATTCCCATTTCTACAACAGTATTTGCCATCTTAATACATGATAAACATTTATGTATAACCTCTATCTGCAATCAACAAACAGGTCTGCAGGGTGCCTGCAGGCAGGATCCATACTGTTCCCCCATGCCAGCAGCACACTTCAGCCCCCTACTGCATGTCAACACCACAGCTTCATTGGATTTGAGGGAAATGAAAGGAAAGGCTGAATCTGTATATGGTTCAGAGCATAGGCTACAGACCCACTCTTCTTGTGGCCTTTGTTCTTATAGAGTTGAGTATTTATATCAAATGTAGTAATTAAAAAGAACATCTTGAATTACACCCATAACTGGGATGTAGAAACGAGGCAGTGTTTTTAGGCTGTATGTGTGGTTAAAACCCTTTTTTTTTCTCCACCACATCCCACATGAAAGACTTAACAATTGCCACTAGGCAACTGTGAAGTCTTGCATGAATGATGGTTATTTCAACTCATTTAAATAATTTAATTTGATGAATGTCTTATTTGCTGACCATTCGGGCCAAGCAGTCAAATCAGAAGTGAAACTCATAGTGTTATTACACAAGCAAGCTTCAAGGTATTGGGCCAGATATCATGAAGTTCTGAAAAATAAGTATAACTTGCTAACCTTTGAGAATTTGATTTTTCTTTTTTTTAATATCCAAGATTAATATTTAAATCTGTGACCAGCCCTGCCCAGGCTGAATTAGTCACATAATTTTATTACACAGTAACAAAGGTGTCACTGCAATGGGAAAAGCTAGGAGACGGAAAATGGAAACTTACACTGTGCTAGTCCTCATCCACAGTTAAGGTCCACAAATGTGATATTAAATAACACATATTGAAAACTTTGGCACAAGCCGAAGCCAATCTGAACTAAAAAAACCCCCAAAACAAAACAATATACATTGCTTAATTATCTGATTGTTTTATTGTTATTGTTTTTATGATTTACCAGGGTCATATATCCTAAAGACTGAACCAGGGATGAGGGCTGCAAATTAGCTAAAAGTACTGCATACACTGTGTTGATTCATTTCACTTAAATTTAAATAATCTTTACATACATCATAGAAGTTAATATAGTTAAACAAAAAGTTCTTAAATAACGCTTTGTTAGAAATGTGATGTTTCATACTTGAAGAGCTGAGCATATGTGACTTGTTATAGTGGTATTTAGTGGTATGCAGAATATTGTCACTTCAACTTTTCTATAAATGAAGTACAAGTGTAAAAATCTGAATTGCATTAAGAGTCCAAAATAGCCGATCCAGTGTTAGATTATCGTCATGTGTGGTTTATGTCTGTAAAGAAATGTTGCCATGGCTCCAACAAGATCTTTTTTTGTGGTTCTGTGTCTCTCCTCTTCTTCCTCTTCATCTTTGCTCTCAGGTGGGTTTGGGTGGGGTTCTGTTGTTGTCCCACCCATGGATGGGGTTGCTCTTGCATCCTATCCCAGCCATCACACCTGTTCCTCACCTACTCATTATCCTGTCATTCAACAGGCCACCTGAAACCTCAAGTCTTTGCCAGATTATTGTTAATGTTGTGGTGTTCTCCTTCTCATGTGGGCTTTAACTGGATGAAAAACAGAATTTGCAAATCGACAAATTTGAGAAGTAAGGATCTTCCAGGAAGGCCTAGCTGGCCACCAGTCATCTCACTTACAGTACCTGTTGAAACTTTGCCTCCCCCAGCTGGAAACCCACCAGGAAAATTCAAGGAACTCACTCAAGCATGAATGAATAATTCAGATTCAATAGTCACCTGGAAAAAGCACTGACCTTTCCCTTTCACTTGTCTGGAAGTCTTCAATCCCCACTGCTTGGGCTTTGTGTTGCAGTACGTACCAGTACAAGCCCTTACCTTGTGTTAATAAAAAGGTAAAACATGCAGTGATTTTTTTGATCTTGTGTTTGAATCCATTTGTTATTGTGGATATGGCAATGATCTACATGATGACTATGATCCACAACATCAGTGCTTCTGAACTTATTCTGACTGAGGTTTTTCTTGCAAGAAGCATTTATATCAGAAGAAATAACAATGTGTAAAAAAAACCAGAAACAGAAATTGACTGATAAAACAAAGTGTGGCAGACTTGTGACTGTTTGCTGCCCGAGCTGCTGACATGTGACCGTAAGTAGTTTTAGATGTTTTTTTATTTAAAATTGCAAACTTTGTTTTTACAAAATAATTACAAACTTAAATTACAAACTTGTATTAGTGGACAAGTCAATACTGAAGACCTAACCAGGAGAGTGGGAATCTTGATTAGTACCATATAGATCAATACTAATGATTTTCATCCTAATCTTTCTGTTTTAGTGTCAATTTCATTACAAAGGGTTGGACATTTAGACAATGTAACTTAGGGAATATATAATAGAAAATAAATAACCTATCATCAGAATTTAGTCTAAATAATAGCTGTTTGATAAGTGCCTCTCATTATCACATGCTAATTACTGCTCTCAGTGAAACAGTGGAGAACAGGAGCAAGGTGCTTTGGTGAAACAGTTCTGTATCACTAAGTCATATCATTGTATATTTTGAAAGGCTGCATGCAGAATCCAACTTGTACCAAACAACTCAATCCATCAGTTAAGCATGGAAAAGCCGGAGTTCTGTACCTGGAAAGAACCCACACAGAAAAGCCTCACCTGTCTGTGGATTCAAACCCAGCACTTTCTTGCTGTTAGTCAACAGTGCTAGCCACTTTACAATTGTGTTTTCCTTCCTATAGATGATTCTCAAAAGAATATGCAAAGCTTACAAACTTTTTTTAAAATTTAGATTTTCTAAATAAAGTATGCTATGATTTTCTCAACAAAAAAAAATATTGATATCTGTATTTGTATCAGGGATACCAGCCTGTTTTACTTCATGTCATATTGAAGATAACTGATATCTTGCACAACTAACATTTGAGCAGAAGATCAGATCAGATTATGCAGCAGGCAGGAAAGCAGTGTAGGTAGGTGTGGCTGGACTAAAATGGCTAAAGTTACAGCAGAGATGTTAAATGACCAGGGCAGAATAAATAAAATAAGCTATATCGTGACAGGTAAATATGGTTCTCTGTATGATATATTAAAAACAAAACCCCTAAACAAACAGGTTGTTGTTTGTGATGGGAAGTGTGCCAGTCAGCCACAACATTGAAAGCATTCACTAGTGAAATGAAAGCCACTGATCATCTCATAATGCAAATACCTGCTGGGACACCTTTGATCCTGACATTCAAGTGGATGTTAATTTGACACAAAGTGTCCACCTACGCACGCCAGACCAAGTATACGCCCCATGACAATCGTATTCTCTAATGACAGTGACCCCACCCAGCAGGAAAGTCTGCCATCACTTTAAAGTTGTGGTTCTCCCTGTATCTCTTGTGTGCGTGTTATTGAATTTATTCTGTAATTGATCAAACAGATCTGATGAAATATCTATCTATCTATCTATCTATCTATCTATCTATCTATCTATCTATCTATCTATCTATCTATCTATCTATCTATCTATCTATCTATCTATCTATCTATCTATAATAAACAAAGATGCACAAAGCTGCAGTGAACAAACACATATTTGTATGCAGAGCTATTCCTGCCTGTGTTTCTATTTCAGGCAGTTTTGCCTTCATTGTTTCTATCGTTGATGCTAGAACAGATATTGCGGAGACCCCCAAAGGATGTCAGCTACGCCACATGGAAACACAAACACAGACTTCTTAGCACATCATTGAGAAAAGAAGCACAATGTAAGTTTGGTTTTGTTTTTATTGTTTTTCATGAGGACTAGATAGCAGTGTGCAGACACCTTTGGAGAACACTTTCTAAACTATATATTGATAACAGTTTCTGATAATAATAATGGTTAAGTGTCTCTTCATGAGACTAAGAGTTTATTGGTTGAGCCATTCTAGATTGAATTAAATACAGAAGTGGTTAGATTCATAATAGTTTTTCAAATCCTGTCGTATTGTGTCTTGCAAACACAATAACCCCACCCCCCTTCCCCAGTCCCTCTTCATCCCCATTGGTGTTCATTTATGTGCATTATTACTTTTGTGTGACCTTTAAAGAAGCACTCAGAGATGAAGCAATAGACCATTTTTGTTCGTTCTTACTACACAGACTGTCAACTTTTCAGACAACATGGAAATCCACTTTAGAAGTGCAAAGATGACCTGAACCTCTCTGTCCCTGAACTATGGGATGGAAGTTTTATTGTTCTAGACGTACCTGTAATGTCTACCTAGTCTCAGTTTTCTTCCTAATCTTTCTAACTAGTAATTCAAAATAAATGAGTTAATAAGTAAGTAAGTAATATGTAAGTAACCTAAGGAATAAGAAATCCCATCTATACCATAAGCTATTAGAATAACACACATATTAAATACCTCGTAGTTCCACAGAAACAGGTTAAAATATGTTTGGCATAGCTCATGTGTTATTAATGCCTCTACCAAAGTAAAACAGGAAATGAACAGCCAAAACTCAATTGCAATAACATGAGCAGAGATGTAAACACAGGAGGATGAAACAGAGGGAAACACTGAGGGGGATAAAAACTATAAATACAAACAGTTAATTAAAACTAAAATGCAACCAGGACTAAAGGCTCTGGAAACAAAGTAAATCTAAATCTAAATCAACACCATAAAAGAACTAAGGCTCAAGAAAAACCGAGACATTGTCACGATATTCCTTCCTTCTCTACTTATTTAGTTCAGGGTCGTGGGGAGGTGGGGTGCACCCTGGACAGGTTGCCAATTACAGGCTTTTGTGTCACAGTTTTTATATAATCAGATTTCTTGATAATGGTTTGGATTTTTGTATAATGCATCCTTTGTTTTAGAGAACAGCAGGTTAGTCAGACACAGATGGTAGTGCTAAGGTGCTGAATGATAAATATCAGCTGGAGAATGCTGTTCTCTGTCTTTTGTGTGCACTGAAGACAACTGAAGTTGGAGGCTTTGAATGTGCCTCCCTCCATAGTCAAAGTGGACTATAGATGGCTTGCTTTCTGTTGTCACATGTGTGAAAGAAACAGTGGATACAAAACCGAATCCAGAGAGTTTCCAAGCTGTTTACCAAAGCACAAAATGATGTGTGAAACATTTCATCTCGCTCCATTTACTGCTCTACATGCCCATAGGCCACCTCAGCATTTCAAAGGGTGTGCTCCTGCGCATGCACACCTATCCCCTTCTGAGTACTACAGAAGTGAATTTTACAAAGTACGTAATGTTTTGTATACACAGTTTAGAGAAAGGTTTGAGCTGAGGGGAATGCAAATGATCAAAATCTGGAATCTTGGCTGCAAAAGCTATAATCAAGCTCTAATCACACTGCCTGAAAATACACCAAGTACAATTTAAAACAAACAAAATCCCCTGTCTAGCAGTGAAAGTATGGGTATTCTTAAGGGGATTGGGCCAGGAGACCTTGGCTTTTGATGAAGCACTCCACAGATTGCTTCCTGTTGTTCTTGTGTCATTCTTTCAGCAGAAGCTGAAAAGGGTTTTAGCAATCTCTGAAGGCTAAAAGGACAAATGTAGTAGTATTATGTCACAAACATGCTTTAATATAGTGTTGCTGTCTGTGACATACAAAAGGAGTGGCTAAACAAGTTTTGACATAAAAATAAGTGCTTAATAATTTTGCAGAAAGAAAAATAATTGTACCTTTAGTTGTTCTGAGCAGTGAATATGGCCAGACTAAGCTGAAGTGATTGGCCGGGGTACAAATAATTATGTATATATTTAAATATACTGACATATGATCAAGCTGCTTTGACTATGTGATGCTTTCTCAGAAAAGAATATTAAATACTTTATTTATTTAATATTAATATTTAAGGTTTACTGATAACCTTGAACTGAGTATAGGTTCAGTTTGTCTACTTTGTCCACGTGTCCAGTGTTACTATTGTAAGTTTATATTTAAGGTTTAAACACTTGTAAATTAAAATATAAAAACGGGAAAAATACAATTTAGTCTTGGAGTTCTGTATTGCTCATACAATATTGTTACTACATGAAAAAATGTTGCATAGTTAGTAAAAAGTCAGAACGAAATGCTTAGTATTTAAACGCATCGTAATTTAGTATGTTATGTATTAAATTGTAGAACACCAAAACAGACATGATGTTTTTCAAGGGATATTACTCACCTCCTTCTGTCAGGTTTACAGAAGCTAACAGCTTAACAATTACCCAAAGCATACAGTTGAGACAATGACTGGGTAAACTAAGGACAGATATCTCACTGTGTTTGATTGACCCAGGCAATGCTGAAGGCTAAACCCCAAAGAGCATCGTCAGAGACCTAAACACTGTATTTCACAGAAGCCTTCTTTCCAGTCTGAAGGAACTTGACAGAGGGAATGAATGGAATAATTTTCCAGTATGTTGTTGACTCCTGACTATTAAGCAAAAAAAGTTACAGAATTTAAGTGATAATTCTATTCTACTACACAGCCTGGTCTTAGAATTGATGTTTCCACATTTTTCTCCTGTATCAACATTCACTTTTCACAGGTGAGCTTAGCTGTGCCATGCAGCAGCTAGATCAGGCTGTCACTGCTTGTACATCCACAATGCATTTAAGTCTGCATTGATTGCTTGAATCATGGCGGGGTTTCAACTCAGCAGGAAGCCATAGCCCTGCTGGCTCCATGTGATTGGCACTCAGTGGAGTCCGTTAGTGGTGATGCCGAGCAGGACTCCTGCAGACCCTATCAAACACACTTCTCCCTGCATCAATAGCCCACTGACCAGTTTTTCATCACATGCCAAATGTGAAGGCTGAGGTGTCAAATGAATACAAACCACTGCTTTGACAGAAGCTATAAATATGTGTATGTGTGGCAGCACAGCTGTAAGATCGTGCATGTCATTTGTCCAAAACGGTGTTGCAGTTCTCCTCACTTAAAATAACAAAGTTTTCAATATTTAATATTATGTCCTGGAGCAACTCATAAAAAAATACATTAAATATAAAAACTTCAGTATTTGCGCACTACCCTGAAGCCTTCCATATTGTTGAGAATAATTTTTTAAACTATTTTTCTATGAATTTCAATTCACTGCAACTGTACATGTATTTAGGAACATACTCTGAACCTTTGTTTGCTCTGAAAACATCTCCACAAATCTTGGAGCAGTGTATCTGGTAATTAGAAATACAAAACAAAATAACAATAACAACAAAAATATGTTGTATGGTGAATTTGGGGAGCAAACACACAACAACACCAGGTGATAAACTATATAGAGGCCAGACAGATGTTTTACAGATGCCCCTGATGGTAACAGTGTCTGGTTTGACACTGTGAGTTGATAATGCACCGAGATCACACTCTATGTGGGAGGAAGCACGAGTCCATTTCTGAATATAACCAGAAGGAAGACAGCTTGCATAGATGGTGCTCATTATTCTAAATACCCCTGTTTTTGTACGAGTGCCTGGTGAATGGTATGCAGTGAAACAGCAGTTAATTGTGAAGTTGCGAATCCACAGCAGGCATACTTCCAGTCAATACTGTGCCTACAGCTCAACTTTCAACTGTCACTCCAACCTGTATAGGCCTTTCTTATCGCCTACAGTGTGATTCATTCATGTTTGCCTGACACAGATGTCTCTCCCTTTTCTAACACAGAGTGATCAGGAATGCGAGTGTACCCTTTTTGCATGATTACAGACCATAAATACCTCTCTAGACAAGGGAAGTACATTTGTTGACCAGAGACCCAGCGGCATACAACTAGCCATGTATCCTAAAGCACACACCTAACTGCTGTTCCAATCATGTGACAGGAGAGGAGACAAGATAGTAGCCATTGATTTTTTCCCCTTGATACTGGCTGACAGAAGCACCCTGACATGATATAATTGCACTGGGTCTGTGCCTCAGAGGTTTTTAATATCATGAGCTAGCAGATAGGCTTTAGCGCTGAATGACTAATACGATATATACTATTCAGAGTCAAGTACCCTTATAAACTGCATTCACACTTATTTGCCTCAAGGCAAACTTACATGCCTTAAATAGAAGTTTAGGTAGGTTTGTTTAAAAGATATCTATCTATCTGTCTGTCTGTCTGTCTGTCCTTCAATTTGTAAAAAGAGTTTGTTGGCTGCTTTAGGATCTTACTGTCTTAGTGGTTTTATACAGTCCCTTTTCCTCATTATTTAAAATTGATGTAAAAACAAATGGCACATTAAATCACATGCTTTTATGTATTTTTTTTTTAAAACACCAGTGACTCTTTTTCTTCACATCCAGATATTGTGGATAAGGGAGAAGAACGATGGCCTTAATGGCTTCACGTGGGACCTTCAAATGAAATGTATGCTTTCATAGCCTTTAAACTACCAACTATACAGGGAGTGCAGAATTATTAGGCAAATGAGTATTTTGTCCACATCATCCTCTTCATGCATGTTGTCTTACTCTAAGCTGTATAGGCTCGAAAGCCTACTACCAATTAAGCATATTAGGTGATGTGCAACTCTGTAATGAGAAGGGGTGTGGTCTAATGACATCAACACCCTATATCCGGTGTGCATAATTATTAGGCAACGTCCTTTCCTTTGGCAAAATGGGTCAAAAGAAGGACTCAGAAAAGTCAAAAATAGTGAGATATCTTGCAGAGGGATGCAGCAGTCTCAAAATTGCAAAGCTTCTGAAGCGTGATCATCGAACAATCAAGTGTTTCATTCAAAATAGTCAACAGGGTCGCAAGAAGCGTGTGGAAAAACCAAGGCGCAAAATAACTGCCCATGAACTGACAAAAGTCAAGCGTGCAGCTGCCAAGATGCCACTTGCCACCAGTTTGGCCATATTTCAGAGCTGCAACATCACTGGAGTGCCCAAAAGCACAAGGTGTGCAATACTCAGAGACATGGCCAAGGTAAGAAAGGCTGAAAGACGACCACCACTGAACAAGACACACAAGCTGAAACGTCAAGACTGGGCCAAGAAATATCTCAAGACTGATTTTTCTAAGGTTTTATGGACTGATGAAATGAGAGTGAGTCTTGATGGGCCAGATGGATGGGCCCGTGGCTGGATTGGTAAAGGGCAGAGAGCTCCAGTCCGACTCAGACGCCAGCAAGGTGGAGGTGGAGTACTGGTTTGGGCTGGTATCATCAAAGATGAGCTTGTGGGGCCTTTTCGGGTTGAGGATGGAGTCAAGCTCAACTCCCAGTCCTACTGCCAGTTCCTGGAAGACACCACCTTCAAGCAGTGGTACAGGAAGAAGTCTGCATCCTTCAAGAAAAACATGATTTTCATGCAGGACAATGCTCCATCACACGCGTCCAAGTACTCCACAGCGTGGCTGGCAAGAAAGGGTATAAAAGAAGAAAAACTAATGACATGGCCTCCTTGTTCACCTGATCTGGACCCCATTGAGAACCTGTGGTCCATCATCAAATGTGAGATTTACAAGGAGGGAAAACAGTACACCTCTCTGAACAGTGTCTGGGAGGCTGTGGTTGCTGCTGCACGCAATGTTGATGGTGAACAGATCAAAACACTGACAGAATCCATGGATGGCAGGCTTTTGAGTGTCCTTGCAAAGAAAGGTGGCTATATTGGTCGCTGATTTGTTTTTGTTTTGTTTTTGAATGTCAGAAATGTATATTTGTGAATGTGGAGATGTTATATTGGTTTCACTGGTAAAAATAAATAATTGAAATGGGTATATATTTGTTTTTTGTTAAGTTGCCTAATAATTATGCACAGTAATAGTCACCTGCACACACAGATATCCCCCTAAAATAGCTAAAACTAAAAACAAACTACTTCCAAAAACATTCAGCTTTGATATTAATGAGTTTTTTGGGTTCATTGAAAACATGGTTGTTGTTCAATAATAAAATTATTCCTCAAAAATACAACTTGCCTAATAATTCTGCACTCCCTGTAATGTGCTTAGGGATTAAAATGGGCCAAAACAACACTTACGCATTTCAGCACCTTCAGATAATGAGTAATTCAATCTGATAGGTAGATAAATCAGAATCAGAATGCTTTATTCGTCACTAGGGAAATTATGTAATAATAATTGATACAAAATACTGTTTAGCCAAGGTTAAACTCAGTAGTTAGAAGCATTGTGGCATAGTACATTATAGTATAGTACCGTGATCAATTGTTTTGTACTGTTGCAGAGCAGACTGTGGGATCCATGGTCACAGTTAGTTTTAGACCTGGGGAGAAGCAGAAGCATTACTGAAAAAAATTGCAATTGTAACCTATAGGAGAGTTTTGCAGAAGTAAAAATTGCGGTATAACTTGTATAACTTCCAGCGAATCAAGCATTTAGAACCTTATATGTATGCAAGTCAGCAAACCTTTAAGCACTTTTTATCAGATTTGACTGGATATATATGTAGTTGTCATACCTCAATGACCATTGAAATGAAACCTATTTTAGATAATGCTTTAATATAACTGCCCAAATAAGTGCATGTGCCATATGCCTGCTGACTCACAGGAATTGGTTCTGGAAGCAAAGTGGGAGTCATCAGTTTGAATTTAAGCTGATGATGTTCTTTAGTACACTTATACTCAGGGGTGCACATAAGTGGTCTGCAGGTGCACATTCGCTGTCAAAATAAAAGACACGCACAAGTTGCAACGCACGTTTGCGTACATATAAAAGGCACTGTTTTTGTCCGCTAGAGTGGGATTTTCACGGCATATTCTGCACCACATCTCTGTGCGTTCATCATTTGTTTGAAGCCAGCTCACCTCCTGCAACCACTTTTCCGAGAGTACGTGCTTCTTTTGCGGTTCGGACTCCTTCTGACATTTCTGTGGAGGTGGCGAAACACCAAAGTAATTGCTTAAAGGAGCTTGCTTCTTGGACATCTTTAAGAGTTCTAAACAAATGTCTGTCCTCCTCCAGAAAATCTTATGTACTCAAACGCGCGTTGCAACTTCTTATCTGGTGCACGTCTTTTATTTTGACAGCGAATGCGCACCTGCGGACCACTTATGTGCAGCCCTGCTTATAGTGGTAAGGAGTTACAAAAAGAAAAAGTAGCCTGTGTGGGCCATGAAGCATGGATTTATACACTTCAGAACATCATTGGCTAAATCAAAAGAGCAGTAAACCTTGGAGCAGAAGCAGCAGGACAAGTCAGCTTACCACAGCATGTCCATAAAGAAAACAAATCTACTTCAGCTCGCAAGAGAAATTATTATGTGATTTATTTCTAAGTGGGTCATTTCCCTGCACTGTATTGCTATAATGGGACTGCCAACCACCTGCCAAATCCCACAGCCCTGTTACCATTATTTTGGATGTATGTGGGAAATATGTGGGCACCAATTCTGAGCCTAAACCTATGTTCTTGCTGTGATTTGTATAAAACTTCAAAGAAGCTGCTTTACATATGCATTATTCAGCTGGTGCTCCCTGTCCATTTTTGTCAAATACTCTCCTTTTCAATCCAAATTTTCAAAATTTAAGGATTGCTTTTATTTTTTATCCATAAATTCATAAAACACACCTACACCACCAAAAGCAAGATTGCTATAATCTCTTTTGGTAATCACACATTTTTATATACACTTCTGAGAGATACTTAACACACGATTCATCTACTGCTATTCCTGAGGATGAAAGTACTAGCAATGAAGGAGATTAGTGATACTGCAATTTCATGAAATATACTAATTTATTCATAGCGCAGCTATGCTGGTTTATGGGTTTGTTTGTTGTTGTTGTTTTCATTTTTCTTGCAAGAAAATAGATAGATATACTTATAGTGCATTTAGTGATGTTTCTAAAACAGAATATCTGTTTTATGTTTATTTCTCTTAAACAAAAACACAGCTCTTGGCAGCAACTTTGTTGATCAACGGGTCTCTTAAGGATTTCTTTAGCATTTCATGGAAGGCATTGTGAGCCAATTCTTAGAGTTTAGTCTTTTCTTCTTAACAAAGACAGAATGAAGCAAAAGGAAAATTGTGAACATTTTTCAAACACTGGCATCAAGGAGACCAGAACAGTCATAGTATATCACTATACTATGAATTAGCCTTGGCAAGTCAGTGTTTTGTCAGTAAAAGTTAGATTGAGGTAAAATGTCTCTATCTGACCTCACAGTCATGAAACAAGGATATTGCAACCAGTGAATTTAAAACATTATCAAATGCCAAAACATTGAGAGAAATTTAAGAAAGAGCAAAGGTCTCAAAATGGAAACCATTTCGTTTCTCATGCTGAGCTTATTGGGAATATGTGCAAAAATGGGAATATGTGCAAACCAATACACCGAATGGGCGAAAGTACTGGACAACATATCCATTGCACAATTATGAATCACTTAATATGATAAGGAGATTCTGCAGGTCATTAATGTATAAAATTAAAATAAAATGTATTTTTAGTGACACAAGATACAAATATTGAAGCAAGATGTATAATTAGAATTATTTATAATAAATATGAATAAATTAGTGCAATATCTTTAACCATAAAGAATAACTAAATCCTTCAGGACAATGTCACATCAATGCACTGAACTCACTATGTTATCCACCTAACAGCCTCCACATGTTCTCACTGTAATTTCCCCCTTATGAATGAATTTATGCTGCACTAATCTGAATGTTTGCAGGGAAATCAAACACATTTCACTCGCAGTACTCGAGCTGACTTACCTTTGTTTGAATGATGACTTGTACGCACTGACTCAGCGCCCTCACAACAACCAACACATCATCCCCCACGGCCGTATTTCATACGGGTCCACATTTCCAATGCATGCTATTTTCTGCAAGTACCGCTGCTTCGCCTCTGAACGAAATCGGTCTCTATACAGTTCATTCTCTTTTGAGCTGCTTTTAGCATCTTGTAATCGTCGTTCCAACACAGTGCGTTTGTTTTGATTCGTAGACCCTGAAAATGGTGCCGCGCTCCCACAATGCATTGCGGCGTGACATCAACTCCAAAGCCCTATTAGAGCTGCTTGCTCTGTAACCTTGTGTCATCTACCACTCATTCAATGATTTACAGCATTTCCCAATCACTTCCCTTTTTTTCTAAAAGATCACTTACAGCTGATTGTGGAATATCATGAATTTTATGAAGTGACTTGTTGCAAGTTGATAATCTCAAGTTCAATGACCTCTTTAGAACAACTCATCCATGCTTTTTGTACCACTTATTTGGGTTCGGGTCATGGGGGCAGCAGTCTGAGTAGAGAAGTACAGACTTTCCTCACTCTGGGGACCTCTTGGGGAGGGGGGCATCCTAGTCACATGACTGAACCACCTCTGCTATATCTCCTTTCAATGTGGAGGAGCAGCTGCTCTACTCTGAGTCTGTTTCGAATGACTGAGCTCCTCACGTGATCTCCAAGTGAATAATTACGCACACCCCACTTTTCAGTTATTTATTTGTAAAAAGTGTTTGGAATCATGTATGATTTTCGTTCCACTTCTCACGTGTACACCACTTTGTATTGGTCTTTCACGTGGAATTCCAATAAAATTGATTCATGTTTGTGGCTGTAATGTGACAAAATGTGGAAAGGTTCAAGGGGGCCGAATACTTTTGCAAGCCACTGTAAACTGGAATCAGCTGTAGCAAGTGCAGGAAAAAAAAACAAAACATGTTTGTTTGATTGTCTTTTTTCTTTCTGTCCACCCCAACTGCAGATCACTGAAAAACCTTTGTAACCCAAATAATTACATAATTGTTTTTGAACTGTAATTGCGGAATGTACAGTAATAAATTGCTTTATTGCATTATTGAAAATGTATTGTAATTACAGCAGAGTAATATGTTACTTCCAGCACTGCTCTCTGCTCTGAACAAAACTGACTTCACGACACAATCTTGCCAGTTACTGTAGCTATTTAGTTTTCCACTTTTTAAAAATGTTTGCAACCTTTGCATAAGAGCTGCTTCTGTTGCTTTAGTAGCATCCATAAGGTTTGTGCCTTTAACACATTTTTTTGTTGCTTGTGTTTACTTTTACACTCTAAGACAAAAACAAAAAAACAAACAAACCCCCTCCCCACATGCTGTGCACTACTTCCAATGACCTACTGGTCAGAGGAGCTACAACCTCATTTTAGGATCGCTTGGGTGCCTTGCCCCCCCTCCTCACTCCTATGCCTACTTTCACCCATATTGTGTTTAACGACCTGGGCCCAAGCACACTTCAGTTTGTCTCGGCAGCTGAACTACTCTCTCTTTCATGCTCTCTCTTTTACACAGACAGACATAGCTCTCTTGTGGGCACAATGAGGTTCATGGTTGTATTTTGTGTATGTGTGTGTGGGGGGGTGGGGGTGGGGGTGGGGGGGGTATTGCTTAGGGTATTTTTGAGAAGTGGCTACACATCATCTACTCGCATCTTTGATAGATTATTTAATACTTTAACATGGAAACCTTCACACAGGCAGCTGTCATTGAGGAAGAGTTGGACTTTTATGCCCGGGTATGAGAGATTCCACCTAAAGTCAGGCCCAGCTCTCCAAGCTTACTTGAGCACGGCACACTTAATCAAATTGTGCATACACGTTTTAATAGTATGGCTTTTAATGGTATTCTTTCTTATTGAGTGATGCATACTTGTACTTACATAGAATTACAGACCAAACAAACAACACACAAACAAAGAAAAAATGGTTATTGGATAATCAAACTTGTCATAAGCTGAAGAAGTGTCATTGTAAGTCTCTGACCTCACTAATTTAATCTTTGATATCTAATATGAAATATGGGTATGTTTTTCTATACCTCACATATGTTTCTACCTTTTATCTATATTCAGATTTTTTTGTATGTTTTTTTTTTTGTGATTATCTATAAATGTGATCAACTGCAGAGACTGCAGATGAAAATTAGTCTGTATGGCAAAATCTGGCATATTTGCACGAGTAATTCAAATGCTGATGTTGAATAATATTACTCTATTTTTAACAAATAGAAACTTAAGGATCTCGGGATGATGTGTAGCGATCACTCTACTTAAACAAATTACACTTTAGAAGTCAGAGTGCTTGGTATGGATCACCTAGTGTGACCCCACCTTTAAACAACAATCAGCAGAACACAAAGACATGGTACACACTCCTGCTCTTTATTTTGCATCTCCTCCTAGGGGCATGACTTCCAGTACACCACAGCTAATAAAGAAAAGTGAGTACTCAAGCAACATAAAACACCTGTGCCCATTTAACTCCCTCTGTCTGGCCTAGTTGCCTGAATTACTCCCACTACATCTCCCTCTTTAACTGAGTTCCAACCATGCTCTGCTTCCATGTATGCATTCTTCATAATGCCCATACTGCATCAGTGATTCATTATTATTCACAGCATTAAATATTGAATACAGTATGCATATTACTATGGAATACTACTGGTGAATAAATAATCCTAATGTTATCACTGTTGATTACAGCACTGCTTATATGGGCTCAAAGAGATAACTTACTTTTGCAAAGTTTTAATTCTTTGTGAAAGCAGCATTGGTGATTATGATGATACTGGGAGTATAAACGTTATGCAAAAAATAAACACTATGTGTCATTACCGATCCCTAGTGCTCCAAGCAGGTTAAGATAAAGACATGAATGCTGATGGTATTCAAGTGATTGCCTTCGGATCTGAACATATCAGAAGACTAGTGGCTTGATTTCTAATTAAATGTTTTAGTTGAGCAGCTTCCACCACTGCATCTCGGGATACACACTGACATATTTACCATGCCATGTAGGAATATTTGTGTCCCTGGCAGCTTGGCTTTTCAGCAGCAGTGTTGTATAGAGGATGCTGCCTGCTCTGTGGGGGTATTTATGCAGCTTCTAGTCACTACCATGTTTTACTTCTATTATATATATGACTCTCAAGAGAGCATGACCCTCCAGCCTTTACTCTATGTTCAGCTCAAAATGTAACTTTGATAACATGACCATTATGATCCCATATTCTAGTATTACTTTTCATAGTTTTCTAAAACTTGATTTTGAACTTTTAGTTTAGAAAATTAACTGCTTTTTCTATAAAGCTGATTGGGGGGGGAATTACATTGCGACATGACCATGTTCTTAAAAAATCTTATCTCTTCAAAAGCCTTGCTGCCTTGCAGTGTTGATAAGCTTGCATGTTTTTCCTGTTTCTCATTGCAGTACCCAAGTGTGTCTGAAAAGAACACACAAAAGGATTTTCATAATTTTGATATTCTGAAGATTTTTATCTCCTGCTCTGCCTATTATACAGTCTGAATAACAGCCTATAGCTGTTTAACAAAATTAGATATTTAAATCACTTTTTCATATCAGGGATATTCTTGGCTCTTACTGCTTCTAATTCTGATTATACATGCTTTCTGGTACTTCAGCGCTACTGTTTCAAAACACCACCAAGAAAACTATCAAAACAGTTTTGGTGATGTAAGTTTAATCTCTCAGCATTATTCATATACAACACTTTGGCTCTATTTCTGTGTAAAACAATAAACAAATTATTCTTAGTGATTAGACTTCAAAACACATTTTAATTAAATGAAACCTTTCTTTGATATCATATGACATGTCTGTGTGACATTGTTACAAGTTATTAATTTTTTTGCTCCTTTTGCTGTTAAGTAAATTATCTTTCATCTGACAAGTGCAATTAAGGCAAAGTTATTGTAAATGTCAGAAAATTTAGCAACCTTGCTGGTGAACTAAGACAACATTCATGTCAGCCCAGTTCTTCACAGCGAAAATGTGTTAGCGCAGATGTGACAAGTTTCATTAATAACTTTCTTACTACACCACATACATTTCCATTGCATGCTTGAAACACCTAACAAAGCTCACTTATTTATCATAACTGTTAAAAACACTCGAATGGATGGAGTACTCTGGACAGCAACATTAGAAGGGAAATGCAATGTAAGTGCAGACTCGGGTCTTTCCAGTTACTTTGAAACAGAATTCCTTGTTAAAAAAAATGAGAACAGAGACTAGTGGAGGAGTTTCCAAATCTTCACTGAATCAAAGTTACAAATTCATACATGACTTGAAGCATTTGAGATACAATGACAACATTCTCACATCATCTGGTACCCAATAAAAAGAAAAGTAGACGATTCAAACAGCTTGGTTAAGGTCAAGGAAAGACTGTGATTATGTTAAATGGCAACAGTTATTAAGCACAAGGATAAAGGTCTAAGGCTAAAGGCTCTGTCATGTCCTTACAGATTACAGACCCAATGAGCTAAATTTTCAAGTTTTGATTTTGGTCTATTTTTAAATGCCAGTCATGTACGGTATCATGAATTTCATTTTAGGGGTTCCACAATAGGTTTATATGCTTTAATGTTAATGTAATTTTGTCTCATGTGTGTTTATTAAGGCCCCAATCCTGGAAAGCTCAGCGTGCTCTGGTTGGTCGATCGGAATGCAAAATGTGAGGCAGCACATTAATCTAAAAGGGCTTTGTTTGTTTTGTTTCATTTTTGCTCATTGTCTGACAAGATAAATAGAAAAAAATGTAAATGAGAACAGCGTTATGGGAATTACTCTGAATAAAATCTAGCACACATGAGCACTGAGAATATGTAAAGGTAAGTAATACACAGGGTCCTTCAGTTACTTAGATGCTGAGAGTGCGTGAAGATCCTTCAGTTCACTCTTAGCCAACAACAGCCAACAACAAAGCATTTGTGGTGCATTGCTCACACCAGAGGCATTTTTACAGTGAGCAATGGTGGGCTGTGAGGCTGCATGTGGATTTAGTTGATGCAGCTTTTCCTTCCATTTTGAGGGTGTGCCAGCACTTTCTGTGAGAAATATAACTCCCAGTTGCCTGGAATTTGGCCTTTTGTAACTCGACAAACCTTTAACATGGACATAATGGGGGTTCATATGATTGTTGGGTTTTCTCTGTATGTGTCACGGCTGGCGGGGTGAGCCGTGTGGTGTTGGAGGAAAAGGAGGACCCAAAATGCAGGCAGCCGACTGATGATATGAGTGAGGGTTTATTTACAGGTGACAGTGGCAGAAACAGACAGCGAAGCATGAGAAAACAACTGAAGAAACCTAAACTGGAAGAACTAAATGACAAACCTGAGAGCATACAAAAAGGGTGCGGGGCAGAGAGACGCAGAGACAGGAACGAAACACCATAGAACGCAGACGAACCGACAACGAACACAGACCGACACCCACTATATATACACACACACAAGGTAATCGGGTAATCGCACACAGGAGGGAAGAACAGCTGATCTGAATACACATGATGACTGGAGGGCACAAGCTGAACACAATGACAGACACAGACCTTCAGAATAGAACAGGAAATCCAGAACACGAGCCTTCAAAGTAAAGCAGGAACACACAGACTGATTTACAACACAACACGGGGACATGAACAGAGCACCGAGGACAGACACAGGTAGGGCTGAATATACACCAAACTTCAGGTTCAACCCTAAACTAATACAAAATCAGAATAAACACAAGGCACACAAATGAACTTCAAGGAAACACAAAACGCTGGGTCAAAATGACCCAGGACCATGACAGTATGTATTATTGTAGGGTCTACCTAACAAAATAAAGCACCTTGAGGCGACTGTTGTTGTGATTTGGTGCTGTATAAATAACATTGATGAATTGACAAAATACACTGAAAACAAAAACAATCAAACTGAGATACTTTAGCCAATTACAAAACTAAACACCAGGATACGGTTAGATGCAGTCATGGTCAGACGTTTACATACACTCAACACTGGCATGAATGTCATGGTAATTTGGGACTTTTAATGATTTAGCTGAACTTTTGTTTTTTCAGGGTAGAACTGTTGTGATTATACTGCAGTCACATTTAATCAGTTCCAAAAACCTACAGGTAATTACAGGTGCCAAAGGGGCATTGCTTGGGATAGTTTCTCTCTGTTCCACATTATTCTTCCGCCAGGCACTCTCCTCCCATGTGGCCAGAGCCTTGGGACTTCTCGCTCTTTAACCAGACACACCTGATCATTGTCTCCTTCATCAGCATCAGTATAAAGGACCCAGCATAACCATCTAGCCTCCACCAGATAGCATGCTTGTCATCAGTGGAAACAGGCCAAAATCTGTTCTCTGTGAGCTTTGACGTGTTTCCCTGTGCTTACATGTTTTTCCTTTGTTCCTAGTTCTCCCCCTGTCGGCTGAAGAGTCTGAAGATGTTCGGTGCTAACTCTTCTCTAGTCTCAATGGTGGAACTCCATTTTTCAGGGAAGTGTCAGAAGAATCTTTAACAAAACATTTAAGACCACAGAGTCTCAGAATCGTGTTTTCAATAAATGTACTTGCAGCAAGGAGTCATACAGAGTACAGCAGTGTATAGAGTAGGACTACAGCATGCAAAGTCTTGCCTTTATTTATAATGGGGTTCATTCTGAGTTTTACAAGTACTTAATGTATGAAACTTTCCACTGCCCATGCTGACATACTAAGACCGGTGGTCTTATCTTTATTACCCCAGCTATTCTGCTTTCATTTCGTTTTCCTGTTTCACAAATCCCCTTCCAAGTACCCCAATAATTAACTGCTCTCCTGCAGACTTAAGTTGAGATATGGTTTAACAAAATTTCCCATCAGGAGCTTTCCCTTTTTGGCCCTGGAAGGAAACCTCCCTGAGTGGTCTTTCGCTCCTACTTTCGTTAACCTGCCCCTGCTCCAGTCAAACAAAGATTTAGAAACATTTATCCTGCGTCTTGTTTGGTTCTGCTTTTGAGTCCATCATAGTTATTTGGCCACACGTCCGTGACAACGGGCTCAAATACACTGAGTTAAATCTTTTATAAGTGGTGCTGAAGGTTCTACAATGTATTTTAACTTGACAAGGCCAAGGCCTCTTAACTTCTTGTTGGTGATGATGATGATTACCTACAACTGGTAGTCTCTGTTTGCTAGCATAAAAAGGATTTGTTTGACAGTAGTCATTGGATTAACCAATACAGGGCATACCCATTCAGAATATTTGGGAAATCCAAGGAGCAAGATCTAAGAAGGAAAACTGTAGATGTAACCAAAATGAAAAGACCTCTTGAAGCCATTTCTAAAGAACTGCAGATTCCAAGATCATCAGTTCATACATCTGGACTTCTTTAAGTTACTTGAAGACGTTTCACCTCTCATCCGAGAAGCTTCTTCAGTTCTAAGGTCAAATGGTGGAGAGTCCCAGATATAAACCTAGTGGGAGTATCCCCCCACAGAGGGACAAAAGGACCCCCTGATGATCCTCTAATCGCCTGAGCCAAGGTGTGAAACTGGGTGTGGGTCCCAATCAGCCAGAGTTTCGGGTGTGTTCATTGTGAAACCTGGCCCCACCTTATCATGCGAATTCCTGAGGTCAGATGGCCCAGGATGTGAGTGGGCGTTAAGGCGTCTGGGAAGGGATCTCAAAACTGGATTATAGATGGCAGAGAGTTGGTGTCGTAAACCCCCGCCTCTGTTCAAAGATGGTCGCTCACAGTGGACATAGATGGCTTCTTTCACTCCTCTTTCAAACCATCTGTCCTCTCTGTCCAAAATGTGAACATTGGCATCCTCGAAAGAGTGTCCTTTATCCTTAAGATGCAGATGGACTGCTGAGTCTTGTCCTGTGGAGGTGGCTCTTCTGTGTTGTGCCATGCGCTTGTGAAGTGGCTGTTTGGTCTCTCCAATGTAGAGGTCTGGGCATTCCTCGCTGCACTGTACAGCATACACCACATTGTTCAGTCTGTGTTTTGGCGTTTTGTCTTTCGGGTGAACCAGTTTTTGTCTGAGCGTGTTGCTGGGTCTGAAAAACTCTCCTAAGTTTTTCTGATACACCGGCTACATAGGGGATGACAATGTTGTTGCATCTGTCCTTCTTATCCTCCCTCGCTGGTGTCTGGTCTTCTTTTCTGTGCCTCTTTGCTGACTTTAAGAACGCCCATTTAGGATAGCCGCACGTTTTGAGTGCTTCCTTTACATGTGTGTGTTCCTTCTTTTTTCCTTCAGGCTTAGAGGGAACATGTTCTGCCCGGTGGTGTAGGGTCCTAATTACTCCAAGTTTGTGTTCCAAAGGGTGATGGGAGTCAAAGAGGAGGTACTGGTCCGTGTGTGTGGGCTTCCGGTAAACTTCGATGTTGAGTTTGCCGTTCTCTTCAATGTGCACAGCGCAGTCCAGGAAAGGCAAACAGTCGTCCTTTGTGTCTTCCCTGGTGAACTTGATGTTTTTATCCACAGCGTTAATGTGCGCAGTGAAGGATTCCACTTCTTGTGTCTTGATTTTGACCCAGGTGTCGTCCACATATCTGTACCAGTGGCTGGGTACTCTTCCTTTGAAAGAGCCAAGAGCCTTCCTTTCCACTTCCTCCATGTAAAGGTTGGCTACAATAGGTGACACGGGGGAGCCCATGGCACAGCCATGTTTTTGTCTGTAAAAGCCTTCGTTGTATTTGAAATATGTAGTGGTGAGGCAGAGGTCTAACAGTGTGCAAATCTGATTGGGTGTGAAGTTGGTCCTGTCCTCCAAGGAGCTGTCTTCTTGTAGTCGTTTTCTGACAGTCTCCATGGCCTCCGTGGTGGGTATGCAAGTGAAGAGAGAGACTACATCAAAGGACACCATGGTTTCATCTGGATCCAGGGTAAGTTTCTGGACCTTGTCAGTGAAGTCGGTGGAGTTCTTGATGTGGTGTGGGGTGTTCCCCACAAGAGGAGCAAGGATGGTAGCAAGGTGTTTAGCAATGTTATAAGTGGCTGAGTTTATGCTACTGACTATGGGTCTGAGTGGGACAGCTTCCTTGTGGATTTTAGGAAGTCCGTAGATGCAGGGTATGGCATCCCCTGGGTAAAGGTGGTGATATGTAAGGCGGTCAATAATTTTGTCCTTTTCAAAGTCTTGAAGGCAAGCTATAACTTTCTTTTTGTAGCTGCTTGTGGGGTCTCGCTTTAAGGCTTCGTAGGTATTGTTGTCACTGAGGAGAGTAGTGATCTTTGTATGGTAATCTGTAGTGTTTAGGACCACGGTGCATCTTCCCTTATCAGCTGGTAAAACAGTGATGTTGTGGTCTTTGCTCAGGGAAGCGACGGCCTTCTTTTCCTGTATTGTGAGGTTGGATGTAGGGACTTTGGCACTGGAGAGCGTGGCTGAGACTTTCACCCTGATTTGCTCTGCTTCTGTCTGTGATAATTTATTAATCCGTATGGCAGATTCTGTGGCTGTGATGAGGTCTACTATGGGCAACTGTTGTGGAGAAATGGCAAAATTGAGTCCTTTGGCTAATACTCTCTTTTCAGGTTCAGTGAGAATCCTGTCTGAAAAGTTTTTAACCCATTTCTCCTGACTGACTTCAGGTGTGTTTTCTTCTCTGGGTTGTGTAGGTTCAGGATGAGGAGTGTGTGTTTTTGAAAGCAAGGTGTGAAATTTCCTGCGTTGTCTTTCTTTTCCTTTAGAGTGTTGGGCCCGCTGAGCCTTGTCCACAAACTTGTAAACCTCTTCTAAGATTGGAGAGGGTAGAAGGATTTCCAGTTCCTGCAGGGTCTGGCTGATCTTGATCTGGAGGGCATCTATGGTGAAATGGACCTGTCTTATCCTTTCACTTAAAAGGTGATTTTGTGCTCTGTAGAATCAAGTCTGCTCTGTATCCCCTGACAACCTAAGATGTAGACAAAGCAGAGTTGTTCCTAAGAGCCTGCGCCTTGGATCCACTGTCAGGGGATACAGAGCAGACTTGATTCTACAGAGAGCACAAAATCACCCGAAACTCTGGCTGATTGGGACCCACACCCAGTTTCACACCTTGGCTCAGGCGATTAGAGGATCATCAGGGGGTCCTTTTGTCCCTCTGTGGGGGGATACTCCCACTAGGTTTATATCTGGGACTCTCCACCATTTGACCTTAGAACTGAAGAAGCTTCTCGGATGAGAGGTGAAACGTCTTCAAGTAACTTAAAGAAGTCCAGACGCTTTTCTTTGCAAGCTCCTTTGACTACGATGACCTGGATGACTGAGAACCTTCACAGACATCAGTTCATACACTTGTATGTAAGTGTGTGTTACTCAGATGTGTCACCACTTTGCCAAGATCTGGAAGAACACCTAAACTGTCACTATTAGATGAGAGGAAAGTAGGATGTTCAGAAAACCACCAAGGAAAAATGACCTGAAAAATGCTGGAACACCAGCATCACGGTGAAGAGAGTTTTTAATGGCTATGGACCAAAACAGTGCCAATGAAAACAGCTGCTCCATATTGAACATGTTCAAACCTTAGAGCTGAAATTTGCAGCTGTCCATATGGACAAGCCAAATATTTTCTGGGGGAATTTTCTTTGGTCAGATAAGACAAAGATTGAACTTTTTGGCCAAAATGAAAATAGATATGTTTGGAGGTGTAAGTTGAGGCTTTCAGAGAACACTGTAATAACACTTTACCAACTGTCAAGCATGGTGGGGGTAGAATTATGCTTGTGTGGTGTTTTGCTGCCCATGGTATTAGTGCTTTAGTGAATGAAGTGAATGAAGAAGGAGAAGTAAATCTAACTAATTCAGTGGTTAGATAGTTGAAACTTGGTTGGGTGTTCCAACAGACAGTTTTCCCAAACAGACATCAACACCGGTTTGGAACCTTCCCAAAGCCAAAAATGTCAGCATTAATGGGGGCGTACTTATCGCTTGCCACACTCATTTTGGATTAAAATCATCAAAATGTGTGCTGTGCAATAATTTCACTGTGGAAAAAGAATAGTTTAAAGAAATAATTAAAAGCCAGTTCGTTTTAATGTACAGCACTTTGTGTCAGCTGTGGTTGTTTTTAAAGATGATGATGATGATGAAAAGCCCAAAACTACCATGGCGTTCATGCCCATAGTGAGTGTATTTAACAAACCACAACTCTAAATATAAATACTATGGAGGTTATTGTTATTAAAAGGGCACAATTTATTCATTTTTCTGTATCTGAACTTAAGCATTATTCCTGTTTACAGAACTTAAATCATCCACCACTCTGACCTCCACACTCTTATTTTTTTATCTTCCCACACAGTAAATTACTACTTTCTGTATTTGCACAGAATGTTGGCAGTGCACTGCTCGCATGAAAATTGTGAGGCGAAAACTTTTCCAAAATGAACACAATGACCTCAACTAAAAGAAAAAAACTGCATGCATCTTCTCATTTTATATACATTTGAATGAAATTATTGATTTACACTGGCAACTGCAACCCTTCATGTATTCTTGAGAGCCACTAATATGCAATATTTCATATGTTTTATGAATGCACAACTTTTGAAAGCATGGTTAATTTTTTTAAAGCTTTATTTCAAAAATATAAAAGTCATCTTAAAAGTCAAAAATGACTTGGCAAAATTAAAAAGATTAGATTAGAAACCCACATAGCAGGCAGGTCTGGCCCAGATCTGGTGTCAAGCCGGCACTGCTGGCTGACTTCTGGCATGGTATGGTATGTCATCCAGGTATGGGCCAGGCCTGGCGTAGATGGTACTGTTTATGTGATGGCATGCCATATCTGGCCCGATTGTGGTTTGGTTTATGTGGCTCATGCTCATAGAGAAGAAGAATGGCCCGGATCCGGCATCAAGCTGGCACATCTGACTGACTGGTGTCATGGCAGGGTGTATGTCAACCAGATGTGGGCCAGGTCTGGCAATGATGGCACTATTTATGTTCATATTTTCCTATTTTAGTTAGAACACCCATTGCCATGTTGCAATACTATACTGCTATGGTAGCCAACATTTCAAATGCAGGTTTGACAGGTTTGTGAGTGTACACTTTCTCCAAAACCTAGTGAGGGTTTACCCATGTTTACCACTGGCTGGCTGTAGCTCAGGTGGTAGAGTAGGGCATCTACTGATCGGAAAATTAGTGGTTCGATCCCCGGCTCCTCCAGTCTGCATGTCAAAAGTGTGAATGTAGTTAGAAAGCACTCAGCTTAAAGAACGCTCGTGATTGGGTGGCATGTTGTATAGAGCATTTAATTAATCTGCGCGAGTAGAAAAGCGCTATATAAGAATCAGTCCATTCACTGTCTGAACAGAGTTTTGTCATGTTACTTTTGCACTATTATGTTCCAGCACATGTTGTTATTACATGGCTTGATTAGGGTACACATTAGGCTGACATCTGGGGCCAGAGCTGAAATTGTTCTGGGTCAGCACAGGGCCAGCAGTGCGTCTACAACTGGCCTTGTGCTGGCCCATGTGTGGGCCACCTCTGGCAAACCAGATCTAGTCCACCAAAGGGCCGTCATTCTTTGTGGTATGTGGGCCATGTGTAAGCACATTGTGTGGGCCAGATATGGGCCATACCAATTTTGCTATGTGGGAGAAAGTCCTCCCTACGATTTATGAACAGAGCTGGACAGAACTTCAGAAATATGGACAAATCAAAAGAAAATAACTCGTAAGAATGTTAGTTATGCATATTTGTAAGTAAAATGTAAAACTGCAATGCAATAAATTAAAAGCAATGAAATTATAAATGTGTTATATCATATCTACTGAGTCATATCTACTGAAGTAACTGCTAACCAGCTATCACTTACCATACACGTGTGATGGATCATTTTGTAACCCAACGCTAGGATAAGAAATTTGTTCAGCCTCTATTTTGCACTCAACATTGCCAGAGAGACGCTGCCCATGGAGTTTTTTTTAAATTCTGTCTAAATAAGGTTTCCTAAAGTTTTGATGACTGAGTGACAACTTAGCGAGCCAGTATATGATCACAGAATGCATGAATGAGAGGGAAACAGATGTAACAGTGAAAGTGGAAAGAGCAGAGGTTGTGAAGGTGGATGATTTTAAAAGCTACATTGCTGAATATGGAGCTGACAGGCAGGAGGAAAAGGGAACGATCACAGATAAGGTTCGTGGATATAGTGGAAGAGTACATGTGTGAAAGAGATGATGACAGATGACAGATGGGGACAGATGATCTGCTATAACAACCTCTGAATGGACCAGCCAAAAGAAGATGAAGAAGAATATCTGACTACAAACTGGATAAGGTGGAAGAGGTGGAAGAGCTGAAACTGAAAAGAAATTACGTACTGTATCAAATTCAGCTGCGGCATATCAAATTCAAATTATGACACAAATCATGAAATGATGAAATTAATAGTAATGCTTGTAATGCTTATGCACAGAATAAGATCTTTGCAAGGGTGTTCACTGATTCATAGCCCAACACAAAACCTAGATTTTGATTTTTACATGATTTTTATTATGTAGCAGCCAAAATAAATAATAGTGGGCTAAAAAAGTTCAAACTAGACCAGCAGTCTATAATAGCACAATAGTAAGCCCTGCTGGAGTAACATATTCTGCATAGCATGCCTTCAGAGGGATCCAGTGATCCAGCAGAAGAGAAATGTCTCATTTTCCAGGACCTTTTAAAGTAATATCTGGAAAACTATACCACAGCAGAGGTGGAAACAATATCTATAGAGGTTCTCTGCAATGGTTGGCCTTTACTTAGAAATGAGGTGAGGTGACATATTTGCTGCTTGTTTGCCTGAGAAGTCCAGTGACTCATATGTAAACTGTTCCCTGGAGGAATTCTGCATATAATCTCTTGGAGGGGTTAACCTTTTCACCCAAGTGTAACTGTTTATAAAAGGAAAATAATATTCAGTGCCCTGGAGTAGAGCAGAAGTTATATGAAATCCCATTCGGATGCAATAATGGTGTTTGTTTTTTTAAGTTAATGTAAATTTGTTGCTCCTGAGGTTTTAATGCCTTCATTAATCTAAGTCACTTCAGTCACTGAATTTACTTTTCAAAGGCCACATCTATCTTTTATGTCCTGTCTATGCTCAAAACTGCATTCTCTTTGATGGCTAATAAGGAGCAAGAGTCTGACTATACAGACTTCCTTTCAGAAAGTGAACTGACTGATCACTTTGTCTATGACCTCAGTAAAAACTTTCCCCAGCTAATCTACTGAATCAATTGAATGCTGAATTCATATTATTTATATTATTTATTTATCTATATAGATAAATATAATAACAACAAAATGTTGGCCAAAGTGCTGTACAAAGAAGAGAAAAAAAAGAAAGAAAATTACACAGTAACAAATAACATCAATAACAAATACATGATAAAAGATGACTACATCGACAGATAGGTAACTCTCATGTGGTGTTGAAAGCCAATGACAATACATGTGTTTTAAGATGGGATTTGAAAAGACTGATGGTCGGGGCCTTTCTAATGTAGAGAGGTAAATCATTCCAAATTTTCGGCGCCACAACTACAAATGCCTGGTCACCTCTGTGGACTTAGAAGTGGCCAGAGCGAGAGATCACTTGATCTTAGATCTCTAAGGGGTATTTATGGCTGCAGTAAGTCAGACAGATATTCTGGAGGCATTTCAGTGCTTTTTAAGTCAACAACAAAATTTTGTATTTAATTCTAAAGCGGACTGGGAGGCAGTGAAGTGAGGTGAGCACCGGGGAAATATGCTCGTGTCTCTTTGAACGTGTCAGGAGACGAGCTGCAGCATTCTGGACCAGCTGGAGCCGTGCTAGACAAGCCTGGCTAACACCGACATATAGAGAATTACAGTAGTCCAGCTGAGATAAGATAAAATCGTGAATTGCCTGTTCTAGGTTTTTAAAAGATAAAAAGGATTTCACCTTGGATAAGAGCCTCAATTTTAAAAAAAGGGCCGCTGTACAACAGAGTTAATTTGTTTCTCAAAGGTAAACTTACTATCTAGTATAACCCCCAATTTTTTGCATGCGGTTTGACAAAAGGTGCTAAACTGCGCAGGTCAAGATCTGGGGTACTAGAATTGCAGCTTGGTCCATAGATGCTCACTTCAGTTTTTTCCTCATTAAAATTAAGAAAATTTGAGGCCATGCAGGTCTTAACTTCACAGAGACACTTAAATAAGGATTCCAGCGAAGCGGAGGTGTTACTCTTTAGCCGGAGATATACAGATCCACACTGTCGTCTGGCTGAACGAGTGGCCTCATTTATCCATGGGTCTGATTGTATTTTCTGTCTCATAGTTTTAAACCGGGCAATCTCATCAAGAATAGTTTTACACTTATCATAAAAGTTCATAACCATCTCCTCAGTGCCGTTGCCAAGGGAGGGTGTCAACAGTTTTTTTAAAGCAATAGAGAATTGTTCTGTTGCAGTTGGTTTAAAAACGCGACAGCAGCGTTTTGGAATAGTAGACTTAAAATGGCAGTGAGATAAAAGTATGTCAAACACAAGAGGACAGTGGTCAGAAAAAAACGCGTCACATATTTCCAGGTTGGAGATTGGTAGTCCTAAAGACAGCACAAGATCCAACGTGTGGCCCTGTTTATGGGTTGGATCCATGCTGGGTGAAGCTGAAGGAATCTAACAAACTTAAAAAGTCAGACGTGGGGTTGTTTTAATTATCCCAACGACAGGTGTCAGGCAGGTGTAAGTCGAGCCCAGGAAGGAGCTCGACTTACACCTGGATCATTACTTCTTCAGTCACTACAAAACACATTACAGGAGCTATCAAAAACTTTTTAGAAAAGAATGAAACAATTAAAGTTGTCTGCCTCATTGTGATTCACTTAGAATTGTTCACACAGGTGTCTTCATTAACACATTGTGACTACAGCACTCTCACAGTGTAAAAACCAGATCAATTACCCATCTAAACTGCAGAACAAAGGTGGTGGCGGCAGCGGAGGTGGTAGTGGCGACAACAATGACAATGATAACGACAATAACGACAACAAAGCTGTTTTGTACTTTTCAGAACATACTTACAAAATCCTTTACAGAGTGCTATAAAAGATCAAAATCTAAATTCAAAAAGAGAAGTACACACAGTTAAAATACCAACAAGAAATAAAAATGAGGCATACTGTAAAACTAAAACAGTGAAAATAATATCACAGGTGAGACAAATAAATAAAATAGAAATAAATAGATTTGTTAATAATGAAGATAAAGACATAAATAAATAAATAAATAAATACTAGAAGTGGAATGAAAACTGTTTTATTGCAAAAAGTTAGGTGAGAGCAGATTGTGAGTCCCCTATTCTTCTGGGAAGATCCACATCTGTGAGGCTCTAACAGAATACCCCCACTTTCCTTTATAATGATGCAGGTTGGTACTACTACTACGACTAATAATAATAATAATAACAATAATAATGATAATAACACAGAAGATAATCTATTAATTTGCTATATAGGTTAAAGCAAAGCTTGGAATCTCAGATACTTCTCCCCCCATGGTTTTCTCAGGTTAGGGGGCTGAATAGAAGAACCTGCATCCATCTATCCTTTTCTACTTATCCTTCGCGGAGGGCAGGGCTAGAGCCTGCCATAGGGCAGGGTACACCCTGGAGAGATCACCAGCCTATCGCAGGGTTAACAAAGACAATCTTTCACACCTATAAACAATTTAGAATTACCAATTAACCAAACCCCACTAACTGCATGTCTTTGAATTGTGGGAAGCCAGAGTACCCAGAGAGAACCCATGCAAACACAGGCAGAGTATGCAAACTCCACACAGAAAGGCCGCGGCCACTTTGAACTCAGGACCTTCTTGCTGTGAGGTACGACAGCCAGCATTTGACATAAGAGAGATAAGACACAAGATTTGACTTTGCATTTATGTTACAATCTGTCAGTGGAACATAAAGTTACATATCATCTGCATAACTGTGGAAAATAACTAGAAGACAGAGAGAAAAATAAACTGACCTGATCATCAGAGAATGATTATGTTAAAACATTTGCTGAGACCCAGGCTTCCAAAAATGTTTTCTTCCAATGTTTACAATGTAGTATAGGTGCAACAAGCCATGGCTTGGACTCTTTATAGAATACTGCAGCCAGTGCAACAGATAAACTATTTTTTGTTGTTTTTTATTTTACAAATGCAACACTGATAAAATTATATGCTGAAATTGTCATTACTATTATTTTTCATGACATTTCCCTCACAACAGCAAGGCTGTGTGCTTTCTCTTCCATGTGCCTCCAGCAATTTGCCATGCAGTTTTATGCTAACAGTATTTCTTAAATAAAAGGCCAATTCTTTCAACACTAGAACTGGCCTGAACAATAGAGAGCTCTGAGCACCATAAGCAGCTAAGAAAATACACTGAAAAAGAAAAAGGCTCACTGTGTGCACTTAAGAGAAAAAAAAAAAAAATTGTACATTTTTTGATAACATACTTACTCTGCATTCAAATTAATAGAAATAAATTTGAATTTGGTCTCAGTGTTTTGAAAAAAAAAAAAGCCAGGTTTTATTCTCACCAATCAAACCTGACTTAAACATAATTTATTTGGCCTTTATTGCAAATGAGCATGGTCCCAATGAGCACTCTGTGCTCATTTATACTACATAATGATTGAAAGTGCTATAGGTACTATATCAGAAATGTTTGCCATATTTCCAGGATTCTCAGGTAGCCTGAATATTGTTATCAATCATGGATGACATTTTCTGTTGTATATTAATGCGCTGAAGTTTCATTACTGGGTTCCCCGCGGTGATTGATGCTGCACATTGTGCCCATATCCCCCTCATCGCAGTCCTACAGAGCACTACATGAATAAGAGATCTTATTCCAGACTCACTGTGACACTGCATTGTATTGGTGGGTAGTTTTTCCACCTAACGAGTAGGGATGGGTATCGAAAACCGGTTCTTGTTGAGAACCGGTTCCCACTGTTTCAATTCCTTGGAATTGTTTGACATTTTTACAAACGATTCCCTTATCGATTCCAGTCGCCCCGAATGACGTCACCACGTTGCGGAGCGTCATTTACCTGGCAGGAAACACGGCGCGTAAGCGGCTCAAATGCTCAAAAGTTTGGTTATACTTTTTGAGAACAGATGACAACAGGGCAACTTGCAATACTTGCAAAGTAGATATTTCATTTAAGGGAGGAAACACTACGAATATGCAAAAGCATTTGCTCACAAAACACGCGATAACCTTAAATGAATGTCGTGTTTTTAATTCCGCTCCGGACTCGTGAATCTCAACCCAGCAGCAGCGGTAACGTTTGCACGTCTTCTCCCGTTAATGCGGCAGGTAAATAATCAACAACAGTGCATACTATGTTAGCGCAATCTGCCTTATTACAAAACCTGCCATTACTGTGCATTTCGGCGACCATGATGAGAGAAACAGACAGAGTCTGGCTGGCTCAGATGCTGGCAGTTCTCGCTGCAGTTTACCGGTAGCGTCTCCTTTCAGGCCAGGATAGACGAATGTCACCGAGCAGTGACTAAGTTTGTGGTAAAAGGCTTGCACCCATTTGCCACAGCAGATGCCCCCGATTTTCGGTAAGTGAATGTGTTTAATTGTAGGCAGGGACATTACTGGATATTCTTGTGTAATTGCTACATAATAATTTATGTTATACTTTGTTATTGCTACAGAAGAATATTTATTTTATTATTTTACATTTACAATTTTTTTTCCTGGGGACCCTGTGACACCCCATTGAAGAGCCGTAGGCTGGATCTCTTAAGATCTCACTGTCGGGTTTGTAAGGCCATGTTACTCCTAAATTTCTATCTTGTTCAAAGAGAAGATATAAAACAAAGCTCTAAGCTAATCGACCTTAGTGTTCTCCTTTTTTAAAAAGAATCGATAAGAGAATCGATAAAGAATCGAATCGTTAAACAGAATCGAAAATGGAATCGGAATCGTGAAAATCTTATCAATACCCATCCCTACTAACGAGCGATAAGCCTGTTTACACATTTAAATGCTTGATATTTTTTATCTATTTTTCCCTTATGCTTGCATCTCAGCTGGAGCTGCAGTAACAGTTTTGTGTTGCTTTGCTGCTGAGTCATTACATACTTATTACGTACTTACATACTTATCACGTTCTCCTATATCTGCTCATGCAATCTACATAATCTCCTGAAACTGTATGCGGCATGTGTTACCACAGCACCACAAATATTTAGTATACAGCTCTCATTGCTTCATTACGTCCACATTTTTCTTATGCATACCAGATCTGTAATATTATGGCAAAATTTCTTTCTACAGAGATGCAGTCATTACTGTTTTTGTTAGATATTTTTTTTATTGTTTAGTAATTTTTAATTGATTTTTTTAATCAGCAGAAACTGTTATTTTAAAATCAAAGTTATTTAAACCAAAAAAAGGGCAATGACAGCAAATCAACACATTTCAAAATGTTCAAAATGTTTAAATGATTAATTTCCTGTGAAACAGCTAATCAAATTATAATTTGATGAGCCTCAGCATTCTGCTTTCAATCTGTCAATGCTCAATTAAATTGTTTACTACCACCTGTGAGTCCTGCTAGTGAGCTTGCCATTGTTTACTTTTTTCAAGACAACTATAGATGATGGCCTGATATTCAACTTGTCTGCTGAGACAGATCCCTGGGCCATTGGGCTGATAAAAAATTCACTTTCAAAGTCCAAACAGGAAATCTAGTGAACAGCTGCACAGATACGGGGCCAGCTCTCCTACAGTTGGGTAACAGAAGGTGGTGGAGATTTTTTCTACCCCCATTTCTTTTTTATTCTCATCCTACTGACAACGCAGAGTCACAACACATTTGTGTCATCAACATTTCACTCTTTAAATAAGACTTTTTGTAAACATAGCACGGGAGTTGTTTAATTTTATTCTGTTGTGCTATAAAAAAAAAAAAAAGATCCAACTATAAAGACAACATCCTGTCCCTCCATTGTCTGTGTTGTGACCTTGCTGTCTTGTTCACGTATTCAAGCCCAGACTTTATTGCTTTTGTTCATTTTTTGTTCTTCTAGTGTTTTTTGTGAATTCTTCTGAAAATTATTGGACATTGTTTATTTATTCATGTTTCTAGTATTACACGAGATCTATTGCAGATAAAATACACTGTAGCACCCTGTTGATTGGGAAAAGACAAACACCTTTTTACCTTTGTAGAGCTTACTAACTGCCAAGCTTCAAAGCCCAGCATTAATTTTTCTATAACTTTAATACTTTTAGTAATAAAGGTACAACAGTTAGCATCAAATGCCTCAAAACAATTTTGTTTGTAGAGGGTTGTGCATGAACAGTATGTGCGTTTGCTGTCACTGCATTTCCCTGAGGATCTTCTTTCCTTGCCAAATCAGCATTTATTCCCTGCCTGCACCTCCTTGCCCTTCATGCACTTCACAACCTTATGTATTTGTATCTTCTGGTAATAAAAAGAATAGAAGAGAAGAAGCAGCGTGTGAGTAATGTTCACCAAAGTAAAGGTTCTGGAATGCATTATTATGGATTTCTGTTCAGCATATATGCACACTTAAAAAATAAATAAATAAATAAAATAATCCAGCAATTATCAAACAACCCGCAGGGTCTGAGTAGCTGTAATAATTTAATGATGCTCACAGGTTTCTCTACTCTGTCATCAAACTGAAATTAAATTTGTTTGTTTCTGAAACAGATATTCAGATATATAATCTTATCTGACCACCCATAATAAATAATAAAAAAAAAAAACACTAAAAGTACACATTTCCAAATGTGGACTTCTTTGTGAAGCATAACATTAAGCCACTACAGGTATTTCTTTCTGTGCAGAAATGCAAATAATGCACTTCAGTATGTAATAAGATAAATATAATAATGTGTTTTCTGGGTTTTTTTTTCAGATTTTAATAAAACAATACATTTTAAAATTGGTATTAGCAATAATTATACTGTAGTGTTAAAAATATCATTTTGATTAAAGAGCTTGTGCATACAATGAGATTTACCATTACAGAAACAATAGAAATATATATTTTGGTAATTACCAATAATGTTAATTAATGGGAGCTGTGGAATAAACCTTATATTGGGAGGTGGTCTAAGCACTTTGTTTTTCTTTTTTCTTGATGATTTTTTTCACCTTTACAGCATGGATAATGCTTAGGGCTGATCTTATGATCTGAGTACGGAACTTCAAGTCATTTAAAGTCCATCTGTTATCATGTGACTAAAGCTGTTGCTTTCCTCTGCCCATCTATGCAGCCATGACACACTGCATTTAAAACTGTATTAGCATAAAAGAGGAACAGTCACAATCCTACCATCTGCGACATTGTTTGTGATCTGAAAAACTGAGCAGATTGTGAACGGCAGCTACATTAGCTTTTCAAAATTCTTGAAAATGTCTCGTCAAATCAAAGATGAGCTTCGACTTATAGTGACGACTGTTGCTACCAGTAAATGAAATGCAGATATCAGTGCCAGTCAGCTCGATCAGTTATTGATCATATTTGTTATCTCAAACAAAATTGTTCAGATTTTGTGCCCTTTTGATTGGTCTATATATCTCATGAAATATCTCTGTGACTATTGAATGGATTACTGTGACCTTTAATAAAAACATTTATTGTTTCCAGACCTTCCTTTGAGTACCATAGTGAGGTCAATATTGGTTGTTTTGAGGGGATTGTCCCAAAAACTATTGAGTGGATTGCTGCAAAATTTAGTGCAGACCTTCAACAATCATGCCTCATATTTGGGTTTTTTTTTTTCATTTAGTGGCACTATCAGTGGTCAGTTATTTACATGTTATTTGACGAACCTTTTTGCAAAACTAATGATATCCATCTAAGATGTTTTCTGCATCTCTCACCAAGATGGAAATCACAGCAAGTGCTATAATCATCTTATTAGCATTGCCATTATGAGCATAATAGTGTGCTGATGCTGCTGAGTGTGTGTAGTCGCAAAATACTGCTAGCATGGCTGAAGACTGAAAGTGCTGGGGTTTTTTTTATTCTTTTGCTAATAAAATTACATTTGTCTCCAACTTTTAAGGTTAAAGACCGGCTTTTTCAGGTTTGGTAAAAAACTGCTGAGTTTTACCCTGCTGGACAAAGCCATCATTGTTAAATGGGAGGATTTTAATCTGAGTCTGCATTAATATTTGTAAAATGTATCAGAGAGTTGCCACATACTCCTATAAATAATTTATTACTCCAATTATTATTTCACAACTGACACCAGTTTATGCAGAATACGTGATCTCCATTTTCAGTCTTTTAGAGGACTTTCTCCATGTGTTGGTGTTTCCCCCTTAATTTTCTTTCTCTTGTTCCCTCTGGATCTCAGAAACGTATGTTCTACCTCACCATAAACCCAAGAAGCATTAAAGTGAAATAACCACATAAATAAGTGAAAATACACCGCTTGATTCCAGACTGTGTAGTCGTGTTCACACTCTTTGATGCAGATTCTTTTTTACCGTTTGCTGAAGAGAATGAATTTGGCAGTTTGCTTTGTTTTTCTGGCAGCACCTCACAATACAAGCATACATATATATATATATATATATATATACATACATATATATATTCCATCTATTATTAAATATGTCAGAAATGAAATTAAAAAAAACAAACAGGTAAATTATGTTTCCGGTTATTTTTCTCTAACGTCACACAAAGAAATTGTCAAAATAGGAGCAGAAGAAAGCTTTAGAAGAGGCTGAGATTTACAGTCGAAACAGATTTGATTTCCTGTGCTTGCAGAAATGAAAATGTCAATGAAATGCAGGAGGTAAAAAATATTTTGTTCATTGTTGAGATAAAATCTCTTCACACATTTAGCACAAAAGCATCGATATATTTTTCACTAGTTGCTTCACATCTGATTTTGAAACACATTGAGTGTAGAAGCTTATCACAAATGTCAAACTGTGAAAAGACATTTAAATTTCAGTTATTAACATTTCTCGGAGATAGAACCAACATATGTCACCCCGCACCATACACACAGACACTGGTCAAATCATAGCATACATGTTACTGGCACAAGTTCAGGTGTTTCATCTCATTAATGTGTGATAATGATATGTCAGTGGTGTCCAACCTTTCATCCGATGTCTAAGAATAGTATGTGCAATGGGGCAGAGAGAAAGCATGGGGGTGAGAGTGACAGAGCTGTTCTCATTCCACCTAATGAGACAGGAGATCAACCTGCCATTGATAATACAGCAGTTGGAAACACTGATCCAGTCGCACACAAACTTCAAAGGATTCCCTAAGGCCTTTAGAAAAAAGGTTGTGGATGCTTATGAGTCTGGCAAGGGATTTAAAAAGATCTATGAATTCATTTAAACTAGCACAGTGCCCACTGTCAAGCATGTTAGCATCACTAAAGTTAAAGTCACAGGAAGTGAAAGTTTATATTATCTGAACTAGTGACATGAGGTCCCACGTCATGTCAGAGTGCCTTGTTGATGTGGCCAATCAAAAGAAAGAAAACACACACATAGAAGGCACAAAACATGGGAGCACCTTTAACTGAGATCTGATGTAAATAAGATGAACAGTTTTTAAGTTGACAAAGAATAGACATACATGCAGATTCCCTGAATTTAATTCAGTTTTATTTTATTCCTATAATGCCAAATCACAGTTGCCCAAGGTACTTTTCTATTGTAACGACCATGTAAAGACCCTGACCCAGAGAAAACCCCGACAATCAGATGTCCCACTATGAGCAAGCTTGGCGACCGTAGAAAGAAGAAGAAAAAAACCCTTTTAAAAGGAAGAAACCTCTCTGGCAGATATAGGCAGAGATTATGAATAACTAATGATTAAATGCAGAGTGGTGTATGAACACAGTGAGTGAAAAAAGGTGGGTGATGAAGAAACACTCACCGCATCATGGGAAGCTCCCGAGCAGCCTAGGCCTATTGCAGCTTACCTAGGGGAAGGTTCAGGGTCACCTGATTCAACTCTTTATCAAAAAACATTTTAAGTCTAATCTTAAAAGTAAAGGGGGTGTCTTTCTCCTGAATTCAATGTGGGAGCTGCTTCCACAGAAGAGGGGCTTGAAAGCTGAAGGCTCCTCCTCCCATTCTATTTTAAATACCCTACGAATCACAAGTAACAGCCCACAGTCTGAGAGTGAAATGCTCTATTGATATGGTACTGAGGTCTTTAAGACAAGATGGGGACTGGTTATCATGACCTTGTACGAAAAGGATTTTAAATTTGATTCTGGATTTAACAGAGAGCCAATAAAGAAAATCCAATATGGCATAAATATGCTCTCTTTTTCTACTCCTTGTCAGTACCCTCCCTGCAGCATTTTGAATCAACTAAAGGCTTTTCAGGGAGTCTTTACAATAATCAAACAGTAATGAATTATAGTAGTTCATCCTAGGCATAATAAATGAATGAACTAGTTTTTCAGCATCACTCTGAGCAGGATGTTTTCTCATTTTTAGAAATATTGTTGAAATGCAAGAAAGTAGTACTTATTTATTTAATGTGCACCTTGAAGGACATACCCTGTTCAAAAACAAGTCCAAGATTCCTTGCAGTGGTACTAGAGACCAAGGTAATGTCACCCAGATTAAGTGTCTGGTTAGACAACATGTTTCTACTGCAGGCCAAGTGCAATAATCCTTTTTTTTATCTGAATTTATAAGCAGGAAATGAGAGGTTATCCAGGTCTTTATGTCTTTAGAACATTGTTTCAGTTTAACTAATTGGGGTGTGCTATCAGGTTTCATGGACAGGTAAAGGCGGGTATCATCTGTGTAGCAGATAACGCGTATACCATATTATTACGCTAAGGAGAGCATGTACAATGTAAACAAAATTGGTCCAAGCACGGAACCCTGCAGATTTCCATAATTAACCTTAGTGTTTGAAGAAAACTCCCCATTTACATGAATAAGCTGGAGGTCAGGTCAAATACTGAGATGAGTCCACTATCAGAAGTCATACAGTGATCATTTGTAACTGTTACTAATGCTGTTTCTGTACTGTGATAAATCCTGAATCCTGACTGAGACTTTTCAAATAAACCCTTTCCTCTGCAGGTGATCAGTTAGCTGTTTTACAACTACTCTTTCAAGAATTCAGTCAAGGGATTGCTTTTTAAGTAATGGTTTAAATCCTACCACTTTAAATGGACTTGGTCTTTTAGGAATCGAGTCTAATATACAAGTTGATGGTCTGGAGGAAGTAATTATTAAAGTTAACTCAAACAGATCAATCAGAGAGAAAGAGTCCAAAATAAATATCAATAATACTGAAAGTAGCTGTACATAATGATACTTCTGTGAGGTGGTTATGAGTATTTTTTTCTCTAATGGTTTTTATTGTTGACCTATCCAACACTGGCTGCCAAATTAAGAGCTAAAGTAGGCTGTTTGAGTGCATCTACATCAGAAATAAACTGCACAAACTTAAACTGCAAAACAACAGTTTGACAGTGAACATTTTGACTAATGTGCTCTGGACAGATGACTCAAAGATCATAGAGCTGTTAGTAACAGCAGACATGTTTCGTGCAGACCAGTGGCAGCTTTTGAGACAGTCCTCATTCGTGCTGGTTGACTGCCTCAGGGAGTGGGTAGCTTGCAGTCTTAAATCCACTGTGAAATCTGAATTATATTAGAAAGTGTTTGAGGATCTGTACAAAAACAAAAGTTGAACCAGAAGTTTAATTTTCAACAGGCCAATGATCCCAAGTAAATCCACCAAGCAAGATGAAGAAGATAAGATAAGAGACGCTTTATTTATCCTGAAAGCTGGGGAACCACTGTCTTACATAATAAATGGCTTTGAAAAACCGAGGACTATTGCATGGTCTTTACAAAGCATAGATCTAAATCCTAAATCTAAAATGTAGTGCATATATTGAATCCATTATAACACTTGATTAAAAGTCACTTATGTTTTTGTCTCTTTTACCTAGACTACCTTCCAACATGCGCTGTCTGTCCTTTTAAGTGGGAATGCCTGCTAAAGGGTTTTACAGATGGTAGAAAACACCAACAGGACTGTATTTAGAGGACGTAGAAAATTATTTTTTGATTGAATTCCAAAACCCATTTTAAGGAAATTTCATAATCTTTAACAATTTATTAGAACTGGCAAACATCTGCATCAATTGCAATTGTCAGCATCTTAACATGTTACCATTTAGGCATTGCTGTTTACCAAGGTACCCTGTGAACCTTTTGACCAATTGTTGCTCTACAGAAAAATGTGTTTATGAGTGAACACAGTGAACAACCTGGCAACACTATATACATTTCATCAGCAATTTTATAGTCTGCCAATTGACAGTTGTTGGCAGTTTTGACATTATAGGTCTGAAATGGGGATGTTATCTCCCAGAAAGCCAATATTACTGTGGCCCATGTATCAAGGCGCCAATGCAAAAGGACAGCAGGTGCTATCTAAAACAAAAAAACAAAATTAAAAAAACATAATTTTGTTGTGCCTTCAGACAAGAACAAATATGTTGTGGTACAGAAGATGGAACTTCCCATGGCTGTGTTATGGTCTTTATCAATTTCTTAGTTACATACTTATATTTCAATTGTTTTTCTATACAAGAAAAGAATTGGTTGGTTAGTTCCGTTTTAACCAGCAACTCGCATCCTAGTGAGTGTCATTTTATTGTAATGCAGAGCAACACAGTATGAATGTAGTTTTGTTTTGTATTTTTGTTTTGTTTTTCTGCTTCTTAATTTCTTCATTATACTGTATTATGCTCATCTGTTGTCTGTGTTCTTTTTGAAAATGTGGAGCTGAGGATGGATGACCCACCTGCTGCAGACCAAATCTACTTATAGGTACAAATAACAAAACCTGAACCTGAACTGCCAGTATGTCAGCTGACGTGCATGTTTACTGGCTCAAACACCTTTGCAAGAATCTGAAAACTTTCCTTATGTTTTGAAACAAGGGGCTCACCTCATCTCCCTTCCTTTTTTTGTTTCTCTGTGCGTTGTCTCTTTGTATCTTCTTGTCTCATGTTTCTGCTTTTAATTCTCCCACTGTTGTTGCGAGTGATGGCAATCACCCTTCCACTCGCTTTCCCGCTGCAGAGGTACACGCAAAGTCATCACTGTCACCACTGTTTTCCCTCCACACCAGGCTGCTTGTGACTGTTAGTGAACAGTGTGCTATATTCACCACTTCAATTTAATTCACACTGCAGCTCAAACTCCACAATGGCACTTTTCGTGTGGGGAGGGCACGTAGGAGGGTGATTGTTTGTGTGTGGGTGTATGTGCGCTTACATGCATTAATTTCCCATATTTCTGAGGGCTGAGGAGATGTCCTCAATCCAGATTCATCCAAACGCCAACACACACATGCACGCACAACCACACATACGTGCAAACACAAAGAAACAACATCCACATACAGAGGCTAAGCTGGTGAAAGCCACTGACAGGCAGCGTGTCAGTGCAGCGTCTTTTTTTGTTTTGGCAATGCTGTATTTCAGGCTGCTGCTGCTGTGCATCAGCCAAACGCTACAGAATGCAGCCATGGAAACTCTATCGATACCAAATTTTTTCTTTGGCAGGTAAGAGAACATGCAGCCTTGAAAGATTTTTTTTTCCAAACTCAATTTGTTGAGTTCTATGAAGGTTAGATGGGATGCCATAGTAACAGCAAAACAAGTAGGGTAATGGCTTTGATAAGGATGTATGTGCCTATAGAATGAAAGCCTCAAACCTACAACTTGTATAGTGGATAAAAGAATGGTTGCATGATGGTTAAGTACAGGGGAAAAGAGAGGGAAAAAAAAGACAGCACAAACAGATCTACCTGCAAAGCGCATGCATGTTTGATAAATTCAAGTGTTTCAGTTATTTTGTGTGATGTAGTGTTTCAGTCATTGCTCAAGCACAAAACCTTTTGGTTAAACTGTTGCTCTACATACTGTATGCCGCTGAGCTGCTCTCAGTCATCCCTCTGCACCCATGAATATCCTAATGAATACTGCTGTCTGTTCTCTGGAGAAAGCACCCAGTGTTTCTAACCATTTCAGAGGAGGAGGCAAGGTGCTGTTGCTGGCTCTCAAATACCCACCACTGAATATTGAGCACTAAAAAGCTATCTCTGAGGGATTAATGCACTTCAAACCCAATTAATGGGAGGTACAAGTTAAAAATGTGGAAAACAAATAGCCAAAGGGTAAGATACAAATTAGTTTTGACTTTAGATTTTCAATTTTATATCAGTTTTAATTAGTTTTTACCAATTGTTTGCTAGTTTAGTTTAGTTTTTATTTTTTTGAAAATCCTTAGTTTCAGTTTAGTTTTGATTAATTTCAGTTATAGTTTTAGTTGTGTTTGCAAAAATTAAGTGTAACAAAATCCCAGTTTCATCATATCAGTCATTCTCTTCTGCTTATCCTTGGGTATGTTGCTATTCCAGCTACCATACCCTGCACCCTGGACAGGTCGCCTGTCTGTCGCAGGGCTAACACGCAGAGACAGACAACTCACATTTCCACCTATGGGTTCTTTAAATAAATAAATAAATAAATACATAAATAAATAAAGGCAGGTGAACAACCATTGATACCAGGCAACTATAAAATGTATATCTTGGCCCCAATGAGACTATTAACTCTTGCAGCACCGGGTGTTCGTAATTTTGGTTCAAGTGAATTGATAAACTTTTTGAAGGCAATTGACTCACACAGTTATGTAGATATCCCCGTCCTGTTGTCTCGGGATGCATCACGCTGCCTTGCCTGGGGTTAGCTTCTGTTTTCTGGGGATGAGGGTTGAGTGTGCTCCCTTACCTTCTCAAGGTAAGCTAGGTTAGCCTTCTTGTGTGAGCTTTTCAAGTGCACTTTAAGCTTTGTGGGATTTTTTTCCCTTTAGAAATGTCCCTCATTATTTGTCTCTTTCCACTACAAGACACTTGCTTTATCCAAAACACAGTCATATTCAAAGTAATCCCAAATTGGACTCTGGCGCTTTCTCCCGACTTTTCCTGACATGATTCTGCGCGTGGACGGAGCAGCAGCACAGACCACTCGACTAACGTACTTGCCACCTGCTGGCATAATGAGACAGCAAGAAAAAAATCTGGAAACTAAACTTCATTTTCACCCTTGAGTATTGTATGACACACACACATCAATGAAAACTAAACACATTTTTGCTATAAATTCAGTTAATTTTAGTTAGTTTTGTGAACACTCATTACAGTTTTAGTTAGTTTTCCTTTTTTTGTTTTTATTTTTATTTCCGTTAACGAAAATGTTTTTTCACTTCTAGTTTTCGTTATTTCGTTAGTTTTCGTTAACGATAATAACCTTGTACCACCCATTAATTAAATCGTGTATTTTAAGGAAAGATTAATACAGCACTTAAGGGTCAAAAAAATGGCTATCATAAGTAGGAAAACATGCATTGTGAGGTGGAGGCTGTGTGCAGATGTGTTAAAAAAGTGTGAGATAAAAGAAAGTGATGCACAAATATCTTGCTCCAAGTAAGGTGTCCTGTGGTCTTGTTAACCAGTAAGAACATGATGGAGCTTGAACTCAATGGGTTGATTGGATCTGCAGTCAACATGTAGAGCTAAACAAGAAGCTCTGGCTGGAGATCCTAATTAATTAGTGCATCCCTGATCCCAGCCATCAATTACCAATGTACAATTTAGTTAGTGACCAGCAAAAACAAGCAATACTTCCAGAAAGCATTCATATTGGTAGCTGGCTCAGCAGGAAGAGGGTCCTGGGTTCAAACCTGGTTCTGCTTTGATGGAACAAATGAGAGCTTTTTTGGGGGAGCTCTTATTTGTTCTATCATTGAAAAACATGTCAAGTAAATTCAGTTTTATTTCTCATTTAATTATAGTTTTATTATAATTAAATATAATAAATTATTTTATTTTATTATAGCACCAATTCACAGCAACAGTCATCGCAAACTGCTTAAAACTGTGAGGCTGAGACCCTCACAGGGTTTGGAGAAATCCCCAAACAAATTTCATATGACAAAGCACTTGGTGACAATAGGAATGAATAAAATCCTTTTAACAGGAAGAGACATCCGGCAGAACCAGACTCAGAGTGGGACATCAATGTGCAGTGGTTGGAGATGAGGGAAAAGTGAGAGAAATACAGATGTAAAACTTAATGTCCTGGGCCTATGTTTGCCCAGGACACTCTTGCCACATAGATTTTTAGCTTTTAGCTTAATCTAACTAGTATAGCATAATTAAAGTAAAAAATAAATAAACAAAAAATTACACTTGGCTGGAATTAGGTTTTGAAGGTGTCTGGGTATCTGGAAACAAAAATGAAGAATCACAAGGTAGAATTTCTGCTACTTTTAAGTTTTGCATTTCAGTCTTCAGTTAATTTGTTGCAGTTCTCCTTTATGTTGAAGAAAAAACTGAATATCCTGTGGAATTTTGATGAGAACATGTTTCTTCAGTGCAAAGAATACTTCTGATGACTCAGCATTATTTTTCTGTGATCTGCCCGGTACCAATGGGATAGAATAGATAGCCCTTTATTGTCATTGTACATGTACAACAAAATTATGGAAATTATACCAATGGCAGGGCAACCCAACATATTTAGAAGTCATTTATAAATCAGTCTGCGGGTATGCATCCACTGTGAGCATTTTTGTTCTTTAGACAAATAATATGTTTACTCCTTCGTTCAGATGAGGCACTCCTATTTACAGCTCAGCTTTCTGAACCTCACTTAGCTGAAGACACAAGTAAGCATAATAAGACAAATACTAGAGAACAATATCAAAACCACCAAGGGAGATGGCGGCCGCCTCCAAGTCCTCCCAGATGGTAAAGAGTGTGGTGATTGCCCTGCGGTTTAACTCATTTGGGACCTTACCAAGAGAAAATGAGAAGTATTGTATAAAAATTCTTATCACAATAGAGCAAAAACCACTACTGGTTTGAACAAATCTATTTGGTGACTTGACATCACTTGGATGCCTTTCTGTTATGTTTTTTTCCTATTGTTTTTTTTCCTATTATTTAATCTATTAACAACTCCTTAATAAGCATTGATTTTGTAACAAATGAACTTTGCCTACAAAAAGCTCAGACTCCTTTTTAAATGAGCACTTTTTAAAAGATTCCAGTCAGGAATCAATCGCAGCAACAAAAGACGTTATTAGGAAGATTATACTGTTTTATTATTTTTAGACCTTTTAGCTGCTTCTAATCATGTTGTTCATTTTCCAAAGTATCAATTAACTAGAAAAATGGGTGAATTTGACAGAAACTTCTCGAGTCATTCAAGTCTTATCAAAAGGACAGAACTTTCTATTTCTGTAAGGAATGTGAAGGGTTAGCATGAAATGTAATGTCTGCAAGAGGTATTCTTGACCTGTTATTGTTTAATTGCTGCTTTTCTACTTCTTTTCGCTATTATGGCCATCTTATATTGAAATATTATTCAGAGACTCCAGTAAATAAATCCACCAGATCTCTCTGTCACATCTTTCACACACTGGCTCAGTGCACAGTAACTATTAATAATGCAGACAAAATTTAAATGATAGTCTCTGGCCACAGGGAGTGCATAAAGGAGGCTTCTGTCACTTTGAACTTGGACTCTGAGAATAAAGGTCCATGTGTAGTTTTTGATTCTGACCTAAACTTCTCCTTTAAACTTTCATTACACTCTCTCCACTCCAACCCAGGCCTTGGAGTCTGCTTATCATTTGTTGACCCTTCCTTTGTGTAAGGTTTGATGGTCGATGGTAACTTTATTATCCCCAATGGGAAATGGATTTGCAGATTGTCCACACATCAAACAACACATACATTAAAAAAGAGAGAGAGAAAAAGAATAGCCCAAGTTTTATCAAGCTTAATCTCTTGGTCTTCACTGCAGGCATTTTATACCGATGACCTGAGGGAAGCAGCTGAAAATTTCTAAAGAGAGGATGGTCTGAACATAACATGACAGAGGTTGCCTTCCTCAGCACCTGCCTGTTATGAAAGTCCACAAGCTGGACCTGAAATCCTGCCTGAAATCTGTTGCTGATCTGCTTCTATTGGAGACAGAGGCAGGTCAGCATTTGTGTTCTTGAGTTTGAAACTCTGCCTCCAAAAGTAAGTCAGTTCCCATAGATTTCCATGTTAAAATGTCCAGCGTCTGCTTTGAGAATAAACATGTGTACAGCCAGATCCTGTGAAAGACTTATAGTCTCTATAGGTAATTTCCAACTTCTAACTACTGCACTTTATGGTTTATAGTTCTTCACCCACGGCCGTTACAGTTGCAGCTTGCTAATGAAGTACATTGGTGGGATTGAGATGGTTTTATGAAAATATTATGAACGTTATGAAAATAATTTGCATACCACAGTTGGCTTATACAGACTCGTAAGCATTTATGAAAAAGTATGACGTTTATTAATTTGGAGCATGAATACTAAATCCGGAGAAATATTGCAATCCATTTTCTAGAATTTAAATAATCAACTAGTGCAATAAGTATTTTCCTTTCATGCCTTGCCCTTCTGCTGACATACAGCGATATAACTAACAAAAGAACAGGTTAAATGTTAAGCTAACATGCCAGTGAATGAAATAGTTTACTTGGCCAGACAAATTCCTTGTTTCTAAATTTGCAAATTAACCACACAATTTCATCAGGCAACATGTCAATATAGAAATACACAGACTGCACTATATGTCTACTTGTCAGGCGAAGAAAAAAGACTTTCATGATGCACTTCTGGCTTCTTTTACTGCTTTCATTTCAAGAGATCATCCATGGCATACTGCCACGCTTTCACCCACATCTCTGAAAATCTCCGGCAACGAAGGAGGCAACCCCTGGTCCATTTAGTGAGATTAACAGCAGACTGTTCAGCATGGAGATGTGCATTCTGTTTCTGCCATCTGTGAGAATATGGCTCGTGGCACTGAATCCTCTTTTGTACTTGGCTGCTGACACAGAGAGCATGGAGACAGTGGTGAGCACATTGTGCTGATTCCCCCCTGTAACACTGTAACACACTGTGGGATTGGCTGCAGCATCAATAACGTCTTGTGTATGGTGAGAGGTTTGTCATCTGCTTATAGGATGTGCTCATCTTTATCAGATGGCCTTTCTAATGGATTTAGTGGCTGCAGCAGAAATAATTCTGTTGTCATCCAGCCTGTGCCGGTGTCGTCAGCCATGGAAATGAAAATCATTCATGGAAAACGTCTGCCTTCTGATGGTGCCGGTCACTTGACTTAGACCAATTCAGCCATTCACCGTGTGAAAAAGTTAAATGCTTCCATTGGTTATCTTGTGGATATATTATTAGCATGGTAAACGGTTTTAACTTTACAAAGTTTTCTCTCTGTGTTTTATATGTACATAGCATGGTTTAAAAAAAACAAAATAAATACCTTAAAATAACCAAAATTATCTGACTTCAAAAATACAGAAATGTTCCCTAATGTTCCCTAAAAAAAGTGTGTAAATGTAATGTTACAGTGTATGATAGTATATCTGGGGGGATATGTTAAATAACATTTGTATGTGTAAAGACTATGAAATTACCTACCTACAAATGTTGCCGTAAAACAAATAGGCAGGCTCAAAATTGCAGAAGATTGTACTTATTATTTAGTTGTTATCATGTAATTCTATTAATATTTAACATGAAATAATATGAAAAATGATATGCTGCCCATAAGAAAAGCACTTGTTAAAAATCTGGTTTACAGTTATTAATCATTTTTAATCATATCAACTGTAATATGGCTTTTTATGCGTAACTTGACATAGAAATCCGTTATATTTAATAGATTCCCCCCCAAGATGACCTGATCCAAGAATAACTCATGCAGCTGAAGACAGATGGTAGTGAGGAACAGGAAGATAAACTATATACGACCAAACCACTGACAGATAAAGGAAGAAGCAGACATCAAGAAATCCTATCAGTGGCTAGCGACAGTCAGCCTAACAGACAGCACAGAGGCTCTGATCACGGCAGCACAAGAACAAGCCTTAATGGTCAAATCCACTTTGGCAGGAGTCTACGACAGCCAACAAGCCCCGAGTTGCATACTGTACGAAGGAGCTCCCCTGAGAATCTCTAACACATAGTAACAGGATGTAAGATGTACCCTGGGGCTGCATACAATAGAGTCACAAACAAGTGGCTGGGATAGTGTAAACGAACATCTGTGTCGCATATGGACTCAAAGTTCCCAAGTCCCAATGGGAGATGCCACCAAAGGCAGTTGTGAACAACAGGGCTAAGATCCTGTCAAACTTCAAGTTCCAAACAGACAAACAGCTGCTGACCAACCAACGACACATAGTGGAGGATGACAAAGAGCAGAAGACTGCAGCTGTGAGAGATGTAGTTTGAGAAGCACACACAGAGAGATTTAAAATAACACACGTACTTGTAAGGTTAAATGAAGTTGATAAAACAAATAAGATAATAAATAACATTAAGAACTCAGAACTATTTGTGCTGAAGTCTTTGTTTACAAGTCTGTACAAAACCAACCTGGAGCTGTGCTCTCACAGACTCTGAGATCAATTTCTCTATATTTCTACAGGGGTAGGCACTGAATTCACTATTAACTCTTGTCATCTTTAGAATTGCTTCCAGTATGATGAAAACAGCCATGTAATAAACAAATTAATGCTTCTCCATGGTAGATGTTGAGAAAGAATGTATCAGACGAGTTTTTGATGGTTCATTAGCTCAGCTGTCATTTTATCTCCAACAAACACATATTCTGCATATTCTGAAAGAATGCATCAAACATCTTAGGTTTTACACCAGTGGGTTGTTGCATTTCCACCAGCTGTGGCTGAATTCTGAAAAAGGGGCCTTTTGGCAGATCATATAAGCACTACACATGTAACTCTCAGATGCTCTTAAAGTAATCTAATTGTGTGTTCTTTACACAGCTGGGGCATTACGCGTTGTCTTTTCCACTGTTGTCTCCAGTCTTCGCTATAAAATTTGTTTATCATACAGGACTGGCACTTTTCCTAGATTTGTGCTTTTATGTCAGTTAAATTTCAATATGGGCCTTCCTTGAGGTCTGTCTGTCTGTCTCGAATGTTTTGTAAGAAGTGAAACACATTTAGATCCTAAAAGCCTAACAATACAGGCAAAGCTTTTTTGTGAAAGACAATGAATACCAAAAACTTAAAATAAATAAAACAACAAAGCTTACAACAAAGCTCCACAGGGCATATTTGATTAAGAAAATCAATATAAAATTCAATTATTTAAAAAAAGAAATTATTCACATGGGGATAGATGTATAAACTTCAGTAATACGGAGATAGTTTTACCATTGCAGAAAGACACTTATACATAAACAAGCCACAGAGTCAGGGTATATACATCTGTTCATAATATGAGGTGAACTGGCTCACAGCCAAGTATTATGGGCAATCCATGAAATAAGTCCTATCAGGGAACTTGGGCTAAAAAAGTAAAAGCCAGCTGAGCAGATGACACAGTGCAGAAGCCCCAAAGCTGCCTTTCCACCCACTCAACCAGAGGAGGTGTCAGTGTTAACATCACTGTGCGTAAGCATCAGTAGGTTCAAGGGTTGGTTTGGAATTTGTGGTTAAGATTAATTAAACATTTGCTTGCTTGTTTCTTTAACTAATTTTTGTGTTTGTAATTGTAGAAATTCCAACTGACGTTTCAGGTCGATCCAGAGTCATTTATGACTTTAAAGAAAATGCTCACCAAACGGCTGCTGTGACACCAGGAGCAAATTGTTTATTGAATGTTTATGTGTTTGCAGCTTACTGTTGCTTAATCTTTTTTGGTTCACTGGACCAGTCAGCTACACAATCTGTTTTAACATGAACCTCCTGGAGATGCAATGGTCTGAATGTGTGTATGTGTTTTCTTGTTTAAAACCACCCGAGTTGGAGCAGTTAAGAAGTCTTATTAATCTTGACAGCGTGCTACATATTCTCTGGTATTATATGTGTTTGCTTGTTACATGAATGGGGTAATAGTATTAACTCAATGCCTGATTTTTGGGTGACATGAGAAGGCTGTGCAAAAAGATACTCTAGTTTAATGGAATTATATGGCATGTTCATAATGCATAAGGCCTTTTTTGTGAGAGTAGTTCACTGTACACTGCATGCAGCTGATTTTCACTGATTTAATGATGGAATTGAGTCACTGATCTGAAATCACTATGGTTTGGAGGTAAATATTTGGTGGATAATTGCCAATCTAACACAAAATGTGTAAAGAAATGTTCAGAAATGATAAAGAAATGTTCAGAAAATAAGGAGTATGAAAAAAAAATCCCACAATAATACCGTGTGTTCAAAGTATACAATTTCTTTTGATTTAAATTAATCAAGGCACGATAGAAACAGCATGCAAAGCGTGCATTGTGTACAGTATTTGATGGGAAGGAGGCATATGAAAATGAAAGCATCATATTTGTTTGTAGAAGGAATGCATTTTTAACATTGTTCATGTTTTCACCCTCATTTAACATGAGTAATTATAGCACAGGATGAAGTCACAAACAATTTGTCTATGAGATACTTCATCTTCAAATTCAATTAGCATTACCCAAAGCCTGTGAGCTTGTTTCAACACTTGCCTTGTTGCATTATGCATGACGATTAGCTGTTTGCATAAATTAAATGTGAAAGCATGATGCTGTTTTCTTACGCCTAACTTGCAGGGGAATTGAAATCTGGGACTTCATTTTTAAACTTTGCATGAGCAAAACCAGAGACTTAAACTTGTCGCGTCCCATGCAAAATTTTGCATGCAAGATTTTATTGTGTCTTTTTGTGTGTTTTTTCTCAGAAATCTTGCAGTAAAACAATTATATCAAGACAGTCCTAGTTGGGATCTGCAAAGGCAAACCTAACCAAGGTCTTTTTTCTAGACCTGCTAAGCTGTTTTTCCATGTCTACACGTAACCATAGCTTATTGTACTTAAACCTATGAAATTCGTTTTTTATATTGTAACCCTAACCAGTTTTTAAAGCCCAAACTGAAATCATGTTATTGATAGTCTTTACAGTGTTTTAAAAGAATTATGTATTAAATGTAATAGAAATTAAGTGTAAAAATCTGTCAAATGCACAACTTAAACTGTGGACTCTGTTGTAAGTGATGAATTCATTCACTCCACCATCACACCTCCAGCCTCAAATTTAAAATTTAACATCAAATTTGGCTCAGCAGTCTCACCATTACATTCACTATGCAGAAATTAGGGGGGGGGGAAACTGCATGCCACTGATACTCGTAGTTTGATGTGTAGTGCACTCTGGCTGTTGAAATGCAGGATGATGCCAGAAGGTTTGGCTTTTCCTTTCCCCTCATATATCCCCTCAGAATAATTTTTTTTAACCTCAGCCATGTTAATTAGGCAAACTGATAAAATTATCATCATCGGTTTGAAAAATCCAACATAATATAAAAAAGCTTTAGCAGTTTTCAGTAATATCCACTAATTCTGTGCGTTTATCACCAAGAAGGATTTTAGTTTTCATAATTTAAATGTGCACCTTCAGGCACTCAGAGCGAGCTGCAGACATCACAGAAGCTACCACGCACACCAAGCACGTCTTCAGAACCTGCATATAAGGGCTGTACAAATTTGCAGCCTGAAAATAAAGGCAGAGACAGCTCTTGCTGAGGCAATGCTCTTCATACACTAATTATGAGTCTTAATGATAATTCAAGCCAGGTTTATGAATGCTAAACCTGGTTGTTGTGAATACAGTTGTGGCAAAGTGCAAATCAATCAGTCTAACCACTGTAAACATATACTAGTACTTAAATGATACTTGTGGATAGATAATTTTGCCTCTGTACAACACAACACTGAATTCTAAATCAAGAAAACAAAATGTAATCAAGTACAGCTTTTGTTGAAAGCCCTGTCCTGAAGCTGAAAATCTGCACTTCAATCACGCCATGATTATTTTGTTTTCAAATCCAATGTTGTGTCGTAGAAAAGCATAAAAAAGTGTCTCTGTCCAAATACTTATGGAGTTGGATTTGACTTCTGCATCTGAAGATTTTTTCCCTTGATCAGCAGCCTGCTTTCTATGCATTAACATTCATGAAGTGCTTTGCATTGGCCATTGAATGTGGGTGTGCAGAGGTCAGGATATAAGCCCATGTGTGCACATTTCCAAGCTGACTGTGGGTTGTTTTTTTTAAACCCTAATTTCAGGCATGTTTGTGCACACTTTTAGAAATCTCATTATCTTCTTGAACACATTTAGCTTTTGTGGGTGTGTATATTTTTTGGACAGATCCTTCACACTGAAAAGCAGAATCATTACAACAAATGAGTAAAATATTGCAAACCAAAAGACACAATCAAACAGTGATCATGTACATATACAAGAACATTTTTATGTTAGCATATATAGTGTCTGCAATATTCATGTGCTACTATACTAATAATGCCATGGGCAAAAAAACTGTTTTGTTTAGTATTTGTTAGTTTCCAATTATTCATAGGATAATTTGTAACCCAGTGTGTCCAAGTGCTTTGTTCAGTCCCAGCAGTCAAAAACGTAGTGAAAACTGCTTCATTTCAAGCATATTAAAAGACAAAATCATTGTAACCATCATAATGTGACAACTGCAGCAAATAATGGGCTACTTAGCCAATAATCTTGTAAATATTGCTTATTTAAGGGAGCTTTGTACCTTAATGGAACATAAAGCTCAGTCTACATACAAAGCAGTTTTTCTCAATGCCAACAGCTGACATTTGGGTGCTTTAGTAGACATGCCATCATTGTCTCATGGCAATTCCTGAAATAGTCTCTAATCTATTGATTTGGGTATCTGGAATTTGGCAACATTATTTTTGCTTTGCTGGATCTGAAATGGTAAGCTATTTTCAGAGATGAATTCTTTTGGTTAGCAGGTTACTCACTGACTTATTGGATCTAGTCTTATTTAATATGTGGTGCTCTTGCTAGACTGCTATTGTCAAAATGAACTGGCTATGACTATATAAAGGAACCACTATGAGTAGATTATCTATAGTTTCCCACTTCTATTGGTGTTGTTTTGCAATTGCAGCATTAGAGCAGTAAATCTGGCCCATATTGTACAGAGGACATTTGATGGGGGTTGCGGCGGCCTAACTTAATGGGAAAAAAAGTAATGAATTGCAAGGTCACCTACTATAATTCTCTGAATAAGGTGATTAGATTCAGCATAGAGAGTCGTGATCTTCTGCTTTGGCATATAATACAAAGATTTGAGTAGCTGGAACTTGCAAATATTTGAAAACTTTCTCTAAACTGATCATCTAAATTGATTCATAATCATTCATAACAACTAAGATGTCAGTTCTAAATGTTCTATATATCTTGGAAAAGAAGCCATATTATTCATTTCTTTCATTTTTACTTCTCCAAACATTCATCAGCATCTCATGTACTGTTTTGAAATAAGGCTTTTTTGTACTGTATACTTTCGATGGTACTTTGATAGTAGGAAAAAGTTTCCTAAACAAAATATACTTCCTACTTGCTTATAACTAATCAACAAATGTCAGGAGACGCTTTGCTACACTTCATAGACTCTGCAGATTGTCTCTTTTGAATGCATCACCACTTCATTTCATTGTGCCTTCTTAACTTACCTACCTTCTCAGTTGCTGTAGTTGGACTTGGACTCAGTCTCTGTGTCTGTAGGCTCACTACATTGAGAGATTATTTTCAAAAGAAACATCTGCTGTTCTGTTTCTTTTCTGTTTGACTACCTGTCTATATGTGTGAATCTTACATGTAGATAATTAGTCACTGTGTTCAAGAAGCTACTGATTTATAGCCAACACACAGTATTTACTGGCTTAAGAAAAGAGAGGCCGAGCTACAGACGCATTCAGTTTGAATCACAGTTGCTGGTGTCCAGGGTTTCAGTTGAGTTAACATCTTTCCAATACAAGAAAATGTTTTTGGTGGGCGACAGCCCTGCCCCTCTGCACAGCTTACAACTGTGCAAGTCAAGCTAACTACTACATTTACACATATAGTGTTCCAGCACTTATGTCACTATAAATTGGCTATTAGGCATGTTGGTTCTTTATAACCATATAACCATATATATATATATGAAAACCATCTAAAAAGTTGTCGCTCAAACTTTTTAAACTGCACAGTTCAGAATTAGCATGGACAAACAATTCTTTCTATGAATAATCAGTATAAAGTATCTTCCTCTCATCCATGACCCTGTAGGCTGGTTGTTGAGTCTCACCACCTGTGAATAAAAGCTCTTCCTACAGCAGGTGGTGTGAGACACGATAGTGTGCTAAAAACCCTTATATGTTAGCAAAGTAGTAAGTAGATGATGACTTGGATGATAATTTTTGATAATGAAACTGTTCCTGCAGTATATCTTTGGACTATAATAGTGACTGTGTTAGAATACTAAACAGATCACCAATCAAAAAAAGAACCTTTTGTTTTTAAAGGATATGGTGGCACATGGAATTATGAAATATCTGGTAAACATTTCTGTTTTGTGTCCTACAATATGAAATATCCAAGATCTTTGTGGATTACTTATTCTCTAACAGACATCCATACAAGAAGAGCTTTTGTTATGACTGCTGGTGGCATGTCAAATATATGAATAAGAAATCTTACAACATTCACAGATGCTGACAGTTTCAACAGCACTACTACTGATACAGTAGATAGTGAAGGTATAATAAAAGTTATGAAAATCTGTGATAGTTTTCTTGACAGACAAGCTATTTTCTAAAAGCTTCTAGTCTATAGTCCCAGGTATAGACTCCTTGTTGATATCGTGAATCAAATGAATCACTGTGTGCTCCCAGGATGTTGGCCACAGTCAATGCCGGGCTTTTTTCTCAATGCTGTGTTTTTTTTTCATCCCGTCCTTTTGTGGCTTACTTGTGCACTGCAGCACATTGTTAACTAACAAAAACAGATTAATAAAAAATGTAAATATATATGTATATAATTTTGTATAAATTCTTCCCAAGTGACAACGTGTTTGCACAGGACTCCGGTGGTTTTTTTTTTTTTTTTTCATATTCTAGCACCTAGTTGGACCTCATCACCCTGCATGGCGATCATTTTTTCCACCTCCACAACAGTGTGTGAGATGTACTGTAGAAGAGCAAGAAGACACACCACCAAATGGCACTTTAACACTTTCCATTCACACTGCTTCAACACTGGTGCCATAGCACTCCAAATCTATGAATGACTCCTGTTAACCTTTTGTTACCCAAAGCTGTCTTTCACTCCCTTTATTTCTAGGGCTATGGTAATTGCATGTTTCACCCAAGCATGCCTTATATTGCTATTTTCCCAGAAATGGCCTAATTTGGCAGTTCACTGTGTTATTCATGCTCCTGGCCTATGTCGAGTTTAATTTTTCAAGTCTTTACACACAGCTTAATGCATAGAGAAAAAAATGTTGAAAATGTAAAATAGCACTGCTATCTGGAGGGGACAAATGTGATATGGTGCAGTGCCTCAGTAAATGCATAAACCCATAGTATCACATGTGCAAATCATCAGATAAAGTGGACAAAACTCCACTCAAACAGAGACAGACTGGCAGGGAGGTAAGAGAAAATAGTAGTTTAATTAATCTCTATAATATAACAAAAAGCACTGCTTGTTGGGCTAGGGGTGTCCAAAGATGAAGACAAACCCCAACAGCAAAGGGGAGAAGATATATAGAGAAGACATTGATGCAAGGAGCAAATAAAAGGAAGACTAATAAGGAAACCAAAAACTTAAGGATTACAGGCCATCAAAATCTCTCTTTCTCTGTGTATGTATGTCTCTATCATCTTCAGCATATTTTTGACATTAAAAGATATTTGAAAAGTCTTTCTAATGTCTGAGCTGTTTGATCTGAACGTATCAGAAACTGATTGATTATCTTGACTGATACTAACTTTCTTATGTTCACGGTGAAGCAGTTTAAATCACTTCAATTATAGTTCTAGAAAAGTGTTTTAGATCATGTTTTTTTCTGCAGATACGTCAAATAGATAAATCAGCTTACATCTGCATGTTTAGAAGGCTTAGCTGCATTTATGGGCAGCTGCATTTCAAGCTGTGAGACAATGCAAACCCTTTCAAAGTCATTTAGTGTGGTACAAGAAAGACTTCATTGTGGTTTTGTAGTGCATCCAGATCCATCCTCAAAGGAGGGCTGCCTCCTCCTTTGTTCTCCTTCTTCCATCCGATCCTAGCCAATTCCTGAAATTTGAAACAGCTCTTAAACCTCCAATCTGTATCTGGAAATGATCAATATGCCTCTCCCTACCCATTACCATGGTCCACTGGGCTTAATTTCCTTCCCTCTGGCTAAAATCTAAAAAAAACAAAAAACAAGTCAAATCCCACTTGTTGCTCTGACAAGGCCTTTTAATATATCTATCGCTGCTGTCTTTTCAACATGTCAACTCTGTTCACCAGCAATATTCAGTCATTCTCAAATTTTAGATATAAGCCCAGGTAAATTTCCCAGGTTCCTCTCCAGCCTAGTTGCCCCTGACCAACTGCTGACATCACAGTAGGTGCCACAACTCACAACACAACCCGTGTTACTGCATTTGCAGAGCCATCTACTGATGGCTCCTAATCTCCTCATCTTCACAGCCAGAGCCTGAAAGACACAGTTTTTCTCAATCACAGTGAAGTCATTCTTATTACACTTAATGCAGCTGGACATTTTCCCCTAACACTCCTAATGCAGTTCTCAAAGCAGTTAAGGTATTTCTCATAAAACAGACTCACCTATGGGAAAGACACTATAACAATTAAAACCTTTCACTGCTATTTTTAGAATTAGACTTGGGAAAGAATCCTGCAATAAATGTACACCTAATGAAAAGTAAAAAGCATTATGAGAAAAAGGAAATCTGAAAAATTTATTTGAAACTTCAAACAATATAACTGCTGAAATTGATAAAAGCAACATACAAAAACATAAAAAATGCAGATAGTGTGACATAAAGTCACTGACCACTCGTTACCACCGAGGGATGCAGAAGAGCATCTCTTTATGCACAACACATTGGACATCAAGGCAGTTGAGTTAAGGCAGCAGAAGACCACACTGTGTGTTCTTCCTATCAGCTAAAAACAGGAAACTAAGGCTACAGTTCACGAGGGCTTGCCAAAACTAAGGAACAGGATATTAGAAAAACTTTTCCTGGTTTGAGTCATGATTTTGACAAGATCCAGATGATAAGGTCAGAACTGACAACATGAAAGTATAGGTCCGTCTTGCCTTGTATCAATAGGGCAGGCTCGTCGTGGGTGTGTAATGTCGTGGGGGATGTTTTCTTGGCACCTTTTGGACTCCTTAATACCAACTGAGCATTGTTTAAACACCACAGACTAACTGAGTATAGTTGCTGACAATGTAAATCCCTTCTTGGCCACAGTGTACCCATGTTTCGATGGATGCTTCCAGCAGGATAATACACTATGTCACAAATCTCAAATCATCTCATGCTGGTTTCGTGAACATGACACTGTACTCAAACGACCTCCACAGTCGCCAGACCTCAAACCATAGAGCACCTTGGGGATGTGGTATAAGAGAAAATTCAGATGAATAGTTGACAAATCTGCAGTAACAGTCTGATGCTATCATGTCAATATGAACCAAAATCTCTGAGGAATGTTTCCAGCACCATGTTGAATCTACGTCAAGAAGAATTAAGGCAGTCCCAAAGTCATAAGAAAGCCCAAACCAGTACTAGGAAGGTGTACTTAAAGAGTGGCTGGTGAATGTATACGCATTGCCTTTGACACATACCTGTGACACAAGCCTAAGAGTATGTGTTTCTATCTGATTTCAACTGACAGTGTGTTACTGGCCTTGCTTTTTCATACATATTTGAAAAAATGATTTGAAATGATTTGAGTAAGAACTCTCAAGCAATACATGACAGTATTCAGGAAAGTTTGAGCTCTGTAGTTCGGATTAACAAAACTACTAACTGTTTTGATGAGATGTGAGATTTAGATGAGAAATACAAAAATGCAATGACAAAACATCTTTAGTAGTGAAGTATGTATGAAAACAATAGCAGTGTGTACAAACACAATTGGAAAGACTAATGTGGGGGTGAACAAATGCATTCCTGAATTGAGAACTGCATAAAGAGTGGTAAGAATGACATCCTTGATGTAAGAATTGCATCTAAGTAGTTGATGTAGTTATCAAAGATGCATTCATCAAAGATAAATTTAGTGAGTCAAAATCTTGCTGTTAAATAAGGGTACTTCCACAGTTATTCCCGATTGTTTTGGTATAATTTTCACATCAGGAATGTCATTCTCACTACTTTTCAAGTAGTTCTTAAAACATTTACTTCATATCATAATTCACCTGTGCTAAAGACAATAAAACATTCAAAACCTTTTTCACATGTGTCAAAACATGCAAAGTCAGTCAATCACTTCAACTCCGTGACCAATAAATAAAACCCCTTCACCACCTTTTAGACACCAAATGGTTTTTACCCATCAGCCTTAAAAGGCTCGTGGCGTATTGCTAACAGCCCACCAAGCGGGCAGTATGAACACCCAAATTTGTGAATGTGATAACTCAAGGACAAGGCAATTTTGAAACTGATACCATCGGTATCAGTACCATCTACTAAAAATCGCAGACTAGCTTGAATCCCAATCACCTTGGTCTCAGGTTGAAGTCACCTGGAAGTTTGAAATTAATATGAAGCTTATGTATAAGTTCAGTAAGAAATATCTTTAATCCCTCATCTGCCTGCTTTCCTGGATGTTCAGCTGCTTCTCTGTTCTTCATATGACTACCACTTTCTCCCGCTGTCATTCCCAATACTGACGTCATTACTTTAGTCCAGTCACCTTCTCGCCTGCCTTCTTTGAGCCAATCAGCCTCCGCTTCACATGGTTTAAATCTGTCCTTTCCATCATTCTCCATTTCAGACTCTCTTTCGTGCAAAGCACCTCCTCCTCATCTTCACCTCAGGCAGTTCAGCCAGAGCTCTATCCAAGCCTCAGTCTTCATCTTCACACTGCCACCAGCATCTAGTCACTGGGGGGGTCCTGTCCTAAATCTTACTCACTCTTAATCACTGGGAATCTGTTCTGCCATGATGGGTCACTCGAGTCTAATCGCCAAATAAATAAACAAATAAAATATATACAATCCAAGAAGATAGTATCAACTACAATATATAGTCCAGTATGTATATATATATATATATATATATATATATATATATATATATATATATATATATATATATATAGACACTTTATTAGGTATGCCTGTCCAACTACATCAACTCAAAGTATTTAGGCATGTAGACATGATCAAGAAATCCCGCTGAAGTTCAAACTGAGCATCTCAATGGGGACGAAAGGTAATATCAGTGACTTTGAACATGTTACAGTTGTTAATGCTGCGGGCTGGTGTGAATCTCTCAGAAAGTGTTGATCTACTGGAATTTTTCAACATAACTTTCTACAGTTTACAGAAAAATAGCCTGAAAAGGAGAAAATATCTAATGACTGGCAGTTCTCATGCACAATAATTGCACTTTAAAGAAGATGGGTTATAGTGTCAAAAAACAACACTGGATGGCACTCCCGTCAGCTAAAAACAGGAAACTGAAAATACAATTTGACTTATCAAAATTGGACAATGGAAGATTGGAAAAGCACTGTACTTAAATGCCCTCAACAGTCATCAGACCTCAGTCCAGTAGAGCACCTTTGAGAGGTAATCGAAGGAGTTTGGAAGGAAAAGCGACTGGACTTCTTTAAGTTTCTTAAAGAGAGACGTTTTCACCTCTCATCTGAGAAGCTTCTTCAGTTCCAAGACTCTTGTAGTTGTAGTGAGAATGACGTTTGTTATGTGTGAATTGCACCAAAGTGATTGAGAAAAACTGTGAGTGAATCAAGGATACTAATTCAAAGCTGTGAGTGAATCTCTTGTTTAAGTTTATGATTATAATCTTAGACATTATGTGGTACTGATTTACATTTAGCACGACACCTACTCTACCGTAATTTGTAGTCTGCCCATGTACTATGGCTGTACTGCTTCACTAAAACAGCCAACTTCTTTCAACCAGTGACAAGACTTTTTTGCTGCTAAATTAGTATTCGTAAACAGTGTTTCATGGTCATCCTGCTATTTCAGGTAAAGGTTGTAAACCATCCTCTCAGTCCTATCATCAGTCCCAGGCCTCAAGCAAACACCTCAAACAAAAACATTTGCAGATTTCTGAAATGCAATTTTCTACTTGCTTGTATATTTTTTAAGAGACATCCACTTAAAGTATGTGTGTCCTTGCCATAGGCCTCATGTTTTGGTAAAGATAATTAATAAATCATCCTTTCCTGTACAGTTCCGAGACCTCTCTTAGACAATGAAGGACCCAGACTACTGTTCTGTATTTTATTTATCATCCTATTTAATAAAGGCTATCTTTCCTGTTTTAGCCTTGCTTCTATGACTAAAGCAGCATCATATGGTTTTCCAAAAACCACATCATGCCTTAATTTAAAATCTGATCAACAAATTCTGATGCATGAGATAAGGTCCTTCTGAGAGAGGTAGGGAAAAAGGGTAAAATATCTCTGCAACAAATCATTTAAGTTCCTCCTAAAAATTCTGCTTTTAGCCTTTGCTAAAAATTGGACTGCATTCCTTTCTTCTGAATCCATCCATGAAACTGCGGAGGTGAACCATGAAGATTAGTTAAGCCCTTGGTCACCGTGGCTTCACAGGATTAGCAAACCCCAAATCTGTGATCTCTCTTGTAAGCTCTAAACAACTCCTCCTGTTACCATAGTGCTGCAACTACTGACTAATTTCATAGGCGTTAGGCTTAGGGGGTTTGCATTTTTCTTTTTTTTTTTCTTTCTTTTTCTTTAGAAACACTACAAAACTGTAAAATACACAGTAAAATACTTTTATATTGCATTTTTTTTTCTCTTTAAACAGTTTTTATTCATTATCAAGAATTTTTCAATAGTTCCCTTTTTTGGAACTCATAGTCGTGGACCTGTAGTTGTCCAGAGCATTTGAGTAATATATGAATGTAAACTATGTCTTATGGGTCCAAACAACCATGAGTACAACTACAGTCCGAAATGTGTATGACTATGAAATGTTTAAACTAAGAAGATGTGTCATTTTAAAATCACAAAGAGAATAATTTTAAATAGTTAAATCTGAGAAGAGTTAACTATTGTAAATATTAGACTCTTTTTGGGTGGCCTGTCAGGAGGGTATCAGTATTTGTATGTGTCTTGCTTGCCCAGAAGGCCCCAGAGCATAATGCAAGCAGAGACACACCAAAACCCAAATGTAGTGTGTCATTATTGAATGAATAGTTAAATCTGAATGTCCACTCAGAACAACATTACTCAGCTAGCAGTTTTATTTCCTGGATTGTATTTGTCAGTTCTTTTGATTCAGCAGAATTTGTCAAAGCATTATCTGAAATTGTTCACATTTGACATTTGTGATTCTTTGTTAGTGTTTAGAAATGTTTTAGCATATCTGGGCAATGATTCACCACAGTTTTCTATAATTTGAACAATTATTGGTTGTACATGTCTTTGTGATCAAAACTGTTTGTTTCTTCTCAAGTATCTAAGCATCCCGTGCAGAATATTCCATTTTGTTGTCAAAATCTGCCTTTGCCATGGTTGTAAATCATGAGTGTGCCTATTGTTAAAGCATTTTGAACTCGAGGGCAACAAAGTTACAACAATTTGTGAGCACGGAGGCTTCTGCTCAAATAAACACTGCTTGGTTTTTTGACAGGGGGTAACAGCCTGCTCATGAAAGAGTGAATGAGTGAAATGAAAAAAGAGGGTTAAATAGCTTCTGCTCAAAAGCACAGTACTATGTAAATTATCATATTTCCCCATACACATTTTGTTCTGTGATGATTGCAACTCACTTTTAGTTAATTGAAATAAAAACAATATTTTTTGAAAAAGAATCCAGATGAACTGAAATGTTTTTCTGAACTTGGAAAATCAACTTTCATAATTATTTAAAAAATAAATAAAATAAATAGTAAACATATTTGTAATCACAACTTGACTGACAAGGGTTTGACAGACCTGGCTATTAAGACTTTCAATGTCTGCATATCTTTAAGCCAGCTGTATTCAAAAAGTGTTTTTTTGTTATTTTATTAACTATTATGATTTTTCTTAATCTTACCTCTGACCAATAACAGTGTCTGTTTGTCATTTTTATAACAACAAAAAGACAAAAATAACAAACTAAAAGAAGAAAAACAAACCCTTACAAAACAAAACTGAAAAGGACAAAGACTGCTCTGAAAACTAATTGAAGCTAATGAAAGAAAATGAATAATTATAATAATTCTGGTGCAGAACAAAACAAATATTTCTCATTCTTTGTTAGCATTCTAATTATTATTATTATTATTATTATTATTATTATTATTATTATTGTTGTTGTTGTTGTTGTTGTTGTTATAAAGTTTTGTTATAGCTTGTAATCACAAACTTTGCTTTCATAATAATCCCTGTGTAAGTCATAACATGCAGACTTGTCCATCTAATTACGTTGTTTCTCAGTCCCTGTGATCCAAAAGGGTCAGAAACGTCATTCTCACCACTGTTAATGCATTTCTCAAATCAGAACACATTTCCCACCTACATTAGCCTTTCTCATTGTGTTTGAACACAGTGCTGTTTTTTTATACATACTTTGCTACTAAAGACACTCAATGGGTTGATATGTTTCTCATCTGATTCTAACAACTCATCAAAGCAATCTATACTTTTGTCAAACAGAACTACACATCTCTAACTATCCATAATATGCTTTGGGATTGCCTTAGTGTTTTCAGTCAGTGGTAGCAGTTAAAGTTGCCCTCCATTTGAAAGCAAATAAAGACATATGTTTGTTTCAAAGGCGCACTACACAGCACTGCTTTTTACACAAAAGAATATACTATTCTATGATGTAGTGTGATTTTACTGTATTTTACTGTAGTAGGTGTTTCGGGGGAAGAAACTTTTTTTGTTTTGAGGGGGTGTTTATGTTTTTCTTTTTGTAAATTATGTAACTATGTAAATTATCAGTTTCCGAAGTTTAAATATTTTCTTGTTGTGGGCTTTCTGATTCACAGATTTTCAGGGGTGATTTGTGACAAAAAGATAGCAGCAAAAGTGAAAGGGAAGCGAACAAGAGAGTAGTGAGACCTGGTGTGATGTATGGTTTGGAAACGTTGGCATTGACAAAAAGACAAGCTGCAGAGCTAGAGGTAGGAAAGGATGCTATTATGATGCTATGCTCTTAGATGGTGTTTTCCTTGTGGCTGCGTACAGCGGAGATGGGGGAGGGTCTGTGCTGGCAGACGTTGGTTACTGGCCTGGTAGCCTGGCTTCCCCTGGGAGGGTCCGGGACGGGCGTGGAGGCTTGGGGGTCTGGGGGTGCTCCGCCCCCCGGTCTGGGGTGCTGGCCGGGCCTTGGGGGCTTGGGTCCTGGCTGTTGTGTCGCCGGAGCAGTGGGCGGGTGGGTACAGGGGGACTCAGCCCCAGTGCAGGGGACCTCTGGTGCATCGGCCCAACTAGGGGGCTCTCTAACTGGTGGGGAGGTTGTTATATCTTTGCAGGTGGTCTCCTCACTACAGGAGCTCACTCTGCAGGTGGGGGGAGAGATATAGGAGAGGTGGAGAATGAACTCAACCTGGGTGTCTATTGTCTTGTGTAGTTTGGGAGATGATTGGATGATGGGGTGGGTGCAGTTTTCTCTGGGGTGGAGTCGGGTGGGCTTCCCCAGACTCTGTGGGGCTGGGCGGTGCTGCTGCTGCGGGCCCCGGTCCGGATGGGCCTGGGCCCCCTTGCCCTGGTGGGTTCCAGAGTGTGGGGGTGCCTACTGGGGTCAGCGTGGGAGCTGGCCCCAGGGAGGGGCCGCTTGCCCCTCCCTTTCTTCCCTCCCCATCCTCAGCTGCCTCCCTATTCCCGCTCTACCACACCCACCCACACACGCAGGGCTTGGGGTGCAGGTATGTCATCAGGGTGCAGGGGAGGCACTCCCCCTCTGTCCCCTTCTGGCCGCCTGTGCCTCAATTTTATTCTGCAACCTAGACATCCACATTACTCACACTCTCACATAACACATACATATAGGGCCTTGGGGGTGGGCACGTTTTACAGCATCCAGAGGATGGTCGTTGTACTCCAACCCACTTCTGGCGCTGGTGCCCTACCCTCAATTTTAAATGCATTTAGACACTAAGGATTTTCGGGAGGAGCCGTGCTGCTCTCTGGCAGGAAGCAGGAACCATGCTCTCCTGTGTTTTAAATGCACTTTAGAACAGCACACAGCAACACTACATATGAGCGGGCGTAGGGAGGTTTGAGGTCTTCACTCACCCCGGTTCTGTTAGCCGTCAGGGCTGGGGGGCTGGGAGGAGGTGCTGGCCGTCAGACTGGGGTCTGGGATGCGGGGCCTCCCTGCTACTGCAGATAAGGAGGTGGTCCGCTTGCCTCCACCCCAGAGAGAAGGGTTACATCTCCTGGGTCTAGGTGCGGCTTGCCCCTCTGAGGGCGGGGGTACCTGGACCTGGGATATAGAGTATGTTTGGGGAGTGCGACTGTCTGTGCAGTGTCTATTTGTGTCTGTCTACACGCTGGGTGAGTGCCGAGTATTTGGTTGTGCATATGGGGTGGGAATGCACGTTTGTGTCCGCGTGTGCCTGTTCGTCTGTGTCTATATGTCAGGTTGGGTTTTAGACTCAACCTCTCTGGGTACATCTCAGGCCCTCTAAAGTACGGAGGCCTATCTCCCCTCACCACACTCCCTGCCGGTGGCTGATGCCCTCAGACGTTGGTGTGTTGGTGGTCCTTGTCGTCTGGGGCTGGGCGCTCATGCATGTAACGGCTCACTCCTGGTGGCCGATTGGCGGGGCCGGGCACCTGTGGCCCGGCTGGGCTCCTTCCGGGGGATGGGATGCCCTCAGGCCTCTGGCCTCTGGGCCTGAACCTCGGTCCTCTCTGGCACAGCTGGCTGCCGGCAGAGCCCGCGGGCACGCCACTGCAACCCCCTCTGGCCTCTGCTCCGTAGCTGCGGGGTGACCTCTCGTTTGGGGCTCTACCCAGCTCTTCCCAGGAGGGTGGCACGGTTCCCCCCCTTTGGTGGTCCTCCTCGGGTCCTTGTACTCTGGGGCCTCTGGATATCTGGGGCCTGGATCTCCTCCATACCTGCTTCATACCCTGGTGGACGGGGCTATGGCTCCCCACACTCCCTAGCAGATCGTTACATGGAGAAACCTTTGGAATACAAGCATGCTGATCCACACAGGTATGCACACAGGTGTTCACAGACACGGACTACACCTTTCTTGGCTGCTGCCTCAAAGCACATTGTGCGCTGTCTATCTTGCGTGCTGCACAATATCGTTTATTATTTAGTATCTACTGTTATCTACTGCTAGCTAGTTTATTGTGATGGTGCTGGGTTTTTTTTTATTATGTTGCTCTTTGTTGTTTGCTTTCTCTTCTGTTTTTTTTCTCCATACAGGTGATCCAGGTGTTTTGTTTGTTTTTTGTTTCTTTCTTTCTGGAATGAAATGGAGGCACATGATCTGCTGTGGTGACCCCTAAAGGAAACAGCCACGTAAAGAAGATGGAAAAGAAAAAGATTTTAGTTTTCTTGACTTCAGTAATTACAGGGAGTGCAGAATTATTAGGCAAATGAGTATTTTGTCCACATCATCCTCTTCATGCATGTTGTCTTACTCCAAGCTGTATAGGCTCGAAAGCCTACTACCAATTAAGCATATTAGGTGATGTGCATCTCTGTAATGAGAAGGGGTGTGGTCTAATGACATCAACACCCTATATCAGGTGTGCATAATTATTAGGCAACGTCCTTTCCTTTGGCAAAATGGGTCAAAAGAAGGACTTGACAGGCTCAGAAAAGTCAAAAATAGTGAGATATCTTGCAGAGGGATGCAGCAGTCTCAAAATTGCAAAGCTTCTGAAGCGTGATCATCGAACAATCAAGCGTTTCATTCAAAATAGTCAACAGGGTCGCAAGAAGCGTGTGGAAAAACCAAGGCGCAAAATAACTGCCCATGAACTGACAAAAGTCAAGCGTGCAGCTGCCAAGATGCCACTTGCCACCAGTTTGGCCATATTTCAGAACTGCAACATCACTGGAGTGCCCAAAAGCACAAGGTGTGCAATACTCAGAGACATGGCCAAGGTAAGAAAGGCTGAAAGACGACCACCACTGAACAAGACACACAAGCTGAAACGTCAAGACTGGGCCAAGAAATATCTCAAGACTGATTTTTCTAAGGTTTTATGGACTGATGAAATGAGAGTGAGTCTTGATGGGCCAGATGGATGGGCCCGTGGCTGGATTGGTAAAGGGCAGAGAGCTCCAGTCCGACTCAGACGCCAGCAAGGTGGAGGTGGAGTACTGGTTTGGGCTGGTATCATCAAAGATGAGCTTGTGGGGCCTTTTCGGGTTGAGGATGGAGTCAAGCTCAACTCCCAGTCCTACTGCCAGTTCCTGGAAGACACCTTCTTCAAGCAGTGGTACAGGAAGAAGTCTGCATCCTTCAAGAAAAACATGATTTTCATGCAGGACAATGCTCCATCACACACGCGTCCAAGTACTCCACAGCGTGGCTGGCAAGAAAGGGTATAAAAGAAGAAAAACTAATGACATGGCCACCTTGTTCACCTGATCTGAACCCCATTGAGAACCTGTGGTCCATCATCAAATGTGAGATTTAAAAGGAGGGAAAACAGTACACCTCTCTGAACAGTGTCTGGGAGGCTGTGGTTGCTGCTGCACGCAATGTTGATGGTGAACAGATCAAAACACTGACAGAATCCATGGATGGCAGGCTTTTGAGTGTCCTTGCAAAGAAAGGTGGCTATATTGGTCGCTGATTTGTTTTTGTTTTGTCTTTGAATGTCAGAAATGTATATTTGTGAATGTGGAGATGTTATATTGGTTTCACTGGTAAAAATAAATAATTGAAATGGGTATATATTTGTTTTTTGTTAAGTTGCCTAATAATTATGCACAGTAATAGTCACCTGCACACACAGATATCCCCCTAAAATAGCTAAAACTAAAAACAAACTAAAAACAAAAACATTCAGCTTTGATATTAATGAGTTTTTTGGGTTCATTGAGAACATGGTTGTTGTTCAATAATAACATTATTCCTCAAAAATACAACTTGCCTAATAATTCTGCACTCCCTGTATATTTTGTAAAGTTTTTTTTTTTTTAAAAAAGAAACTTTCAGATTTCACCTTTGTGTCTAAATACTTTTTATTGTACATTAGGCCACACTTTTTGTGGTACTCTTACAAAATCAGTGGTTTAGCTAAAACCATTTTTTGTCTAATTATGAAGAATATGCGCAAGTTCAATAAGGAAGATCTGTACTTACTCATCAGTCTGCTTTCCTGTGTGTTAGGCTACGTCCACACGTACACGGGTATTTTTGAAAACGAAGATTTTCCGTTTTCATTTTAAAAAATAATCCCGTCCACACGTAAACGCAAAAATGAAGGAAAACGCTGCTAGGAACCAAAGCAACAGGTGGCGATATATTCCTAACCATGTAGAAATGTTGGCCAATCAGAAGTCTAGAAGCCTTGGTGGAAGATAGTAAACAAAGATGGCGCATAGAAGCAGAACTGAGTCGTATGTGTGGAGGGACAGTAACTGTGTGTGTATGTGTAAGCATTTAAACACTGCAGAGAGTAAAATTAACAGTAACAGTCTCCCCCATTGTAGAAATTCATTTCACCGAAACAATAACGTGGCGCACAGTGTGACATCAAAAAATGCGCACACCTTTGACGCTGCGTTTTCTCCGTTTTCCTCGTCCACATGTAAATGCAAAAACTGAGTTTTCGAAAATATCCACCCGGGCAGGCGTTTTTAAAAATCTCCATTTTCAGTGACCGAAAACGCCGTTTACATGTGGACGAAAGGTGCAAACGCATAGAAAAATCTCAGTTTTCAAAAATACCCGGGTACGTGTGGACGTAGCCTTAGGCTGCTTTTCTGTATTTTTGTTAGTGCCACTTCTCCACGCTGTCAGTCTTAATACTGACATCCTCACTTTAGTCCAATCGTCTTCTTGCCCGCTCTGCGAGGTTTAAATCTGTGCTCACTGTCATTCTTCCTTTCAGACTCTCATTTTCTCTCCTCCCTCCATCTCACAGAAACCTCAATCAAAGCTCTGTCTTCATTTTTACAACCACCAGCAACTAGACTAGATTAATGTCTCTATCTACACAAATCATGTTCAGTTCTTCCAAGCAATCTCTTCTTATTGACCTTAAAACACTGGTGAAAGGTTTTTATTCATTGGTCACAAAGTTGAAGTGATTGAACTACATTAAGTTCTCAACTGTACAGATTTGAATATTTCCCAAAATTGTTCATACAATCTAGCAAAACCCCATAAATAATCTGCTTTTCCAAACCCAGTAATTAATGTGTCAAAATTATGTTTTTTGTGTCAATCAATGAATGATTGCCACTTTTTAACTCAAAATAAAGTTTTCTGGTTAACCAAGAACAACACCAAGAGAATGACAGTCATTCACACTCACCATCCAAAACAGAGTTTTGATCAATTACCAAAGTAACATTTATGTCTTTGAATTGTACCTGGATTACCTTGATTGATGATTTGCAAATATAATAAAGCTGTATTTTATTCACAATTGAACAAGATATGTAAAATTTTTATACTGCAAAAAATGTACAATTTTAAGAAAAATATTAGCTCCCAAATGTTGGGATGGGGGAACAAAACAATATTTTGCAACTATTTAGCTTCACTGGCAACAGGTCAGTAACACTACAGAAAGAGAATTTACAGGTGGCAGAGTTTCTCACAAGTAAAAAATAAAAATCTGCATATACAAAATGTGGATCAGTTTCAGAATAATGTTGTTTAATGTAAAACTGGAAAGACTTTCTTAATATCTAAAAGATTCAGCGAATCTGGAGAAATTACCATGTGGAAGACATGAATACTGGATGATCTTCAGGTGTTCAGGCAACACTGCACTGAAACAGACTCTGATTCTGTCATGGAAATCACTGCATGGGCACAAGAGCACTTCCTCAAATCATAATCTGTGAACACAGTTGACCGTGCCATAAATGCAGGTTAAAGCCAAATGTGAACATAATCTAGAAACACGGCCACCTTCTCTGGGCCAAAGCTCATTTTAAATGGACTGAGGATAGCTGAAAACTGTCCCGTGGTCAGACAAACCAAAATTTGAAATTCTCTTTTGGAAAACACAGACAGCGCATCCTCAGGACTAAAGACGACAGGGAACGTCCAGCTTGCAGTTCTGATTATATGACGGTGCACTTTTGCTTATTATTGAACCATCATCTTGTACATCTGGAAAGACTGTTGATGCCATCAAATTCAAAATGAGACATTATTTTTTCTTAAAATTCTATATAAATAAGGGTTTATGAGATCAGCAAATAATTTCATTTTGTCTTTATTTACATTTTACACAGTATGCCAACATTTGTAGAACTGGATTAGTACGTCTTTTATTTTAAAAAGTTTTGTCCTGCATATTTTCTCTGACAGGGAATGTTTTCAGTATCCTACTATTATGAATTCTAACAATAACTTGGTGTGTATCATATTGGGAATCTTCTCTTGATGATGATTTCAAGAGCACACGGCTTTATTCATTCTTTTTTTGTAACAAAAGGGGAAAAATATTCTTTCTCTCACAACACATGCAAATGTTTTTCTTCGCAAATGTAAAATCTTGTGCTTCATTTGAATACACAATGAAAAACTGCAGTCAGTACTTATCCATTCAGCGTCGATGAGAGCTTGTAAGACAAGAATATTATGAATTTAGGAGATGCGAATGTGCTTGTAGACACTAGCTGTTAATCTAAAAAAAAGGAAAAAAGTGTTAGCACCTGTTTAAGGTCTGCAGTATATTATTTTGTAGGACATGTGCTATTTTGTGAAATGCATCTGCAAAGCTGAGAACTTCAAAAATGTTGCAAGACATGCGCCAAGACCATTTAGAAGAATTAAAAAACTTTGATAAGATTATAAGATAGGCCTATAAGATAATAAGATTATGCCATAACTCAACATTTCTGTAACTTTACAGCTATTAAATAGGCATCTTTTTTTTTTAATTCTAAAGAGATTAATACCTGATGTTGACAGCAATGATTGGTGATCCCCCCTGAGCAGAGATGTGGGTGTTTTCATTCTAGTATCCCTTTGCCGGCTTTCTTGCCTCTGCAAAGCTGTCCAACTCCTGTCACACTGGAGTAGCAGCAACAAGAGAGGAACAGACTAGGGCAGGGATTTCTAAAAGCCTAATGCAGTGAACAGCATTGTGGCTTTGACCCCTGGTGTGACAGAAATGATGGAGTTGATAATCTGGGTGACAGTGGACACAGACTCTTTTGATTCTGCTTTCCTTCAATTTACAGCTATGTGCGCTGTCAGTCGGCACTTTGCAGCTGCTCTTTCTGTGCTTTAGACCCTTTGTCAGCTAGCTTTAGCCTTGTCAGCATAAATTCTACTTATATTTAAAGACACATTTTTGATGGAGGAATGTATGTAAGCGATACTGACATGCAAAGAAAATATTATGTACCAGCATACATCCTTAGAAGATATTATCTGAATGACCCTTTCTCACCTCGAAAGACCTGTTGTGAAACTAATCCAAGGCTGTACTTAGTAGTCCGTTACTGATCTGTTCCATTCCGATCCATTAATGACTGAGTTGTTACATGGCTAAAAAGTAATGTGTGCAGTGAGTGATAAACAGGATCCATATGCAGATTACATTATACATTCTATATGAGTCTGTCAAATTAAAAAAGCAGAGCTCTGCTGTTGTTTGAATTTTACTTGTATAACAATGTAAACAATACAGCCTCTCTGTTTTTACACCTTTGTATTTTAGTCAGGTAGAGCAGCAATGTTTAATTAACATCTAACCAGTCAGTACAGATGCTGCTAATCTCAGTGACTAAAGATCCATTACTAATCAAGCTTTATGAATGCTTAACTTCTCACCTTGCTCTAGCATTTCACATAACTGTTGTCTGTTGAGAGGATACGGTATAATAAACCTTTGATGTAGTAATCGATCCTCTATTGTAAGAAATTAAGCAAGTCATCACTAGTAAAAACGTTTACATCGCTGTCAATTTTCAATAAGTAATTTCTTCTATATAGATCGATTTTTATCATCACTTTAACAGAAAAAGCAAGAACACATCTTTTGTTTTTACTGCTTTGATTCCTTATGTGTGTTTACATCAAAAGTCTCGAGTGTGATAGCAGGGTCTGGTGTCTCCCCTAACAGCAAAAACCCTCTGAAATGCATAACTCTGCGTTCATGAGATCTCCTCTGGGTCCTGGCCAAGTCGAGGAGCTCATCAATCTTTTTTTGGTAGTGATCTCACTTTTCTCATCCAGATAAATGGAGGGTATGCTTTAAATCTCCTTTGCTTCTCCCCTTCTCCCTCCTTGCTGCTTTCACTCCTGCTCTCTTCTCTTTCCATCAAACAAGCAGCTCAGTCAGTAGACTCCTTGGGCCTGGCACCGCTGCCAACACCAATGTGATCAGTTGTTGCCAAATGCGAGGCAGAGTGGTAAACTTAGCTAGAATGTCCATTTTTCCAGAAAGTCCCTTGTAAGTCTTTTTATCAGTTGTTGTTGCTGTTCTGCTTTCTGCAAGGTCAGCTTTTGTTGAAATGAAATACTACAGAATGGGATTTATGATGATCCATTATGTCAAGTTGAATAAACTTTTATGCAGCTGCCACTGTTCAGAGCAGGTGTACGTGAGCGCACTCAATGCCACAGGACGTATTTGTTGGAAATGAAAAGGCTACATGAAATAAAATGCTTTTAAAGCTAGCAAAGGTTTGATTTAGATAAGAACCAAAAAATAACAAAAGACATGAAAGACATAAAATCATTAGATTCAAAAGATATGTAAAACTGCTAAATATTATTTTTACTGGAGGAAACGTGCTTCCGTGAATATTGATGCACTTTACAGAACCAGATATAGGGTAACTTCTCCTCTGAACTGGGTCAAGCTGTGTGTTTTTTCAAACACCCAAACAAAAGTTTTATGAACTAAGTTTAGATTACTCAAGTCAGTTGTATTTATATGTCATATTTTTACACAGGATGCACCAAAGTGGGCAGCAGCACTGATAGAATTTTACATTACAGCTGGCAAAACAAATGAAACCAAAGGACATGAAATGATAAAACGATATTGATATTACACTAAAGTAATAAATATAAATATAAATATTGAAAATACTAAAATGAAAAGAGAAACAAATGAAAAATAGGTGAGGAATAAAATTTTGCTTTGTCTGAATTGAAAAATGGTACTAAAGCCGACAATAGCGTCGGTATATACTACTACTATCCTGGATGATTGAGAATGCATCAAGACATACTACTACTATATACTACTACTATACTATTTGCTTTCATTGAAGCACTACAACAATTAAGTCCATTATCCTTAACCATAGATGTAGCCCATACCCTAAAAAAAAACAAGAACTCACACACACCTCTGACCCCTGACCTTGAGGCCAAGGTCACTGAGATTCAAATTTATCAGAGATTTCTAATAGATACACCTACAGTATCAGTTTGGGTAAAAAAAAATTAATTCAGTTGTCAGAATTCTTTTTTTTCTTTCTTCAATAAGTATTTCATTGCCACCAAATGACAAATTCCTTTGACACTGTGAAAACCAGGGTGTTCACAATCTATCGATGCTTTGTCAGAGTAATAGTGATGTGTGGGTCGCAAACGAAATGGCTCTCAGTACCGCCTCTTTGAAGTGAACAACGCGAGCCGTTTTTATTTCTTCTTTCTCTCACCCTCTCTCTCTCTCTCTCTCTCGCACTTTTTTTCGCTTCACTCCGACAGAGCGGGAGGGAAAGAGAGAGAAAGAGAGCCAGGGACAACAACAAGAGACAACATCATCACATTAGAAAGAAATAGTAATCATCCACAACTATTTGCAGTTGCGGATAATAAAGGATTCAGAAAGTTTAGTCATGCAGTTAATCCTATGTATGCAATTCCAAGCAGGAAAACACTCTCCCAAAAAATCCTCCCAGGCCTATATGACAGAGAATGAGCATCTTCCTTTTGTTTTGCATATTTTAAGTTATATTTTATTGTGTTGTGGATTGTAGTCTTTTGTGTTGTTCCACTTTAAATTTGTTTAAAAGGAAAAAGCAGAAAATGTAAATAGTTGAAAGTTGAAATGTAAATAGTTGCTTTTTGTATTTTATAATTTATTTATTACATTTTATGTGGCGTGAATAAATAAAAGTTTATTTACGGTGGCCACTAGAGACAAAGCACGTATAAACTGCAAAACACGTACAAATTCCAAAGCATGTGAAACCTCCAAAACACAATGGAAGTGCTCCAGGATGTTAGGGGCAATGTTGAGCTTTTGTTACCTGGTGGCTACACAAGGCAGGAAGTACCAACGACTGGGTTTGGTGTGTGGTAGTAACAGGTAAATGAACGTATGTATAAATACACAAACAATAAACAATTTCAATTGTGTAATTTAAGTGATCTAATTGCATTTCCTGTTATGTAATGTCCTAAATGTCTTCTGCTACATGTTTACTCTCACACACTACTTTTCTTCAGTTTTTTTTATCTGTTGATGACACTAATCCCTTTGGGTTTGTGTCAACAAGGGCAACCAGTGTAAAAAAAAAATCCACATGAAACATGCAGACCTACAGGGTGCCGTGACCCCTCGGGAATAAGGGAGCAGCTGAAAGTAGCTTTTATACCATTATATATGGAAGTGATACCTTTCAGATGCTGATTTTCAGAGCAGAAGGTTTTACGTTTCCCTTTCTGAAAAACAAAAACAAAAAAAAAATGTTATTATTGAATACGTTTTGAGGGGTGGAGAGGCTGGGGGGGGGGGATTTTTCATACTGTGGTTACACAGTAGTTCTGTTACAGTAATTGAAAAAGAATATTCTAAAAATGACAAAGAAAACAAGATGAGACATCAGTACCAAACTATCTGTGTGTGATAACATGATAACATATCATAGAGATTAAACTGGAAATCACTGAACATTGTGTTGAACCTGTTCCTTCTCACTAACCTCATAACTCATGTCGCTTCAATCCTTTGTCCATAATTAGACTGACTATTATACGTGTAAAGACTCAGAAAATAATATATAAATCTAGAATATTTTAAGAGCTCAGTTCATAAAAAATTATATTTTGATCACAAAGACATGTTAAATCAACATTTACTCAAACTATCAGGAGTCATAGTCTTCAGTCTAAATGCCCTAAAAAATACATGAGAAATGGTATTTCTGAAATGCAGATTTAAGAGATCATTTGGAAAGATTTCACATGTTATTTTTTAAATTTCACTTAGCATTCCAAAAACAGAAAAACTGCAAGTAAACATAATGATCTCAAACCCTCATCATCATGATGTCTCGATTGTGTGACTTTAAGCTTGCTTGTCATCTGTTTACTCCTCTGCCAGGGTGGTGTTTTTTATTGATTTGATTTTATTTTGGGGGATTTTTTTTCTTTTGTTTTCCTTTTCCTTCTTTTTTTTGTCAGTTTGTTTGTGTGTCTGTCAGCAAGAGTACACAAAAGCCACAAAATCACAAGATTTCACAAGATTTGGTGAAAAAGTGGAGCATGAGCAAAGAAAATCCTGGTGATGATCCAGATCATGATCTATAAGAGACAGACCACTGGCCTTGCCAGAAGACTAGTCAAAATTTGATATTTATGAAAGTATAAAGAGAGGAAAATAACAGAAGTGCATGTATGCATTGTGTGTATTTGTGGGGAGGAGTGTGTTGAGAGTAGGGGAATGAGGATTTTACAGTCACAATCTGAGAGAAATTGTGACATATGGTTGTAATTTTATGGTTTGATCATGCTTCTTAGGAGAACCCGTTGACAGAAGCAAAGTGAATAATCTTCCCACAGTGTCATCTAAACAATCTCTATTGACTCACAATTTGGGAGCAAATTCAGTTAGTCTGAGTAATATGACAAGATGGATAAGTGGATGGCGGTTGTAGTCAGAGCCGCGTGAATACTGCAGTCCCCGAACAGGAGTGTGCTTTGAAGTGACAGGATTTTGGGAAGACGAATCCAGTGCTGCTGTCAGTAGCAGTATATCAAACCCTGCTACTACTGTAGTCAGATAAACCAAATATGCTGTCAGGTCCTGCAGCCAAGGCACACATAAAGATTTAGAGCTTGAATAATGCAGTTAGTCCTTATTAATGTCTTTTGGTAAAAGCAGCCATCAAAGAATGGCACACAGTAGGGTCCTTCTGAATTAACCTCAGCAGCAGACAATAGATTTGAGGTTCATTAAAAAAATTGTATAAAATTCAGAATATGACGTATATTAATAGCTTTTGATCACACTTGACATTTTCTTTCTTTTTGCCTCCAAAATAGGGTTACAGTAATGAGCAGAGATGGGCAGTAACTTTTTTCAAGTAACGAGTAAAGTAAGGGATTAGTATTGCAAAAAAGGTAATTAGATTACTGTTACTTTCCCGTAAGCACGCTGCGTTACTGCGTTACTAAAACCGTGATTTTTTTGCGAGAGTGTCTCATGACAATGACGTAAGCGAGTGCGACGTTCGTGGCAACAGCTGTGTTGTATCCCAATTCAGGGTCTGCAGCCTTAAAGGCCGCATTTTAAGGCCGATTACGTCACAGCGACACAACGAAGGCTGTCCCAATTCGAAGGCTGCTCGAAATGCAGCCCTCAAATGCGTCCTTCATTTCCCTGAATTTTAAGGCTGTGGCGGTGTAGACTTCGTGGCCCAACATATCCCACAATTCATAGCGCGGCAGTTGGTGTGGATAATTTTGCCGCAGACGGCAGAAGCGGAGCGGCCGAAGAGTAAACTGTTAAAAGTAAGTACTGAATATTATGCCACTTATTTATGTGCAAATGTTTAATAATGAGGAACATTAAAACATTACTGTTGGCCACATGTCGGCAAAGTTATTTGCCATTAGCGATGTTTGTACTTTCAGCGTTTACTTGGTTTTAAAGCCTTTAAAGCTGACCTTAATCTTACAGAGAATGTGATGATTTTGTGGATAATTAAAGTCAGTCATATATCCACAAACACAACAAGCTGAAAGTCAGTGATGCTGCTCGGTTTGCAGTCCTGAATATCACAGCACAAGCAGGATTCACTGCACTGTTAATGTTAGCTATGTTATATTGCTGCCTCTGTTCGGTGGTGTCGAGCCAAACGGACTTTAACGTGTGTTTGAACGAGCTGACGGTTCACTCGTTAAGCTGAAAGAAAGATGCTTTAATCACAGGAGTCACACATGTGTCCACTGGACCACCTGGGAACTCTTTTTGTTTAGCACTCGTAATAACACAAACACTAAATCCTCCTTCTCTTGTGCTGTTTTGTAGCAGTGTGTACACCTGAGACTGTCACCTGTCTGTCTGTCCTGCACTCTCTCTCTTTTTCTTTCTCTCTGATTGTGGAATAAAAGTATGAACATGTATTTATAAGTTACACTTGTGTTTGAATCCTGCAGCTTATCACACATTTGATTTCCATGTGTGACAACTGCAAGTGTCCAGAGTGAGGACAGACTGAGGGACCCACTGCTGCACATCATCTGTGAGGCTTTGCATCCCTGATGATCCACCAGGACAAACTCAGCAGTGTGTAAGGAAGAGAAGGAGGAAGAGCCAGCAGCAGCTGACAGATGGAGAGAATAGACAGACTGTTCCCTGTTTGTGAAGGACTGCTAGAAAAGTTTAACATAAATAATTGTCTGTCCTGAATCAGTCTTATTAGGTAATGTTCAAATAATTTTATCATTCCAGTGTTTTCAGTGTGGGAGAAAGTACTCAGGGCCTTCAAGTTACACACTATGAAAGGCAGCAACAAGTTTAATATTCAGAAACCTAAAGTATGTATCAGCAGCAGAATGGAGCTAAAAATAAATGTTTGTTTCAGTTCTATGAAGCTTTGAGTATTTTGGATTAGTAGCACTGCTGTGTTTGTTGCATCATATTACTGTAATTGTTTATATGCTTTATATATTCTGAGGTAAGTTGATCTATAGTGTTACATCATATTCTATAAGGATGTTATGTGTTTGTATACTTTCTGCCCAGTTTGACCCATTTAGCAGAAGTCAGCCTGTTTAAAGCTCTGATATCTTTTCTGTATGACTTAAAGCAGTTATGACATGGTCTGATTTTCTCACCCAATAAAGGAATATTTAATATATCAGTCTACTCTTCATTTTATCAGAAACAGTTATCACAGCTCGTACATTTTCTTTTTATACATATATATAAGCATTGGGCCAAATTTAGTAATGCCAACATATTAAAAGAACAATATTTGTCTCTTATATATAATACATCTACATATACACTGTCAAAGATACTTGTCTTTGAGTGAAGATTTAAGGTGATAGGAAATATAAATGACTTCAACTTGAATCTTTACTGAAGCTCAGTATTAGACACAGAGTTCACTCACATGTGCTGTACCAGTGTACCTACACATGTGATGTGACAATAGAAGTGATTTGATTTGAGAGTTCAAACTCACTGCTGTAATAACTAATAATGATTAATATAATAACTATAATATTGGCCATCTCATATTTACACTGACTTTAGTCTCATGAACAACATTAACTCCTTGTTATTTACTAGCTAATCTTATATGACTGTTCATTACAGATATGAAGCCCAACAATCATGTTTTACAGTCCTGTGGTCTCAGCCTCAGATACTTATTAAATCACACAAAGCTCATGTAGAAACAAACAAATGAACAAAATATGTTCTCCTTCATTTCTGTCAACCACATGTTTCCAGCTGTCATGGTTGCTAGGCAACCCGGGCAGCGCGACGGAGGCTAGACCGTCCCATTTCACAAGCCTCGCACTTCCGGCCTTAGCGGTCTTTGAGTACGCGGCCCTTGAGGACCGTTGAGGCTGCGTACTTTAAGGCTGCAGACCCTGAATTGGGATACAGCCCAACAATGGTTAATATATCAAGTGCGGCAGAGAGTATGAGCGTGCAGCGTTCAAAGCGTGGAAGTACTGACCTTACTTTGAGTTTGATTCCATAAAAAAGTGACAAAAATATTAGCGTCCGCTGTTCACTGGGAAGAAAACTTCTTTTTACAGCGAAAAAAAACCCTAAACTTCCGAGCAAGCACCGACAGTACGCTGCCACGGCAATGTGAAACTCCCAGATCCTTGCACTGACCTACGACACACCTGCACCAGGGCAAACCTCCGCCCGTCCCACTCCTGCTATACAGGTGAAAATAGAGCAACAGGATTGCTGAGTCTTTGATTTTATTTATTTATTTTCCGCTGTGTTTTACGTGCATTTTATTTGAAAGACTGAGTGTAAACACAAAAAAACTATTTTATTTTATGTGCTGGAATATGCAGAAAATAGTTTAAATGTTAAACAAATTTCTTCCAGTCAGAGAATGTTGCATATAATTTAATGTTTGCTTGATGCATAAAGTTAAAAGATTAAAACTAATAAAACTAGTTTCAAAAAGAGACTTTTTCATTTGATTACATTTTATATGATGGATTATGCAGAAAAAATAGAATTGGGCTGAAAGATCTATCACCTATTCAGGTTGTAAATCATTTTTTAAAAAAAGTAACTAAGTAACTAATTACTTTTGAAAATAAGTAATCAGTAAAGTAACGGGATTACTTTTTGGGGGAAGTAATCAGTAAGTCAAGTAACTTGACCAACACTGGTAATGAGTAGTGACAAGCAAGGTCACTACTGGGTGTCATCCACTATGCTAGTGGCACAGCTAAACCTAGTCTTATCACGATGATGTCAGCATGCTCAATTACTCACCATGACAATTCTAATACACTAACACAGGTATAACACAGGTATAACACAGGTATAGTGTATAATATTTACCATCTTGGTTCAGTTTGTTAGCATATACACAAAATTAGAGCCGATGGAAATTTCATTAGTTCTTTATTTACCCTTAAAGACATTTATATTAGCCAATTAGTGAAATAACTACATTCACTTTTTATATACAGTTTGTGGTTAACATGGCAACATTGCATTTAACTTTAAATATTGCTGTGCCACAGTACCTTAAGAACAAGTTGAGCCTCACAGAAGCAATCCTCTGAGATCATAAAACATCAAATATTCATTTTAACTTGACATGGACATGAAAATTGGACTTACTGAAAACAGCTAATTGATTTTTGGTTTTAGTCTGCCACATTACCTTCTTTCCACACAGGATCTTGCGCTCACGGTAATAACACAACAAAATGTAATCGATCCGAGAACACTGAATCAAATTGCAGAATATCGAACAACCAGTCAGGCATGAAGCGCTGTCTCAAAATCTTTCTGAGACAAAGCCATAACTCAGTGTCAATGACAGTACAACTTACAATAAAATATTTAATGCAATTTAATGTTAAGTAGCATCCTGTGAGGGATGGAAGATGATGAGACTCAAAATGCAGCTCTCACAAGATGGTTTTGTGCATCAGAATATTCCCAGTGCAGTGTAGAAGTAAAGGATAAAAGGAGAGAAACATAAACACGGCACATTTCCAAGGATGGCTCAGTGTATGAGAAACAGCTCTAATCTCAGATGTCAGTGTTAGATGCTGTCAAGGCAGGAAAACAGGCACAGGGAGATGTGTGGATGAGCATAGGCTCTTCTATTTGATGCTGGATATAGCACTGTCTACTTGCTGAAAGCTTCTGGCAGTTGATTTGGATACTATCTGATTTACGCCATAATATACCTAGGGAACTGGATTTGTTTGTGACATAAAGGAGTATGTTGAAGCATGATCATCATAACAGGGGTTTGACTTACTGCATATGGACAAAATTAAACAAAACTTGTGAAAACAAGAAAATTAGTAATCACAAGATAACAGTGAATGCAGTCACCACTCACTTTGGAGAGAATTTCACCCATTCGTGTTTAGAACAGTTTCTATTTTCAGAAAACAACATTCAAGCACAACGACATGTGCACACATATTAAGATTTAATAGTGTGTCTTGTTAGGTGCAGGTCAGTGTTCAATGTTTCCTCTGAGATTGTGAAATCCCCCCATAGGTGGGTAACACGCGTAACACACAATTCGACTCCGTGACTACTTCTGCTGCTGGCTTAACGTCAAAAACAAGGCTCCTCCCATTCCATTCCAACTACACAGCATTTCCAGCTTCAAACTATCAAAAGAGACTTGCATACATGTAGGAGTTTTTCACGTTTTGCCTGTTACAATCCACACCATAGTCAGCAAGGTTTTAATGATAAACATTTTAATTGCAATACTAACTACTTTTGTGACCTTGAAGATTGCTAACCATTTCTTCCCTATTTCCTTCTTAAGTTTTTTTTGCATTCACCATGCTGGTGTGACCCTTGGTGACATTTGAAATTAATTAAAGTTATTTTTCCATTCAAAAGGCTAGGCTGTGAAAATACAGCGACAAGCTGGGAGGACAGCTGCAGCTGCTTTGAACTGTGCCGGCTGAGGCTCTGACGCTGGGTATGGTTACTGCCAGGACTTTGGCTGCATTTGTGGTTGATTCGACTGCATCCGAACACAGGATTTGAGCCCGGAGTGGTTTTATCAGATATGACAGATGTGTTACAGACTCACCACAGGAGTACGGGATTACTGTTGCTTCTGTTCAACATTCACTCAGTCAGAACAACCACGCCAGGTCACTATGCACACACACAACTGCTGCATCTAGCTAGCGTTACACCTGTTATGAGCTAATGTGTCACAGCCAGAACCTAAGCAAAGCCATGGCTCCAGTCACCCTTGCTGTGACAGCATCATCCCATGGCCACAGTGATAATCACAGACAATCAGCCTTGAAAACAGTAGGTTACAAACCTAGGTTAACTACCTCCTCTTGTTATTTCTAACTCTAACAAAACAAGTAATTACAGACTGACTGACTTTTCTCATTTTCCCCCTTTTTAATTTAAAGTTATTCATTCACAAACACATCCTTACCTCACCACACGACGTAGTGGAGATGGCAAATATTTTATCAGTTGTTGCAACTCATTAGAGCCACAGTTATCTGTTTACTCAAAGTATTGAAAATCCTTAAGTTATTATTTCAGCTTTGGAGGGCTGGAAAAGACTAGGAGCGATGAGCTGATCAGATACCATGGTATGTCAATTTTGGCAACTTGCAATGATGGCATGCAAAGTAACCACTGGTGATACAAATGGGCTTAGTTCCCAGTTAAAAAACAAAACAAAACAAAAACAGAAAAACACTGAAGCTATGTTACTGAGGTCACTGCCACTGGGAGTGCAGGACTGGTGACAGTGTGATAATTGAAAGGAGTAACTGATATGTTTTAGGGTTCGGTTGTGCCTACATTTGGATTTGCATGTAGAGCCAAAGTAAGTTTGCCCACAAATATGCAACACTGACCAGTTGCAAACTGTCTTTAAAGTATTTCCATTTTAGCAGAGGTGGCAAATAAACAGACTTTCTTTACTCAGACAACATTTAGGCAGAGAACCCTGACATCTATGTAGTGGCTCAGCATAGAGAAAAGAATCCCAATTCACAAGCTCAGCAATACTGAGGTGGACTTGCAGGTCTTTAATATAAGAATCAGTAGGTTATCTTTGTGTAATTAAATTTTAAAATAATGACATCACATGTAAGCTTTAAATCTGCATTTTATCAAGTGTCACTGAGCAGTCATTACATTTAAATCTAGCCTTTCTTCTTCCTCTCCTGTCCTGTCTGGTCTCCCACATCTTTCTCCATCTCTGAGTGAAGCTCTCACTCTTTTCTCTACCTGTGAAATACAGCAGCTGGACTTTTAGCTATTGAATTTGAATTTCAAGTTACCTGCCACTTAACAAAATGTCACCGTCTACTTGCTTGCTCCTTTTCTGTAGCGCTAGCTAGATTCTAAATTACTGCAAACACAACGTACAGACACCAGCACTCCTTCCAGCCGGCGAGTATAAACGCTATAAATGAACAAAGAGTAACAAGTCTGCTTTTAAAAATGTAAGAAGCAGAAAGTGCAGATATTTGTTTCTATATGTAAGGAGTAAAAGTAAAAAGTTGTCAGAAAATGAAATACAGTTACCTAAAAATTCTACTTGATTACAGTAATGAAGTATTTGTATTTTGTTACTTCCCACCTCCTCATTTAAGGTAGCAGATAAAAATATAGGAAGCCATCATTGAATCAGTGTTGTGATTTCCACATTTTAGCTTTCTGCTCTGCAATAGCAGAGCTTTACAGTCTAAAGGCAGCTCTAGAATTTTCTTAAGTCCACTGATTATTCTTACTAGTTCAAAAAGCAGCTAATGAAACATGGGATGCATATCTTGTAAAACTACTGATTGAGTCCACACACCACAGTTTGTCTTTTTTGTTTGTTTGTTGGTTGGTTTTTTGTTTTAAAAAATGCTTAAAGTTGAAGCATAACTTTAGAAAATGCATCACTATCTCTCCTGCACTTTGGCTCTGTGTGAGAGAGCAGGATGTTACAGCTTCTCAAAAAGTAATGAAGCTTGAGTGCATTGTCCTGTCGTGCTTTTGATAAATCAGTGCTTTTAAACCTTCATTTAGAATAAGTTTGCTCCCTTGTTTATTTCCCCCAAGCATCATCATCAACAACAACAATCACATGTTGACAGAATATACAACTACTTTTGTTTAATGTATGCACCTAATCCCCATACAAAGATTTATCATTCATACTTCCTCTTCTCTCGTGCTCCCTGTTGCACTACCTTTTTAAATCAAAGCCATAACCATAATCAAGCAGTGAATAGTATATTACAGTTATACAAGTTAGTGCGTCATTAAAAGCTGGTGTCGAGTATTGTACATTTAGGTAATGTCAGTACAAAAGGAGAAAACCTTTACAGCAAAACACACTCATTATATGATTGTTTCTCAGTCTTGATAATAATTTGCGAAACACAATGAGCCACAGCTCAACAACAACAACCTGAAGTCGTATAAGCCTCCTGATTTGGATTCCTTGAGATTTATACATCTAATTAGGTAACGAGAAAACCCTGTTTTTGAATATGTATTTGTTTTTTCAGTGGGAAATGGCCTGTTCCATAACTTGATACAAGAAGTTCAGTTACATACGACGCTATCAAAAATGCCTCTTTCATAATTTTGATTTTTGCATCTTTTTCACACTTACATATTTTAGATTATCAATCAACTTTAATATAAAAGACAAAGGACAAAGGTAACCCAAGTAAATACAAAATGCAGTTTTTAAATGATGATTTCATTTATTAATGAAAAAAAAAACATTCAAACATACCTTGGCAGCAGGAACTGCAGTTGTGATAACTGGCAATGAGTCTTTTACATCACTGTGGAGGAATTTTTGCCCACTCGTCTTTGCAGAATTGTTTTACGTCAGCGACATTGGAGGGTTGCTAATCATGAATGACCTGTTTAAGGATATGGCGAAACATCTCACCTGGATTTAATGGATTTAAGTCCAGACTTTGGGTTGACTGCTTCAAGCCCTTTCCTTTTCTTTTTTCTTTTTTTAAATTTGAGCCATGCTGAGGTGGACTTGCAGATATGTGTTGGATCATTGTCCTGCTACACAGTGAGCCCGAGCTTTAGGACATGAAATGATAGCCAGACATTCTCCTTTGTTTTTTGTGTTTTTCTTTTCAGAGAGCAGATTTCCAATTTTTTCTTCAGATCCTGAAGTACCAAAGTAGCCCCAGACCACCATATTTGTATCATCAGTCCACAGAATATTTTCCCAAAAATCTCAGGGATCATTAAGAGGTTTTTGGTCAAATGTGAGACAAGCATTTATGTTCTTTTTGGTCAGCAGTTGTTGCATTAGAACTCTCTCAGTGTCATTTTTGCTTTATTATTTTTGAATCATAAACACTGAACTAAAACCCCTTTCCAGACTGGCATACGACTTCATTTCACATCTGATCTTTAGTTTCTTTTGATCATGGCATCATGTATTGAATTTTAAGATCCTTTAGTCTGCTTCGTATTGTCAGACAAGTTCTATTTAAATGATTTCTTGTTTCACCAGGTCTGGTAGCAATCAGGCCTGGATGTGGCTCGTGAAGTTGTACTCAGCTTTTCAAAAAATTTGAAATCACATTTAATTTGTGATTTAACAGGGGAGGCAATTACTTTTTTTCAAAAAGGACCAGTGAGGTTTGGACAGCTGTTTTCCCTTAATAAATTATCATTTAAAAACTGCATTTTGTATTTACTTGAGATATCGTTGTGTAATATTATTTTTTTATGATCTGAAACATATAAGTGTGATAAATATGCAGCAAGAAATGTGTATAAGAAAAAGACCTTACAATACTAATGAGAGAGAGAATCCTGATTACCTGAATATCCCTTATGAACAGCCAGTATCATGGGCGACCGTGGTTCAGGGGGTTGGGTAGCTCATCTGTAACGGTTCGATCCCCCAGCTCTCTCTCTCTCTGTCCTGGTCGTTGTGTCCTTGGGCAAGACACTTTACCCTACTGGTGTAGCCAGAGGGGCCGATGGTGCGATATGGCAGCCTCGCTTCTGTCAGTCTGCCCCAGGGCAGCTGTGGCTACAACTATGGTTTGCCTCCACCAGTGTGTGAATGTGAGAGTGAATGAATAGTGGAATTGTAAAGCGCTTTGGGTGCCTAGAAAAGCACTATATAAATGCAATCCATTATTATTATTATCTACTGCGATCGCATTAGGATGTGAGGGAGTAAAATACAGAAATGAGGTGCACAGAGAGGTAAACAGAATGTAGGGAAAAAAACAGAAAAAGTGTACATAGTGTCACTTAATAGTGACATGCAATAGTGGCATAAAAAAGGATCACTAGTTCAAATAATCCTTTTGGTGTCTTTTTAGTGTATTTGTTTTTGTTTGCATGAATATCCTAGCTTTTTACATTCAGAGTTTTACATGTCTATACAGTACATACACCTACACACATACAATGAAAATCAGAATTCTCCCTGGAAAATGAATGCTGACTTTTGTGGGCCACAAAACGCATTTTGAACTGGTTTCTGGCTGTCATCTCTGATTGGCCAGGAAACAGACAGCAGCCTCCAGGAGTGCTTTGTTCTTTTGGATTTTGTTGCTGTATAAACATTAGGCTTACTAACCTGCACTTCAGAGGGTCATGCCAGCGTTAGAAACAAAACAAAGGCAAGAGCCTTTTGGCATTCAGGAATCATATCTGTACAAAGCCCACAAATTATAAATATAGCCAGAATGATAGAGGCACACAATGACATCTATGATGACACATAGGCAAATACTTCGTCAAAACAAAGCACAAGCCCATGCACTTACTGTGTTTTTGTTTTTCCTTTTTTCAGTAAAACTAACAAGGGACAGAGAAACTCCCGGGAGTCTGAAGGAGATGGTGGGCACGGCTTAACACAGTGGATTTCTTGGCTGAGGATGACTGCTTTCTGCCAAAATAGCAGTGTATTTTAAGCTAAGCGACACAGCAGGAAGCATTTCATGTTTTGATCTCTCTTTTTTTGTAACCGGCTTGAAAAGCTGAAGCTGACATGTGTCATAAATAAATCGCTCATTTTAGGATGAATTACATTGGAGCATAATTTTACCCTTGAAGAAAAGATTGCATCACTCTTTAGGAAAGTTTGAGAGACTTTCCTGTAATGTGTGACTACCTCTGTAATTCAGTGATTAAAGCTCTTCTTATTAACAGCATTTTTGGATGTGGGGAAAACACTGGAACAGACTGGAAACTGATTTAGATTTTGATTTGTGTTTGGTTCATTTAAAAATAGTAATTGTGTAGATTTACCTGCCAGGTTAGATAAAAGCAATAAACAAGATGGGAGTCTTTGCTTTGATATTAGAAAAGTTCAAAGACACTAAAAATCCATGCTAAGCTTGTTGACCAGAGTGTTGTGTACCCTGCTTTAACTTCTGAGTGCAAGACAGGAAAAACAAATTACACATTTTCATTAAAAAAAAAAAAAATTTGTTATAAAGAGCTCTGCCATGAACTCTGCCATGAAAAGTTCTTCTGATTTCTGAATTGTGTATTTTGAGAGTGGCCAGAAGGTTTCTTTTGACTGGTCCTTTACAAGTCAGAGCGCTTCTAGCACCCTGTTGTGCAGTAGTAATAATAAAAACTATTGACCCATAATGAACTCCTTTTGCTTATTATAGAGGTGCTAAATTGAAAAACAACCTTCCCGGTGGATAACTAATGTTGTCCTAGGCCATGTCAGAAAAGCCTGCACAAAATAGCTGAACTTGTCATATTCCAGGTGCGCATGTGATAAAGGAGGCATGGCATGTTTGGAGAGCCACTCTACACTGAGAATGTGAAGAAAAAAAAAAGTAAAAAGAAAACTTTGCTGACATTGGCCTTTGCAAAAAACCCCAATGCTAATGGTAGAGGGGTTAATACAAATGCTAACCCCTCCACCCCTTCCAAAACCCACCTATCTTGACCCAGCTCATTTCTCCCATACTTCCAATTACAAATGCACAAATGAAGCAGAAAGCAGTCTCCAGTTCCACTGCCTGTTACCCACGCTGCCTCCCTTCCGTCTCTCTAATTCGACATCTTGCCCTCAGGAGAAGCCTAACAGATGGGAAAAAAAAAACCTCTGCTAAAACTCATGAGAACTAAAGTCACAGTGTAATGCCCGGAGGGTCTCTGTCTCTCTACAAGCACTTCTCCTTCATTTGGTATGGACCCACGTCACAACATAACTGCTGTGTGGGTTCCAAGAACAGTTGTATTCTAAAGACAGTCATTAAGACTAACACAGGGGACATTTCTCCTCAAGCTACTTCTCTGCCATCTCAACACTTTACAACTGGATTATTAAACACCAGATTGCTTACAAATAAGATCTTTTTTATATATAAATTGTGGGAGCCAAAATTAGGTTCCCATTTATTTTGTGTGGGAGGTTTGATACTGAGAAGTTGAATCTCTGAAAAAGGAACATGATTTTATGAATATCTTAGTCTGTTTGCCCTGCTTTTTCCTTTAATGACAGCTGCATTTAAGCTGCAAGGAATCCCAAGTTTTGTGGGAAATCAGATAAAACATCTTATACCAGCATGATCTAATAATGTTTCAAAGAGTTTCTTGTGATGTGAAGATATTAAAAAGGACTGGTTTTTATATAGTGCATTTCTTTTCGTACTGTACAAAGTGCTTTTTAGATGACAGGTAGCATTCATCTGTTCACACATATATTTGTACAGCATTACATTCGTACATTGTATACCTTTGTATACTTCTTTTTTTAACCTATCATACATATGTTCATACGCCATCGAATGAATGAGGCAATTTGGGGTTCAGAATCTTGGCTACGTATACTTCAACATGCAAACTGGAGGTGCCACTGACGTTCCTCCTCTACCTCTTAGGCCACTACCACCTGCAACACAATTGCATTTAATTAGCTCTTAATTGAATGAAAGATACTGCAGATAGAAATGTTGTGGGACACAAACAATACTAACATACAATTAAAGAAAAACTATAAAAAGAAAAAATGCAAATTAAACAGTTCAAATCACTGAAACACTTTAACACAATTAAAAAAAAAATATATGTTTTACATCTTATTTTAGGTTTCTACGACTGAAATAACCAATCAGACTAAATGTGGTCAGATGTTTACATACACTCATCGTGGTTGTGAATGTCATGGTAATTCAAAATATGTTTGTACTGTACTCACCTACTTACTTGGAGCACAAACATACAATTAAGTGCTGTAACTGTACAAAGCGGGGGGGAATAAACAGCCTAAATCACTTGAACAATTGTAACAAATGCACACACAAACTCTAGTTAGCATTTTACTTTAGGCTTTTTATGATTTAAATAACAAACCAACCTAAACATAAAGATGTGGTCAGAAGTTTACATACTTTCGTCATGGGTGTGTGTCATGGTCCTGTGTCTGTCACCCAGCGTTTTTGTGTTTGGACTTTTGATTATGTGTTTTTTTTAATAGAGGTTAAGATTCTGTTCCTTGTTTTGGTTATTTTAGTTGTGATCACTCTATTTATATTTGTATTCTTAGATCTTATTAGTTTTGTCATCAGGTTTGTAAACTTCAACTGTAGATGAACACTTCATTTATTACTCAGACAAACACTTTGGTGTTCTTTGAGTTATGAATCCATCTGTAAGATGAATTCTACTCCACAAAATAAAACTGAGGGTGAGCAATGTCACATAGCATGTCAAAAAAAATAAATAAAAATGGAGTGCCTTTTCATGGTCAGGGAGGAATTGATGTGTCCCGTTCCAATGGCCAAATACCCCAAGGCTTGAATATTTCTCCTCTATGTTTCACTGTGAGTTTAATGCACTGCTGTATTAGAGGCTTTATCCTGCCACCCATTGTGAAACGCTGCCTTTGTCCTTGTTTATTATCCTGGAAACTGGGCTACTATTTGTCCTCCGTGGAAACGACACCTTCTACACACTTTTGCTAATTTGAGTCGTGCTTTCTTTAGTAAACATTTTTAGTAAATCTATTTGCTTTTTTGTTGTTGTTGTTGTTGTTGTTTTTGTTTGTTTTTTTGCCTTTTTTAGTAAACAAAGCTTAATGTGTCGATCTTCTCGTGGATCTGGTATTCCTCGTCATGCTTTTGATTGACCCGGTTTTTGCAAAAACGTAAACTTTCTGATTTATGTGACCATATGACTTTTCTACCCTGCTGTTAATTGGAAAAGATCACAGTTGTTTTCTTACAATGTGCAGCTGAATCCTACGAAAAGTTCTTGGAAATCCCAAAGTTACAATGATGATGTCTTTGATCCGGAACCATGAGGCCCACATTCAAGAAACTATATCTGTACAGAGACTTCTTAAATAATTACCTGAATGAATCAATCAAATGAATAAATCAAAGGAGATGAGTTACATAAACATACTAAGCCAGGTTTTAGTGCCTACCAAACTGTCACTTCCAATTTCTTGTGCAACCCTGGGCACATTTTGTAGTTGGATGATTTCTGAAAAGACAAAAAAAAAAAAAAGAAAAGAAAGAAAAAAATCTTTGTACTACTTCATAATCGTTCCTGTTGTGGAAATCATTTATCTGCAGTTAAAGTGTTTCAACTCTTGATATTGATGATTTGGCCCATACCTCCCTGCATATTACTTACAATTATTTTCAGGCTGCACACCATGCTGAAGATCTACAAACAGATTTTCACTGATGATCAACGTGCAGTTCTACATCAAACGCGTGCAATTTGGAACAAGAATTTGTACAATTTTCCAATCCACAGCATTTCCCGTCTTTATCTTTGACTGTAAACAACTCTTTTATCTGAAATTACAATGCCATATCCAGTTGTTGCTCTGCATATTTCAGCTTTGGAGTATGTGATGAAGTGACTTGTTTCCTTCTGATTATTTTTCCATGTAGACCCTGTTTGTGCAGTAAGTCTGCATTGGTGACTGGTGCCCCACTAGAATGCACAGCAGATGTGCTGGGTGGAAACACGGAGCAACAGATGTTTTAAATATTTTCTCTCTCCTCTTTTCATTGTGGATCTTTACCTCTTCAGTGCCATTTCTCAATGACAGGAGCACAAATGGTACCAAAACCTGTGTCATTTTGCTCTTGTTAATTAAGAAAAAAGAAAGAAAGAAAAAAAGAACAAATGAACAAATAAAGTTTTTTGGGGGGGGAGGGTTCCAGGCTAGTTTTGGTCAAAATCTGTGTTAGTCTGATCAATTCTATATCGGTCTTATTTAAAAGACATTAGATGTTATATATGCTCCTTCTTGGGAATTATTATTCGAGAACGGTACACTGACCACCACTGTGTGCGGTACATCTCCCATTCATTAACTGGATCAACTGAGTTATCAAATACAGTGTAAACTTGTCATTAAGAAATTTATTTTTCTAGGTACTGTGACGGCCAGTGGGCTGGCCTTGTGTTTTGCTTTTTCTGTTACCTGTTTCTTGCAGGTAGGTGGAGCTGACCCAATTATAGATGCAGCACACCTGAGAAGGCCAGTCCCAGTGTATATAAAGCTATTTGTTGATTAAAATTTCAATGCTTGATTTAGTGTAATGTCTGATTTTAGATTATTTTATGTATTAGTCTTCGTTTTAATGTAAACCAATTTGTAATACATGAACTTTGCTCTTAAGATATTTTTTACTGCCTATACTGTCTATAGTAGTGTATGTTTCGGACATAACATTGTTTTTATGCAAAAGTTGATTACTTTAACATTAGGCAAATTGAACAATGTTTGCTTAACAAATTTTAAGGTAATTTGTCACCTAATCTTGCATCTGCAGCCACAACTTTGTTCCAATGTGACCTGGATGAAAAAAAAGTCCCCATGAGTTCAGTTCATGTTTTTTTTTTCTTGGAAGATTAAAGAAAGAAAAAATCTATGACTAAATGCTGTGACGTCTGCCTTCCTCAGTTGCAATGTGGTAAACGTAGCCACAGCACAACCCAGTCTCACGGCAAAATGTGTAATTGTCCACTGTGTCCATTTCATGCTTTGCCCCTTCAAATGGACACGCATGCTGAAGTTGCATTACCAGCAGGGGGAGATAATATATTTAAATCCAAGAAATCAGTAGCGGGGTGGACGTATAAAGTACATTTCAGGGTTCTTAATTGTCAGAAACACTCTTATGGATTTACATAGAAATGTGTTAATAATGTCTTTCCCGTGATTTTTTTTTATGTTGGCTTGAAATAAATCCAACATCTCCCTCTGCTGTTACTGCATATTACTGCAACTTCTGCATGCGTGTCTTTTTGGACTGGTGTGTCTATTACACGTTAACACATATAACAATGTCCTTTCTATTCATCCTGCTATCTCAGCCAAGAGTGGATAGCTAATACTGTAGGTGTTAATCAATGCTCATTGAATCAAAATGAGAACACCTATCGTGCTGTTTCTCTGAAGGCAATAGCAACACATAAAAATACCTATGAATGGAAACCTGCCATGTGGTTGGTTCATCTCACTGCACAGCTTCTGAGAAAAGGCAGATGCTAAAAAACTGAAGTTGTGGGTGTTTTTTTGACACATTATTATAAATACATGAAGCTGACATCTAAGGAATCACTGCTTTCACTCTAATAATCCTCTACATTTGGTGAATTAGGACAGCATGTCACCTTTTTACACACTAATATTTTCAGCTGGTGGTGAGACACTTCTCAAGTAGGTGCACAGAAGTGCTTCAAAGAACACTTAGTCGTACTTTATGACAGACCAGTTTAACATAAACACTATAATAATACATTATGTACATTAACATGTAAAAAATGTCTTCCTATATTATATTCTAATATTTCAGGTACAGTGGAACCCCGACTTACAAAATTAATTCCTTCCCGAGGGTCTCCCAATGGAGGTAGAATCTATCAACAAAATCAATTTCTGTGTCTCTTTCTAATTTCATAATTAGAGTTAAGGTAATGACGGCAGTCATGGATAAAGTCCTTGTTTTGTTATGCTGTGTTAATATGGAAGAAATATAGTGTCATCAGAATTCAAGTATTTTTAGACATTGAATTTATAACACTGAATTTTTATCCTCCAAATTTCCCTGCAAAAAATTCACCTGCAAAAATTCGCCTGCAAAAAATTCACCTGCAAAAATTCGCCTGCAAAAATTCAACTGCAAAAATTCAACTGCAAAAGTGGTGAACTTGAATGACCCAAGCCAGAGCAATCAGCACTAGATCGAGTCGAGCGGCTCTCAGCCAATTAAATTACGCTGTTTGATCACATGACACCGTTAGCCAGCAGTGTGTCTCCTAAAAGAGAGCTGTTTAAAGGTGAGTGATTAAGTGTTTCTCCTAAATAGAGATCATTACAGAACGCCTAGTCCTACTTAAAATCCCATTTATTTTTATTTTATTTTATCATCTACTCGAACTAAGGAAAACGTTTGACTAACTCAAAGACAATTTCCACGCCTCCCCTGCCTGTCTGCAGAGGCAGTTTTGAATTTAGGAGCAGCAAGATGGAAGCAGCAAACCCTGGCGATTCTCCGGTAAGTATATTGTTTTTTATCTTCAAGTTTGTCTTTTGAAACGTTAATTTTATTTAAATCCGTTGCTCACGTATAAAGTACACAGACGGGGTCTTTGCTCAACTCGTCTGAGGCGTGTCTCACTAAGCGCTACATGCTAGCATCCTGCTAACCGAGCTACCCTTTACATGCTGTGCTTTAGAAAATAGGATACTCGTTAAAAAAAAATACTCCGCAGATATTGATAGATAGACGAACACTGCAAATATAATGTTGGAAACGAGAACGGCCTTTGGTGAAGGGGTAAAATACACCATGAATAAAGCCATAGAGTGAATGGCTGCCATGGTTGCAGAACGGCCTGATTTAATGACAAGAAAGGGGAAGAGTGAGGTGAAGTGAACCAAAGCCACAAAACACGGTCAGACAAGGCGGCAAAAGGGCAGTGATCTGTCCGTCAGTATGAAGTTGGTGTGTGCTTTGGTGAACAAAAACTCCAGACCGGTAGCAGGAAGATGGGAGACTCGTGTTTCACTGGAATAGTGGTGAATTAAAACATCCTTTGTTGGGGACATTTAGGTGTAAATGCATCCATACAGTCAAGACAGAGGCAGACCAGACAGTGAAGAAAACAAGGCAAACATTAGAAATATTAAAACGGAAATATAGGATTAATATAACATACAATTAGGGAAAATGTAAGGAACACAATGTAAATGATATTGTAAAGTCATTAAAACAGCATACTCTGATTAAAAGAAACATGTAATTGGGTAGAATAATAATAATAATAATAAAAAACATGTACAAGATGGGTATGTATACTTGTACCCAGAATTTAACAACTATAAAGTTGTAGCATGCCAGACCATCTTGATTGAATGTAACTTCGCTCCACACAAGTTTTATGGTAGACATATTCATATTGGTATCTAATAAATGATTAATCCTTAGATTTTATCGAACGTTAATTTATAAATTGTTTCTGTCTTTATGTGTTTGTTTCAGATTATGCAAGATGAAATTATTCAGTCAGCAAGACACTTGCTGCAGTTGCTGACATCATCCAACTGAACTGCTGCTGTGATGAATCAGAATACAAGGTTTACTTTAGCAAGACTTATGAGTTAATGCTACATTTAACTAAATTGTTATATATTTTGTGTCCAATATTGTCTCCATATGATTTTGTTTGTTGCAACATCTTGCAGAGAACCGAGTCAAGGTACCAGCTTGGTCAACCCTGAAAGACCATCCGTTCATCAAGAAATGACCAGGTGAAAAAGTCATAAACTAAACACTCTGCATGAGCATGGAATTTAGGATGCAACTTTATATCTTTCCTGCTCTACACTCAGGGCTTGAATTACAACAACAGTCAATCACATAAAAAAAAATATACTTTTGGTAGTTCTGTGTCTCTCTCTCCTCCAAACCCAGATGGCTGCTGGTACTGAACCGGGTTCTGGTTCTGCTGGAGGTTTCTTCTTGTTAAAGGGGAGTTTTTCCTCTGCACTGTCACTTCATGCTGCTCAGTGTGAGGGATTGTTGAGGTTGAGTCCATATGTCCTGCGAACAACTGCTGGGCAATGACACCATGCAATCTTCTGGGATTCCTTAGAAAACCTGTGAACTGCACTTGTCCTTGGTCTTCACAGCTCACCTTTTTACTGTTTATTGAATCAAAATGCTCCAGTGACATGGATTCTACATTGTAACTGATGTGATGTTCTATAAAGTGGTTTTAATAAAAAAAAAAGAGGCAAAAACTAGTTTGTTTCTTTATTCAATTTTTGAACAGTGATACTCAGTAAATGCAAATTATTTACACAGCAGTGTACTACAGGCATAAATCTAGACCCCTAGATAAAACATTATGGCATTATAGCAGTGACAACTCTTCCACAGTAGCAGGTGGGATTTTTCTTTTTTGAGGACGGCTCCTTTTACCTGTCAGTACAGATGGTCTGTTTGTTTTGATCAAGAGCCTTTTTTGGGGCAGCTGAAGAGAAGTCTATCTTATGGCCAACCTCTGGCTGTATCTTGGTCATATTACCCAGCAAAACCCAGTATGCAGGTTCATCTGTAACAGTCCTTGTGCCACAGATCAACACTGTTGCTTCTACATTAAACAGAAGAGCAGTGACGTGGGTGCAGGTCTCCACGACTCCGGCCTTACAGGTGCAATGGGCGGCTTCAACCTTCCCTGTGATGCTCACAGTGACCCATGGCTGCAATGCTGGTTCATTCAGTCTTTGAGAGTGCAGGACCTGAAACACACACAAAGTTAATTTAAAGACAAGAACTATGAGCCAAGGCTGACATAAATGTGTTTTATCTACTTAATCATTAATGTAACAAAGTGTTTAGAAAGTTAGCACATACATGTAATTTTTCATTTCTTTATGTGTCCATCTATAGAACGCTGCATGTTATAGTGTAAATCTGCCTGTTCTGTCAGAAACCTGCCTGCAGAAAATGAACCTAAAGTATGTAATGCAAGGATGTCATCACTTTAGAGATGGAGAAAGCATAAAGTGACAATTATGAATCACTTAATATGATGAGGAGATTCTGCAGGTCATTAATCAATGTATAAAATTAAAATAAAATGTATTTTTAGTGACACAAGATACAAATATGGAAGCAAGATGTATAATCGCTCAGTTTGGGGAAATTGTGGGTAGCCTGCAAGGGCCTCAACTTCTCCATTCCCACAATGTGCAACAAATGGGCACAGCTGATCTTCAACAGTGGAACATCAGCCAGTTACTTCCAACTTTAACGCAGCTTGTAGTCTTGGAGAGCAGCACACCAAAACTGCATGCACAACTTCTGCTAACAGTGGAAACGGATTAGGAAATCCATGCAAACAGATTCATAAACCGAAAGAATATTATTTTACAGGATTAATGATCATATCAGCCGCTGGCTGATCACAAACCCTGAGGGTGTATACGAGAAGTAGAAGAAGCAGAGGGAATATCCCGTTTAAGTTTAGATAGTATTTGTAAAGATATTGACCATATCCTTTTCTGAAAGTGTGGATATAGTGGATGGGGTAAGGTACTGGCATGCTACAACTTTATAGTTGTTAAATTCTGGGTACAAGTATACATACCCATCTTGTACATGTTTTTTAATATTATTATTATTATTATTATTATTATTATTATTATTATTATTATTATTATTCTACCCAATTACATGTTTCTTTTAATCAGAGTATGCTGTTTTAATGACTTTACAATATCATTTACATTGTGTTCCTTACATTTTCCCTAATTGTATGTTATATTAATCCTATATTTCCGTTTTAATATTTCTAATGTTTGCCTTGTTTTCTTCACTGTCTGGTCTGCCTCTGTCTTGCCTGTATGGATGCATTTACACCTAAATGTCCCCAACAAAGGATGTTTTAATTCACCACTATTCCAGTGAAACACGAGTCTCCCATCTTCCTGCTACCGGTCTGGAGTTTTTGTTCACCAAAGCACACACCAACTTCATACTGACGGACAGATCACTGCCCTTTTGCCGCCTTGTCTGACCGTGTTTTGTGGCTTTGGTTCACTTCACCTCACTCTTCCCCTTTCTTGTCATTAAATCAGGCCGTTCTGCAACCATGGCAGCCATTCACTCTATGGCTTTATTCATGGTGTATTTTACCCCTTCACCAAAGGCCGTTCTCGTTTCCAACATTATATTTGCAGTGTTCGTCTATCTATCAATATCTGCGGAGTATTTTTTTTTAACGAGTATCCTATTTTCTAAAGCACAGCATGTAAAGGGTAGCTCGGTTAGCAGGATGCTAGCATGTAGCGCTTAGTGAGACACGCCTCAGACGAGTTGAGCAAAGACCCCGTCTGTGTACTTTATACGTGAGCAACGGATTTAAATAAAATTAACGTTTCAAAAGACAAACTTGAAGATAAAAAACAATATACTTACCGGAGAATCGCCAGGGTTTGCTGCTTCCATCTTGCTGCTCCTAAATTCAAAACTGCCTCTGCAGACAGGCAGGGGAGGCGTGGAAATTGTCTTTGAGTTAGTCAAACGTTTTCCTTAGTTCGAGTAGATGATAAAATAAAATAAAAATAAATGGGATTTTAAGTAGGACTAGGCGTTCTGTAATGATCTCTATTTAGGAGAAACACTTAATCACTCACCTTTAAACAGCTCTCTTTTAGGAGACACACTGCTGGCTAACGGTGTCATGTGATCAAACAGCGTAATTTAATTGGCTGAGAGCCGCTCGACTCGATCTAGTGCTGATTGCTCTGGCTTGGGTCATTCAAGTTCACCACTTTTGCAGTTGAATTTTTGCAGGCGAATTTTTGCAGGTGAATTTTTTGCAGGCAAATTTTTGCAGGTGAATTTTTTGCAGGGAAATTTGGAGGATAAAAATTCAGTGTTATAAATTCAATGTCTAAAAATACTTGAATTCTGATGACACTATATTTCTTCCATATGTTAACATCATTTGAATGGAGGTCTTTGTTCCTTGAAGGTTGGCATATGTTAGTTTAGGTTGTAGGCAAAAAAAGAAAAAAAAAAGATTATTGTTTTTCTTGAGTGCACTCTTGATAGTCTTGTACCAATGCCTTACGCACACTAGATAGAAGCAACAGCAATAGAATTTCAAGAATAGATTTAACAAAAGAAGATATGAGTCAGGGACACACTTCTAAGTCATCCTAACCTGAAGACAAATCTGTCCAGAAGAGAAGAAAGAATACAATTCACTTTTCATTTTTCTGTTGTAAGATATAATGAAATGCACTTTCTGAGCAGATGCTGTGGGGATGTGAATGTATGTTTTCTTAATGTAAAAAGATCAACTCTTAGCTCTGCAAAAATTAAATCTAATTATATTAGAAATGCAATTTTCTTGCAACACTAAATGTAGAAATTATGCATAATGTGTGGAGTAAGAGGTAAAAGTAAAAAAACAAAAGAAAAACATCTGGTACAGTGAATCAAACTGCTACATTGTCTGTAATATTTTGACTGGCTCACTACACATAAATAAACCATCCATCCAACCCTCCACCCATTCTTCCAGCCATCCATTCTGATTTCAGGTTGCCAAGTCTAAGTAGTGACACCCACCCTGGCCACCTCCTCCAGCTCATCTGAGGGCACACCAAAGCATTCCCAAGCCAGCAGAGAGGCATAACTCTTCTAGCATGTCCTGGGCCTCCCCCAGGACCTTGTCCCCATGGGACATTCCTGAAATACCTCACCTAAGGAGGCGTCCTTTCGATGTGGAGGAGTAGCAGCTGTACTCTGAGTCCGTCCCGAATGACTGAGCTCCTCACCTCATCTCCAACAGACAGCCCAGCCACCACTTGGGCGTAGCTCATTTCCCTTCACTTGAATTTGAGATCTCATTCTTTCGGTCACTACCCAGAGCTTGAGGCTCATAGATCAACCCCCACTATACCAACCATAATGGTTGCTTAGCTTGCTGCCGCAACATTGTCTCATAGTCACTTCTATTTATATACAGTGGAACCCCAACTTACGAATACCCCATTTAACGAAAAATTCAAGTTACGAAGACACTTAACGGCAATATTTCTGCCCGTGTTACGGCAAAATGCCCGAGTAACGAAATCCGCTAGCTCTGATTGGCTGATCCCAGAATGCCTACAATGCCCACAATTCCTTTCGAATGATGTGACAACCGCCTTGGCTTTTGTACTTGCGCTTCGCTGTTCCACTTGAACGACGTATTGTTGTTGCAGTTAGCAATTAGCCTATAGCCTATTGTTCACTCAAAAGGCGCGATGGGTGCTTCGACTTACGAAAATTTTCGACTTACGAAAGACCCTCGGGAACGAATTAATTTCGTAAGTCGGGGTTCCACTGTATAATTAAGGAGCAGGAAGCAGCTGCAGTATTCTGAATGATAGGAGTCAACACTCAGAAAGTACCGGGACAGAAGTATTAATATAAGAGTAGAAGAAGTTACAACTGGAAGCCTGGCTTCACTGTGCTTAGCCTGTTGGTAACTGTCAGCTGCTTCCAGAGTCCCACAACCAACAAACCTCAAACTGACTCATTTTTCAGCGTGATGACACGAAATTTTGGGTTACAGCCACAATAGACACTAAGGAAGAAATACGATACATAAAGACATATATACATACATTTGCTATGATCATTATAGTAAGATTAACAAGGCACAAATCATCTACTGTGTCTAGAGAACACTCTTAAAGAGTCATTTTATTTTCATTGAAGGCCTCTTTAAAAGGTCTGCCATAATATGGGTAAAAAGAGTACCAATAAAAGGCTACCCAAAACTGCAAAGTGTACAAATGCTATGTCTTCCATGTTCTTAATCTTCTGTTAGAGTAGAGAAAGTGTGAGTTCGCTCCAGTCCTCCCTACCTGAAGAAAACACACAGCCTCACACACACACACACAAAAGAAGCTGAGCCAACACATCTTGAAGTGGGTGACAGCGAGCTAGGCTCAAGGCTTTGCTTTGACTGCCATTAGCAAAAACCTGTACACTTATTCATGGACTAATGATATGCTGCAAGATATATCTCCATATTCTTGGTTTCAGCAGAGTGAGCTGAGCAGAAAAAAATTTGAATACATTTCACATTTTCACCAAAGTTAATAGGTGTCATGGCCTTTTTGTTGGATTTTGTTGGTTCCTCCGCCACTGCCTCATTTGAGTTTTGGACGAAATGCATTCTGGGATATTGCATTTTGTCATTTCGAGCTGATTAGAGACCAAAACAGCCAATCAGATTTTTTTGCATCCAAGTCTGTGATTGGCTGGTTTTGTGGCACAAATATAACGGTGTAGAGAAAGAGTTGAGCGCGCACGGGCAGAAATGTTGAGAGCGCGAGCAGCACATTGCGAGCGAGCGCAAATGCAAAAACTGAGCGAGAGGGGCTGCTGTTGTGTGTGTGTGGATAATAGCAAACACTGAAATACATTTTTTGCACGCAGCAATGAATTTTGTTCACTCAAATTTAGCTTTTCTTCACTCAAAATAAATTTCTTCTCAAAATGCAACACTTGCACCTGCAATTTTTTTTATGTGCGCTCAGAATAATGGCACAAAAATAATGCCATACAATCTGTGTAGTTGAAGGGCTGGTGCAGAGCTGCAGTTGAGCTATGAATCCGTCTGAGGGAAGCACACAATAATCTCATAGTGATTTCATTGCTTTCCCCACAAAGTGGACATGGTCATATGCAAATGAAACAAGCATTACATAAATGTTTCTATAATTGAAAGCGTTTCCCTTAGAAAAAACAATTTTACAGTTTCCCAACAACACAGTGCCTGACAGCTTGCAATAATAAGCTTCGGGAGAATGTGGGAGCTGTTGTTTTAGCTTGTGCTGTCTGAGGGCATACTAATTTAATTTTAATGCATCCATCTGTGCATTAAATGGAAATAATGATGCAAACAAAGGACAAACAAATAAGGTGTGGACAATTGCAGACCTTATTATCACATGTTTATGTAAATGAGTTTGTGAAACTTTAAGACAGTGTACAAAAGCAGTAGAGCAATAGGAGTTTGTATACTGAAATGTATAACCTGGGGTAGGAAAGAAAACAGAAACAAAGCATTTTCCCTGCTCAGTAATTAGAAATCCTTGCTTTTCTATTCTATTTGATCCAATATGCAGTAAGCACTTTAGTTTGTGAAGTCCTGCTATTTATTCGGCGTACTTTAGAAACACAAAAACAAGGGATTTGTAAAAAGAAAAACACTTTGATAAAAAGCTTGTCAGGCTTGCATGTTTTAAAGGAAGCAAACAAGAGAACAAAGAGTACAGTAAATCACATCAAAAGTGACATAAAATCTGCCAAAAAAAATAACAGAGGAACAGTGACACCAAATTAAAAGTGAAAAAATGAAAAAGTTTTTATCGTAAAGAGGCTTTTTTGTAATATTCTGAATATTAAATCTGATAGAGATAAAAGTTTTTGTAAAGTCTGGGTCATTTAAAAACAGGAAATACTTATTTATCATCTTGTTTTTCAGATTTTTTTATTTTAGAGAACAATTAGAAGACAAGGGACAGCTATTGCTGAATAATTTTCCCACTGCTTTTGATTATATGTCAATGAACTGTACTATCATTCAAAAACCTGAAAAACAACTCCCTATAGTGTGTCAGAGGAGAAATAACCCAAATGCATAATGCTGAAGATTTATTGCAAAAAAAGGGGAACTTTATTTCAAGACAAGACAAGAAACGGAGATAGAATTGAGTCATCCAAAAAAATGAAAGACTGAACTAAAACACAAAGAAACAAACTGGAGAAAAACACAGGGCATTAGCTAGAAAAACAGTTAGCTAAACCAAGGATTATAACCAGACCATGTGACAAGGACAAAGAGGGAAGTGATTACAAAGCCAAGGCAAATCTGGGAGCAGAGGGCAGGGGTAGACATTTAGGGTAGGGAAAGGGCAATCACAAAAGAAGGAAAGGCAACCAATAAGACAGAAAGGTTAAAGAAATCTAACCTTTAAATAAGCAAAACACAACTAAAGGCATTTACACATACCAGACACATAAAATTTGTGCAAATCTTTTGTCCGTTAAAAAGATTTTTCTAACTCACCTGTTCTTCATTCGGCTATTCACATCAACCACATGATTTTGCTTAACTTTTTTCCATATTTACTTTTTCAGATCATATTCTATTTATTCAATTTTTACATGCAAATAAGCAGATCTAACCAATGAGACCAGTGGATTTGGCAAAAAGTGCGCTTGTAGCTCAAAATACCCACTGAATATATGGAAATAGTAAAATTATACTATTTTACACACACAGTTAGACGCTGCTCTGGGTCAGTCGGCTCTCGGAAACGATTTCTCCGCCTCCTCAGATATGGTCCCAACTCTGCCAACAAGAGCTCAAACTGCCCGACTCCCATCCTGTAATATGAGTGAAAGCAGTCGTGATACAGCTCCTGGATCAAACCATGACTTGAGAATTTGATGAACCCAGAACTCTGTTTCCTCCATTTTTCTTTAGAAACATCAGGACAAGCTCATCGTTGTTTGATATTGACTTCAGTTTATCACGGTTTTTTTGTGTGTACGAATTATATAAAAGCATAAGACTTTTGGTTTAAACATCAAGTTTTGATCTGAAAAATTTGGCGTGTAAAGGCCTCAACACGTAGAGACAAAATATAATAAAAGAGAGGATACAAACATGTAGCTGGCAGGGAAATGCTGAGGGAACCAAAAGAAGGAACAATTAAAATGGGAGCCAAAGGTCACACTTAAACATTGGAGCATTAACTTAATCCAAGCAGGGATGAAAACATCAAAACCTCAATAATAATTAAAAAATAAAAAAAACAGAAGCATGAACAGAAAGAATATAGCAAGTACTGAAACTCAACAAAGATAAGGACTCGGAAGGCTCTGTGATTAAAATTGTCTATTAGACAGAAAACACTACATTTTCTTTTAAAAAAAAGTCATCCGGATGAACTTGTTTGGACATTTCTTCTTCTTTTTTTTTTTTATCAACATCTAGTTTGCAGTATTTTAATACGTAGCTGTAAACAGATACTGTTTTTTAAAAAAAATATGATTACCATATTCATACTTTCAGCTTTCACAAATATCAAAAAGAAACTGAATGAAAATGGCACTGAACTCAGTAAATGCAAAATAGCTCCACATTCTGTATATGTCTTTATTTGTTTGGAAAAGGAATACTTGGACAAGATGTTATTGATGGTTTTACAATGAAGGGTAAGTAAATTTGGAAAAAATGAAATTGTAATGACAGTAAATTATTTACAGTGGAAAGCAGTGTCCTCTATTTTTCAAGCTCAGTATGCCATTTCCACCCTGACAACAACATTTTGTTATTCACACAGTGATACACTCTGCTGTGCCTGGCAGGAAAAAATGAAAAACAAAAGAGAAAAAAAATGGTATTATGTCGAGGCAGGAGCATCATGCTCAAAGGGCCATAAACAAAACCGGATCCACCCATCATTGCTCAGATTTTTGTAAATCAACTGCTTGCTTGCCAAGCACAGCTGTTGCCAACTTTGCAACTTTTTCTCCAGATTTGGCAACTTTCTGGGAACCTTTTAGTGACTGAACATCAAACAAGGGCCAAGCAACAAATCTAGTGACAATTTCAGTAGGCATCAGCTACTTTCTCGCACCTACTCAGAGCTCTCCTGATCACATATCACGCCGGTTATGAAGCTGACTGAAACATGAAACGTGAACTGCCTCTGCAAAATCAACTCTTGCTGATCTTGAGGAATATTATGGTGTGTTATCTTTGAGCTCTTTTCACGACCTGATTCCACAGAGAAATTACAGCTCAGTACACGGCAAACACAGTGTAAGCAATATACGACACTCTTCCCTTGATGACACTTGATTACACACTATAGTTCTGCCCTCTGAAAACAGGATTCAATCTAAACTCAATCTAAACACCTTTTAATAACAGCAAAATTTACCTTTTATCTCGAATCGATACTGTTTGCAGACTTATCTAGCAATGTAGACATTTGTTTTAATCTTCTATGTAATCCTTTGGGTAATTACCTTATGATAGAGTAGATACTAGAAATCAGCCCACTCCTACACAGCAGTACTTGTGGTCTTTTTATTGCAGTGTAAAGGACAGCGCATAAATATTTTAAAAACTGATTTTATTTATATTTTATTCATATTGTCACCACTTATGGTTAACAAAATCATGTTGAAATGGACTTACATGTGTCAAAGATTTTCACTTTTTAGGTGAATTCAACCCAGTTCTAAGCTCAATGCCTACACGCCAGAGCACCATCAGATCAGTGCTTCTGATTAATAATGCACACTTTATGGCATACGTATAGAAAAACAACAGTTTATCAAAATTTTCTGTTAAGCTTTATTATTACTAAATTGAATAAGTGAGTTATAACAAATACATCAAACAGTGGTTGATGCAGCAGTTAGCACTATCACTTCACAGCAAGAAGGTTCCTAGTTCCTAGTGCTGGGCAGCTGGAGCCTTTCTAGAGTTTGGATGTTCCCCATCTAAGGACTCTGGCTTCCTCCCACAGTATGAAGACATGCTTGCTAGATTAATCTAAGGTTAATCAAAACTGGCTATACTGTAAGTGTGAATGATTGTCTCCACATGTTATAGTCTTGTGATGAAGTGGCAACTTGTGTATACCCTGACTTTTGTATCATGATGGCTGGGATAGGCTCCAGCCCCTTCTGCAATCCTTAAATGCTTGAGCAGTTAAGAAAATGGAGGGAAATCTCCTACATGATGTATCTTAATTTAGCAAACAATACTGTGTTTTGCATTAAACTGATCCAGAACTTCAGGGATTAGGAAAAAAAATAGTACAATTTTACACTCTTTCCACTTTTCGCCAGGTGAGTAAACTGTGTTACATCAGTAGACTGAAAGACCTGCATTTGAGCATGAAACCTTATCAGAACTGTCTTAGGATGATGTGATCCTCTGTTGAGCTCTAGAAATCGTTTCATCGCTTGCCCCTCCACAGATGGGTCAGTACTGCCAGAATCTGTTGGAGTTCAGGGACTCTTCAAAGTTTTCCTGCTGCCTGTTAATACAAAAAAGTAAATTAAATATGTGGTGACATTCAGTAGTACATTTTTTTTTTTTTGCTTTTGCCAGCCTCGAGGCACTGAACAGAAGCTGTGAACACAACACTAATATAAACTTTTAAGCTGATATAACAAACCTATTGGCAAAATTTAAACATTGAGCAGATACCAAGCAAATTAACACCCATTTGGAGTGTTTTTGACCATCTGGCAAATATGAATCCAACATTCATTCCCTTTTTAGCTTCAGTTTAGTCTGCAGTGAAGGACATCCCGTGGTCATTATCTGCTAAATGTTCCGCTGTGCTCGTCAGCTAGTGCCATACCTAACCCATGCTGCTGTATACGTTTTTATTTAAAAAACAGCTAGTGAGAATGGGGAGAAAAAGGTCTTAAAATACATTTTACTTGAATGCATCTGCTTGTGTTCAGAGGCGTCCTAGTGTAAAATGTGTTTTGAGAGGGCAAAGTTTTTACAAACACAATCTGGAAATTGTGAAACATTTCAGACACAAAGCCTGAAAAGTTTCACAAATGTAATCAGCACTTTGAATTTCTTTTTGCTTTTATTTTTTAAGCACAAAGACTTAAACATGCCACCAACAGGTGGCAATTCCTCTGTCTACAACAGGGGTGTCAAAGTCAAATACACAGTGGGCCAAAATTCAAATCTGGAACAAAGTCGCGGGCTAACATTAATATTTATTGAAAAAAAAAATCTTCCTCCAGATATGAGAATGAATCTTTTCTTATGGACTCAAACAAGTTTTGCTTAAAAAACTGAATATGGAACAAGCAAAGCTTAATACTAAACAATATATATATTAGCTGTATAATACCAGTAGACCAGCTCTAATAGTAATTTGGTATGGCTTCGCGGGCCAAATGTAATTAGGCTGCGGGCCAAATTTGGCCCGCGGGCCAGTGTTTGACACCTATGGTCTACAAATTATCCTATTGCTCATTTTCTCTCCTAACGCTATTTTTAACCATTCTTTAATCCACACTAATTTGTTCATTCTTTCAAACTTCAGTCCCACATAGAGACTTCTTTATGACTGACATACATTTCCACAGATCCGCATCTAGATTTTGAGATCTGTTTTGAGAAAGCCAGACTGGTAATGGCCAGAAGTTGTGCAGTCAGTGCACACTTTTAAGCCAATAAATATCTTTCCCTAGCTTTAATCATTACATTACTGAAATGTAACAGTTACAAAAAATGTAACCAGATGTTTTATGTAGCAGATCAAATAGTTCCGTTAGATTTGTTACTTCCTAAACAAGGAGAGGATCAATATAAATGTTGATTTCACCTCATTTCAGAACATGCTGCTAACCTTTTTAAATTATTCCCTTAACGTCAAACATAAATGGGCACACATGCAAAAAAGGTACAGCTGCTGGGGCATCTTAAAAAATAATCTTCAAAATAACATTTTGCTTTCCCTCATTTTCAGATTTAATTGGCAGTGGTGCTTTAAGGTAGCAGCTTGATTGGCAACCATTGGCATGGCATCTTTAGATTTGAAATACACTAATTAAGAAAATAATAAAATAACAGTAGTGTTTTGAGACATAACATCTGCACAGCAAATATCTATCTATTGTAGATACAACACAATCATAGGTATAAATTACATTTCTGTTTGACATGCACACCAGAAGAGAGAGCCCTTATTAACAAATGAGGGTTGAGTGTCTTGCTCAAAGACACTTTAACAAGGATCTATAGGCAGATTGATTATTGTGTGGATCACACCTGTGACTTGCAAGGAAACAGCTTCTCAACACTAATTGTTCTGGCTACAAGGTAAATTGAGTCTTACGATAACACTTCTATTACTGCTAGTTTCCTGCATAATTAACACTATTGACCCCTACGGTGGAGCTAATTCAAATTCATCTTGCCCTCATTTGTTTTGATGAACACTTTCCTAATGCTGGCTGCTGTGTGGATGATGTAACTGCTAGGGAGAGGTGTGATAAAGACGGAAAATTATAGCTGCCAGCATACATTGGATGTCAGCTTGTACATCAAAGTTTGCTTCTCTGCAGTACATAGGCACACACTGCCTGTCAATGTACAAGCAGGCGGTATAAAGTCACTGTATACAGTTCATGTAATGACAGGGGAAGATAGTAACATCGGGGACCAAGCCTGGAGAGCAAAATAACTTGGATTTACACAAAAGGATACAAAATATAATTTACACTTTGTTGTTGTGACCTTCCATCTCCAGGGTATATATAGTATTGGTAGCAAGGAAAAAAGAGAGGTTCCTAGTTATATAACACTGACTGCACTACAGCTACAGAACTGTACTGGAAATCGTTCTCCTGGTTCATTTTTGAATTAACTTTAACTATAGTATCAACATAACCTATGAAAAATAATCAGTTTGTTGCAAAAGTCTTGGAAATTTGAATCCTGCAACTAAATTGAATTTAAAATGTTTTTTTTTTTCTTTTATAAAGCAGTAACAAAAAACCATTCAAATCTTCTAATTTTATAGGACTCCCTATAAAAGCATTTTCAAAGTAAGGCAAACCAGGATGTTTTATGGGTAATGCAAAGGCTAATACACCTACTGTTATCTTCCGCTGAAAGCTTTTCTCGCTAAGATTTCCTTGGACTGCAATGTGCTTGGTCTGCATTTTTCTTGATTTAGGCCCAGCTTATCTTAAGCTTATAGAGATGTCAGCAAAACCCCCCTTTAATAGCGCAAGGCTCTTAATTCATTACCAAATGTAAACTTCCCTGCAGAGGAGTGCAGGATGGGCTGGGGGAAAATTAGATTCTACTCAACTAATTACTCCGTAAATTCAAGACCCCTTGAGAGAATAAAAAAATCAAAACACCAAGACATTTTTGTCTCCATTTAATAAAATCTATGTACCCAAAGGTAATTTTCACCATGTTTTATTAGTTGCTGGTTTTGTTCAATATAGTGACAAATTGGTTCTTTTGTTAAAATAATAACAAAAATATTAACCATCCACGTATAACAGCATTGCTTCTGCATTAAACCTGGTCAAAAACCAGCTACGTCAGACAGAAGAAGAGGTTAGTGTGGATAACATTATTCAAGTAGCACTATGAATATGCCTCCAGACATGAGCTATCAAAATATGTTTATTGCTCAAGGGTTTTCTGCTTAATGATGCTGCCAGGGTCACAAAGGGGAAATATCAAGCTACCTGTCTGCAATGACTGTGATGATTAAAACCTTTGATGCAGAGCTGTCACCCTGTCTGGCTAAAGGCTGATGTAGGCGAGGGCATAAATCCCTGCAAACTGGTTATTAAACAGCAGACATCACAGAGCAGAGGATAAGCCAGACCAAGTGCTCCTCTTCTCTGTGGCTCCCGTCCACACTCTTACCTTGTTGGAAGAGACAGATTTCAAGGTCAGCCAGTGACCTCTCAAATGTCCAAGCTGTCATGCTGCCCACGTCTCACACACACACACACACACACACACACACACACACACACACACACACACACACACACACACACACACACACACACACTCAGAAACCACCTAAGGACACATTTTGGTCTGTGTCACTGTTTGTTTAAAGGCAGGCTTTTGGGTGGCCTTTAAAGACTGCATGAAATAGAGTTTTTGACCTCCTGAAGTTAGAAAATGTTATAAGGGAAACTCCACTGAAGAATCTATATGTAAGTATCAAACACTCGCCCTTATAGGCTTAAAAACCGGCTCTAAAAAGGTCAGACTGAATTCACACTTGGGTAGAGAAAGGACTGTTTGATTCCTGGGGCATGAGTTGTGGTGCACTATTCCTTGATAGTGTCACAAGTAATATGGTAATATGTTCAATATTACCTGTGATAAAGCTTTAGGGATTGCATGGTTTATCTGTTGGTCAGGCCACTTAATTTGCATGGGACTGATAGAAATTGGCAGGTATCATATTATTTACGATGGCACTTTTATAAGAAGAACTTATATACCCTGACTTTTTAACCTTGATGGATCATTTGCCTCAATTCTAAATGCAGAATAAAGAAAAAAGATTTTCTTTTTAATTCCATGGGGTTCCATATATAATTATTATTGCTGTTCATGTAGCAATTAAATATGATAAAAATTAAACATGTTTAACAGCGTTACACTCTTCAAAACAACAACAACAACACACACACACACACACACACACACACACACACACACGATATGAGCATGAGTGCATGTTATCACCTCACTCTGCTCATCTGTAGGTTAGAATTACCGCAGGGACCCTGTGGTAATTCTGTAGTATATTTTTGGACTGCTTGCTGTGGGTGGCACGAGGAGCTTTTGCACACTGCATTTTTTTAAAATATATAACATACCAGGAAGGCTAAAAAATGAGTACAGCTGTTATAATAATAATGACAAGAAGAGGAAGGTAGAAAAAAGGGGTGTAGAAAAATAATTTCAAATGTATAAAGCAATTTAAAAAGATGAGTTTACAAAGAAAGAAACAAAATAAAGAAAAACTGGAAGTTAAAAAAAGGAAAACTTATTTTACGCAATAATGAGAATAATAACAATTAAAAGATAAAAGTGGGGGAGAGAAATAATAAACAAGACAATTGAATGATCTTAGCCAGACAATAAAAGGCTATAAAAAATACATAAAAATTGACATCAAATATAATGACACCACATTATTGTAAAATCTCTGAATCAAGGGATTTCTGAAGGGAGAAATACACTCATCTTTCATCTGAATCTTGAGCTTTGGAGCTGCTGTGACCATTAGCGTACCACTTGAGTATGCAAGGCTACATAATGGCAAATGTGGGATCACCATTTCTTGTTTGGGGGGCATTACCAGATGCACTTTTAAAGTGATCAGTAGAATCTAAACATCAATACTAAACCACACAGTGAGTCAATGGAAGGAAGCCAGCATCTGGCTTGATGTAATGCCATCTGCAGTAAGTTATAGCATGACGAAGGATTCCTAATGGATCATCATTGTCAAATCTGTTCAGCTGAAGTCAGTGTATGTTTTCATCAGTGCTCATTTACTGTGGCACAGGTGGTAGAGTGGGTTGTACACTTGTCACAAGGTTGATGAGTCAGTATTTTGCTCCTCCTGTCCAAGTGTCTGTGGGTTAGACTGAACCCAAAGTTGTTCCAGATGGCATTCGAACACCTTACATGGCAGCAGTACCGTTAAGGGCAGGCTATGGTGCAGAACCTAGAAAATCTGTTGTCTGAATAATCAAAAGAGCTCAACTTATGCTCAACTTCATTTGCCTGCAGCTTTGAGTGTCCTTTGCAAGATATTTAACCCCAAATGTCCACCAATGCATGCATCAGCATATGTATACGTTGGATAACTATGGCTTGAATAGAGGAACGTGGCTTTTAGGACAAAACACAGCAAGAGGTAAAAAATCTAAAACATATTATGTCCATGTTTACTAATGGCTTTGCATGTTAACAGGTTCTGCACATGGATAGAATGGATCCTTGAGCTTTTCTAGATATTGCATTACAGTTGAATGAGACCACATTTCATCTCTACTTCCTAGTAGAAGGTTCCAGTGATTGGTTCAGTGATCCACTGATTATGCAGATGTGAAAACATTACTGGCAATTGCCTAGCAAATACAGAGCTAGTGAGTGATCATCTTCTGTCTCACTTCCTGTAAACTGTACTTAGGCAGCATCCTCGCTGTATCACAAAGTATGTTCAGTAGTGAGGAGACAGCTGACTACAGCACTCTTTTGATGTGTTTCAATGGAAGAACATTCTGATTCTCCCATTTTCACCAAGTTAATATGTGAAAAAAAAAGGTTAGAACTACTCGTTATTTTCCGAATGCATGACTTTCAGGAAGTATTCTGCAGTCCATTACTTTATTGGTCATACTTGGTACACCCAGTAACTATATAAACGAAATGCAGTTTACTGTATCATGCAGTTTTCCTTTGGGGGTCAGTGAAATTGTTAATCAGTCTTTGTTCAGTCAAAAAGAATTCTTTCAGGCTTAAATTAAACAAAAAGAGGTATTAATGAGAATGTAATTGGGCTTTTAAATAATTGACATTTTTGGCCTTGATGTAACGCATTGTCCTAGAAGCACTGTTTAGATGAGAGAGAGGATTTTGCGTCAGTGATCCACCTGAAATAACACAAAGTGAGAGTTTAATCATGCAGTGGAACTATAAGTAACCTTGATACAATTAGCATGCACAACCATTAGGATTGGGCTTCTCCCCCTTGAATAATAAAGACCCCAGTGCCTTACCGCAGCTTGAGGAATATTTTTAATTGCTTTCCTTGTGGAAATATTTCTAAAAGACTGATGACAGTGAAGAATATACAGTACATGGATGACAAAATACATTATAAATCATGTGTGGTGACAGTGAAGACTGTATTGCTGGGTCTACTTAGAAAGCAGGGAAGTCAGGAGTCTGTCAAAGTTTAAAGTTATTGTTTCCTCCGGCAACAGTTATGACGTTTATATGTAAGTACCTCCCATAGAAATGATTGATTGTTTTTTTATACTTTTAAACATAAAAAATCACTTATTTGACACAATGATTAATCAGTAAATGTATTCTTCCTCTGTGAAAAAGCAAGTACAATATTGGCATCAGAAGCCAGTGTTTACCCATCAACAAATAAAATCTTGTTTTACTTTTGCATGCAGGTTTCATTTACATCAGTTGAAATTCAATTTCTGAGCTTAACTTTTTATTTCTTTCTAATATATTTTTTTTATCTGAGCCATCATTGGTGGTTGTGTTCATGTGCTTTTATGATCACAGTGCTATAGAAAGGGCCCCTTGTGAACTACATGTTGATTGGCCAATACTGTTTGTGTTTATGTTTTTTTGGGGGGAAAGACCTTTGAATTGAGTGCCCTTGAATTTAGTGAAGAACCTGATATTGTAGTAAAAAAAATAAATAGAGCTGTGTACTAAACATCTGGTATAGACATGAATTCAAATAGTCCTGAAAAGTTTTCTAAAGGTTACCTAAAGGACACCGTTTGCACACGTGACTTGGTTGCGTATTTCAGTAAAGATTTAAATCATGAGCAGATACCTGCAAAACAAATCACACTGGCTTCAGCTTTCCATTGGTCATAGTAAATACTGCAGTTTCCCAGCACTGGCATTTAGCTCGAGAAAAACCCCCCAACTCTGCTACAGGTTTTGTTGGAAAATGTGAAACAACCCCTCAAAGTAAAGTATTGATAATTACAAAATTGCAAATCCACGTGTGCTGTCATCATCTTTATGAAAGTTTGATATAGTGGTAGGGAAGCACGCTATTCCTGATGTTGACTTTTAATTACAATCTGCTTGTAAAGTGTAAATAGATGCCTTTATTTGCTGCAGTATTATCACTGAAAGCACCTTGTGTGGTGAGTCATACTGCATGCAGAGCATGTGGAGCTGTTGAAAAGAAGGGAAAGGGAGTGAGAAGAAGGAAGGGTGGGGGTGAGAAAAAAGAATAAAGAGTTATCTCACTGATGGGAGCAGAGGTGCCTTGTCTGGAGCAAATTACCAGCTGCTAGGAGGGGAAGTTGCTTGTGCACACGGGTCTTGTGATGTGAAATCTCTCCAGTGGTTTGTTGCCTGCAGGGAGCCATGTGTGGACAGGAACAGGGCAGTGAGCAATGAGTGGCAAACAAATAGTTCACTGAGTGACACACAGTGTACGCAGCATGGACAACCCAGGCTGGAGGTTAAAACAGCAAGAGCAGTGAACTCTCCAGGGTGGCAGGAAAACCAGTGAGACAGAGAGAAGTGGGAGTGTGTATATGTGACAGGTGTGCGTGTGTGCGTGTGTGTGTGAGAGAGACAGAGAGAGTGAAAGTGTGTGTGTGTGTGTGTGTTTGTAAAATCTCTTGCAGATTTAATCTCTAATTACATTTGCTATTTCTTCTGATTAGGTATATATTTTTTCATTTGTTAGACTTCTTAGTGTTTATGCAAAATAAGATTAATTATAATTACACATAATTATACATAATCACAGAGAAAAAAACAATTTGGAGAAATTTAATGTTGATTTGAAATTTGTACTGTAGTTGTGTGTGTGTGCAATTTTCACTTAAACTGGAAATTTTTGATGGTCTTTAATTTTTCTACTGTAAAGAAGCAAAACTGTTTGAGCACTTTGCATCAGCAAATGTTTACATGTCTAAGATGGTGAACCAGATAAATAGTGTGAACTTTCTTAACATCGCATTACTTTTTAGTTTAAAGTACAGCTGGAGCTCATGGAAGTGTAATTAGTTGAGGTCCTGGTCTTTGACCAGTGTTTTGAGTTGTGGACAGCTAAATTCATGTTTGTTTAATATTTTGAGTCAGACTTCATAATTCTAGTTTTTGGTTATAGTTTGAGATTTATTGTTTTCCTTATTCCTTTGGATTTCCTTATTCCTTACTGCCTTGTTTTACTTGCTCATGTCTCATTAACAGATTTAGTTCTGCTGTGTGTAGTTCCCAGGTGCCTCCACTCTGCCCCCATCATCTCTTACGTACTTAATCAGACTGCTTGTGATCTTTGTTGTGTCATACTGACTGTTTTGTCAGCCTGTGAGTTTTTCTCCTTGTGTTCATCCAATTTGGATGTATCAAATTGTTGAACATCAGCTAGACAAAATAAAGGTTCATTTTTTTGTTTTTTAAACTCTGTATTTGGGTCCAGAAACTGACACACTCTACACATGACACTTAATCGTGAAATATAAACACTAAAAAGGGACCATCCATGTTTTTAGATTTCAACCTCAGAGCAACAAAACTGTGTACACCAAATGTCATATTTAATCCAACATATATAAGTTGAGACATTTTAGTCAAAGCCAAATGTCAAGCTCACAGTGGCACTACACTTAAAAAGTCCTAGTGATAGTAATTTCATTTTCTGGCTACTTTAAAAAGAAATTTTGACAGATGCTGACTTGCCTCTAGCATGGCAAAAATATTAAGAAGAATTTAGCAAAGTACTGGACCACCACATGCTGCCAAAACAGCTTTAGTGCACCTTTATCATGGATTCTACAACTATATGGATGTGAAGAAGCACCATTCTTCCTAATGAGGCTCATGCGTAAGTGATCTGTAATCACTCATCTGCCTGCTTTTACAGATGTTCGACTGCTAACCTCTTCTTTAGATCACGTCCACTTTCCCACGCTGTCAAACTCAATACTGACATCATTATAACAGTTCAGTCATCCTCTTGCCTGCCTTCTTTCAGCCAATCAGCCTCCACTCTGTATGCTTTCAATCTCAGTGCTCTTTTGTCATTCTCCCTTTCAGATCCTTATACATGCAAACCGTCTCCTCCCCATCTCAGCTTCACCTGAGACACTCCCCTTCCACCGAAGCCTCCATTTTCATCCCCACCACCTCCACCATCTAGACTCTGGGATTCTGTCCTAAATCTTAACACTTCTGCCATGATGCGTAATTGGAGTCTTATCACTGAGTTGATAATTTTTTTTTCTATCTATAAATCATTTTCAGTTCTTCCAAATGATCTTTCCTTATTTAAATCATACGCCTTTATTCAACCCAGTATCGCAGAAAAATGTGCAACAGACACGCCAGCCCATCATGTTCATTTCACGCTTTGCCTCTCCAAAGCGTGAAAAGGACACACATGCCGAAGTTACAGTAAGATGGTAGAACAGCTGTTTACTGTGATGCAGAAGCTGTGCTGTTAGATGAATAAAGTAATTGTTAAAATTATTTTTCTCCACCCAACCAGCCCAAAAGACAGGTGAGCAGGAACCACCCCACCGGGAAACCACCTGACTCTCCACCCAATTAGTCACACTGCACCTGTTTATGATTTTAGTGGAAAACTCTCTAACCAGAGACACTGCATAAGGAGTAGAGATGGCATTCAAAAAATACTTAAATCAAGTGACTGGTGACTCTATATATGCAATCATTGTCCCAGTGACCAGTGAAATTAAAGCTAATTTAGATAATGGTCCCCAAGTAGGATAGTTATTTTTAGTCCTGCAGGCCAGAAAGGTTTCATCAGCGGATTGAAGTGATCACTCACAACAAATTTCCATTGATTTTCAATGATGTAGTGTCAGAAAAATTGCCACTGGATTTCCTCATTTTAGGGATAAAACATTTAAGGATTTTTTTTCTTTAACTTATCAACTGTCTAAAAGTCACTTTCTATATTTCAAAGAGACATTTCATTTTGAAACAATGTTCTTCTAAAAGGCTGCACCTTTCTCTGATTATCCATTAAAACCCCTGAAAATAATTTCTCTAACTCAAAAGGTAAATGGAGGAGTTTGTGAGGCAGTTTAGCTCAGCCAGTCTTTGTGTTTAAAAAGGTTGCTTGAGGTGAGCTGATCAATGCTGAAAGTAAAAGTGCATTATGTGTGCACCTTTTAACACATAGCTGCCAAACTTCACTCTTTAGGTGTTTTGACATTCAGTTAAACTAAAGCGCTCAAAAGTGAAGTAATGGAGTCACTAAAAATACTGGAAATTAGGTATTGAAGCAATGTCAGGGGTCAGAATATAGACAGCTAAATAAAAACACTTAAAGCTAAAAGCTTGACATTTGACCAGCCGATCAGATTTTAAGATCTTTATTCAAAACAGACACAGTCCAATTTTAATACCGGTTGAAACTGTGTTCTATACAGTTGCATTTAAAGATAGCTAGCACTGGAGGATTTAATGTAACACTGTGTTTTAATGAAGCAAATTGCAGCTCATTTGCAAGTAATTAAATTGTGAAAAAGACCAATGACTAAAATAGAATTATTACTGCAGCTCTTTGTCATCCATGTTATCAAAACTGTTTGTTTTTGCTGCTCATGCCTGTAGCTGTGACTTAGTGTAGTCTAGTAAAAGTAAAATAAATACTCCCTTTGCCAAATTCTTCTGTGCTAAGTTATCCTTGTTTCTTGCATTTTGAAACAACTCAAATGTGAGACTGAACTCAAATATTCATGTGATGGTTACAAGCTGTTACACAGAGCAAACTAAGCAAGCGCACTTCTGCTCTGCACACTGGATTGAGTGTGCGGTGGGAAGATGCTGATAGGTGTGATGCAAACCACATTGATGTGAGATGCGGGAATGGTGGCTTTCCTTCCAGCCCAGTTGTCAGATATTTGGAGTTGTTCTTGGAGGGAGTTAATTGGTGTGGGTTTACGGTCCTTCTCTATAGCAGCGTGGGGAAAAGACAGCAAGAAAACGAAGCGTGAACTGTCACCAAAGGAGTTTTTCTGGATCTGCAAAGGGCACTGTGGTGGTACAAATTTAACTCTGTCTGTCTCTCTTTTAGCAATTAATTTTAACCTCAGTGCAAAGTTCAGTAACTACTGAGTGCTCTTCACATATATTTTGTCCCTTTATCATTCAAATCCATACACAACCACTACCAAGATGCACCCGAAGGCTCAGTTTCCCTTGAAGCAAGGCCTGTAAAACTGTTTTAAGTTTTAAAAATCACAATATATATTTTTTTAAATTTCACCTTGAAAAGGGAAATTTGGAATTGCACTTCTATCTCTGTATGCACTCGCATGAGACAGATTTGAGGTAAAACTGAAAGTGGCAGAGGTGGATATATTCAAACTTTTTGGTACCAAAAACTCTAAATGCCACAATTTAAATACTGCAACACAGTGCCACTCTTTCAAATTCTTTGCTTCCATCACAGACTGTATTTAAAAGATGGATGTAGCCTCATGACATGAAAAGGGAAGCCAGTATAAAAGTAAACTTAACACTAGAACTGCAACATGAAGGTCATTTTGACTCCTTGGCATTTTTAAATTAGTGCAACTCTTAAAATAAAAACCATCACATCATATTTCCTGACATTTGCTGAAATTGATTTATCCCTCATAAAGTGAATTTTGGGGCGACCATTTATAAGAAGAATAACTCCAAGGACATCATATTGACCTCATAGAACTGACCGCAAAGTGGTGCACTCAGCCTTTGGGTCTTGCCTGGTTGCCTAGGAACACATTTTGAAGGCTGCTATCATATGAGTCAGAGCTAGCTAGATCAGTTTGATAGAGTTACATATATAGGGGACAGCAATTGATGAATAATGAAGATGAATAATTACTATAGACCGAATAAGTTGCTGGCTTTGCAGGTCAGCAGAGGGATTGTGGCTGACCTGAGGGCCCAGAGTGTGGACGAGTAATCTGAGCAAATATAGAGGGAAATCTGGAGCAGAGCAGCCTAATGAGAAGGGTTTCAGATCTGAGGAGCAGAGCTGAGGAGGGCTACAGATTGAGGTGAAGCAGAGTAGACTGAATGAGAAAGGCTGCGAGGCTGGTGAAGCAGAAGCAGCTGTGGACAAGATGATAAACGTTCTACCATTATAATTAATCTTATGACTACTTTTATTATGATTAATTTATTAAAATGCATTCCTTGTTTTGTTGTAGCCAGCTGTGATGTCAATTTTAAAATGCAGGCAGTTCAGTCTGTGTCACAGTGAGCGCTCTGTTTTTTTGTTTTTTCTGGGGTTTTTTTTTTATACCATCTTTTATTTTAGCTTAACTAATACCACTCATTTTCCACAACGATTTATTATTTTTAAAAGTTCTTCTTCCAGAATAATTCAATTCTAATTAAATTCTAAATAATTTGCAAAACTAAGATAATCCTAAAGTTTAATCACAAATGCTATTGTTGCAGGATGGGCTCAAATTCAAAATTCAAATTCAAATTCAAATTTTATTTGTCACATACACATTCATACACAGTACGATATGCAGTGAAATGCTTAGACAACTGCTCGTGACCTAAGAAAAAAAGACTATGAATAGGATAGGAAATAAATATGAAAATTAAAAGGGTAAATTTAACTAGGAAGGAATAAAATAAAATATAAAAATTTAAGTTAAAAATGAAATAACTGTACAACAACAAATTAGAATGAAGGGTAAATTTAACTGGGAAAGAATAAGATAAAATACATAAATTAGAGTTGAAAATAAGATAACTGTACAACAAAATACACAATACACAAATACACAATATAGAAATATATAAGAATGTATGAAGAAATATAGAACAATAACAGCAGCTGTACAAGTATTAAATGGAAAGGAAGGAATATAATGTCCAGGGTTGTGCAATCCACATTTGTAAGTGTCTTGTGCAGTGCAAATATGCTTAAAGTGATTTAAGAGATGAAGTGATTCGATTAGATGACCACGCATCTAATCGAATTAGTGTAAACAAAGTCCAGAATGTCCAGTGTGTGTAAGAACTAGAGATGGCACGATGCCACTTTTTTATGTCCGATACCGATACCGATATCATAAATTTGGATATCTGCCGATACGAATCCGATATAGTGTGTTTTTAATCAATAAAACTTATTTTTTAATATCTTGCTGCTTTTTGTATAAGTTCATACTCAAGTTAAAAAACAAAACAAAACACTAAAGCTATTCTGTTATACCTGTATGCAAAAAATACACTGCACCCAAAATATTTTATAGTTCAGCAAAACTGATCAATCTAATAAACTTAAACCTGCACCATCCTCCCTATTCTGGTATTTTAAAGAGTAAGCAATCTAACTAATAGGGCTCTAAAACTCCCAGCAAAAAAAAAACAAAAAATAGGGAACCACCCCCCACCCTCCACCTCATGATGCTTAATCGACGTAATCAACTTTAATTTGATGCAGTGTGAAAAAAATGCACAGAAATCAATTAATTTTGAAGAATAATTAAATAGATTCAACATCTTTCTTCAACAGAACTGCAGACTGCACAGATCGTCCCTTCCCAAAGGAAAAAGTATTATAGCTTACTAGGGTATATTAGACTTAACAGTTACTATATACAGTAATGGACTTCGATACATTTTACATCAGATTAAAACTTTGGGTGTAAGATTCAGATAATTATTTATTAAAAGCTAGACATTTTAAATGAGAATAAGAAAGAAAAGTATGTCTTTGTGCCCCCTTTTCCCTGTTAATGCCCTATCGGCCCCCCTGGCTAAACTTTGCTAGACCCGCCCCTGCACAGTTACCAGCCGTCAGCTGCATAGAAAAAGATCCTGGTGTAGAAAGTAATATTAAATAAATTCTAACAACAGCTTATCAAGCTTAAACGTGCTGATGTTGTTCAGCCGCTGGTTTCCTCTTTCTGGCATGAAGTGGGCCAAAAACAAAGAAGAGAGATGGTCTCGCAACAGAAAAGCCGATCAGCTGATCATTGATCAGTTTCACGATTTAAGTAGCAGCAGGAGAGAGAGAGAGAGAGGCAGTCGCTCCATATATCGGTTGTTAAGCTTAATGCGGGAATGCTTTACAAACATTCAGAGATGAACTTACACACTTGCTTTACTTCTCTCTGGGATCACTTCCTCGGAGATGAAATGCGGGATTGCTAGCAAGGCTACAAATACACACAGCCGCTCTATCACGTGACACATACTGCTGCAACGTGCTACGGTTATGAGCCGAGTTACGCCATGTAGCAAGTTTTGTGAGGTTCTTTTCTGATATTTAATGGATCGGATTACATTTTTTATTTCCCTCCGATATCCGATCCAGTAATTTACGTCAGTATCGGACCGATACCGATACGTAATATCGGATCGGTCCATCTCTAGTAAGAACCATATGTGTGGGTCAGTACTATGTGGTGGTGTGATTGAGAGACCGTATTGCCTGCGGGAAGAAGCTCCTTCTCAGTCTCTCTGTGTTGGTCTTCAGGGAGCGGAATCGCTTTCCTGACCTCAACAGAGAGAACAGTCCGTTGTTGGGATGGCTGAGGTCCTTCATGATCTTCCTGGCCTTGGTCCAGCACCGCCTGCTGTAGATTGAGTGCAGGTCAGGGAGCTCGGAGTGGATGGTGCGCTCAGCTGATCGCACAACCCTCTGTAGAGCTCATCTGTCCTGCATGGTGCTGTTCCCGAACCAGGTTGAGATGTTTCCCGTCAGGATGCTCTCTATGGTGCACGAGTAAAAGTTCCTGAGCACCTTGGAGGGCAGTCGGAAGTCTCTCAAGCGTCTGAGGTGGTAGAGACGCTGTCGGGCCTTTTTCACCACGGTGTTGATGTGACAGGACCATGACAGGTCCTGCGTGATGTGAACTCCGAGGTATTTGAAGCTGGGCTCAAAATGCCCTCCCACCTCCCAAGCATTACAAAGGTGCTGTCAAACAACTTTCAAGGTCAGCTTAATAGTAAAACATAGAGCCTTTTGTTGTTATCTGCTCGCTGAATGTAGAGGTACTGTGACAAGCCAGTGATTCATAGCATATACTACTTTTTTTCTTCCACAAGCAAAGGAAAAGAAGTCCCCTCTGCACCAAGGAAGGCCACAAGTGTATGAGTGTTCTTGCTGCTACTGCTGGCTTGAAGTATCACTAAAAGCTCTATCTAGGAAAGAAAAAGCAGGACATCAGGACATGCTGCAGCTTGAAATGGATATCGCATTCACTGAAGCTCCCCTGAGCCTAGGCAGTACTATTCAACCTTTCACACTCTAAAACTATGTTGGCACAGAAGAAGAAAAAATGTCTCAAGACTCAGCTTAAGCCTGTCATAACCTCAGAGTGCCATCAACAAGCTCTAAAGCACCTGATTTCTTTACCTCCGGAGATCTGAGTTTAGTGCACTGAGATTTTAAGGATCTCTATGACGTAAATAAGTCTGTCCACTCACAGCTGACAACAGCAGACGTCCCTGTCTTCCGTCTCCGGAGGACCATCAAGCCCCCTCAAACACAGCAGCTGTGCCCAAGACCTTCCTGCTGAATAATAACAGTGCCACACAGTAGAAGAACAGGTGTTTATGTTCTGCTTTATATCTCCTTATACTTCTTATAGAAGCCGAAAAATAATAAATACATACATTTTTTAAAATGCTAGCGAAATTCTCAAAGAGGCTGTTGCTACATTGTGCTTGACAGAAATAACTGCACAAAGAAGGAAAGTTATTTCTAGACTTTATTTAATGACTGTGAAGACTCAAAAGGCCAAGTTAGAAACTAAAGGCCAAGTTTTAATGGAGTCAGATCTTGAAGGCTTTTAGCTGGTCCTTGGGTGCTTTTATTATGACATGCTAACCAACTTTAAAACAAAATGTTATTTCATAAGAACAAAAAGCATGTTTTGACTTATTTCTTATTTGGACCATGTTGAGCCCAGAAATCCAAACTTGTATATATTTACTACATTGAGTAATGTGATAAATCACAAAGTATATGAAGCAATGATATCAAATAACTATGAATAAAAACCACACCAAAACCTCTATGAGATTACATTTATGTCTAGCTGTTTGAATAGGCCTGGTACTGCCAATACTGTGCTGCAATACCCTCAAATGGAGGGGGTGGGATTTATAACGACATTTATCTTCATCACAAATGACCACAACAAGCCTCTATTAAATTTTAAGCAGCTGAAATGCTCTAGAGGTTCTGCTTAACAGCGTGTCAAAGCTTGTGGTGACATGGTCGCTGGATCTGGGATGCTTGGGACACTTTGCCGCTAGAGTTGCTAAGGTAACACATTACAGTTAATGACACAGTGTAGAGGTGAGGAAAGATGACAGCATCAAAGCATAATGAGTCATAACAAGAGGATTGTAATTTTATCAGCCACATTAGCATGAGCTGACTTACTTGTCCAATACGAAAGACTTTTTTTTAGTTTGTTACAGTCTGTACGATATCAAGAAATCACATATGTGTGATTGTTTTGGGGTTTGTTTTTGTTTTTTTAGATTTACTGTTAACAACAGGGGTGTAAAACAGGCTAGAGTTGGTCCACCAAAGGATCCAGTCTGGCTTTGAAGAGTCAAAAAGTCGAAAAGGAAAAGAGCAGAAATTTGTGACTTTTCACTGTATTTCACACAAAGAAGAACTGTGCTGGAAGTCTTTAGGATTCATGAGTGGGTGTCTGAACTGTTAATTAGAGCCAAGACATAGGATTGGCCTTTACTGACAGAAAAATGGAGTGATCTGTTGAGATCAGCTGCATGTGTACAGTATGTGACCTGTGAAAAAAAGACAACCCAACCCTATAATTTTCTACTTTTTTGCATGAAAATTTAAATGAACAAATTGATGATGTCAGACTGAATCTAAAAGGAAACTGGAAGGTTGTTGACTTCCTTGTTTCCTGTTATCCAATGTGCCGTATACTTGCAAACTCTCATAAAATGAATGTTGAATTGTTAAGCGTGGCATTGGTCTCTGTTTTACAATACACTGAAAGTTTAAAGGACGTGGAAAGCAGTAATAAAAACATTTAATGTTTCCACAAACTGAGCGTTCCCTCCATCACATCATAAACGTGACTGTGATTGCTCAAGGACATTTTGAAAATAGCCTTGAAGAAGCCTTGTGCTCAATTTCATTAGTGGTTCCTGGTTTAATCCTGTAGCACTGCACCATATGAATTATCTGCCAGTGGTGCCAAATTGCTTTTGTCCCTGTTTCAGCCAGCAGAGCACTGCCAGCTACAGTGCAGATAAGGACAACCATAGGAAACTTTTACTAGAAGAGATTTTACAAACTATGGCATACTGTTGCATCTACATCAGCATTTTGGTTTCCTTACATCACTATAGTTTAATCAAAAAAAGTGTTTTATATGAACACCTGGGAACATTATAGGATGTGCAAACCACAGGTGTCAGTTATCATTAAACCACTATGCAATAACGCCTACACAAATGTAAAGGAAGAAACTAGAAATAAAAATACAGCAAATTTATTGAAATACGTAAAAATATAAATGGAAATAGAGGATATAAGTTGAAAACAGAGTCTGTAAAATTAAACTCTCTTAGGTGATTTCTTTAAGAATTTCTGTAAATAGTTTCAGGAATAGCTCTCAGTGCTTCTTGGAGGACACTACAAAGCTCTTTGTTGGGTGTTTCTTGCCTTTCGTTCTGTTCTGTCAAGAGGAACACAACATGCTTGAATGACCACCACTTCCTCTTTGCATCCCTTTATTAAGAATGGCTTCTTGACAGACAACCTTCTGCCATTTTTGACAAGGCTTCAGTAAATAGTAGATGGATCAACTGAAAGGACAGATTCTTCTCTCAGGTCTTGTGTCAGGTCTTTGCTGGAATATTTCTTTATGATTTTTAAGGACTTGACTTTGTTTGCTTATATACTGGTCAGTGTTAAGTGGTGTAACAAAGAATAAAAATGTTCTTCTGAAAATTAATGACTGGAGTGAACATGAGTGAAAAAGCAGTCAAGAAACAAAAACAACAAAAAAAGTGAAAGACCTTCAGAATTCCTGTAGAACTATTGCTCAAAACAAAGGGAGAAATGTCTCCCACTATGTTGTCAAAGGAGCTTGCAAAGAAAAGCGTCTGGACTTCTTTAAGTTGCTTTTTGAAGTCCAGACGCTTTTCTTTGCAAGCTCCTTTGACTACGATGACCTGGATGACTGAGAACCTTCACAGACATATTCCCACTATGTTGTGTCACAGTTTTTTTTATTTATTTATTTTTTTGTTTGTTGTTGTTTTTTTGTTTTTGTTTCTTTTTTTACCAGTATTAAGCATTTAAGAACTGAGGAGGGAAAAAAATGGTGGTTTTGAAATAACCATATAAAACTGACAGCCTGGCTACATATCAATGCATAGTTCATTAGTGATGATATACAACTGCATAGGTGAGTAGCATGGGTAACATTGCACATTTGTGAAGTCACCATATTTTTCTACACAATATTACATCAGTGATCTTTTATAAGTCCAGGCACTAAACTCATCTGCCTGCAGCCCAGAGCTGCCATTCACTGAATACATTTATAACATTAAGGAATAATCACTTACAACAAAAACAGGGCCTGAATAGTTGAGCAGCTGAAATCTTATAACAAGCAAGAAAACTCCATTGACCTTAACACACCAGACTGACACCACACACGTATCTCATTTATTTTTTTGGCCAACACATTTGGCCCCACTAACCTGTTTCTAATCAATTAGACTAATGGAATAATCTATTTGTCTGAAACAGTAAACATTCATTATGTAAGCCTATTGATGGCCTGTATTTAGAGGTGAAAAGAGACCATTCACGGTGTAATCACTGTACTTCATACCTCAAGCCATGGGCTATGCATTAAAAGAAACAGAAAACATTTGTTTTTAATCACATTCTCATCCCTGACTAGTGATTATGAAGTATGAGGCAACAACCAAGCTGTGCCTTTGTGCATTCCTGCAGGACATTTTGCTTGTCGTCAGTGTACGACAGCTCACACTGACACCAGTGCACTGCTATTTTTCTGTCACATTGGCATCACTTAGTTTGCATCAGGCATTCTAGTCTTTGAAGAGGTCTGTCTGTTATGCAAAGCTGCTAGCAATCAACAGATTCCATTTCATCATACTGTATACACATCACAGGCAAAGTCAAAAAACATGTCAAGGACAATCTTTTCACTGGTGGTTCCTGTCTGCTATTTGGGACGTTTTTAGGGGATCAAGAAGACAAAACAAATCAACAGGTGCAATATGGAGATTGTGGGGACATGTGATGTGCAGCTGCTCCGATCAAAATGAACAGCTGCAGGCAGCATCCGTCTTATTTGATTGAGGGCAAACCGGCACGACAGTGACAAATCATAAAATATCACAGTAACACCTTAAACAGGAAACAGACCTGAGAATTTCTGAAAAACTGTGTACTCATTTTGCATGTTTTTTTTTCCATTACACTTTTTTCATTCTTGACAGTCAGAATTGAGAAAGGTTAAATGTCAAAATACAATGGACAAATATGTTATGTAGCTGCAGGGTGCACACGACAGGAAATATATCACAATTTGCCTACGACATTTTTTTCCTAAAGTTATCTATTAGTGTGGGAATCAGTCCGCACGGGGATTCGGGAACTGTACTTTATCATATCTAGTTTAAATAATCGAGAGAGAGAGAGAGAGAGAGAGAGAGAGAAATTAATATAGGAAATATTTGACCAATTTTCAATTCATGGAAAACCATCGTCATGAGCAAAATGATTGGGACCATGTGTAATGATCGTGTTGCCTTTGAAATGGTTGCTTTAAAAACAGGGAACACTTTGCAACAGATTACCATCTTTTATTTATTTATTTTAACCTTTACCTGAAAAAACCATAAAGCATGATAGGGTGGTCCCAGTACAGAGTCATACCAATAAATATAAATGACTGTAGATGAAAATAACAATATTTCTTAAATTATAACTGAAACGAAGTTCAGTCGAAAGGTGTCTGCAAATTTTTTATGTGCTTTATTTATAGATAGAGTAAGATATGTATAGGTATTTTGACTTTAGATCGTCTTCATTAGTGATCTATGATGATCAACTCCAGATGAGATGGAAAGAAGCAGATGAAAACATGAGTCATGTCATCTGAGGCTTACAAACCGAAAGCTCTAAACTTTAAACACAAAAATTCCAAAAGTTAAACTAAAAAGCTCAACTTTCTCAACAAGTACTTGCACTTGTTTTATAGTTTGGGAATATACTTTGAGTTTAATTTCTATGCCAGTCATAGTTCTCCCAGAAAGCCCAATTCTTCAAAAGGTTTGGATCAACAAAGTTCAATTGATTTTGAAAGCATTTATGCATGCAAATCATTCAAAATGAGCAAAAGAGAATGCAAATCAGTTTAAGAATTCACTTTTACTTCCCTGCTGTGGGACAGTCTATTCAATGTGTGTGAAAACCTTTTGTCCAGTAAATGGCAAACAGTGAAATGGTTCAGGATTGTTTGTTAAAATATGACCGATGAGGCAAGGACCTCAACATAGTATTCATTTGCACACAAATGGCTATAACATTAAAAAAAAAGTGAACTAACAAAATCACAATATGATAACACATTATTATAATGAAATATTTACACAGAAATCTGAATGTCTGACATAAAATACAACTTTCAAAACTGAGCAAATAACTATAGATCATATTTTTTCATGAGAAAATAAACAAGAAATCTTCAGCTATCATTTAAACATCAAGATGAACTCAGTTAAGTAGTTACAGTCACTTTTGCAACTTTGACAACATGTTTAATAAGGTTCATGTCACATATCACAAGGTTCATATCAGCCATAATTGTTGAAATGAAAATAAATTCAACCATATAAATCGATATATTGTGCTTTTAATAATATAGATGCATATATTTTCCTCATGATAAAAAAATAAGTCTCCATTTTTCGAGTCTTAGCTTCAGAAGTCTCGCATACAGTTAATTCAGTTAATGAAAAGAAATCCATTAAATATCAGTCAAATATAACTGTCATATTTCAAAGCCCTAAAAAGTGCTATATCACATCAATAGTGGCTGTGGAAAATTAGGCTTACTTATCTTTATGGTAAATGTTTCTTCTCAAGGACACAATAAACCACCCCATATAATAAGGTCATCAATTCTGGATGAACACGCTTTGTAATCAATGAGAGAATAAGAAACACCCACTGCAAGGTTATTGCCCTTGGGATAGCAAGAACACAGATATTTTTCAAAACCTCTGTCTCTTGGGTAAATGCCTAATTAAAGTGAAATAGGGGTTAAGAAAGATTGTGCTGTACAATAAAAGCAATACAACAGGAGAAAAGTCATTCTCTCCCCTGATGCTATTATTCCACTCTCTGCTGGGAGGCATTCAGAGAGGTAATTAACTTTGCTGACATGTTGTGAATTCTTGCCTCTTAGGCTGAATGCTGGATGTGTAGATAGACTGATTGAAAAAGTCCCATTTAGGTTTCCATCTTTAAATTATCCACGTCCAACCATATTTCCATGGTAATATTGCTGATAATCGCACTAATTTTACACTTGGCAGGAGATAATAGCCACAGCTTATCCTCAACAACAAGCATTAATTGCCATCCTCATTCTTTCTGCGATGCAAAATAAAATACCTGCTGTAGTTTGCTTAAGGATGACGCACGTCTAAAAACCTGGATGTCGTAGCATGAAAATGCTAGAACACTGAAGCTAGAAAGTATTAACCTGCATTTTACATGGGACGTTTGTTTTATTTTGTAGCTCTATAACATAATATCTAGTTATCTTCATTACTATTATCTATCAAGTGTTTTGTTTTTTTCCCCAGTGTCATGTTAAATATAGAATACATACACACATGCACGATATATATAGATATTATATATGCTTGTTTTATCCAGCTTGCTTAAGCCCAGATTTACAGCAGTGTAACACTACAAAATAAACACATCAACACTTGAAAAGGAGAAACCAGTCATTTTTTTGGCTTTTCTGCTTGTTAAATGACTTGTTAACTGACAGGAGTTGTGATATAATGAACTTTAATCTCAGGGTGACCTGTTTGTCTATTTTAATTATATATCTAATCATAGTTGTAAACCCATGTTTCCTCTAGCGATTTAAAAAGTACACACTGTCAACTTTTAATTGAGCCTCCAGGTAAAACAACTGAAGATCACTCTTAGGCCCCTTCAGTAATTGCGCTTTGAGATGGGCATGAGTGAGCCACTTAAGATGATGGAGAAAAAAATAGATTCCACATGAAATTAGTCTTTTTGAAAAATTGCTGCAATCAATAACTTTGCACCCACAATGAAATTATATTAAGTTAAATGACTGACACCTGTGTGGCAAAGTAAGAGGGGCTACTCATAGCTAGTTGTATTATTTGCTTCTTGCGTCCAAGTTTCCAAAAATACTGTCATAACAAGGTTAAGATGGCTACAAAATAAGACATTATTTTTCATAAATTCATGACAGCTGCCACTACTACACAACAAAAGTATTAAACTAGTGAAACTAAATTAAGAATTACCACTATTAAAGGTAGATCTGTTTAAATATTGTAGGGAATAATAAAACAAGAAGGTCAACTACTGCTAAAATAAATCAGAGATTTTGTTAAATCAACATGTTTTGCTGCTTCAATTAGTAGTTGCTACTATGATACGGCACAGTGGCTAGCCTTGGAATTGTAGTATAATACATCAAGTGCAATACAACACTTGCTGTTATCACCTAAAATGACAGTTACTGCCAAAATCAACCAGGAAATTCTGTTTCTAATCAAGTCAGAAGTCAATTTAAGAATAGAGAACTCTGTAATGATACTATAGGGTTATTAATTAAAAGATAATTAATAGCTTATGTTAATTACAAGGATCTGTAACTAATCAGCCCATCAGAGGAGGTTAAGTTATAAAGCACATTTAGTATCCAATCAATAGCCCAGTCTTTACATTGTCGAACAATTCCTTTCTTACCTAAAGTCAGAGACTGTGCAAATGATTAATTCACACCACTCTGGTAAAATTATGTCAAGTTCTTGTCATTTGAATGCTACACGTGTTTTCTGTTAGAAGAAGCTGTTGAACTACCTGTGCACAGGCTGCACTTGTACACACTCATTAATGCTTTCAGTGTTTGCTCTTCGCATTGTGAAATCTTTACTCCACAGCCAGAGACAAGAAATACGTGTTTGTCCCACCCCATAATCTCTGATGTCAAAGCGATATAAAAGTCTAAATAAATGGAATTGCCGAGGATTAAAAAAGATGACTGTGACATTACCTCAGATCGTTTTCTCAGGATGGAGGTTGTCTGGTGCTGCGGTACTAATACCATTAGTATAATTGGAAGCTGGTTCATATGTAATACAAGTACTTTATCAGTCAGTGAAGTCAGTTGCCCACTCAGTGTCAAACGAGCAGAATGGAACTCAATATTTGTACGTCATCACAGATTGCTTCTACAGTTTACATTGTGCAAATGAAGTAGAGTGAGAAGAAAGTTTTACTCCTTAATCTCTTTGAAAAGCAATATATATATACTAAATTTTAAGGTCTATTTAGTATAGCTGATTTATGCTGTTGTCCAGTAACAAAATCTATCATCGTTATCATAACTGATTATGCTAATGGTAAAGGTAAGATATTATGTTGTCAGCTTGCCTGGTAGTTTTTAACCAAGCTTAAGGCAGGGACCTAAGAAGGGATTAACTTTACCATGGCAAGGAAGGGCAACAGTGAACACTTCACATATACTCACAAATGTATGTAAAAAATTTAATAACAGAATTGGAAATCATTATGTTTTCTCAGGAAAATCAAAACTGCAAACTAGATCAGATATCCTTTTTCCATCTAAGGACGTAGTTCATGGATTTATGAAGAGGGGTTTTTTGGGGGGGGGGGGGGGGGGGGGGGGGGGCTTGCCGGTGGTATGCAGTCTCACATGGCTTTTGCTATTCAGTCTTTCTTTTTATAGAACAATATCTAGGATTTGATGCCACGTTTTCAGGGGCTTTGTAAAACCTGAAGAATTGATTAATTCAGAGTTTTTGCCAACTTTTTCTTCTTTAAGAGTTTGAGGTGTTTCTGATCATTAGAAGGACACTGGTTCATAATCAGGAGCTTATTTGCATTTTCTCTCCATTTTTATCTGGGCTTTGCATAATGTATATTTTAAGCTGTCACTGCTGTACAAAAGACTATTTTCTATGACTTGTTACAGCAAAAAAGATGACAAATGTGTTTTGGCAAACTTGAATCTAAATGGAACTCAATTAAACATGTGAAAATGTTACGACAATGGCCCTTAAAGCCATAAATATATGTAGTGTTTCTTAGACTACAAGCCAAAATGCAATATGGGCTGAACTTAACTTATTTTTCTACAAATCTTTGCCATTTCAGTATTCATTCACTGTATAATCACACAGTTGCTTTAAATGCAGAGCATCCCGTGATTGTAAGTTTAACTTTGATATTCAATAAACATGAAGTCTCCAGTTACTTTCTAGCTATCTCAACTTTATAGAGGGGATGTAAGAACCTTTTTCTGGTTTGTGTATGACATCTCCTTTCAGTGAGACCTTGATTAGTTTCTAGCTTGGAGAGTCACTTCCTGGCATTTGCAAATAATTCAATCACTTCTTAATGGCCATAATAAATGAGAGCTCGCATTGAAGCTAATCCTCCTAAGTACACACAATAACTGAAAAAGGTAGCAGTATAACAATCAGCTTTATGAGCCTTTGCTATTATCCACAACACTTTGTGAACAGGTTTCCTTAAAAGTGTATTATTATGCTTCATTACCACTTTTCAGTGTTGTGTTTTCCATTTTCTAATGTATATATATGTTACATATTACCACCTATTTTGCACTAGTTATACTTGTAAAGGTAGGGCGAAAAAACCCAAACAAACAGAAAAAGCTGGTGCTGAATACAAATTGTCTGCAAAGCACTTAGGATTTTATCATTTCCTGACTTGAGGTACAATACGCACACCAGAAAATGAAAATGTTCTACAGAAGTGAAACACTGATTTGCAGTAAATGTAGCTGTTATGAGCGAATTTCAATTATAGGATGGATACCCCACAATGCTTTGGTACACTGCAGAGTTCTGAGTTAATTATTTGCTTGACTAATGTGCAGGCCTTAAGATAGAGGTTCAGCAACCAAAACCATTTTTTTCTTTTCCTTTCCTCCATTGTTCGTGAAGAAAAGAGCGTGGCGCATGGGTGCATTTCTTTTTCTCAGTAGGTTTACGGAAACAGTGAAACATTTGTGCTTGGTTTGATCCTCCAGGGAAAAAAACAATCTGCAGTAGGAAAAGGAGGTTGGAAAAAATTTGTTTTTACAATTTGATATGGGAATTATTCCACACATTAATTAAAACTGATTTTTTTATGTTATGAATTTGTTCCACTACGCGCTAAAACAAAGCAAACTCTTTAAACTTCTTAGTACCTAATCACACCAGCACGTCGAAAGCTGGCATTGCTTCTTTTTCCGCAAAATAGGGTGCCATTGAAAGGCATATTAAAAGATAAAAGCAAACATTAACCTTGCATTGCTCACAACCACTGGCTTTAATAACATTTTGTTCTTTTTGTTAATCAAAATAATATCTGATACTCATGTTACTGAAGCCTGGTACACGTGTGTCATTCTTCCTGGGCTAAACAAATGACTAACATAGAAGTCATCGATATAAAAGTGCACATCAATCCCTAGATGAGTGTCCTTGTACACATTCAGCCTGCAAATTTCTTTCAGTATCTGGATTTCAGTGTTGTTCTTCTTCTCTATGCTCTGCAGCATCCTTTAGCTTACCCACCATACGGCTAAAAATGTCTCTGGGCATAATGGTCACCAGCGGTGCAAATGTGTGAGTCAGTGTAGAAGAGAGTCTAAACTTAAACAAAAAGCAACATGCAGTGGGAACGGGGAAAAAGACCTTCATACAACAGAATTTGCAGTCCTACAGCTCAGACAGAAGTATGACTAGTATCCACTGATAAAAGCACAATATCCAAAAAGAGTTTGGCTTAAATAATAAAACTTTGGCTTGAATAAAACTTCATGTGTTTTAGTGCTTTTCAGACTTACATTACACCAGTCTGATCTCTTGCAACTTTTAAGAAAAATACAACTTTCTCACGACTTCATACTCTTAATTGAACCTTCTTTTCTTACTTATTAAAAACTACAATCACCGTGTAATAAGAACCGCATAAAGCACTGCACAATTTTAGTTTCCTTCTATAAAGGTAAATTATAATGATCTCTGAGTTTTTGTTTTGGATTTTGGTTTTTTGACATTGAAAACATATTCATAGAAGTGCGTTTTGCACCATGGTATTAATATACTATTTGACTGGATGTGTGAAAATACACTCTGACAAGCAAAGCATTTAACTGGGGCCACTTTTCAGCAGCACTCTTATCTCCCAAGTGTTTTTTACGCACGTGTTGCTGGGAGGAAAAAAAGCATTGATTAGTCAGAGCTGACCCTTGCCAAATTAGGCAACACAATTTAATAAGGCTAATTTCCCTTTATGACCATAAAAAAATAAACAAGAAGAAATATGATCTTAGCTAACATGACCCTCTTCAATTACTGAACATAATTAATGGTCTTGCAGCACTGAACAAGGAGACAGCATGGTGAGGAAGCCTTTCATTACACTGAGTAGATGTTGGGATTCTAAAAAAAAAATTTTCAATCTCTGCTGGGAAATTATACTTCTAGAACAGTGGTTCTTAACCTTGTTGGAGGTACCGAACCCCACCAGTTTCATATGCGCATTCACTGAACCCCTCTTTACTGAAAAATAAAATATGATTTTTTTCACATTCGAGACATGATATGTTTTTTTACTGGTGCACAAAATGAGCCGTGCATGTGACGGCGGAAGCTCTGCCGAACCCCTGAGACCAACTCACCGAACCCCTAGGGTTCGATCGAACCCAGGTTAAGAACCACTGTTCTAGAAAGATGGTTACACAAATTGTGCAACAGTGCAGCTGAATGACCTTCTGTATTTTAGTCATCTTCATTATTGGATGACATTTCATTAACATATCTGCTGTTAAACTCAAAGGTGATAGATAATATTGAAAGCTCTATCCCAGCATAGACCAGTAACTTGATAATGACTGTGATCGTTTTGTCTTTTGTTTGGTTACTGAGTCATCCCTGGATGATGAATGCATATCAAAGTGCACAAGAAAACACGGTGACCAGATTTGATATTGGCAGATTGGCAGACAGTCTCAAAAGAAAATGTCGAAAGCATGATAGTTATGGGTCACAAAGGGAAACAAAGTTTAAAAGCATTGCATAAAGATAGAGATGGTTTTATGCCTCTACTACTTTTACTGGGACCTACATGTGTTGAAAATGATTCTTTTCAGTTGAGCTTAGCAAAGAGAATAGTCTAGTAAAAAAGGCAGTTCTGTACTGGCCTCTCTCTTTTTTTTCCCTTTTGTTTTTGATTGAAAGGGGAACTAAAATTGATCACACAAAGGCTCATATTCTGCCACATGCACTTTTTTGTCGACATTGATGTGAGTCAGTAAGTGAAAGGACACACCAGGTGAGACGAGCCAAAGGCTGGCACTGTCAGAACAGCACAGTGTCTGGTTCTAGCTCAGCAGAGCAGCTGCTTTGATGCCCTGGGAGCCGAGAAACCTGACTGCAATTTTTCAGTGCCTTAGTGGAGCGTTGCATGCTGGGTAGGCTGCGGCACGGATCAGGCTTCAGCAGATTCAATGAAGGAAACAGGCCTGCAGGTAAAAAGAAACTTGTGAAATTGTGCTATCTGTGAGTTTCCTGATATTTTACAGCAGATTTCACTTCATTAAAATTGTGCACCCTGTAGGCTTTTGTCCCTTATATCTTAAACACCCAAAGATGTGAAACCCTCATAGGCTACAGGTTGGAAATTAAATATTGGCTTCTGACAGCAGGTTAACTTTCAAGTCAATTCACTGGAGCTAAATAGTGAAAACATCTGAAGTTTCTCTTAATTTGTGCTTGCAATATGTAGTCACAAACATCCCCAGATCAAATACAAGTTTGCTAAGTATTCCATATAAAGAATAATTAATTTAATATAATAATTAATTTAAGCTAAAATACATGCATCTTGTTAGCATCTTGCACCTGTGTGTGCTGGATCAGAGATATATGCACATTCAAGAGGAAGATGCACATTAAAGAGTCATTAGAACAAGTGATTGTCATTTGTATTTTTAGTTCAGTTATACAACTCACAGTCTGAAATGCTGGAGAGCTAATGTTCCATTGTCGTTACACATTGAAACAGAAACAATTTGCATAATGTCTCTGCCCTTATTCAGTGTCCCCATCCATGAGGAGTATTACATTCCCACAGGTTAAATGGTGTGGATTTTTCTATTGATTTGAGGATCATAAACCACACAACAATCACATAAATTGCTCAGTGAGTTTCAACAGATTTATACAGTTTTCCACCTTGTCTGTACCCAAGCATAAGCCATATAAGAATTAGGGCTGCCACGATTAGTCGACTAGTCACGATTACGTCGACTATCAAAATCGTCGACAACTGATTTAATAGTCGACGCGTCGTTTGAAGCTTTGTAAGATCCCAAAAGACGCAGGAATAAGTAGTAGGATTTAAGAGTGTAATAACGGACTGAAACAGAAGATGGCAGCACTGCATGTACAAGGATGCCAGCTGCCATTAAACCCCGAAGAAGAAGAAGTAGCTTTGTCCCAGAATTCATAGCGCAGCCCAGCTCAGTTTCCAACAATGGCGGCATCTAGTTAGTTTTAATATTACTCTTATTATTCTTTCTGAGTCACAAAATAAACGTTTAACATATTTTCAGGCGAGAATGTATCTGTGTAAACCTCAAATATCTGCTCAGTTTATCAAGACACCACATATTTTCAAAAGCGCTCCGACGTTTTCGGAGACGTCTGTTACCCACTAGCTCGATAGCTAGCCGGGGGCAAGGCTCACTAGAGCCGTGAGAACACCGGACACCCGGCAAATTGTTTTCAAACCCACCGCCGTCTTTCGCTACTCAGGTTAAACATATTGTGGCGAGCTCAGACAAGGAGGAGACGGAGGTATCGTTTGGTCTTGCTTCCCGTGAGCTAGCCAGGGAGCACAGCCATTTATTCACATTTGCAGAAGAACACTGCCGCTAGCTAACTGCTCAGCGCGGCAACAACAACAACAACACAGGGCGCCCTCTGACCCCGGAAGGACACACCGTCGCAGCGAGAGGGCATCACCTGGCACTATGGCAACATAAACAAAACATAACTGTACAAACAGAACCCCGAACAGCCCTGACCCACTACATAGCCCCCACCTAAGGGGTCAGTCGTCCCCGACGACCCCATTACCCCACACAAAGTCCTGCAAATGTCCAGGTGCCTTCTTTTGGCGCACCGGCCGGTCACGACCGGCGGGGGAAAAGTCACTTGGGTCAGAACATGGGGTGCCACCATCATCCCCTGCTCCGGCGTCTGCTGGAGCGAGCGGTCGGTACGGTGAGAGCCTGTACCGGTGCAACACCACCATGCGCCCCGGGCCCGGCATGCGGATACGGTACACCACGTCTGTTAGCCGCTCCACGACCTCTGCCGGCCCTTGCCAGTGACTGCAGAGTTTGGGGGACACTCCTCTCTTGCGAACCGGGCAGTACACCCAAACCTTGTCGCCAGGCATGAAAACCCCCCCTCGGCACTTGGTGTCGTAGGCTCTTTTCTGTCGTACTCCAGCGCTGGCCTGGGCCTGGCGGGTGTAGACATGAACCACCTGCAGCCGCTCCCTGAGCCTCCTGTAGTAGTCCATCTCTGGCCCACCACCAATCTCCGGCTCGGGGGGAGACCCGAACACCAGATCCACAGGCATCCGGAGCTCCCGTCCAAACATCAGAGCGGCAGGTGTGCACTGGCTGGACTCCTGCACCGCAGTCCGATACGACCAAAGGACCAGGGGCAGATGTCGGTCCCAATCTCGCTGGTGGCGGCTGGTGAGAATGGCGAGCTGGGTGGCCAGCGTGCGGTTGAAGCGCTCAACCAAGCCATCGCTTTGTGGGTGGAGCGGTGTGGTTCTCGTCTTCTCCACCCCCAGTCGGCGGCAGATCTCCCCGAAGACCATCGATTCAAAGTTACGCCCCTGATCACTGTGGAGCTCAGCCGGGACCCCAAAACGGGTGAACATCTCCTCCACCAGCTTCTCGGCCGTCGTCGTTGCGCTCTGGTCCGGCACCGCGTAGGCCTCTGGCCACTTCGTGAAATAGTCCATAGCCACCAACACATACTGGTTCCCTGACTCTGTGACGGGGAAAGGCCCTAGGACGTCCACTCCCACTCTTTGCATTGGGGCCCCCACCAGGTACTGCTGAAGGGGGGCAGTGGAGCGTTGAGTTGGGCCCTTCTGTGTCGTGCAGGTGTCACAGCAGTGCACATGGAGTTCCACATCCCGTCGACAGCCAGGCCAGTAGAACCGTCCCCTGAGGCGGCGGAGAGTTTTGGCGTTCCCATAGTGTCCTGCCCCCACCGAGCCATGGACCAGCTCAAGCACCTGCGACCGCAGTGACCGAGGCACCAACAGCTGCAGGAGATCTCTGCCCTGACCGGGGGCCCGCCATCTCCGGTACAGGAGGCCGTCGTGGGTCTCCAGATTGTTGTGCTGGGAGTAGTAGGCCTTCACCTCGGGCTCCTGTCCCGACACCCCCATCCAGGCGGGGCGTTGCGCCGCCTCCAGCCAGGCCCCCACCTGAACCAACGTCGTGTCGGCCTCCTGCTCCCGCTTCAGCTGCTGCGTTGTCAATGGGAGCCACCCCCCTCCGCCGGCTGTGGCCTGAGCAGTAGCCACCCCCAGCACCTCCTGGGCCCGCTCTTCCTGTCGCAGGCAGTAGCGGCACTCGACGGCTACGCAGGGCCGTCTGGAGAGGGCATCAGCGTTGCCATGCTGTCGACCTGGCCGATGCTGGATCTCGAAGTCATAGCCCTGAAGGACCTCCAGCCAGCGGGCCACCTGCCCTTCTGGGTGTTTGAAGTTCAGGAGCCAAGTCAGAGATGCATGGTCAGTGCGCAGGAGGAACCGGCAGCCGTGCAGATATGGCTGGAAGTGCCGCACCGCTAGCACTACGGCCAGCAGCTCCCACCGGGTCACGCAGTAGTTCCTCTCGGCTCGCCCCAAGGTACGACTGAAGTACGCCACCACCCGTTCTCCAGCCTCGTCCTGCTGGGAAAGGACCGCCCCGACCCCTACATTGCTAGCATCAGTGTCCACAATGAAAGGTTGCCGGGCGTCGGGGTAGGCCAGGACTGGGGCTCTGGTGAGGGCCTCCTTCAGCTGTTCAAAAGCCGCAGCACAGGCATCCCCCCAGCCAAACAGCTGTCCCTTGTCAGTCAGGCGGTGGAAGGGGCTGGCCATTGTCGCGAACCCTTTGATGAACCGACGGTAGTAGGAGGCTAGGCCCAGGAAGCTCCGCAGTTCTTGGACGTTCGAGGGAGTCGGCCAGTCCCGGACCGCAGCCACTTTTGCGGGGTCAGTGGTGACACCTCGAGCGCTGATCACATGGCCCAAGAACGTGGTCTCTCTCGCCAACAGGCGGCATTTCGCGGGGTTGAGCCGCAGCCCAGCTCGTCGGATGGCACTCAAGACCTCGCTCAGGTGAGACAGTGCACTGTCAAAGTCGCCACCGTGCACCAACAGGTCGTCCAGGTACACAACGCAGCGGCTACGAGGGATATCCACGAGCACCCTCTCCATCAGCCTCTCAAACGTCGCTGGCACATTGCAGAGCCCAAATGGCATGACCCTGAACTGCCACAGCCCCTGTCCAATGGTGAATGCAGTCTTAGGCCTTGCGTTGGGGGCTAGCTCCACCTGCCAGTAACCGCTGCGTAGGTCGAGGGAGCTGAACCAACTGGAGCCGGTAACGTAATCTAGGGCCTCGTCGATCCGCGGCAGCGGGTACGAGTCCTTCTTGGTGACTGCATTGAGACGGCAAAAGTCCACGCAGAACCTCGGGCTGCCATCCTTCTTCCCCACCAGAACCACGGGTGCCGCCCATGGGCTATTGGACGGCTCGATCACCCCAGCTGCAGCCATCTCACGGATCTTCTCTTCCGCTACCTGCCGTTTCGAGAGGGGCAGCCGGTGTGGGCGCAGACGGATGGGCTGAGCAGAGCCGGTGTCGATGGTGTGCTGGACCAGACTCGTCTGCCTGCAGTCTTTGTCACTGGCGGCAAAGATGTCCACATTCTCGTCCAGGAGGCACCTCAACCGCTGGCGCTGGTCGACGTTGAGGCCTACGCTGCTGCGCTGCCAAAGGTCATCAACAGCCTCGATGGTCTCGGTCGAAGGAGGTTTGTCAGGCTGAGAGGCTGAGGCTGAGGCGAGTGGAGATGACCCGGAGCCACCGGCATCCGAAATCTGCTGAGTGGCAGCTGCCCGACGCCTGTCTCGTCTGGTCCCCGCTCCCTGCTTTTGGCCGCGCTGGAGAGCAAAAGTCTCTGCGCCAAGAGTGATAGCCAGCTTTGCGGTGTCGACGCAGGCCCCCCAGCGGCTCAGCAGATCCAGGCCAATGATGCACTGGTCTTGAATGTCGGCGAGCCAGAAGTTGTGCACCAGCTCTAGATCCTTCACTCGGATCCGCAACGGTTTCTTCCCCCGCATAACAGTTTTCTCCCCCGTCACTGTCATCAGCTGGGTGTCTGTGGGCAACCAACCCTTCACCAGTGGCCCGGATGTTTAAGGGAGCACGCCAGGTCGTATCAGGGAAATGGTAGACCCCGTGTCCACCAGGGCCTGGCATGGCTGGTCCTCAACACAGCAGCTCAGGTGGAGTCCCTTGAGGTGCCCAACTCGGCCCACCACTGTGCATCGTCCTTGGAGGGGGGCAGGAAGCTGGAGCGGTGGTCCCATCGCTACACCGCTCCCTCCTCGTTTCCCTGAGGCTGCGTAGTTCCGGTCTTCGGGGCTGGTGCTGGGCAGTCACGCGCCACGTGGCCAGGCTCATCGCACCGGTAGCAGCGGTCGGTTGGTCGACGAGGACGCCTCCGGGGCACCGAGGGTTGCAGCTGGGACATCTCGGCGACCTCCCCCTCCCTGTCGCAGTCTGCGGCTCTGATTTGGGGGTAGTTTGGGGGGGGCACCTGCTGGTTAGGTCGCGAGGTGAGCACCGGCTCGGCCCTTTCAGCCTCAAGGAGCGCCTCACGGAGGGTCTGAGGCATGGCCAGGCGGACGTGTTGGCGTAGTCGCTCTGGGAAAAGTCCTCGCAGAAAAGCATGCAGGCTAAGCTCCTCACGGGCCGCTGCTGGAAACTCCGGGTAGCCACGACGAGCATACAGCAACACGTCTGCTGCAAAGGTGCCCAGGCTCTCCCCTGGTCGACGGCTCTGGTTGGTTAGCTGTTCTCTGCTCTGATCAGTGGAGTGCCGCTACCCGAATCGCCTCTCGAGTGCCGCGGTGAGGGCCTGGAGCTCATGCTGCTCTGCCGGGGCTAGGTCAAGGAGTATCTGCAGTGCATCTCCCTCTAATGCTAGTGCTAGGTGTGTAGCAGTCTCCTCTTCGCTCCAGCCACTATGTCTGGCGGCTAGCCGCACTTGTGAGAGGTAGGGCTCTAACGGGGTTAGCCCGTTGTATTTCGGTACCTTAACTGGCGTGGTAGGCATAACTGCTCGCGGTTGGGGGCTCGGCGTGTGGGTCGACAGAGGTAGCCCATGAAGCATTGCCCTAGCATCTGTCGCGACGGCCCGCCGCCGTGGTGCGCTCGCACCATCGGGACCCGTCGGGGGACTTACATGGCCGCTCACATCCTCTGTCTTCCATCGCCAGTTTCCCAAGCGGGGAATGTTCTCCTCGACGGCTTGCTCCAGCCTCTGAATGTCTCTCTCCATTACGGCGAGGGTGAGCTATCCCACTTCTGACACCAATGTGGCGAGCTCAGACAAGGAGGAGACGGAGGTATCGTTTGGTCTTGCTTCCCGTGAGCTAGCCAGGGAGCACAGCCGTTTATTCACATTTGCAGAAGAACACTGCCGCTAGCTAACTGCTCAGCGCGGCAACAACAACAACAACAACACAGGGCGCCCTCTGACCCCGGAAGGACACACCGTCGCAGAGAGAGGGCGTCACCTGTCACTATGGCAACATAAACAAAACATAACTGTACAAACAGAACCCCGAACAGCCCTGACCCACTACAATATATAAGTCACTTAGATAACTTAAAAATGTTATTGTTTGGCTTTTTTTAGTATTTTATTTGTTCCTGAGTAAATCTGTTTGGCTGAGATTAAAGTTATAGTTTTTACACAGCTGAATAAACGTCAAGCAGACAACTGATTATCAGAAGTGTGAGATGCTCGAGAATATACTCCGGTGTCCTGTTATATTTTAGATAGCAAGGAGTTTATTAAACTTCACCGAAACAATCTGCAAATTTCATTAAAATTTAATAAACTATCATCTTGTCTTTATTTTTAGTTAGCACATACCTTAAACACTTAAAGCTGTAAGCTAATGATAGTTATATAAGAGCAGATGTATGCTGGTGCAATAAGCTGTACGCTGTACGTCCAATGGATGCATGATCTGATTAGTCGACTAATCGCAAAAATAATCGGTGACTAGTCGACTATCAAAATAATCGTTTGTGGCAGCCCTAATAAGAATATAACAAGAATACAAAAATGCTTACTGTGAACGTCAGCAGGTTGTGAGCAGAAATCAGTAGCATCCCACTCGTAGTTCTCATCGACAGAGACCTTTCTCCTAGAGAGGCCATAAAACAAGGCATGTTTAATGCACGCTCACACACACTCATGACTGTCTACAAATGGAAAAGTACTATGAGCCACACTTTGAGTTCTCCCAGCAAAGAATAAACTATTTCATGTTTTTTGCTTCATAGTTTGTCAGACGGAGCACAATGCTGAAGGTGTGCTTGCAAATATTCAGAAATCTTTAATATTATCATCATTTTTTTAAACAGCTATCAAATGCTTTCCTGTAGAACAAAGAAACTCTATAATCTCCATCTCACTCTCAGTTATGAAATATATTTTGCTTTATGCAATATATCAGTGTTTGATGTTGATCAAATGGATTAAATTATTTGTTGTTCACACTGTATTCCAAAAAATAACAACACACAAACATCATCAGATGCTCTTCTACCTTGATAGAGTTTATACAAAAATGCAGGATTAAATTACTTTTTTAAAAAACTTCTTTTTAACTTTTTGATATGTTTTAAAGAATAACCTTGCTCTAAAGTTTGGTTTTCTAAAATTGGGTACACAGCATATTACTGTAATCTGAAAACACAATGTGCAATGTTTCCTTCTATAAATTACATTCAATTGTATATTAGGCTAACCTTGAAAGCCTTGTATTTGCCACACAGGGTTTATTCAAGTTGCAAATGTAATCCCCAACATTTTGTTCTATACAACATAATTTCCTTTATTCATTATGGCTTAATACCTTTGGCTTGGTTCCATTTTGTTATTTTGTATGTCCTGTGTGTTCCCCTGGGTGTCCTCTATAGTCTCAGGTGAGCTTATGAGTGTTGGAGAAAGGTTACACATGGAAAGGCGCCCATTACTAGGCTCCATGCTTCCTAGGCCACTGCTGGCATAACTGCTGTAGCTGCTGCCAGACTCTGGCACTCCATCGTAGCCTCCTGCCTCCAATTCCAGTACCTCGTGAGCATCGGTGTTGGGGAGTGAGCATTTAGCGGCTCCTTTCACAGCCTCCAAATAACCTCCCTCCTGTTCCATGTCCTCCTGATAGTCCCCTGGCATTGTGGCAGCACTGGGTACAAGACAGGTCTCTCTTCTTGGTTCGTAATGACAAGGCACATTAGGATTTGTTGTGGGCCTTTCTGGACGGCTCACTGAAAATAGAGGGTCAGCAGCAGCAGGAGTTAAATAGGTGGCAGATTTGGTATCTGCGTGATCATTTGGAGGAGAGCTGGAAATCTTCCTAGGAGGAGCACTTTGAGGTTTCCAGAACAGCGAGTCTGGAGGACAAGATGATGGAGCAGAGCAGTTTTCTTGGCTAAGAGAGTCTATCCATGCATCAGGAGTCAGGAAATTGCTTTCCTTCTGTCTTCTCAAGTCTAGACTCTGACTTCGCTGCTTAGAGAGTGATATTTTAGAGCCTTGGCTCGCAGCTTTCCACATGTGTGGTTCTAAAGGTTGCGAAGAATCTGGGACCCTGAATATATCATCCACAGAAACAGGGCCACGGCAGTTCAAGCTTGTGCTCCTCCTCATATCATGATGCCGACCTCTGCGGGTCAGTCTGTGCCCTTGTACATGAGATGCAATTCGTTGGTGCAACATTGGCTTTGCAGGCTGCACACGACACATCTCAAAGTGTGGCTCATCTACACTCATCTCAACACACAAATCTTCACCAGTGGGTTTGGGGAGCACTACCTCCACATTTGAAGAGCCTGGCAACGCATCAAGAGCTGAATTAGATCTTTCAGTGTATTTATTGCTGTAGAAAGACAATGTTGAAAGGCTGCCGTGACTAAGACTGTTCTGTCTCTGTGCCTCAGAACATGAATCATTTGTTTGCATATATAGGCTTGTGGATTGTGGTGAATCATTATAGCTTTCTGGTGCTGCCCCTGCTCTTTCATGTCTCTGGTGCTCTAGGGAAAGATGTGGGAGAGTTAATCTGGCTTTCGAAAAACTGCCTGCCTCCTCAGATTGAAAGGAAGTCTGTTTGGGCAAAAACGGAGAAGAATGACGATTGCTGGACTTTAAATATGAGGGAGCTGCAGCTGATGATGCGTTGAGATGGGTCCTGGATTGAATCAAAGTGGGTGGAGAAACAAGAGGATGTGTTTCCCAGTAGGAAGAAGATGATGATAAAAAGCTTGGTGAGAAACAACAGTTCTCCTTGCTGGCTAGGGAGTATCTGTGTGGCAAGGTGCTGCTCTTGTATTCCCATAAAAGCTCATTGCCACCATCCTCCCTCCTCTTTAAGTCTGACTGCTCGTGCTTTGTGGAGTTTCTTTCTAACGTGTACCACTGCAGCTCCCTCTCTAGTTCCTCCCTCTCCTGAGCCAGCTTCAGGCAGCGGTGCAGGTTCCCCCTTTCCCTCTCATGTTCCATTTGGAGCACCAGAGCGCTTGCAGTTGTAGATGGCTGACCAAGGCCAGCTCGGATATGTGGAAGCACTGGAAATACGGGAGTCATTTCTCTGTCGTGATGATGAATAGTGGCCAAACTACTGTCAGAGCACAAGCTGCTGAGTTCAGGAAAGCCATCATAACTTGACTTCTTGCAAGGCGGGAGATCAACAGAAAGCACAAATGGACGCTCTTTCCTGTCTTCCTTCTCCGAGTGCAGTGACACAGACCTTCGAACTTTAGAGTGTTGGTCATACCTTACACTTTTCTTGTTGTGAACACTCAGAGTCTCAGTGTCATACGGTGGGAGTGTGAATCGCCCATCTGGACCTCTAGAGATCATCTCAATTGAAGGAGAAATTAGAGATGTTGTTTTAGTGAGGCTGTCTCTGCTGTACTTGGACATAAGATGCTTCCTCCGATTATTATTCTCAGTGCTAAATGAGGAACAGTCTGTCTGCAAAGAAGAGGAGGTGGTGGTAGAGGAAGATGTGGGATAGTGGGAGCTGGCTGGAAGCAGGCTTTTCTTCAGCACACTGTCTGGAGTGCTGGTGCCTGAAGTCTTTCTGTGAGGGAGAGAGAGAAAAAGAGGGAAAGGGAGGGGTGACAGAAGAAAATTGTAAGAAAAACTGGAGGTGTGAGGGGAAGAGAAATAGAGGCAGAGAAAATAAGACTGAGCAAAAGTGAAAGAGGGGGCGGGAGAAATATATAGAGAGAGACCAAAACAGCAGCAGCAGCAGAGGCTGAGGAAGGAAACAAAGATATGCAATAGAAAATAACTGAAGTGCTGGCATTTTCAGCACACTTAAAGGAAGGCAGAGGGAAAGGTGAATGGGAGGTATTATAATGAAATGATAAAGGGGTACTTACATTGATGGGGAGCATTTATAGATGGCAGTTGGGGGCTCTGAAAGGAAGGGAGAGGGGCAAGATGGTATCTGACTCAGTAGGATACAACCACACTGACCAAGAAGTAAAAACATAATCAACCGTAATAAGAGCCCATTATAGGTCCCGAGGCACCCAGGCTTGTCCAAAAAGTTAATTACAATTACATTTATCAGCCACTAATGAGAAATTACCCTAATTAGCAAGTAATGTAAATGACATCAATAACTTTTACAAGTGAATGGACGAAGGGGGTGGACAAGAGGAGCGCCAAATCCATGCAGTGGGCCATGATTTATATAATGGATTGAAAGTGCTTTCAATATTTTATTGAATAAATGATTATATTCATGATGCAGTTCATCAAAGTGAGTGTCTGCTGAGTCTCTGGAGTGAGGAGCATTTTACCATCGCTCTTCTTTCTGCGGCGCTGGTTCCTCTTGCGGTTGATGATGCAGGCGGACCCCAGCAGCAAGACCAGGGCCAACAACATGAAGCCGACCCCACCCAGGACACCGGCCAGTAACGACTCTGGGACGAACTTCAGGAGCCGGGAAGTGGACGGGTAGATCTCCATACCTGTGACATGATATATACACACATATATATATATATACATATACATATACACACATATATATACATACATATACACACATATATATACACATATACACACATATATATACATACATATATATATATATATATATATATATATATATATATATACACACACACATACGTGTGTGTGTGTGTGTGTGTGTGTGTGTGTGTGTGTGTGTGTGTGTGTGTGTGTGTATATATATATATATATATATATATATATATATATATGTAGATGGAGAGAGAAGGATATAGATGGATAGAACTATAGGATTACATAAATATATACTTGATTAAGGGGGAAAGCACAAACTTGAGAACAATAGCAACAACAGAATAATACTAAAACAATGAATTTACATTCTACATGATTCACAAATCAGTAACTTAATTATTTTGCATATCTTAATCTGTCAGATGTAAAACTGAGGTTATCAGCAGAGCTGTGTTAATCAACAGGATATTGTTTTGGTGCTGATGGTCCTACACCATTAGGGGTTGCAGATCTCTCTGTTTAATGTCTCTGTACTCTAGATAATGTAACATTCATGCCATATTCACATAATAATAAGAAAAGTGAAAATTCAATCACTAACTCTTTTGAGAAGTTATTAGTGGAGCCATTTCAATCATTCAGGCTTCTAATGGACAGCTTTCCCTGAGGCCCTGCTCTAATTTTAGTCTAACGCTGGGAACAGAGGGATGGGATAAAAAATATAGAAAGAGGGGGGAAAGAGTTAGGACAAGGAGACTGAGGAAGTAGAATGGGTTCAAACAGAAGGTGGGGAACAAATGTGAAGTGAGCAAGGTTGCTCACCAAATCTACCTGCAGTGGAGACATTGACTGATGGACTGGGCTCGCTCAGCAAGTCCCCACGTCGAGATAGAAGTCGCAGCTCGTACACACAGTCCTGAGACCAGCATCCGCACACACACAAACACACACACACAGTGGGGAGGACAGAGGATGAAACCACACTTTGTCAACACCGGATTGTGCTTGCAATGCTAATGACGTTCATTTGAATTCATGTAGGCCTATACAGGAGAGAAAGAGGAAGGATGAAACAGACTGGAGGAGAAAAGAAAAAAAAAGGCAACGCATGCAGATTGAAATATGACAGAAAAGTGATGACTGCCATGAAGTGTGTATAATTGAGAGTCTGAAAAAGTAAAACCACGGAAGGAAAGCTTAGATAAAAATCTCAAAGGCATTCAACAGGCAGCATGGACTGATTAGTCTCGCAGGGAGCAGCGTGTCTGGCTTGTTACCTTGTGCAGACCCGGAACCACTATCTCGCTACTGTTGGCACTGATGTCCTCGTCCAAATTAAACCACTCCCCTTGCTCGGTGCGGGATTGGAGAACAAAGCCAGTGACGGGAGGGTGCTGTGCTTCAGAAAGGGACCATTGCAGAACAACACCTGCTGAACTCCGATTAGCTGACAGCAATGCAGGGGGCTTTAGTTTATTTTTCCTTGGTGGAGGATCTGATGCAGAGAGAATGAGAAAGAGCTTCAGTCGATCAGCTTGATATGTTCTGGCGGAAAAATTAAATTACACCAGAGGAAATTGCTACAGCCACTGATGCTCAATCTTCAGAATGTGAGAGGAATAAGAGAGAGGTTGACATTAGTCTTTTGCAATGTACCAAACAAGAAATACATAGTCATCTTTATGCAGTTTGGTAAATTCAAGACTTTTTGATAAAACATATCCATCCATCCAATTTTATCTATCTAATTCCTAACTGAAACCACTGATATAGCATGCTTACTCCTTATTTTCAGGATTATCATATTATTATAATTAACTGCTGCCATGAATGTTTAAAAAGACAAACTAACGTGATCAGGTTGTTTGTTTCCCCTGAGTCTAGCTTTTATTTTATTTTATTTTTTTGGCTCCCAACATAAATATCTTAAAAAATAAAAATCTAAATGTTATTTTTTTACTTCCTATCCAATGGATTTCACCTTCAAATTAATTTCCATGATCTCTCAGATGTCTCACAGATATATTTTCTCTGACTGGAATGAAAAAAATGTTTCTAGCAAGGAAAAGAAAAATCTGCATTTAACAACATTTCCACAGACTGCAACAGCCACAACTCCAGCCTTCATGAGTCTGAGGCAGAGGACTAAACGGATTTTAATGTACTATCCATTCATCTATGAAGAAAAGAGTAGTGCCACTGGGTGTATAAACATTGCATTTTAATGTTGGTTTTTGCCCTAAGCTAAATTTTGATAATTTTTTGATGACACCAGAGAGCTGTAAATCACACAAAATACCTTTGAACATATGGGCCCAATGCTGGAAAAAAAAAAAAAAAAAAAAGTTAAACATGAAAAAGAGTGACAGGCATGCTGGCAGCTCTCTCTATTTAGACACAGCAGTGCTTTGTGATGAATACTAACATGCTCTGACAGTGCTTATGCTAAGCTTTATATATGTTTTTATCTCCGTTTAGTGTCTTAGCATTATTTAGCGCAAGCTAATGGGGATATCGCTAGTTTAAAGTAAAAAAAACTTTATATTAGACAAAGATCACTTGAGTGAATACAAAATGTAATTTAAAAAAAAAGCTATCCAAACCGATGTGAAAAAGTAACCTATGAACAATGATCTGAAACACCAGCAAGTCCACCTCTGAATTGTTCAAACAGACAAAACAAAGGTGAGCTAGTCAAAGTTTGGAATGAAATTCAAATGAGATGCTTTGGCATGACCTAAAACAGGCCTTTAATGCTTGAAAACCCTCTAGCGTGCCTGAATTAAAACAATTCTACAAAGAAGAGTGGGCCAAAATTGCTCCCCAGCGATAAGAAGGTTATTAGATTTAGGGCCAACTTTTTTTTCCACACACAGGCACAGGTAGGTTTGCTTATTACCCCCTTAATAAATTATATCATCATTTAAAAACTGCATATATTATTCATTTAGTTGACCTTGTCTAACATTAAATTTTTTTGATTTGAAACGTGTAGCAAATATAAAAAAGAAAAATAAGAAATCGTGAAGAGAGGAAATCCTGTTTCACTGCACTGTATTTTGTTTCCAGTTTGTGTCACTACAGGAATGCTTAAATGGGATCAAAGAATGCTATAAGAGTTGCAATGAGTGTGAAAACCTTTTGTTTTATGTGTTCATTTGGCATTTTAAGTCTGTATTTAAAAGTAGCAATAGTGAGATAAGAAACAACACATGTATGCGAACCAGTTAATCAATTTTTGGACCGAGCCTGAAATGTGAAAGACGTGAAAGATGAGATAAACCCATTAGGTTTCATCTTCTAGGCACTGAAAATCATGACTGAAAATGATGTTTAGGTTTGTGCTGAGGAATAGACCAACTGATGGAATAACTTACAGACTTCTTCAGTCACAAAGTTAGTTGTACTGCAAGAACATTATTATTGTCACTGAGAGCTGACTCGCATATTTATCACACAACAGCTAAAGTTTGCTTTTGGCCTTTGGGCAGAATTAACCTTAATTAGCTGCAGCTGAGAGTGAGGAGGAATACAAACATCTGATAATAGATTTGTTAGCTTTGGAGCTTTGGAGTGAATCAGACAGCAAATCTCCATTTTGTGCCAAAATAAGATCATCCTTTGAAATTGCAGCTCCGTAGACAGATTTAGATAAAACCAGGGGATGATACTGACCCAAAGTCCGTGCAGTGGCGATGTCACTGAAGGGGCCAGTTCCCATTTTATTCTGAGACAGGATACTGAACTGGTAGTCGGTGGAAGGAGACAGGCCTGTCACCTGCAGCCTAGTGCCAGAGGAGGGGGGCACAGGCACAGAGAACCAGTCCTGCTTCCCATCATCATCAATTGCTGAAATCTTTTTCACCCTGCAGAGGAGGCGAGACAAAGAGAAAAGGAGTGAGAACAAAAGAGGAGCAGGGAATTCTGGGAGTGTGATTTTATGAAACATGACAGAAAAGTAGGTTTCATTAAACATTCATATTCGTCATCAGCTCCAGAATGTGTGGCAGAGACGGCACTGATGTATCCTGTGAAATTGCACAGAGAGCTTGCAACTCCAATTATAGTGATTTTCATGTTTCTACCAGAGCTGAGGTTCTACACGTCTTTTCTCTACAGAGAAAATTACCTGAACTTAAGGCTAAAAAATACCCTATTCACCTATTCAAAAACAGCAGAAGAAATATTAATACCAGTTTCAGAAAAGCAGGTTTGTTTTTTTTAAAATGATGACTTGGACTCCATCAGTGCTACTGGTAACATTAACATGGTTATGCTGACTTTCTCTTTTGATATTCAAGTGTACAAAGAATTCAGCGCAGAGACCTTATTTTACTGTGTTCTGCAATAAGCAAATCACTTTTATTAGGCAAATTACAAGAGCAGAGACTTGTTTCATTTTCAAGAGGAATAAAAAGCTGCCCAAAGAGCTATAACACATATGCATGATTTTTAACATTTCTTCTGCTAGACGCGACAAAGTGCAACAAGAACATGTTTTTTTTTAAAAATCATTTGTGGACATAACTGAAACGTATGGTGATTAAAGTTTCAATAGGTATAACTTTCACATTATACCCAAATATCCTTATATGCTGAACTTCTTAAAGTAAGACGATCATCCTCTTGCTTTTCTCACTGTAGTGTTTTCATTTAACCTGTGGTCACGGCAACACATGCTGTGACCACAGGCTATCAAAGGAAGCTGCAGCCAAGACTCGGGAGGTTGTTTATCCTTCATGGCTGATCTATTTTAGTATTTTTGAAGTCGTTTAGATTTATTTATGTGCTCCTTACTGTAGCACTGACCCAGTTCCCTCTCAAGGATTAAGACAGCTCATCTCATTTTCATCTGATGTAGCACTCTCAGGTTACAGTGTGGTCTTTGAAGACCTTTTGTGTATCTCTGTACTAGTATTCTCTGACATAAAAAATACATGGTGATCTAAATATAGTTTATTATTTATTTCTTGAAATTAATTAGAAAATATACACTTCGTGTTCATGCTAAACTTTATTTTTAACAGTGCACACATAATTCTGGTTGTTTTTGACCAAGTTCCACCAATTTAAGATTCCTTTTATTCTCTCCATCACACCACAAGCATATCTAAAACAAAAACCATTCATCTATGATTCATCAGAACAAAAGTGCTGATTCACAGGAAAAGAAAGTAGGCAGATTATCCTCTCTTTTGTCAGTAACCTTGTATTGTAGCTAGCATGGCCACTGCATTATAAAGTAATGCTCTGTAGCAGCGTTTTTTTTTATTGAAGCTGCCAACAAGTGATAACAGATAAATGAACTCCTCATTCGGGAGATCAATAGAGTGATACCACTGCTGTCGATGGCTGCCATGGTTACTGCCCGAAAAGAAAGTGGGTGGCTTTACACCCACCAAACTGAAAATGTCTGTGCTGATCCTCCATCAAAGCCTGCCTCCCAGGATATGTTGGCCTGCTTCACCCCTGGAGACACGGACAGAGAGGTAGCCGCATGGGGACTGGTTCCTGTAATGGAGGGAATGGAGAGGTGTTGATGGAAATCGGCCAGCACTTCAACTACCTGGAGTTTAGAGGCCATCTCTCTCTGTACCACATTTATCCATCGGAGGCGGAGTGGAGGCACAGGCATCTGGCCTGTGCTGGGTGTAATAAAGGTTTACACAGGTATACAGAAAATAATTTGGGAAAGTAAAAACTAAAAATGTGCACAGCTCATGTAATCACTGTGTGGTTATGGTATTGTTAGACAGGACTCACCCAGAACAAATACGTGTGTACTGGTCTTTACTGAGGCTACACGATTAGAAGCGCTGCACTCCCACACCCCCTGGTGGTCCTTGGTCAAAGGCTGCAGCAGCAAAGAACCATCCGGTTCTACGGAGTAGGAAACGCTACGAGCCAGGCCGACCTATCAAAAACACCAAAACCATTCACATGTGGAAGAAAACTCTCTGCGTTGGCATAATCAGATGTACCTATAGCATGAATGAAACATCTTATAACTTTCACAAATAGCTGGGACATATTAGGACAAACAAATTACAAATCAAACACAAGTCAAGGAGTTAATTTAACTTATGCACTTCATAGGCAATTTAATATGCATTGCTGACCAGACATATTGGGACATATATTTGTTGATAAGCTTATTTATTGATTGATTGATTGATTTTGTTTGGGCTCCATTGAAAAATTGAATGTAGTCCTCTAGGTTTGAAAAGCTAATGCAGAACTGCCTTAAACCTGCAATTCTTCTAATAGCCACTGGGGGCCCTGTTTGTGACAAGAGGTCTGATTGTACACCACTGACTGTAGAAACATCACATGATTCATTTATGATACTGTTGTTGTGTCCATTGAAGAGGTATTGTGGAGAGCCTTCAAACCCTGCAAACATGTTGCACCCCAACTCAACATGGACAATGCTGTGTATGCTGATTGTTTGATAAGTGGGCTAGAATAGGAAACAGAGCCACAACAGAGACCAGGAATGGAACAAAGGTCCAATTCACAGTGTCTGGTTTTCAAAAATTATGGCAGTAGCCAAAATGGTTAAGTGAAAACTTCAAATATCTGCTGGGTGAGTGCACTAAGGTTATACCCACATTATATACAGTCTACTGTCTATACTCCAAGTGACTGGATTTGAGATGTAATGACAAAGGAGGTTAAACAGCAGATTTCTGCTAAATTTGAGTCGTAAAGTTTACAGCATGCATAGCAATTTTGTTATACAACCATCTGATTTTTGTCCTTATTTCTGTGAGTGTGGATATAAAGTCCGTTTTTTAATTGAAAAGTAGGCAATTTCATAATAAAAAGTGGTGATAAAGTTGCTCTTTCAACTGCTGACTGGTCTCAATCTCTCGCAAGGAAAGACACTGGAGCGCTGATTTTGCTTCTGGCTGCACTCATCATCATTTGGTCTAGTTACTTCTTAGACTAGTCAAATGGCAGCAAGAGCATCTCTTATTTCTGTAATGCGACTTATTTTCAAGTGAACTGGAAAATCTGCGTAGGATATTATTATACAGGAGATGAGCTCAAATCCTTTAGATAACTAAGAAGATGGCATGTTAAGTGCCTACAGCACAACACATCATAGAGCTGTACAGGACTGTTTGCATCCATCCACACCTCCTTTATCCATGTTCTTAGATGAGGAGGAGGAGGATCAACTAGAAATGAATAAATTAGACCTCTGTCCTTTGGAAGCCTAAACAAAATTTTTGCCAACTGCAATCAAAACACACGCCTCCTACATGATACAGCTCCACCAGCTACTACTACCCACAAGCTAAGGTCAAGTGCAGATTTATACGATGGGAGGGGTTAGGCAGTCACCCCTCAACGTGTTTTACTGGATACATTTATGTATACATCCCTAAGTGCAAGATGAGTCATCATGAGTCAAATGGATGCAGGGTGGAAGAGTGAAAAATATTGTCTTTACTCATTTAGAAAAGTACATCAGGAAAACAATAACTGGAAATGTATCTGTTTATATACACCCAGACTGCATCATATGTACTCTATGTCCTGTGCAAGCACTGACTCATGTGTCTGATTCTGATTTCTGAGTAAACAATATAAATTGAAGATCCGTGTAAGCATTTGCACTGACATGAATAAAACAGGACAGCTCGCTTTTTAAATAAACCACAGTGGGTAATTTACCTTGCTCCAGGTCACTTTAATCGTTGGGTCCACATTTCCTTGACAGGGGATAAGCAGGGTTCTACCAGCCTCCACTTTATACTGTTTCTCCGGAGTGATGCTGAATGAAGGGGGGTCCTGCGAATTGCCAAAACAATATAGCTGAATTAAGGAGTCCGCAGCAATCCCAACAATGGATTTTAAGACTGGATTACTGCCGCTTTGGACAAGATTATCTTAATAACAAAAGGATTAGCCACACAATTAACTCCCCAATAGTGCCACCATTGTAGTTACTCTGAGTTGACTTCTATTAATGTCAGAGGGCTCACGTCAGAGTAAAAAGGTCAATAAAATGTCGTTTCTCTTAAAGTTTTTAATTCGCTGTGACAGATGCAGTTGTGGCTAATTAAAATTATCTCACATTACTACAATTGACAGCTCAGTCATAAGAACAGGACAGATTCGGAGGCAGATTCGATGAGCTTTTAGGTCACATCCAAACCACAAAGGCGGTATTTGTGGTGCGTGAAATGTAATCTGTCTTGTGTACATCATTACAGTGGCTTCATGTGATACACAGCATCCCTGTGGTGAGAGACCCAGGTGGCCTGGACTGCACACTAACCTGTAGAATTACACTAGTTGGTCCAGATGTGCCCATAGTGCCATAGCTGTTGTACGGAGTACACCTGTACATGCCGGCTGCATCATCGTTGACAGTTGCCATGAACAAAGAACCATCTGGTGCTAAGGTCCATCCTGGATACTGAGAGAAATGCACAATTTGTATACACCTCACACAGTAAGAGATTAAAAGGAACTAGCACACACAATTTTGAATAATACACCAAGTAAATGTAAAAAACATATTTTAAACAGGAAGTAGGCAGAATGCTCAAAGAGCTAAATGGCAGGAAATCCGTAACCAAGCAAGCAAAATATGCGCTTTCAGATATGTATGAATGATTCACTGTAAAGTAAGTACAGTTTTTGATATTTGTAGTCCCTGCTACACAGATTCCATCCAAATGGCACAGTTTTTGCAAGAAGAGATTTACAATAAATGTGAAAAGATGTGATTTTTGTCTGATTAGAAAAGATTATTTCTTTTTTTATTTTTCTCTGTCAGGTCAGTCAAAATACACATAACAGAAATGGCCTGCAAAGCTTTCAAGCATTTGCTTTTAAAACCGTAAATTTTCAGTCATTTTTTGTTCCATTAAGTCACAGTTGGAAGGCTTGTGTTTAGCTTTGACTGTGCAAAAGGTTGCCACTCAGTCTAATGAAGTCAAAATTGCTATCATGCCCCCCCTCCCAGAATGAGGCAGTAAGAAAGTATTACTGTGGGTATGAGAGCTTGTGACGTCCATGGTAGAATTGGAATAATTGGCAGAATAACAGCCTGACTCTAGCGCCTGTGTCCCACACTGCAGGAATCTATCGCATTTCCTGTGGTGCATCTCATCTGCTGACATGTCCACAGCTCAGACATAAAGCACTGAGGAGGGGGTCAGCTCACTGTGTAAAGATGAGGGGGAAAAAGAAGTGGGTGGCTCTTTTGCACACAAAACTAAGGGAATGATTTAATTTTAAAAGCTGCGTCCCAAGGTCTTACATTGTAAAATAAATAAATACATATACACACACACATATATACACATATCTCTCTCTCTATATATATATATATATATATATATATATATATATATATATATATATATATATATATAGATATATATATATCTATCTATAGATATCTATAGATAGATATCTATAAGATAAGATAAGATAAAACTTTATTAATCCCTCGGGTGGGTTCCTCTGGGAAATTCGGTTCCAAATAAGCACAGCACCGACAGAAGTTATAGAGTTACAGAATATTATATATATATATATATATATATATATATATATATATATATATATATATATATATATATATATATATATATATATATATATAATATCGATATAGATAGATCTATCTATCTATCTATTACACCCAGCTCGCCCCTGCAGGCAGTTTATCCTTCAAGCTCGGGTCCTCTACCAGAGGCCTGGGAGCTTGAGGGTCCTGCGCAGTATCTTAGCTGTTCCCAGGACTGCGCTCTTCTAGACAGAGATCTCCGATGTTGTTCCCGGGATCTGCTGGAGCCACTCGCCTAGCTTGGGAGTCACCGCACCTAGTGCTCCGATTACCACGGGGACCACAGTTACCTTCACCCTCCACATCCTCTCGAGCCCTTATCTGAGCCCTTGGTATTTCTCCAGCTTCTCGTGTTCCTTCTTTCTGATGTTGCTGTCATTCGGAACCGCT